>NC_137770.1:158897017-159612017 GCF_963455305.1 Plecotus auritus
CCACCACCGGAACCCCTCCCGCCCCCATGTGCTTCATTGCCTGCCTCTCTCTATCCCTCGAGCATGACAGGTTTGTTCTGGTGACAACCAGACCAGTGTGTTCACTTCACTCTGAGCTCTGAGGTTGGGAGACATTGAGGATTAGGGGCAGGGTATTCCTATTTGCTAGGCAGTTTTTTGTTTTGTTTCAAAGAGGAAGAGTTTGTGCCCCTAGAGTTCATCTTCTTTGTTCCTACAGCCCAAGCACAGGACAGATGTGCTAGATACTCTATGCATTTCCTTCTGCTTTCTCTCTGAGAATTCTTACTCTGGGCAAACAAATTTGAATTGCAAATTCTTAAACTTCAGAAAATGGTTCAGATTTGTTTTGTGCTGTCAGTTATTGGGAGGAAACAGGACATTGAGGCCGATGCCCATTTAGTTACCATTGTCATGTCTTCCTTTTTTTTTTTTTTTTTCCTGTGAGTGGGACAGGGAGAATTGGCTTGTCAGGAGGAAAGGAAGGAGGGGGAGGAAGAAGAGAGCCTTTAGAGTAAAATGATAAAATTCTATTTTTGTTATTAAGATAATTTTTTATCAGTCAGAAAATGCTTTCAGTTATATTATTTTGTATTAAAGTCTTGTGAAGTGTGGTATTTGATATTCTATGTTTGGCTGCTGTGTCCTAAACAAGATAGCTGAGAACCCAGGCTCAGGCATCACCAAGGTCACTGCCAAAGTGATTCAGTGCCACCACCTCCATATTGTAGTCGGGGGCCCAACCTGGAAGTTGCATATAGCTAGCCTCACTTGCTGTTGGCCACATCCAGCTGCCAGGAAATTGAAGGGAACAGGTCTGGGTTCAGCTCTAAGACTCTGTGTCAGTGGGAAGGTTTATACCATAGGCTGTCCAACCTTCAAATGCCCTTTGTTGGAGACCACCAGTTGCATATGTTCCTCTTCTTCCCCTCAACCTCCTTTTTCTCACCCTCTTAGTTCACCTTCCCTGGTATCAGTCCTCCCTGTCCTGTGCCTCCATTCCCACCCTCACCTGGAGTCTTTGTTGCCCTCCATCATCTTGCCCCACTTCACCTCAGCCCCCATGCTGAGCATCATCTGAGGGCACATCTCCCACACTTCTGCCTGCCTCCTCAGAGTCCTTTACCCCACTGCTTCCCACTGCTCTTGACCATGGGAGCCCCTCCAGTGACCTGGTGCTGGAGAAGGATGACCTACTCCCATTATTCAGTAGAAAGAAAGAGGGATCTTCAATTCTACTGCCATGGCTACCACAGGGTATGTTCCTAAAACACTAAATGGAGCTTGGGAGGCATCTCCCAGCAAATCTATTGTAAATCCATGGTAAGTGGTTCACAGTACCATTTAGTACTTTAAAACTGTGCATGTATGGATTCAACATCATAGGTAACATTTTTATGGGAGGGGGAATATGTGCAGATTCCTTGTCCAAACCATTATCACCAAATCTGTTTCTGAACTCATATTTTGTAAAGGTAATAAAGTTATATACACTGTATATTACAAAGTATTTCCAACAAGTTATATGTTGATGGGAAGGGTATTAAGAGTTATGATCAGTGCAATAAATAGCCCGGCCAGTGTGGCTCAGTGGTGGAGCATCAACCTCTGAATCTGGAGGTCACTGTTCGATTCCCAGTCAGGGCACATGCCTGGGTTGCAGGCTTGATCCCCAGTGTGGGTCATGCAGGAGGCATCTGATCAATGATTCTCTCTCGTCATTGATGTTTCTCTCTCTCTCTCCCTCTCCCTTACTCTCTGAAATCAATTTTTTTTAAAAATAGACCACAATGCCCTAGCCAGTTTGGCTCAGTGGATAAGCGTCGGCCTGTGGACTCAAGGGTCCCAGGTTCGATTCTGGTCAAGGGCATGTACCTTGGTTGCGGGCACATCCCCAGTAGGGGGTGTGCAGGAGGCAGCTGCTCGATGTTCTTCTCTCATCGATGTTTTTAACTCTCTATCCCTCACCTTTCCTTTCTGTAAAAAAATCAATAAAAAATATTTTTAAAAAAATAGACCACAAAAAGTCCACATCAGATTTTGCTACAAAATTAGTTTGCACTATAGAATAAAAGTCTTTTTCTATTTTCAGAGCTTTTTGGATTTTAGAATTGCAGAGAAGGGATTATGGAACTGGATAATTTCTTTTATTTCTAGTGAAACTGAATTTTTTCCTGTTTTATCAGCCTTTAGTAATATTTCCTCTGGAAAATGCTTACTCTGAATCTTTGCCTATTTTTTACTAGGCAAATAATAATTAATTATTACATTTATTATTTTTATTGATGTTTAGTCGATTTTCACATATTTATCAAATATTTTGCCACATATTTTACAATTATATCTCCTGATTTCTCATTTGTCTTAAACTTTGTTAATATTTAACCCATAAGTTTTAGTGTAAAATATTATAAAGCTGTGACCCTTTATGGAGCTTGTCTGTGGTATCATACTTGAGAAATCCTTCCTAACTCCAAAAGGATATAATCATTAATTTACATATCTACCACTTTTCTTGGTTTAGAGATTTTATTTCTACATTAATATCATCAATCTATTTGAATTTTATTTTGATGTTAGCTTTAATGTAGGCTTCATCCAGTAGGCACAGTCCCATTTACTAATCAATTCTTTCTTTTCCAGTGATTTTAAATACTGTTTTCATCATACACAAAACTTTCATAAATACCTGAATCTGTTTCAAGACATTCTATTTTGTTCTGATGATCTACTCAACCCTTCCGTCACCAGCACCATACTATTTCCATTATTACATCTTTATTTTAATGTCCATCGGGGCTAGAGAAAGGGAAGGATGAATAGAGAGAGCACAGAGGATTTTTAGGGCAGTGAAACTGCTCTATATGATACTATAATGGTGGATACATGTCATTATACATTTGTCCAAATCCATAGAATGTGCAAGTCAGTGAGTGAACCCTAATGTCAACTATGGACTCTGGCTGATATTGACATGTCAATGTAGTTCATGGATTATAACAAATGTACCATATGGTGAGGGATGATGATAGTGAGGCGGGGTGGGGGGGAGGGCTGTGCATGTGTGGGGGCAGGGGGATGTATGGGAAACTTCTGTATCTTCTGCTGAATTTTGCTGAGAATCTAAACTCAAAAACTCTTTTTTAAAAAACTAGATATTGCTCCTAAAGATATACATTCAAGCAGGAATATAAAAGATAAATAGAAAATTAAAATAGATTGTGATTTAGCAACTATTGGTATACAAGTAGGTTGTATCATTCATTTTATTTATATGGTTTGTGTCTCAAACTCTGTGATGAATGACCAATTTTTAAAAAGTGAAAGAAATTTCCATATCTATTAAGACTAGCAACCTTGCCCTGGCCAGTGTGGCTCAGTTGGTTGAGTATCGTCCTAAGTACCAAAAGGTCTCCAGTTCCATTTCTGGTCAGGGCACATACCCAAGTTGCAGATTCAGTCTGTGCAAGAAGCAACCAAGTGATATTTATCTCTCACATCAGTGTTTCTCTCTCTCTCTTCTTCTATATTTTTCTCTCTCTAAAACCAACTTTTAAAACCATATTTTTTTAATTAAAAAAAGACTAACAACCTTTTTATTAAGCCCATCTTTGAAAAGTTACTTATAAACTGTCAGTTACTCTATGCATATTAGTTGTTGTTTGCCACAAATATGTAATGGATCCCTTGTTATAATGAAGATACTTATTGATACTGCCTACCTTCTGCTCTGAATAGACAGATTAAAACTAGTGAAATTGATTCAGTAATTTAAAAAAAAAAAAAACTCCCAACAAATAAAAACCCTGGACTGGATGGCTTCATTGGGTGAGTTTTACCAAACATTCAAATAAAAACTAACACCTACCCTCCTCAAACTATTCCAAAAAATTTAAGAGGAGAGAAGAGTCCCAACCTCATTTTATGAGGCCAGCAGTATCCTAATTCCAAAACCAGATACAGACACTACAAAGAAAGAAAAGTATAGGCCAATATCCCTGGTGAACACAGATGCTAAAATCCTCAACAAAATATTAGCAAATTGGATCCAGCAATACATTAAAAAGGTCATACACCATAGTCGTATACTATTGCATCCAGAGATGCAATATTGGTACAATAGCCTCAAATCATTAATAGCCTCAAATCAATAAATGTGACACAGCACACCATATAAATAAAATGAAGGGTAAAATCCACATGATCATATTACTAGATGCAGGAAAAACATTTTATAAAATCTAGCACCCATTTATGATAAAACTCGCAGTAAAGTTGGAATAGAGGGAATATACCTCAATGTAATAAAGGCCATTTTGACAAACCCACAGCCAACACCATACTCAATGGGTGAAAAGTAAAAGTGTTTCCTTTATCATCAGGGACAAAACAGGGATATCCACTTTTACCACTCTTATTCAACATAGTACTGGAAGTCCTAGCCACAGCAATCAGACAAGAAGAAGAAATAAATGGCATCTAAATTATAAAGGAAGAAGTAAAACTGTCATTTTCAGATGACATGATACTGTACATAGAGAACCCTAAAGATTCTACAAAAAAACTACTTGAACTGATAAATGAATTTAATGAAGTAGCAGGATAGAAATTAATATCCAGAAATCAGTTGCATTTCTATATACCAATAATGAACTATCAGAAAGTGTAACTAAGAAAGCAATCACATTTATAAATGCATTTAAAAATACCTAGGAATAAATTTAACCAAAGATGTAAAACACCTGTACTCAAAAAATTATAAGACACTAAAGAAAGAAGTTGAAGAAGATACAAATAAGTGGAAGCATATACCCTATTCATGGGTAGGAAGAATTCACATCATTAAAATGTCCATACTATCTAAAGAAATCTATAGATTCAACACAATTCCTATCAAGATACCAATGGTGTATTTCACAAAACTGAAACAAATAATCTTAACATTTATATAGAACCACAAAAGATCCTGAATAGCCACAATAATCTTGAGAAAGAAGAACAAAGTTGGAGAATCACACTACCTGATATCAAACTACACTATGAGGCTACAGTGATCAAAACAGAAAGGTACTGGAATAAACACAGACATATGGATAAATGGAACAGAATAGAGACTCCAGAAATAAATCCACACCTTTATGGCCCATTAATATTTGACAAAGAAGGCAAGAACATACAATGGGGTAAAGACAGTCTGATCAATAAATGAAAATTGGGCAGATATGTGCAAAAAATGAAACTAGACCACCTTCCTACACCATACACAAGGATAAACTCAAAGTGGATTAAAGACATAAATATTAAATTCAAAACCATAAAAATTCTAGAAAACAAACATAGGTAGTAAAATCTCGGACATTTCTTGTAGCAATATTTTTTTTCTGATGTTTCTCCTTGGGCAAGGGAAACAAAAGAAAAAAAAACAAATAAATGGGATTACATCAAACTAAAAAGGTTTTGCACAGCAAAGGAAACCATCAACAAAATGAAAAGACAACCCACTGAATGGAGGAACATATTTGCCAACGATAAATCTGATAAGGGGATAATATCCAAAATTTATAAAGAACTTATACAACTCAACTCTAAACAAAACAAAAAACTCACAAACAATTCAATTGAAAAATGGGCAAAAGATCTGAATAGACACTTCTCCAAAGAGGACATACAGATGGCCAATAGACTATCTCTAATCATCAGAGAAATTCGAATTAAAACCACAATGAGATATCATCTCACACCCTGTCAGAATGGCTATCATCAAGAAATCAACAAACAATTGTTGGCAAGGATGTGAAGAAAAGGGAACCCTCATGTACTGTTAGTGGTAATGCAGATTAGTACAATCACTGTGGAAAACAGTATGGAATTACCTCAAAATATTAAAAATGGAATTGCTTTATGACCCAGCGATTCCACTTCTGGGAATATTTCTGAAGAAGCCCAAAACACTAACTCAAAAGAACATGTGCACCCTTATATTCATTGTAGCATTATTTATAATAGCCAAGATCTGGAAGCAACCCAAGTGCCCATTAGTAGATGAGCAAATAAAAATCTGTGGTGCATTTACACAATGGAATACTACTCAGTCATGAACAAGAAGGAAATCTTACCATTTGTGACAGCATAGATGGACCAGGAGAGTATTATGCTAAGTGAAATATGCCAGTCAGAGAAAGACAAGTACCATATGATTTCATGTATGTGTGGAATCTAGTGAACAAAATAAAATAATAAAATACAAACAGACTCATAGATATCGAGAACAGACTGACAGTTGTCAGATGGGAGGGGTGTTGGGGAACTGAGTGTAAAAGGTGAAGATATTAAGCAAAAATAGCAACAACTCAGAGACACAGACAACAGTATGGTGATCACCAAAGGGAAAGTGAGGTGGGGAAAGATAGAAGAGAGTAAAGGGGTAAATGGTGATGGGATAAAAGGAGACTTGACTTGGCGTGGTGAACACACACTACAATGTACAGATATTGTATTATAGAATTATACACCTGAAACCCATATAATTTTATAACCAATGTCACCCCCAATAAATTTAATTTAAAAATAAGTAAAACAAAAGACATTTATTGTGAGCATGTTATATTTCACTTACTTTGCTACTTGTGACCCTAAATGAGAAGGAAATATACAAAACAGATACATCTCCCCAATCACCTTAATCTTTTCTCATTGTGGGGCTAGAATTCACTAACTGTGGGCAAGTGATGACAGACAGAGAGAATGGATAAGTGAAGTTCTCTTGGCAGCACCACATTTAATAACTTATTCAAAACAAGGTTTCTCAGCCTCAACACTTTTGACTTATTTTTTGCATTGTAGGTTGCTGGCTTCAACCTACTACATGCGAGTGGCACCCTCTCTCCCCATTGTGACAGCTGCAAATGCCTCCAGACATTGCCAAATGTCCCCTGGAGGCAAGATCTCCCTGGTTGAGAAGCAAGTGCCAGACACTGCACTCAATGCTAAGCCAATAAAGATGAAAAAGACCTAGACCCGGTCTTGTGGGTTCACTCTAGTGCTGTGCTTCTTGAACTTCATGGTACAGTGAGGGTCTGTTAAAACTCAGATTGCTGACTACGCATAGGGAATATAGTCGGTAATCTATATATATAATGAGCCAGGATCCCTAACGACCGAGGCTCCACCGAACACCGGAAGGCAGTGCTGGGTTGCCTTCCGCTTAGTGACCCAGCATTGACTGCTGAGGGGGCTGTGGATCAGGCCCAGAGAGAGGCCTGCAGAGAGAGAGGCAGGGTCTGACCCCCAGCCTCCATGGCAGCTGTTGATTAGCCGTTGTGTCTCTCTTTCTCTCCCAGCTTCGCCAGCAACCATGCCTCTGTTTCTCTCTGGGCCTCCTCAGGGGCTGCTGATCAGCCCCGCCTCTTTGATCAGGCCCAGAGATAGGCCCGGAGACACTGACTGGCATAGAAACTGACCAATCAGAAACAAGTCTGGGTAAAGTGCAAGTTGCCAATGGCTGCCTAGGAGGAGGAGCTTTTGACCTGACTGGCATAAAAAATGACCAATCAGAACCTAATCTGGGTGAACTTCGAAGGCAGAACCTAAGGCAGGGGCTGAGGAGGGGTTTTAAGGGCAACAGCTGTTTGGTGTAAGATGTAAGAAAGCTGTTCAATTTTTTCACGACCGGTTTGGTAGTATAGTGCATATGACTGTCCTCCTGCTGAAAAAGACTTCCCCCCACCCCAATTTAAGCAATCCTATCCTATATAATCTATCTATACTACTAAAAGGATAATATGCTAATTAGACTGGGTCGACCGGCCATCTTCTGGACATCCGACTTCCTTCCAGACAAAGCCATGGTGGTGGGAGCCGAGGCAGAGGCAGTTAAGGGTGATCAGGCCAGCAGGGGAGGGTCCCCAATTGGAGATGGTGCAGGCTGGGCTGAGGGAACCCCCCACCATGCACGAATTTCGTGCATCGGGCCCCTAGTATAGTAATAACTATGTATGGTGTCAGATGAATACTACACTTATCAGGTGATCACTTCATAAGGCATATAAATGTCTAATCACTGTTGTACACCTGAAAATAATATATTTCAACTGTAATTGAAAAATATAAATAAATAAGATTGCTGAGCCCCACCCCTTGGTTTCTGACTCAGTGGGTCTGGGTGGGGCTGGAGGATTTGCCTTTCTAAGAGTTCCTGGCTGCTGCTGGTGCTGCTGGTCCCAGGAGCTGAGCTAGTGGGTTTCCATCTTGTGTGGGGGTGGTGTCCACTGCAGCTGTGGCCAAGAGTACAGATGTTCTCTTCTCACACAGTGAAACTAGTGTTCCCTGCCCAGCCAGTGTGGCTCAGTGGTTGAGCATCAACCCCATGAACCAAGAGGTCCCAAGTTTGATTCCCAGTCAGAGCACATGCCTGGATTACAGGCTCAATCCCCAATAGAGGGTGTGGGGGAGGCAGCCTATCAATGTTTCTCATCTATGTTTCCAACTCTCCATCCTTCTCCCTTCTTCTCTCTCTCTAAAAAACAAAACTAGTGTTCCCTGAGAATCATAGTCATTTGTGGTTTTTATATTGAGAAATTAGATCCAAAATGGGCTACTAAACCCATAATAAATCTAAACTGTCTCAGGAAAAAAAAAACAAAAAACAGAGGATCTAATAAGCTAGAACAGTGATTTTTAACCTTTTTCATCTCATGGCATACATAAACTAATTACTAAAATTCTGTGGCACACCAAAAATGTTATATTTTTTGCCAATTTGACAAAAAATAGGTATAATTTTGATTCTTTCACACTGGACGACTATTGTTGTGTTGGCTGTTATCATCTTTTATGTGACAACCTAAGAGAAAAGAGGTCAGTGCCTCTAAATAGTCAGATATTGCATGTTTTAAAAATTCTTGCAGCACACCGGTGTGCTGTAGCACACCAGTTGAAAATCACTGAGCTAGAACAATGACAAATGGTTGTCAGTTTTATAAATTCATTCTGAATTAACAGGTTAATAGTTAATGGGCTAATCTAGGAACCTAAATAGTACCCAATCTCACAATTCCAATGACTTCTAAGCTCCAATTATAAACACACTTGTGCAATCGACTCATTTCAAAACTGGGGATATTTCTGTGTGCAACAAGAAGATGTAGGCCACTCACCTTGACCTACACGCACACATCCACCCTAGATTGTTGGACCCTCACTCTGCCTCTTTCTTTTCCTTCTCCTGGTCCTCATCCCTGGTCTCCCTGTCTCAGCATCTACAGCACCCTTCATGTGATGGACAGTGCCACCAGCGCTGCCTGTCATGGCAAGCACAGGAAGGATTCTGTGTATATTACTCTGTACCAAACTATTAACTCATCTACAGACTGAACATTGCTATTTCCGCTTGCTGTGGTGATACTACTAAATACTGTATTTTCTTTGAAAAGTGTCATACACCCTCAGGAGGAAGTGGGGTGTGGGGTTAGATCAGCGTTGGGAAGATAAGAGTGTTTGTTACTGGTACACACAGGAGTGACAGCCCACTTTGCATGTCTTGTTTTCTCTGACTCTAACATGAAGTCCACCCAGGTTAACTGGCCGTGCCCCTTTATTCACAGGATTAGAGGACAAGAAAGTGGCATCCAGGCTCTCAAACCCTCCTGCTCTGATCCCCTCCTGACAGGACTGGTCTACCCCATTCTGAGGCCCCCAAGCTTATTAAGAACAGGGACCATGTCACACTTTTGTATCCAGCACAGTGCCTTATGCATAGTAGGTGGGTTTAGAAATGCTTATTGAGCAATGGCAAAAAATAGGTGTGTATGTTGCTTCATTCACTTAGCTAGTGCTTTATGTGAATTCTAGGCCATGTCAGATAATCCACTGAGAAAGTTACCATCATCAGTAACTAATTTTCACCAGGAGAATTTCTAAGGATACATTGGAAAAGTCCTGTATGATAATGATAGCTACCGTTTCACTAAACACTGTTGTAAGCATGTCCCAAGAATTAATTCATTAACTCCTCATGATAACTCTATGAAATGGGTCTAGTATTTTCCCCAGGTTGCAGACACATAGTCACAGAAAGCTTAGGTCACTTGACTAAGACTTTTCAGTTGGTAAAAGCTGGCTTTTCTACCATAGTAGTCTCATTTACATACCTGTGAGCTTGTCCACGTGCCCACTGACTCCTATATCTCCATGCCTCTTTGCACACTGCAATGTAAAGGCCAGAGGACAATGGACCGTGTGCCTGGGTATGTCAGCCTCACCTTCTCAGTCAGTATGCCCCGTGACCAGAGCACCTGGGTCCTGGCTTCTGGTTTGACATCCCTGGCTCAGGTGATGTGCTTCTCTCTGAGCACCTAACTGGCAGGAAGAACTCTCCCTCTGCTGTATTAGGAAGATTACAATGCACACTGTGTCTGATTTGACCTACTGGGTTGATAAGATGGTAGAGTCCCAGAGAAAACTGTCTCTTTTCCCCCTGACTTTATTGAGATACTAGAGGCCCAGTGCACGAGATTGGTGCACTGGGGGGAGGGGTGTGTCCCTCAGCCCAGCCTGCACCCTCTCACAGTCTGGGATCCCTCAGGGGATGTCCACCTGATGGCTTAGGCCCGATCCCTGGGGAGATCGGGCCTAAGCCGGCAGTCAGACATCTCTCTCGCAGTCCAAGGCTCTCACAGTCCAGGACTCCTTGCTCCTTACTGCCCACCTGCAGCGGAAGCGGGAGAGGCTCCCACCACCGCTGCTGCGCTTGCCAGCCGTGAGCCTGCTTCTGGCTAAGTGGTGCTCCTCTTGTGGGAGTGCACTGACCACCAGGGGGGACTCCTGAGTTGAGAGTCTGTCCCTGGTGGTCAGTGCATGTCGTAGCAACCAGTTGTTCCATTATTTGGTCAATTTGCATATTAGACTTTTATTATATATCATAATTGCCACTTAAAAAAACTGATTATACTTAAGGTATACAACTTGATGATTTGATATACATATACATTGTGAAATATCCATGACAACCAAGCTAATTAACATATCTTTCACCACATATAGTTCTTTATTTCTTTTCTTTTTTTCTTGTGTGTGTATGGTAAAGATTGTCTTTTAAGAGTAAATTTTGACACAATAAACAGAGTCAGAATCAAATTTGCTGCCTATAGGAGACAACCTCTTTGAACCCAGTAAGTGATTACCCACACTATGCTTAGAAAATGGTTCCAAAGAGACTGATTTGCTCCAACTGTATAGAAGCAGTTACTTTTATTCTCGAGTCTGGCCACAGAAATCCTCACTAATACAGTCAGCCACCAGCAATGGCATGAATGGAGAGAGCATAGAGGTGAGATAGCACACACTGGTGACATATTGGGAAAATTACCAAGGTCAGCAATGGTGACCTCACTTCCAGAAGAGAACTTGAGTTATTCCAAGAAACTTCAACTCTGCTTATATTACCCACTTTAGAACTCTTCAGATTACAGATATGGGATAGACAGATAGATTAAATCACATGTATTGACAAAGAGCTAGTACCTCAGGTAATTAAGCAAGTAGTCAGCACAGAGGGTGCTGAGAAAGCCTGTGCCACCAGTTGTAACAGGTCCTTTCTAGTGAGGGACTGGTGGAGCAGATGGAAATTACTTATGGGGAAATCTCCAGGCTTTCACTTCCTCTCTGACCTAACCTTAACAGGCCTTTTCTAGCAAGAAATCATTGACTAGTTTGGGTGGGACACTTAGCAACCAAGGCTGGAATTGATGTTCTGCCAGTATTAGCGGTATGACCTTCAGCAAGCTGCTTACCCACTCAAGCCTCGGGTTTCTTGTCTGTGGGATGGAGCCAATTATACCTACCTTGTGGGCTTGGTGAGAAGATTGAATACTATACATTTTCTAAAGCTCTTTGAAAAGTTTTGTGAATTGTAAGGTACCCAATAAATAACCCCCCTGGACTGTGCTTGTGCTTAAAACAAATGGATCAGGAGTCAGGGGAATGGAAAGAAAAAAAATGTTAACTTGATGAATAATAAAGGCTGGATTGGTGGATATGACCAAAGTGTTTTAAGCAAATTGGTTGGTCATCATCCAGTGTCCTAGGCAATGCTGGACAATGGCCAGGACTGAAGCAGATCGGCCCCACCATGCTTGTGGCATGCCAGAGAAGAGTGGAAAGACATACTCTCTGAAAGTCAGCAGATCCCCTCAACAGAGAGAAGGAGGCTGGGCTGGGCAGGCACAGTTTATTCTTCTAAAACTCATCCATCAGATAAATCACTCCTCCTTCCGTGGGGAGCAGGAAAGAATTTCTCAATGTGGCAGTACATAAGTGAGATTCTTGTAGGATGAGGAAGACTGCAAGGTGGCAGTTATGCACACACTGTGGAGGTGCACAGAGCATTCACAGCAGAAGGAAAGATGTAAAAACAGAGCCACTGAGGTGGAGGGTTGGGTGTATTCAGCAAACAGAGAAGTTGAGATAAGCTGAGTAAGGGGTGCTGTGTGGACAGGGCAAGTGGAAGCCAACTCACGAAGGTTTTTAAATAACAGGTTAAGAAATCCTGATTTAATTCAGTGCGGACTGGGACAGTTCTTTTGTTGTCGTTGTTGTTTGTTTTTTGTTGTTGTTTTTTTTTAGTATTTGTGTACTTTGATCAGAGCTGTGCTTTAGTGGGACTATTATCATGTCACATTAAAATTAATATCAGAATATTATTTTATAGGTGTTTTATTTTCTATATTTCAATGTTTGTTTTATTTCTATGCTGTGTTTTTGGTGGAGGAGAGGAGGGTGTTATATTAGTGGGTTTGGGCTGTCATAACAGAATACCACAGACTGATATTAAACAACAGGCTTAAACAATAGAAATTTCTTTTCTTACTGTTCTGGAGGCCGGGAAGTCCAAGATCAAGGTGCCCTCACAGTTAATTTCTGATGAGAGCTTTCTTCCTGGCTTATGTATAGAGCCTTCACACTGTGAAGCAGAGGTGGAGGCTGTCTGGTCTCTTCATCTCCATATAAGGGCAACAGTCCTATTTTGATGAGGGCCCACCCTTACAACTTCATTTAACTTTAGTTACCTCCCTAAAGACCCTGTCTCCAAATACAGTCTCATAGGGCCTTAGGGCTTCAGCATATGAATTTGGGGGGATACAATTCAGTTCATAATGAAGGGGTCTTGCTGACATTTGCAGGTAGTAGGTACCTCTGTTGATAAATCCCCCTTCCTTGCTAGTTCTGAGGTTAGGCTTGTTTTCTTTTGTCTTTACAGCACATACTTTAGCAATTATTTTAAACTACTGCCTTCAGTTCATACTTATTTTAATTCACTTTGGAGACCATATTTGTGGGCGAGAGGCTAATATTTAAGCTGACTCTTTTTATTGTACTACTTGGTAGAAGGCTCAGCCACAGGATAACACACTTCCCAATTACATAATCATTCACAAGTTACCGTCTTTCTTCTGTACACATTGCAAGGCAAATTATTTTTTTATTATAGGTTGTTTTCTACAGCAGTAGGTCATTTCATTCAGCAGTCATCTTTACCTAAGAAACCTTTTACATCTCATAAAGAAAACTAAAAGTTGTAGACAGAGCTTAATTTGTCAAAATTTACCTGATGTTTAATTTACCGAATTTTGGCTAAACTGAAGCATATGGAAATCACTGAATGCTTTTTTTCCTTATTCCCCAATTTATTATTGATTCATTTGTGTTCTCTTTGCTTCATGTTAGAGGTTTTGATATTTCTGTGAGACTATTCCTCTTGTCACCAAGGTATCTCCAGCTAAATTACAGCAATGCATGTGCAGTCCATATACACTGAGTGGCCAGATCATTATAATCTCTGAACGCATATTAATCTGGCCATTCAGTGTGTGTGTGTGTATATATATATATATACATATACATATATATATATATATATATATATATATATATATATATATATATATGAATTCGTGCATGGGTTGGGTCCGGCCAGCCTGGCCAGTGGGAGGGGACATGGGCTGTTGGCCAGCCTGCCTGCTGGTCAAACTCCTGGTCGAGGGGACAATTTGCATATTAGCCTTTTATTATATAGGCTATACACTGAGTGGCCAGATTATTATGCATTCAGAGATCATAATAATCTGGCCACTCAGTGTATTTTTTAAATAAAAAAGTATGCATTCTTATTTCATTTGCTGCAGAGGAAAAGATGTCTGGATCTTTTTTAGCTGATGAGATTACGTAGCAGTTCTATTGCTTTCTATTTTTATGTGGCATCACCTTTTGCTCTTTGGCCATGATCCTTGACATAATTGTGAAAGCATTCCGCAGGTTTGAATTGTGGCCGGTGAGTCAGTCTAGGTAAGTAGGTGAGTCAGCACCTAGGGAGTTAAGAGACCAGAATTCTCAGTTCAGTACTTAATCTTGCATGACCTTAAGCACGCCACCCCTTGAACATCAACCTGCATCATAGCTACCTGCTAAAGATAGATGAGATCACACTTACAGGTGAAAACATTGAGCTGTGAGAGTAAAGATTCTCTACAAATTTTAAGTACATATTGTAATGATATTTCACAGCTGGGATAGCAAAAGCACTGAAGATTGCATGGACCTACTGATAGTTCATCATGATAAGTGCCGCATCGAGATGATTCTA
Organism: Plecotus auritus; assembly: GCF_963455305.1. Taxonomy (NCBI): domain Eukaryota; kingdom Metazoa; phylum Chordata; class Mammalia; order Chiroptera; family Vespertilionidae; genus Plecotus; species Plecotus auritus. The sequence continues at coordinate 158,911,674 of NC_137770.1, forward strand.
GAGGGTTATGTGCGCAATAAGAGAGACACATGTGGGTGTTATGGGAGCTCAGTGGCAGAGCACGGATGGTCACATCATGTAGCCCAGATATGTTTTCCTCTCTTCCTGCTTTTTTTTGTAATAACTAGTAAAGTCGATAAAGTCCATTAGAAAATATATCAGAGTTGCAATAATAATAATAATAATAATAATAATAATAATAATAACTAACACTTTTTGAGAGTTTACGATGTGCCACCCCATTCTAAGCACCTCCATGTATTTGCTCATTTCATCCTCATTGCCCTGTGAGATGAGTAATAGTGTTATCACCGTTTTTCAAATGAGAAAACAGGCTTAGAGGTTAAATAGCTCCTGCAGCTGAGCTGGGAATGGCATTGATTCTCTGCCTGTAACAACAACGCCAGGGACTCTTCCTTTGTATTGACTTCCTCTATAATTGTCTGCCACTTAATTGAACCATAGTGTACCCCTGCAGGTAAAAGAAATGCATAAAGATTAAGAGATTATGTAAAATGTCACTTTTGAAAATTAAGTTCCTTAATAAAAATGCATTGAGCTTAGGTTACCTGTCAGAGAGAGGGATCAGCCCTGGAGGTTCATACATGATTAAGACATGGTCCCTGCTCTCAAAGCTCACAGTCTTATGTGGGGGGACCAACATGAGCCAATAAATATAGTAAAACTAGAGGCCTGGTGCATGAAATTCGTGTGCAGGAAGGGGGGTGTCCCTCAGCCCTATCTGCACCCTCCCAATCTGGGACCCCTCAGGGGATGTCTAACTGCTGGTTTAGGCCCGATCCCACAGGACAATCCGGGACTGCTGGCTCCTAACCACTCACCTGCCTGCCTGCCTGATTGCCCCCTAACCACTCCCCTGCCAGCCCTATCACCCCCAACTGCCCTCCCCTGCCGGCCTGATGGCCCCCAACTGCCTTCTCCTGCTGGCCCAATCACCCCCAACTGCCCTTCCCTGTCAGCCCGGTTGCACCCAACTGTCCTCCCTGCTGGCCAGATCATCCCTAACTGCCTTCCCCTGCAGCCTGGTCACCCCTAACTGCCCTCCCCTCCAGGCCTTGTTCCCCTCAAACTTCCCTCCCCTGATGGCCCCCAGCTGCCCTCCCTTGCCAGCCTGGTCACCCCCAGCTGCCCTCCCCTGCTGGCCTGGCTGCCCCCAACTGCCCTCCCCTGCTGGCCTGGTTGTCCTCAACTGTCCTCCCCTGCCAGCCTGATTGCCCACAACTGCCCTACTCTGCCGGCCATCTTGTGGCGGCCATCTTCTGGCAGCCATCTTGTGGCGGCCATCTTGTGACTACATCACGCAAGGGCATGACACCACCTAGGCCAGTGGTTGGCAAACTCATTAGTCAGTGGAGCCAAATATCAACAGTACGATTGAAAGTTCTTTTGAGAACTTGTTTAAACTTAAACTTCTTCTAATGCCACTTCTTCAAAATAGACTCACCCAGGCCATGGTATTTTGTGGAAGAGCCACACTCAAGGGGCCAAAGAGCCACATGTGGCTCGTGAGCCACAGTTTGCTGACCACAGACCTAGGCTTTTATTATATAGGGTGTTATAGGGAAATATGACCACCCCATGAAGCTAATTGCAATGTCCAAAGAAATTTGATTACAGAGAAAACCCTTTATCACAACTAGGGTCTAGGAAAGTAAGGCACCCACATGCACTCACTCTGTGGGAAGGGGATTTGCTAGATGTGATGCAGATAAAATGAGAGGGACATCTATAGTTTGAGTCACTGCCTTCTTCTAAGTACTAATATATGTGGTACCCCAAGGATTAAATAGGAGAAATCTTGGTGGGGCTCTACCATATCCCCCAAATTTGGGAACTGAGAGGAGGCAAGGACAAAAAATGGGAGTGACACGATCTATCATACTCAGACTTTTGAAATGGCAGAGGTGAGGTAAATAAATTTGACAGGTGCTGTCTCACAATGTACCCAGGGACCCCTGGGAGCCTAGAAGTCCAAGTAAACTCCACCAGGATGTGTTGGAGGGAGAATGATGGAGGCTTCAAAGAAGAGGTAGATATGGTGCAGGAACTTGAAAGATTAGGATGTAGGTATGGGGCAGATGGAGGGTGGAGTGAAATAGGAGGGCATTCCAGGGAGAGGGAGCAGTATTATTACATGCCTAAATGTATGAAACAGCATGGCAGTTGGAGAAATGACAATAGTTCTGCACAATCCTAAGGAAAGTTCTTCTGGCTGCAGACCTGTCTGGGAATGAGAGATGACCAGGACTACAGAGAGAGACAAGATAAGCTGCTGTGATGAGTCAAATAAGAGAGGGTGCAGAATTGAGCTCAAGCAACAGTGAAATGGGCAGAGGAGGTAGGGAAGGAAAAAAGCAATTTGCTTGTGGTGCATGAGGGCAAAGGTGACAGCAGAGCAGAGTGCTAAGCTGAAAGTCTTGGCACCATAAGTGAAGGGCAGATTTGAAAGGCAGGACAATGAGTTCTGTTGGGAGGATCCCCAGGAGCTGTCCAGGAGAGAACTGAGTGTGTGGTTTGATTACTCAGAGGAGAGGTCTGTAGATGAAACTGGCCCTTGGGCTCTGGTACAGCCTGGCCAGAACTGTACTGTTGGTTGTATAAGTACAGCACTTTTCTTACACACGTGCTGTTTGTTGTCAATGGAAAGTAAAGAGGAGATTTATGAAATTTACACTCACAGAGAAACTGGGGGAGGACACCTGATAGATCCTATCCCATGCATGTATTTTTGCACACAAATAATTCCCCTTTCTATTTTAACACCTCGGGAAATCCCCTTTCTCACCATCAACTCTGAGCACAAGAAGCCAGCCCACAAAAGCTTTCATGTTAATTCTTCTTGTTGTGCTTATTACAGATTTTCTTGGCTCTTGAGATATACATATACATACACACACACATAGATGTGTGTATGCGTGTGTGTGCTCAAGAGAATGGTGGAAATTTACACTGCAAACCTCATTGTATAAAAGTATATGATACATGTTGTCCTTGCCATTGTGAGGTAAGGACATCTCCAAAATATTTGCTAATCATACGGGTAAAAAGTTATTATTGTTTTTTGATATTTTAAATATTTAACTCTTTTATTATTACAGGATCTATAAGCATTGAATATTTATAGATCCTTAAAGAAAATGCATTATCAAATTCTAATATTAGTTTTTTCTCAGACATTTGAACCAAAATGCAAAATTTCAAAAAATCTTAAATAATGCAGAGTAAAAGTTGTTTTGTTTATCTTTAAGACTATTTCTATCTAGTAAATTGAGGAGGCTACTCTTAATTACTTTAGGGTTTTAAATTAATATTTATTATATGAATTCGCAGTTTCCTAATGTATATTTTTGCATTTTTATCTATGTACCCTCTGGATTTATTATCCATGCCTTGAAATGCCAAAAGCATATTTTAATTTGATTTTTAAATTATCATATGGCAAAACTGACTTTTGTTTTTGGTGTATAATTCTGTGAATTTAAGTTTAGATTTCTGTGAGCACTACCATAGTCAGGTTGTAGAATAATTTGATCTTCCCCCAAAGCTTGCTCATCGATCCCTATAAAGCCATACTCTGCCCCCTTTCCCAACCACTGGTAACCACTGATATTTTTTCTCCATATTGCTTTGTCTTTCTAAAAATAGTATATTAATGCAATTATATAATATCTTGTTTTATTTAGCATTTCTTGAATTGCTGACAAGGCCAACACTTATTCATGCAACTAGTTGCAGCTATGTTTTCTGTATTTTGTATAGTTTGTGTCATTGCCACTTACTCATTCAGGTCATGGGTAGCATTTATAAAACTTGCTGTGCTTATTACGTAAGAACTAGAGGCCCAGTGCACGAAAAGGAAATTAATTAGAAGGTGGCCAGCAGGTGGGACTGGGCAAAACGGGCCAGACACGCCCTGGAGCCAACCTCCCGCGGTCCCTCCCCAGCTGGCCGCACCTGGGGCAGTGCCACTGTTTGAAGGGTGTCTGCAGAGTGAGTGGGGTCCCTCCAGTAGAGGGGGTCCCTTGGCCTGGCCTGCAGGGATCAGGCCTAAACTGCCAGTCTGACATCCCCTGAGGGGTCCCGGAGTGCAAGAGGGCACATTGCAAAGTTGCTGTCACTTGGCAGCTTCTGCATAGAGCATCTGCCCCCTAGTGGTCAGTGCGCATCATACCTACTGGCCGGTCGCTTAGGCTTTTATATATGTAGATGATGCTAACTCATTGTCTGTGGTAATTTCCATCCATATTGCCCCAGCTAAGTTGTTGGCTTTATGTTTCATTATTTTCTTGAAATATATGACCTTATAAATAGTAATATCATTGGATCTAGTAATATTATAGTACTCTAGTGATCTAGTCTGATGCAATATTCCTAATTTTTTAAAAAATTGTAAAAGGATGCTTATGACAGCATATTTCTAGTATGGAAAAGTTGGAAACAGTCTAAATGTGAAACTATAAGACTTTAGTAAAGCACATCCCAGTGCTGTCTCTCAGTAGAATGTCATGCAAGAATGAAAAGGATGCCATCAAAAATAATGTAACTTAGACTGTTTTTATGGTAAAATATTAAATTAAAAAGTCAAATATAATTTCATGCATACATATGAACACAGCATGCAAAACAAAAAAACACAAAACCTGTTCATTTAAAAAAAGACTAGAGAAAAATACATCAAAAAAATAATAGCGATTTGCTTTCATTGCTGGAACTGTGGGGTGATGTTTCAATTTTGTGTGTTTTCTTCATATTCCATACGGATCACTTTATTGTTACAGGAGGGGAAATTTTTCTGAGGAGCTCAGGAACAAAATGCTACCTTTGGCCTTTAAAAAACGCACCTCAGAGCTTGAGACTTTATTAAAAGATGTGTGAAGTTAAACACACAAATGTCAACTTGCTCTTCTGGATATCAAAACGTCAGATCCTGTCACTGGGACTAGACTTTTAGAAAGAGAGGCAGTGGCTTGGCTCTCACACAGGTGTATGCAGTAGGTAAACTGTCAAATGCTCATCGATGAGTGGACAAGGCAAGAGGATCTGGTGAAATGGCAAATGAATCTGCACTGCTAATGAAATAGGTCAGTTGCTGTCTAAGAAGCCCTGCAGGAGGAGAAGGGGTTTCGCTGCTCCTCTTTTTCATTCAGAGAAACCCTGGTTACCTTAGAGGTTTCTGTCTATTCCCAGACAGATTTTCCCAGGGGCATGCTGAGCTGTTGTCACGAAATTGTGAACCCAGCCTGGAAATGGCAGAATGACACATCCCTCTCTAAAGGTCAAAGTGCTTGAAACTCACACTTCATGAGTCAGTGATCCCTCCTGACTCAAGAAAGAATTACTTATCTTTACTTGTATTGAAGAAATCTTCAAAGAGTTCACACATGGTAAATATTCTCAAATGAGAATTGTTCCTGGTGATTTTTCCTGATTACTGGAGATACACAGATTTCTCCAAAAGACCTATGTGGCTCAGGAGAGGTAGGGAGGGGTCTCAAAGAAGTTTTCTCCAGAGAACTCTCTGTTACCAGCCTGCCTACTGCCTAAGAATTCTAAACTCAAAGGGTGAAGGGGCCCCTAAAGACAAATCCGGGGTTATCCTGCTGCTAATTCAACAGAGTGACCTACACAGCATGTGTTTCAGAGACTAAGGACACCCCAACAAATCATGATTCTGTAACCAGCTCCTCTAGTTAAACCTGCTAAACTCCGCGGGAAATTGGGACTTCCTTAAAAAATCCATGAAATTAACAACAGTTGTCAAGATCCCCTAATTTGTCTCGCTTTGGGTTCAGAAAACCCAAAAGATCCAGAGACAGCTGGCATTCCCCAGGACTGCTGAACTTTTACAACTCTGCCAGATTCAGGATTCTGGGCCCAACATTTCTAGAGAAGTCATTGATTCTCACATCTGGATTCCCATTCGTCTGAGCAGTTTACTTCCTTTATATAAGGTAGAAAAGACAGCTAAGGCTTTAATGGTGAACTTTGTTCTTGTTAACTTTAGCTACCTTTAAAAAAACTGGTAAAATTCAGGAGACAGTTCAAGAAGGCAAAAGAAGTAACTTTTTCACTGAATACCAGTTAATAGTTTCAAAGTAATGTGACCTCATAGAAAAGTGGGTTAAAAAGGAAAAAAAGAGGGCTTAGTTGAGATAAGTGGCAGCCAGAGTAAACAAGGAAAGGAAGGAACAGAAGGTGAAGATGCAGACTAGAATCCTAAAATGTGTAGTCAAGACTGTGATTTTCACCTATATCTCTAGGCAAGCATAATTATGAGTTAATTGGCTTTTATGAAATACTTTGTTTATCCTTGCACAGTAAAGCACTGTTTTATGGCAATCAATGATTTAGGGTTTTTTTAAGTCTTTCATGATGTTCAAAAGCTTATTTTATATGTATGCATATTTATATACTTGCACATATATATGACTATGAACAGAGCAACCTTTTTGAAATGTCTAAAGTACATAGGGCTCAGCTGCTAAATACCCAGAGTCAGTTCTACCACACACACAAATAGCCCATGTAAGAATTTTGTGGTGTCATATTTAACTGGTGTGACTAAAATAGACTCACTCTTTATAAACTCATTTTACTATTATTGTTAGTTGTTTCCTGGGTACCTACTTGAATAATAGAAGAAATAAAATGTTGGGAAACGTTTGCCTCTTCCTGCAAACGTTAATCAGACATAACTGCATTAAATGAAGAGTGGATTACAATTCCAACTGACGAAGTTGAATAATGCAGACTTCCAGAAAGCCTCCTTCCTTGGCAAGTCAGTCTGTGGTTTGGGATGAGCCCAATAACGTATTTTGCAGAAGAGGGAGTAAAAGCATTTGTTCAAATGGAGAGTTAAACCATTTGAAGCTGTGGCTATCGGCAATAAAACACTGGTTAGGTGGAGAGGGGACACCAAAAAGAATACATTTTACAGCCCCTCAAATAGCATTTGTCTTTTGTCACTTTACAGGAGCCACTATGTCACCATTTCTTCGAATTGGTTTGTCCAACTTTGACTGCGGATCCTGCCAGCCATGTCAAGGAGAGGCCATTAACCCTTACTGTGCTGTGCTTGTCAAAGAATATGTTGAATCAGGTAAGCTTGAGTGGGTCTTCCAAGAAGGGGCGGGAGAGGAAGTTCCTGCTATGAACTATGAGGCAATGCCTTTCCGAGTCTTCGAGGTCATCTGGTTCAACCTAATTTTCCATTCCAGGAAACTGATGCCCAGGGAAGCCCAGTACTTCCTCAAGGGTAAAGGGCTTAGTGATCACTTCTGAACTAGACCCAGATCACCGGCCTGTGTTCTATTTCACGGGACCATTTTCCCACATAAACAAAGGGAGCAAAGGAAAGGAGAAATGGGTTTGAGGACTTTAGGTGAGGAATTAATGGGACTGGGGCGGTCAGAGGGAATCTAGTGCTCTAATGTGGAACATGAGACCTATATTGTTAAGACTCATTGTTTTCAATGACTATAGGTTAAGTCTGCATAATCTTAGAATTAGCTACTAAAGACGGCTTTCTGTTTCTTTGCACATAGTTGATGAATATACAAAGAATATATGAATTAGCCATTAAAAACCAAATTTCAGAAAACTTACTTTTGCATTAAGACCCTGGACCAGTAAAATAATAGTCCGTGTTATGTCAAATTCAAATGTAGATAGGTAGTTCATGGTGAGCGAGGAAGCGTGACAGGCTTCCAAAAGCCCTTTTAGATCATTCTATTAGAATAATCCCATTCTGACAGGAACGTCTCCACAGTCACTTCCACTGTATTCTCCTCCCTGCCTCTATATTTTAAGATTCTTATGGACTTTCTTTTTTTTAATTTATCTTTATTGTTGAAAGTATTACAGATATTCCCCTCTTTTCCCCATTGACTGCCCCTCCTTCCCACTCCTGTCCCCTCCCCAGTCCTTTACCCCACTATTTTCTGTTTCCACAGGTAATGCATATAAGTTTTTCGGTTGATCTCTTCCCTCTCTTTCACCCCTTCCCTCTGAGGATCCTCAATCTTATGGACTTTCTAAAGGAAAGGATGAAGGAAGTTTACATCCCAAGGTTTTCCCAGCCCCATTACCTTCCCTGTTTCCCTCCATACATTTCTTGTTTCAGCAGACACTTTGTAGAGAAGTAAGATTACCCCACGCACGTCTGCAGTGACCATCGGAGCCATTACAGTTCATTTACATGAGAAGTATTTATGGGGCGCCTACTGTGCACTGGGACAGAAAAGGTGCCTTTGCTTTAGAGCTTCTATTCTTGCAGAGGAAGATAGGCAGGAAACAAATATATTATATGGTAAGGAATGTGGAGTAAAGAAAGGAAAAGTAGAAACAGGGAGAGAGAAGGTTTGCGGACAGAGAAATGTTATTTTATTCCGGGTAGTCCTACAAACACGTTTAAGGGGTTGGTAACTTTTACAGACACAAAGGGGAACCTGATTCTGCAGGTGAGAACCTCCAGCTAGATGTTGCTGGCTCAGCATCCTAAGGTTCCCAGTCCTCCTGTCTTGCCTTTTCTCTCCTTTAAAAGACTTAGGCTCCCAGTTGACTTCATCCCTCCTGCCACAGTGAGTGTGTCAAAGCTGAGGAGACCATTTGAATCATCCTGATTTCCCTTCTGACCAGATTTCTCTCCTGCTTAGTTTGAAGTGAGAATGGCACTTGCTCCCAATCTAAAACCTTTCAAATGTCACAGAAATCTTTGAAGTGTGAAATGTCTTGAGTTCTTCAAAGCTGCTTTGGACTTAATGGGTCTCCTGGATCCCAGTTCTCTTTACAACCACAGGTCTCCCTGACATTTGCTTCCTGGGAGCTTTTTTTTTTTCTTCTCCTTTTGGCCTTGCCTTTGAACTTGGTCTAACCAGCCATGTGGATCAAGACCTTGTCAAAAAAGAAGATGACTTTGTTTTTCCAAAGGTTAGCCTGTCGTTTTTTATTTTGCTTTGGTTTTGTTCGGAAAAGAAATCTCTCTGAACATTATCATTCAAGTATTACTTTTACAGAATTTAAACACACTTCAACCTTGGGGATGTGCGGCTGCCTTTTTCCTGGTGAATCCACAGAACAGAGACAAACAGAACACAGTGCTGAGGGCCTGGGAGCCTTTGAAACAATGATGAAACTCACTGTAACTAGACAGATGCTGAGTTCTGGTCCTCATTTTTAGATGATTACAAACCTAGTGATCAAAAGTGTGAAAAATGCCTCCCCCTAGGAACTTCTATCTTTTATCGGATGGAGAAAGGTTATGGTTAAAAAGAATTATGAAAAGGAGGGGCTTTAAGTCCATGGAAGTAAAATGTTACTATGATCGTTAATCTTGCCATTGTTTGTTTTTAAGTCCAATTCAATTTTTTTTCTCAAGATTATTACTCAGATTTAATGTTTTTAAAAAGTATTTTCAAAATTTCTCACATGATTTTTCTCCCACTTATAAGCAAACCTTAAAGCAAGGTGTGATGAAATCAGTGAGGAAAGAGCAGAAGGCGCATATGCACAAGGACTATACCCAGGCCTCAATCCCAGCTTTGTCAGCAGCAGAACCGGAGCGAGCATCAATATATACCACACCACTCCTTTAGCTCTCTATATTCTCCCTGAAAGGCAAGGGGGTGTCAGAGTGCTGGTAGAAACTTCACTACGTGTGACAAACTATTCCTTCTTCTTGGCCTCAGTTAATAATTCAGGGACTTCCTCAAACAGTGCCTTCCACTTTACTAAATCTTCATCCTCGCCCATGGTTCATTCCAGTAACATACTGATCAATGTCACTCCACTAGTTAAATTTCTTTTAAACAAGCAATAGAAATCTTCCCTTTCCTATTCTCCCCTTATCATTATCAGAGTTCATACCTCTAATAACCGGGTTTGCCTAAAAAGAGAAGTTTCAGCTTATGCACATCCTTGTATACCTCCCAAATAATAATTTAGCCTGTTCCATTCTAACAGTGTGCATTGGAGAGAAAGGGCCATCAGGAGTCAGAACTGTTTTGTTTCTCTGGTTTGAACGGACTTTACCTTTGGTTCAATCAATACCTCTGAATTGCTAAATCTGCCAGGTACTATGCTTATTATCACAAGAGTCAAACACTCAAATGCCGCTGTAGTTTTCTGCTTCTGGAATGATTAAAGAACATCTACTGCCAATAGGGAAACCCAATCTGGATGAAAGATGGGACAACACTATTTATACTCCCACTAGTGAACTCTCCCAATCACCTGGTGGCTCTGGGGAGGTTTCCCTTAAACTTCCCATCCTGACCATGGATCTTGTTAGAACCATTCCCAGAACTGCCCTTCCTCACTGCAGGTCTATGGCCTGCTCCACTGACTCACTCCATGGAGAAGGCCACCACCTCTCCGAGTTACTTGTCAGTTTTTGCTTATGGTGCATGGTGCCTGGTTCAGGTAAAATGTATCTGCATTTGAAAATTAGTGAAGGCAATAATGGCTCATTATATTTTACAGGTTTTGCCTTTACCATAAAGAATGGGGTGTAAGTCACTCTGCCCTACCAAATATACTAAGCTTAGCCCTTTAATTCTTTTTATTTGCTTAGATATTCACACTCAAAGTGAAGCAACTAACTGTTGGATAGAAAAAGAACAGTGCCACTCCAAGGCATTGTCAGATTTTTGTTGCCTGGATTATCCAGATTGACTTTATGTTTCATTACATTACCTTGCTTGCCAAACTTGGAACTGTCTCATTCTGCCCTACGTTGTCTCTAATTGTTTTATGTGTTATTTTTGTCTTCCCAGCAGGATTATGTATCTTGAAGAGCAGATGGAATGAGTGCCACTGCTGAGTTGAATTGATTTTTTTTCCGAGTGGGCTAAAGGAGTAATGAGACCATCTCTTTCTGTTCCTAGAGAACGGGCAGATGTACATCCAGAAAAAGCCAACCATGTACCCGCCCTGGGACAGCACTTTTGATGCCCATATCAACAAGGGAAGAGTAATGCAGATCATTGTGAAGGGCAAAAATGTGGACCTAATATCTGAAACTACTGTTGAACTCTACTCCCTGGCCGAGAGATGCAGGAAGAACAACGGGAGGACAGAAATATGGGTAAATATCTGAGCTGTGAGCCTTTTTAAACTGTATGTACTATTAAGTGATAAGTACCATATTAGCTAAAGACTAGCTCAAAATTTCAATGTCATCCTAAAATTATGACACAGTAGCCTTGTGTAAATAGACTCCCTACCACTTAGTCATTGGTGACTTGATAATGACAATGATCATTACTTGTGGACTATTGAACATATTATCATATTCAAATCTCTTTGATTCCTGTGTAAGGTGAAGAATGTCTCTTAGGCTATGAACAACTGTTATTGATTTATAACTAAAAGTAAGCTCAGAAATATAAAAATGCCCCCTAACTTGGGAGCACAACTGTTGTCTACTTATCAAGATAACACATAAATATCTTGATAAGATATCTTACAGATAAGATGATAGATAGGTGAGAGTAATGAGCAAAGATCTATTTAATGTTTGGTCTTCTCCATACTTTGCCAATCCCTATAAATTGTTTTAGCTATAATGTATTCACATAGCTTACTTTGTACTAAAAAGTACATCATACACAATCTATGTTACTACATCAAGTTTTTGAAAACTTATTTCAGTGTTTTGTTAACAAATGCTTAGAAATGTTCAAGGGAAGAATCCTATATAATAAAGAGCTAATATGCTAATTAGTCCAAATAGCAGAACCACAGTCCGGACAACCTTCCAGACGAAGCTGGGGCTGCAAGGGCGGGGCTCCTTGCTCGAATTTCGTGCATCAGGCCACTAGTAAAATATGAAAAGATAAAAAATTCCAAATAAAAATTGCTGGGGCCCACAAAATGGAAGTATTTATATACCAGTGAAAACTGCTTTTAAATAACATGGAACCCAGAAAATATTATCAAATGTTTATATCATTTACACAAACAGAGAGAATCTTACCTTTCTGCTTCTTACTTCTTAAAACTCAGATGTTTAATAACTTCACCCAAAATATTTTCAAGTCACAGGATTCAAAATAGGAATAAGAATGATATAAGTCTAAAAACTAGATTTTTGTGTCAGTTTTGTATTTTTGACCTCAAAATAATTCAGTACTAATTAGGGAAATGTATTTTTATATAAATCTTTTGCTAGTGTCACTAAAGTCATCTTTAAAGATAAGCATATGCCAAGATTTTTTATTTTTAAAAAATGGTTCCTATGCTTAGATGTGCTCAGATAATTTAGTTCAGCGGTATCTGTTGAGCACTTGGGGGAAGACTCATGAAAACAGAACTCCTCCTGGGTAGCTAGTTAGGCAAGTAGTATAATAATGTCACCGTAGTCTTAAAGGGTTTACATAAACCAGGTAAGTGAGGGGAGAGGCTGCAGCTGGACCTGAAGCAGGGGAGCATTAGGGTAGGGTAGGAGAAAGCAGAAATTAACTAGAGAAAGTCTTCCCTAGTTTTCATCATTTCCCATTTACTTTCTGCTTTCTGCCTCATTAAAAAAAAAAGGTCACCAAATTCCTAATTTTTAAAAGTAACATGCTATTTTATTTCCTTTTCAAATAATGAAAGGATGACTACTTTTTTAATCCTTTTGTTAAGCTTCACTGATAAACAGGTTGCTTTTCTACTTATATCTCAAAGTTGCCTTTGATTTCTTGCCTTGGCTTTTTCTGATTTTATTCTTATCAGACTTTTCACTTTTTTTTTTTTTTTTTTTTTTTTGCAATCTATGAGTATTTAGACCTAACCCTTGAGAACCTTCAGATCCTCATTTAATTAGCAACCTTTTTACATTTTCCAGCTTTTTTAAAAAGGCTATTTCTTGATTGACTTTTATTTATAGTGTTTAAGGGCCAACAGGTTGTGTGGGACTTTGTTTTGGACTTATATTTTCCCAAGGTTCTACTTTCTTAAAATTAACTTCTCTATTTTTAGAAAAATATTTTCTCACAGTTGCCTTTCACTTATGCAATTTCTAAACACCCACAGAGGCTTGCCTCCTGCTTTCCCAAGTTTTTTAGCATTTGTATGGTTACCTACTATTCACTCTCAGAAACATGATGAATTATGACTTTCTATGGATACTGTTTTGCCAGCAGCTAAGAGGTTTAACTTCCCCCATCACCACTAAGTCCTGCCTATTGATATCTATGGTTACCTGGTCCCAATCTCCCCCACTTCATTGTCTCCTGCTCTTCTAGTTCCACCTTTGCGTCCACCTTTATTACATATTCCACAAACCAGAGAATAGCAGTGTATATTCTTGATGGCAAAAGCACTTCTCTTTTCATTAATCTATTTAAGCTTACAAGAGAATTTAAAGTTGACCAAGCAGTACAGATTAATTTTATCATAAAATTCTAATAATAGTGATGCTGTGACAGAAGTGTCACTATATGGGTTTTATTTATCTTCTATAATTGAAACTTTGTAGACTTAAGCGGAGGCCAAGGCAGGCCAGGGCTGCAGAAGGTTGGCTTCCTCCATCGCCGGGGCAACTCAAGCCTCCTCCTCTCTCCAGCTCCGTGGCTGCCGCCATTTTTGTTGGCATTTATTTATCTTCTGTAATTGAAACTTTGTAGCCTTGAGTGGAGGCCTGGGCCTGCCAGAGTGTGCAGAAAGCTTGGCTTCCTCCATTATCTGGGAAACCCAAGCCTCCTGCTAGCTCCATGGCTGCAGCCATCTTTGTTGGGTTAATTTGCATACTTGCTCCTGATTGGCTGGTGGGCGTGGCTGTGGGTGTAGGGGAGTGATGATTGATTTACATATTACTCTTTTATTAGATAGGATGCATGGGTAAAATGAAAGGGAGCAATGATTGGATTCTGCCATCACCAAACTCACCAGTTATGATATCATTAACCTCAGCACTTGTTTCACATTTTGACTGATATTCCTTTCCTTCTCTCAACCAGTTAGAGCTGAAACCTCAAGGCCGAATGCTAATGAATGCAAGATACTTCTTGGAAATGAGTGGCAAGTAACATTTCTTCTTCCTGTTGGGCGGTGAGGAGGGCATATCCCTCTCCTCTTGTGCAAACCATTGGATTTTTGCAAAGCATAGAAAAGAATCAGGAGAAAAGGGAAGCCCAAGGAATGTTCTTAAAATTTCCAGTGGTGCTCAGATACTAGTTAAAAACACACTATCTGGGTTAGAGAATCATAAAAATATAAAACATTTATAGCATTAGTTTTTTAATTGTGTGGACACATATGTCCAGTGCTTTTAGTCTGTCTTTATTTTAGTTTGGGAATTTAATGTAAATTCAAAAGGCTGTTTATGTGTCATGATACTGTCTTTGTGTAAATGATGTAATATAACAAGCTGTTGCATTATCAGTAGAATACAAAATAAATATAAGAGACCAATAAATATTTTCCATAATACTAGTAGCAAAATTTTAATGACTTCAACTTAGTCACCTCAAATCCTTTCAGGAACAAGGAAGGAAAATGCATTGCTAAAGAGTTTCAGTTCCATGTAACACACAGACATTGATCACGGAAGTTACATTTACGAGTGTGTGGTTGGTGCCTGTGACAGCTTGTCAGTTCCTTCTGTTGCATTTATATTCTGTGGTCAAAGTGTTACTTAAACTAATTAAATGCTAATACTCATAAAATCCTAAACCTCAGAATGTACATGTGAACTTACTGATAATAAACTGATTTAATTATTATCTAAATTAGTTTTACTACCAAGAAACAAGTTTTAGTTTACAGAATTGTGATGCTTTGTAGGGGTTTTGCTTCACATGTGCAATTCCTTTGGGTCCAGATTCAAAAAAATACAATGGAAAAAAGTATTATGAGATAACCATGTAAAATGGAACACTAAGCAGATACTTGATGATATTGAGACATTGTTGTTAATTTTTAGGTGTGATGATATTATAGTTATATTTTTAAAGGCTCCTTATCTTTAAGATACATACTCAAATATTTATAATAAAATAATGCATTGGCACAGGGTGGGGGCAGTGGATGGATGTAGTAGAAGAGTTTCCATAGATTGGAAATTGTTGAAGCTGGATGATAGTTACTGAGAAATTGATTACAATATTTGCTCAACTTTGTATATATTTGAAATTTTCCATAATAAACCTCTTTTTGAAAAAGAAGAAAACTCTTTAAGAGTAACAGTACAATCCAAACTTTTCTTCTTTTACATCTGGTAAGATATAAACTCCAGATATATACTGCATGTCATTGTACTATTTTTGAGTCAGTCAAATGATAGTGATTGTAGGGCAGCTAAGTAATTGGGTTTGTATCAAAAGTAAAAGTACTGGATTAAATTATAATACTAGTTCTATTTAATTTCTCAAGTAAGACAAAATATACATTTCCTATTAGGTCAAAATATGGCCCAATGTAAATTAAAGAAAGTCCTCCATCAAAATGCAACTATTCTTGGTAGATGGTTTAAAGATCACTGCTTTGAAAAATAATTCTATGGAACTTAAATTTTGTCTTAGAATGAGAAATCAAATTCAGATGGACCAAAAACAATGACACTTCACAAATAATAATTACACAAGCCCAGGAAGTTTTTTTTTAGAATAAATTTTGTAGTATTTTAAATTTTTTATACTAGACCAAAATTGAGACTCCACTTTAAATTTTTATATATCAAAAAAAAACCTAATTTTTAACAAGCAATATTATGGAATAACTCAACTTTAAAATTCCTTATTGATAATGAGAAATATAGAATATCATTCAATTATGAATGTTTATTATTACATACAAGAAATCATTTTCTGAAAGATTCAGAAAACTCAAATGTGAGTTTTTACTTGGGGATCATAAACTCAAATTGGAGAGGTGGTACAGATTAAGCAGAGAATTAAATCTCAAAACATATAAATGCTGATTAACCAATGGGTTACCTTCATTCCAGAAAATTGCATGTGGCAGGCATTGAAGGGGAGGCAGAGTTGAAATTTGCAGAGAAGAAGGTTTAGCCTCTAGGATGGAAAAAAAAATGTAGGCTTGAGCAAAAATATGAATGAACAAAGGACTGTGAGAAGATGAGTCTAGGTAGATCAATGGACCCATACTAAAATCAGGATGAAGAATCAAAGACAAATCTTGAAGAGCTTGGAAGCCAGGCAAGAGAAGTGTGATTTCAAGAAGTCACCAACAAAGAGTTATAGTCACATTCTTGAGCAGGACATGATATGATGAAAGCAGTGTTTGGAGGAAATTGCTTGTGACAGAATGTGGAATAGGTTTGGGAAAGAAACTGGACTGGATATAGAGAAAACCTATAAAATTTTATTTTTGCAGTGGAGAGCTGGTGAGAATCTGGCCTAGGCATGTGCTTAAAGGAATGAAATAAAAGAAAGAGTCCAAAAGAAAATAAGATAAGAGTAAGATTTCTTGGCAGTGCAGACGAAAGGGTATGCCCATTATAAGTACACTATAGGTCCAGTGCACGAAATTCATGCATGGGGGGTTCCCCTCAGCCCAGAATGGACCATCTCCAATCCAGGACCTCTCGGGGGATGTCTGACTGCCAGTTTTGGCCTGATCCCAGGGATCAGGCCAAAGCCGGCAGTCAGACATCCTTCTCACAATCCGGGACCACTGGGTCCTAACTGCTCACCTGCCTGCCTGCTTGATCGCCCCTAACTGGCCCCCCTGCCATCCTGATCAATCCTAACCACCTCTGCCTGCCAGCCTGATCACCCTTAACTGCCCCCCTGCTGGCCTGGTCACCCCCAACTGCCCCCTCTGAGGGCCTGGTCGCCCCTCACTGTCCCCTTCTGCCAGCCTGGTCACCCCCAACTGCTCCCCCCACCAGCCTGGTCGCTCCCAACTGCCCCCCCCCCCCGCTGGCCTGGTTGCCCCCAACTGCCCCCCCCTGCTGGCCTGGTTGCCCCCAACTGCCCCCCTTGCTGGCCTGGTCACCCCTCACTGCCCCCTTGCCAGCCTGGTTGCCCCACACAGCCTGCTGGTGAATCATTTGGTTGTCCCTCGCTAACACCCCTGCCAGCCTGGTTGCCCCACGCAGCCTGCTGGTCAGTCATTTGGTCGTCCCTCACTAACCCCACTGCTGGCCTGGTCGCCCCATGCAGCCTGCTGTTCAGTTGTTACTGTGAGGGCATCGTGACCAATTTGCATATTGCCTTTTTATTAGTATAGATAGTTAAGGTGCTTTTATAATTCTTTAAAAATGAAAGTTGAATGAGGGGTAAAAATGTTGATAACATCTCTTAAAATAGCCTGGAAAATTATAATAAAAGTGCTAGAAATTGGAAGAGAAGGCAAATAAAGGGGGATAATGAATTCAATCTTGGATAACAATTAAGGTGATGTCTACTGCACCCCTCTTTAATGGAAGCCTCAATGCTAGGTACATGGGAGTTATTTAATGAATGTTTGTTGAACTGTTCAGTTGGACTTACCCTGGCATTTAGAAATTCCTTTAGTTTTCTTTTGAATCCCATAAAATTCCTATTCCAAACATTCGCATACTCCTCGGTTTCTGAGGTTATCTTATTCTTCTTACTCTTTGAGATTGGTCTGCTTCCCGCCCGCCCCCCCTCACCCTTTCCACCCCCCATATAACTGGGAGAGACTCCACCTTTGTCTGTCTCTGCACTTAGAATACAGTTGCTTCTTCCTTCATTCTCTTCCTGCTTTTCTGACTCAGAGAAAGTCCTTCCATTCTTGATCTCCTACATCTAATTCTCAGCACCTCTGTACCTTCAATCATGCTTCCTCTCTAGCATCTTCAGTTTTCTTTCTTTGGTTTCCAACTCACTGCAAAGACATCTTCTCCTGTCTTCAAAGGGAACTTTTTTTTCACTTTTTTACCTCCATGAGTTTTTCTTTCCTCTCCTTCCCTGACACATTTCTTGAAAAAGTAGCTTGTATTTATTAGTCTCTGTTTATTCACTACTTTGTCAATTCTTAAACCCTAAGAGTCTGACTTATATTTCAACCAATCTGCTAAATGGCTTTCTCCAAGACTATGAATCCTCAAAACAAATTCCTTTTTCTTAGCCTTCAATTCCCTTGACATCTCTACATCATTCCATGCTGAAAAACCCATTCTTTCTTGGCTAGCCCAATGTGATTTTTTTTTCAATTTTTATATCTTTATTGTTTTTAAAAATTATTTTTCTATTATTTGAGCTACATGCTCCTAACATGAGTTCACCTTTAACATGTGCTTAAACCTTTCTTTTCTAATCTTTTTTTAAATTCTTTATTGTTTAAAGTATTGCATATAATTCCTTTTTCTCCTATTGACCTCTCCCTGCTCATTCCCACCCCACCACCTGCACATGCCCTCACCCCCACTACTGGCTGTGTCCATAGGTTTTGCTTATATGCATGCATACAAGTCCTTTGGTTGATCTCTCCCCTCCCTTTATCCCCCCTCCCATTCCTCCCTTCCCCCTGAGGTTGGATGGTCTGTTTGATGCTTCTGTGTTGCTGGATCTATTTTAGTTCATCAGCTTATGTTGTTCATTATATTCCACATATGGGTGAGATCATGTGATATTTATGCACTGCTGGTGGGAATGCAGACTGGTGCAGCCACTGTGGAAAACAGTATGGAGTTTCCTCAAAAAATTAAAAATAGATCTCCCATTTGACCCAGTAATCCCACTCCTAGGAATATATCCCAAGAAATCAGAAACACCAATCAGAAAGGACATATGCACCTCTTTGTTCATAGCAGCACAATTTACAATAGCTAAGATTTGGAAACAGCCTAAGTGCCCATCAGCAGATGGGTGGATTAAAAAAATGGTGGTACATCTACACAATGAAATACTACACTGCTGTAAAAAAAGAAGAAACTCTTACCATTTGCAACAGCATGGATGGAACTGGAGAGCATTATGCTAAGTGAAATAAGCCAGTCGGAGAAAGATAAATATCACATGGTCTCACTCATATGTGGAATATAATGAACAACATAAACTGATGAACTAAAATAGATCCAGAGACATAGAAGCATCAAACAGACCATCCAATGTGATATTATTCAAGTTTTTCTCTTAATTTTTCAGCTGTTTCCTTATGGTCTCTTGTATAATTCCTTTCCCTACTACTCAAAAAATATGCATGTACATATCTCCAAGGTGATTTCACACCATCATATACTAGTATACAGTTCTTTGTGTGAGTGCCATGTCTCCCTGACTTGACTGTTAGCCACTCAAAGGTTACAGATAATATTTTACATTTCTTTAGAACATTCAGCATGGCGATTTCCTCAGAGCTGCCCAAGAAACATTTGTGCTCGGATTGACTGCAAACAAATGATAGATTAAATAATATAAAAGAAATAACCAAACATATAAAAGCCAATGAGCTTCTTCAAGCCAATAAATAAACAGAAGCTGAAACCGGTTTGGCTCAGTGGATAGAGCGTCGGCCTGCGGACTGAGGGGTCCCGGGTTCGATTCCGGTCAAGGGCATGTACCTTGGTTGCGGGCACATCCCCAGTGGGAGGTGTGCAGGAGGCAGCTGATCGATGTTTCTCTCTCATCGATGTTTCTGGCTCTCTATCCCTCTTCCTTCCTCTCTCTGTAAAATATCAATAAAATATATTTAAAAAAATAAAATAAAAATAAACAGAAGAGCAAATTGCTTCAGAAATAAACATCATAAATACCAGAAATTCTGAGCTTTTATAAATGTACTTCTTGTAATGACTGAAATGGTTAGAGGATAAAGGGTATCACAATAAGAAGCAAGGGAATGAATTCATTTCTAGCACTTCCTTCTTAAAAAAATTTATATTATTATAGTCTCATGTGCAGAATAGTTATAGTAATACAGTTAGAATTTCCAAAATAATTCATTTCATACCATGAATTTAAAAGTAATTTTACACTTTATTTACTTTATTTCATATTATTTCATCTGGACCAAAATAGCAATGAGTCAAATCTTACTGACACATAACCTACTACCCAGTCTTGAGTTGTAAATAGATCTCCACACTTATACCAAAGCTTGTGGAAGAAGACAATCACATCAGTGACCCTGAATTTAACCTCTCATTCTCTAAGCCTAATTTATTTTTTAATTTAAATTCTTTATTGTTTAAAGTATAACATAAGTCTCCTTTTTCCCCCATTGACCTCTCCCCGGCCACCCCCATCTCCAGCACATGCCCTCGCCACCACCACCCACACTGTCTGTGTCCATTGGTTATGCTCATATGCATGCATACAAGTCCTTTGGTTGATCTCTTACGCCCTCACCCCCACCCCTTCCCTCATAGGTTGGACAGTCTGTTCGATGCTTCTATGACTCTGGTTCTATTTTTGTTCATCAGTTTATGTTGTTCATTATATTCCACAAATGAGTGTGATCATGTGATATTTATTTTTCTCTGACTCAAGCCTAATTTATTTCCAGCTCAGTTCCAAACACAAGAGCCTCAAGGGCCTAACCTTAAAGTATTAGGCAGTATTATGCCCCCATCTGTGGAACTCTACATGGTCATTGGGGATGCTCTTTATCTGGGAGTCTGGAGTTGCCATAAAACAAACCTGTACTAGTAAACACTGTGGAGAAGACTCTAAACCTAAAATGCATCCTGGTACTTGGGTGGATTCCTGGAGGAGAGGTCTTTATCTACACAGCACCATCTTTGTCTACTCAATTGTGTTTCTCGCTGGCCACTATCAGAGATATGAAAAATACAGTATCTTAGTAGGGACATTTTCCCCAATTATGTTGTCAAGCCTCTGCCACTGCTTAGCCAGAATGGAAGTAATTTAGTTTAAATATTGTTAATTCTTTATATTTACAAAATATGAGCCCCTTACTCTCAATAAACCTCCATTTTTTGTATTTATAAAAATAGGAGATAGAATATGTAATCCAAGAATCTTCAAGCTATTTAAAATTATAATTCTAGAAGTTATAATCATTAAATTCATTATCTTTATTTTAGTGATGATGATTTTTTGTTATTTCTTTCTTGTTTACCGCATTATTCTCTCTTACATGCTATACTTTTCATCATGCTGTTTAGCCATGACTCCCTTGCTGTTGTGTGTTTTCTTTGGGCCTGGGCTTCAGCCAGGGCATTATTGGTATTCTCAAAATTCTACCAGCCTTTTGAGAAGATGTCATCTGAAAAGTGGGCATTGTAGATGGTGACTTCCTAAAGTACCTTCATCAATATCCAGAGCCCAGGGTGAACTGAAGAAATGTGAATGTGATGATTTGATGTAGATGACTAGTTTACATCGAGGACTACCTAGACATTACAAAAAAAAATCTACAGTTATCCATTAATTCCCAGCCCCTTCCACATTGACCAATGTAGTCTCTAGCTGGTGTGTCTTATTACTGTAAATATCAGGACCCCAACATAAATAACTCCCCAAGTTTGTATGCCCTCACACACAAGTCTGGTCAGCTCCCTCCTGTCTACTGTACTTTATAACCAGATGTAAAGCATCTTGGGACCTAAAAAAAAAAAAAAAAAAAAGCCATTTCCAAGTGGTGTCAGTAACCACATTATTCTCTAGAATTACTGGCAGAAAAGTACCGCTTCCTGTCTTTCTGGCTGACTCATCATTGACAGTGAATAGGAAAGGTTGTTAAATACCTTGAAAGTTCTGACCTCTGGTTTTAAGAATTGAAAGACGATAATAACTCAGCACACTCAAAGGATAGTGAAGGATTGAGCCAATAATCCAACCCCACTGTTTCAAATCCTATAATAATATACCCTATGATAAATCTGTATTAAAGATTTTTTTAAAAAGGCTTAGTACTGCACCAATCTTAATAAGTACTGGGGATTTTACTGGTCTCAACACTTGTCTAATTCCTTGTCCATCTCTGTCCCTTCCCCATCTCCCCACCCTCCCCATCCAGCTATGACAGCCGTATCAGAGAACTTCACTTTGTCCCCTATCCTCTTCTGCAGACACAAAGGACATGAGTGAATTTGAGACTGAAGGCTTCTTTGCTTTGCATCACCGTCGAGGAGCCATCAAACAGGCCAAAGTCCATCATGTCAAGTGCCATGAGTTCACCGCCACCTTTTTCCCACAACCCACGTTTTGCTCCGTCTGCCACGAGTTTGTCTGGTATGATGGCTTGACCTTTCACCCTTAGCTTTAGGTTATGCATTTTGCCACATCCTCTTAACCCTCCAGGCCCGACATACCTCTCCTTAGGGGAGTGTGCCAGAATAAATTCTACATGACAGTTTTCAGTGACCTCACCTGGATTGAGAAGGTTTAAAGAGTGTGATTCTAGAAAAGATTTCATAATCTGGCTTCTCCTATAGAGCAAGAAAGCCAGCTCCCTCAGGAAAAGGTTCCAAGGACTTTAGTTTCTGATTAAATGGGAGGCTCCTGGGGTAAGAAGGGAGAAACAGAAGCGGGTAGATATCCTCATTGTAAGCACAGCTGAAACTCCCACCACTTTACACCACCTTGATAGCCCAATTGTGCTAGCACTAATATCTACAACAGGTAACAACTTTCCCATTGGAGCTAATGTGTTTAGATGTTTACAGTGTCCTTTGGCGTTTTAACAGCCCTTGAACAGAGATTGGCTCAAGCCTCAGTAGCCACACAGTAAAGGCTATGATAGAGTAGAGATTTAAAATGACTCCTATCTCTGGGCTCAGGCTGCTCGCTTCCTAATGAGGTGTTCTTCTCTTTGGACAACAGCAGAATCCTTTCATGCACAACCCCAACTTAACCAGGGTATCCAAGGTCAAATAGACTTTTGGTGGATTTCCATCAACCTGTTTCCATCTAATGACCTGAACCTCCTTCCTTTCCCTAGTGAACGATACTCAGGAATGATACCCAGAAAGAGGAAATGAAATTTTCAGATGTCTTTGCTGATCTATATTGAGCTTAGTGAGACATGGAAATTTGCTACTAGGAGCCTGTGATGCATTTTCAGTCAGGCATTTTAACCTCTACATGCTTGCTTGGAAAATATACAAATGAGAAGGCAATCAATAGCTCCTCATTTATTTTATCATCAGACTTTCAGCAAAGCAGTTTAAAATAAAATAAGAAAAAAACATATGCTAATGCTCTTAACAAATAATAGACCAGGGCTGCTGCTGAGAAAATGCTCTGTGATCGTAGGAGGAAATGAGATCTCATCACCTTTCAGATGTTTGAGGTGCTGCTGTTGGTTTGAACCCCCATATAAATCATACCTGTGTTTTTTTTACAGGGGTCTGAACAAACAGGGCTACCAGTGTCGACGTAAGTAAGAAGGATTTCTGTTGCATTACCATCAGTCTTTTGTAGTTGTTCCTTAACTTCTGAAAATGTTAAGCTGTAATCATTTCTTTTCAGAATGTAATGCAGCAATTCACAAGAAGTGTATCGATAAAGTTATAGCCAAGTGCACAGGATCAGCTGTCAATAGCCGAGAAACCATGGTATGTAGTTAGATTCTGCTCTTTGTCTGAAATATGATGACTTTACCCTAACATGAAACTTTACAGCCCACTAATTCTTTTTAATAATGCCTGAACTTGAATCCTTAAGCTTATTGGTGATCTCCCTAAAACCCTTTCCTCTTCAATAATTGTTACTGAGATCCAAGACTAGGGTATGAATTTTAAAAAGCACAATAAGAATTTTAGTGGCTCTGTCTTTTCCAGAAAAACATAATAGAAAGTGGCCAGAAAGCATAGTTTTGATCAATTATGGTATATGAGAACAACTCCTGTGGTATCTACAGCTAGAAGTGACAGTTAAAGAGCAGAGGCAAATGACAATAAGTACAGATATAAGCATTTACAAGTGGTGATAATAGATGTATAATTCCTATATTAAGAGGCAAATATTTCTTTCTGAATGAACTTTGAGGTATATAGTTTGAGGACAAGTTAGATTTTACTCCATAGGGAAGGGAAGCTGAGCTAGAAAGTCAAGCAGCCTTCCTTCTCCTACCCTTTCCTTCTTTGTTTGACAAATATTTATTGGGTGTCTAATACATGGAAGGTACTCTGCTCTGTACAGTGTACAGCAGAGCACAAAACAGATGTGGTCCTGCCTTTATGGACTTTACCATAAATCTGGAGAAAGAGATCATTAACAAATGACTATGTGTAGTTTCCATTTATATTAGATACTATGAAAATAGCCAACAAGGTGCAATGATGGAAAATAACTGAGTGGCCCACTTAGACTGAAGGCCAGGGACTCTCCTAAGAGAGGGAGCACTTAAGCTGAGAGCTGAAGGGTGAAAGGAGGCAGTTGTGTGAACAGTGGGAGGAAGGAGCCCCCAGACAGACTGAAAGGCCCCATGAGCAGAAAGAATCAGCATGTTCTAGAAACTGAAATGAGACCATGTGACTAGAACAAGGGCAAAAATCGAATATGAAGTTGGACAACCTGGCAGGACCTTGATCAGGCAGGGATCTTCAGATCCTGAAAAAGAGGTTGGATTTTTTAAAAATATATTTCTACTGATTTCAGAGAGGAAGGGAAGGGGAGAGAAAGAGATAGAAACATCAATAGTGAGAGAGAATCATTGATCGGCTGCTTCCTACACACACCACACTGGGGATCGAGCTTGCAACCCAGGCATGTGCCCTGACCGGGAATCAAACCATGACCTCCTGGTTCATAGGCTGATGCTCAACCACTGAGCCATGCCAACCGGACGGTTGGGTGTTTTGTTTTGTTTTGTTTGTGCGTTTGTTTTTTGGGAGTTTTTTTTGTTTTTTGGTGTGTGTGTTGTTGTTGTTGTTTTGTTTGTTTTTTGCAATGGAAAGTCCATTGCAATGACTGCTATAGGGGAAAAAAGTGGATTGAGATGTGAAATTAAAAATCTGTGAAGATGGGGTCCTACCAGGGAAGAAGTGTGGTAACAGTAGAAATGGAGCAAAATAAGCAGATTTTTTAGGTGATTTCAATATTCCAAATGACTCTAATGCTAATGGACAAAATGTGGAGAATGAAAGAGATGAGTGATAACCGAGTTTCTGTCTTGAGCAGTGGGGTAGATAGCAGAATCATGAGAATGTGAATAAGACTGGAAGTAGAGATCTAGAGGGAAAAATTAATATTTCCATTTTTAGACAATGTCAGTCTGAGATGCCTAAGGACACCCAAGTGAAGTTATCAAATAGACAATTTTATGAACTTAGAATTCATATAAGCCAATGGAATAAATCTATAAATTTGGGAGTGACTTCATTGGGGTAGAATTTGAAGCTGTCAAAGAGATGACCTAGTGAGAGAGGATAGGAGGAAGGGAGTATAGGCTCAATACTGACCCCAAAGGAATCTAAAATTAGATGTAGGTAGAATGAAGGAGCTTGGGATAGAGATGAGAACAAAGGTTCAGAGAGGGCTCTTCGTATATGAAGAGTATATGAAAGGGTTGGTTGTGTTCAGTGCAGTTGAGATGTTGAGAAAAACGAGGGCCACGAGGAGATCTTTTGAGCCCTTGATCGGAGAAATTCAGAGGATTTATAGAGGCCAGCACTGGAAGATGATAACATGGAAACAACCTATGCATTAATGTTATCATGAAGATTAACTGTAAAAGAGATCATTGAAGTAGAACAGTAGCTAGAAGGAGGTGAGACACAAGAGGTAGATACTCCCATAGCTAGGGGTGATGACACATGGATGAAGTTGGAGAGAGGGATGACCAAAGCAGTCAGTCTTGGCAAGAGGGGAAGAGGTCCAAAGCACATATGGAGATGGGTCTCTGGTGGACGAATGATCATTTCGTCAATTGTAGGAAAGGAGGAGAAGTTGGTTGCAGATACAGTTTGGTTTGCAGATTTGAGGGCAAGCAATTCTGTTAGACAATTTATATCCTCAAAGTAGTCTGAGGGTTGAGAGAAGGAAGGCAATGACTGGCTTTGAGGAAAAAATATCTGTGAAATGATTATTTTAGAGATGGGAAAGCAATGGATTAGGGAAAAGCGTAGGATTGCCAAGCATAGTTGAAAGTCCCTTTAGATTTGAGGGTGTCAACCTGCCCAGGTATGTGATTTTCTCCAGCAAAGGGGCAGGAACAGAGAAGGCAAATTGGTTTAGTTTTTCCAGAGTAGAATTACTTTTAAAATTTAGAGGGGGGATAATCTCATATTAAAGTGACTCTGCTAAGGCTCAAAAAGATTAAAGTAGTTTGTCTATAGTCAATCACCTTTAAGGGACAAAGCTGGGGCTAAAATTCAGATCTCAATCTCCCAGAACAATGTTTTTGTTTGCTTAAATCAAATTGCCACCTCCCAACCCACCCTCCTGCTCCCGTTACTTGATATCTCAGCTTTCCTGGAAAATCTCAGATTGTAAGCATGGCTGTTCACCTCAAAGGCTAATGTCCAATAGAAATAGAATGAGAGCCACAGTATAATTTTAATAAATTTTCAAGTAGCCACATTAAATGAAGTAAAAAGCAACAGGTGAGATTACTCTTAACATTATATTTTTATTTAACCCAATCAGCCCAAATATTATCATTTCA
This sequence comes from Plecotus auritus, assembly GCF_963455305.1. Lineage (NCBI taxonomy): Eukaryota > Metazoa > Chordata > Mammalia > Chiroptera > Vespertilionidae > Plecotus > Plecotus auritus. Next base: position 158,938,182 of record NC_137770.1, read on the forward strand.
ATGTATAATCAGTATAAAAATTAATGAGATATTTTACATTTTTCATACAAAGTCTTCAAAATCCAGAGTGTATTTTACTCTTACAGCACATCTTTTCACCACCTTGCAAATATTCACTTGGCCCTTGTGGCTAAGTGACTATCATACTGCAAAATATAAATCTACAGTCTTTCCCAGACGAACCTTGAGCCATTTGAATTAAAGTGGAAGCTTCTAGCCTGGACCTTGACATTAATTGTTCATATTTACATGGAAATGCTTATACAAAGTCAGTTTTGAAAGTTGTTTTTCCTTTATTGAAAATGAATAGAGTAAGTGCTGGGGAGCTTTTAAGCAATTCTAAACAGCCATTATAATGACCCAGTGCTGACCAGTAGCCAAAACAGGAACATTAGCTACATCGCTTTAATAAATAAGGCTTCGTTGCTGTGCATGTTTCCAAATGAATTGTTTAATTAAAAACTGAGGCAGAGATTATAAGTCTTAAGTAATAAAACTTTTCATACTGTACAAAAATATTGGTATTCTTGGCAGAATTTAAACTGCCTGATTTTTTTTGTTGTTGTTATTCATGGATGTTTGATTAAAGGAGAGGATTAAAACTCTGGAAAACTGAAAAAAAATCTGCAATATCTTTATCACCTATCCCCTTTCTCATCTCCCCTCTCCCCATGCCCTATATCATGTTTGTTTTGAGAGAGAGAAGAGTAATAGTGAAAAAGGACAGGCTCTCATTCTGATGGCCAGGCTATAGCTATCCCAGCTCACTTGGCTGTGTGACCTAGACAAGTGTCTTGCCCTCTCTGTGCTTCGTCACCTCATCTGTTAAATAAGAATACTAATAGAGGCTACTTCAAATGGGATATTTTGAGGATGACATGAGATATCACCTGTAAAAGATAATACACATGTGATATGTGTCCACAGCACTTAGCAGAACCATCAGCTGCCTCTAGCCTCCTCTGTTTATGTATAATAGGTGTGAAGTGCTTCACACTTCAGGCCCTCATACTAATAAGCCCATGGCACTGCTGCCTCTAGAGGGGTTATTATATAACATCTTCCAAAGGTTAAAGCACTGCTTCTGGGTTGAAAGAGAAAAGGAAATATTTATATTAAAATAGGAAGGGAAGTGCAAGGTTTACTTAGCCCCTATCTAAATAAATAACCTTAGTCCCCTCTTCCTGAAATGTTAGCCCGACTGCGGAATGCCTCAGACTGCAGCTGTCTGCGGGTTACTTGATATGGGTATATCGCATACTTGCCCCTCACCCCAAAAGAGCTAATGGCTGGCTGAGTTCTTTGAACATGACTATAAAACTTGACAAGTAAAAATTGTGGTTTAAAATATACATTGTTCCAATGTTTTTATTATTCTGCTAGTTATGCTAAAGTATCTGCTAAGATATATAAAGCTGGGAACCCAGGGACACCTACTGTCATGTGGTCTCCTCTTCTTTCAGTTCCACAAGGAGAGGTTCAAAATTGACATGCCGCATAGATTTAAAGTTTACAATTACAAAAGCCCGACGTTCTGTGAGCACTGCGGGACCCTGCTGTGGGGCCTGGCCAGGCAAGGGCTGAAGTGTGACGGTGAGTCTTGTGGGAAATGCGTGTGGGCTCAGACAGAACACCTCCAGGAGGTGGATTCGCAGCTTCAATGAAGAATGAGAAGGAGGGAGGAGGGATGGAGCCGCTGACCTCTCCAAACAGCCTGGAGGAGCCTATGATCATGAATAAGAAAGGCCTGAAACTAAGCCACTGCTGATCTTTCTTTTATACTGCCCCACACACACCCTAATGCTTGAACCCAGATAAGTACAGAATCACTCAGGTTAAATAAATGCCAAGGCTCCTGGCCCATTGCCTTCTGTATGCCTCGTCCTGGGGAGAAATGAAGAAGACAGCATTTCTCCTCTGACCACTTCCCTCTCCCTGACCCGCTGTCTCTCTGGGCCTGGCCCCTAACTCTGGCAGCTTATGCGGTGCCCCTGCCGCCCTCCTTTGGATCAGCCAGTGAGATTCTCCCTGTGGCCCCATCAAGGAGCAAGCCCGGCGCGTCTGCTTGGTCGATGGAAGGTCCTGCACAGAAGAATTCCCTGACTTAAGCTGGATGGAGAGTCTATCACTCAAAATGCCCAGGGAGAGGCCAAGCGCAGCGCTGACTCCGACCTTTCCCCACAGGTCGCCAGTAGAGCAGAGCCAGAGCCTGCAGCCTCCCTGGTCAAGTTATTCAGACCGATCCTGAGAAAAAGCCAACAGGGCTTTCCTGCACTAAAACTCCAAGTTGCCAAGGCAATAACCTTTAGAAGCTGAGATGCTGTTGCACCAAGATCAGGGGGTAGAGAGGAAAACATTCCACCGAGGATGACAAAGCACTTCTGCCTTTTGAGTGGGGGTGAGAGTGGGGATGGGGCCCAGATATTCAAAAAGGAGGGCTCAGGCTGCAGCAGGGACCTTTCTGTTCTGAATTCTTAAATAGAGAAGCCACTGTTCTTGGCAGCCCAACTTTATTTTATGTCACTAACCAAAGTGTGTCTTATCTTTTAAGCGACAGAGGTGCTGACTTAAGGTGAAAGATCACCTTCAGCAGCGTCCCCCTTCCTCATCACAATTGCGTTCACGTGTCTAGGGAGCCTGGAGTGACATCTTAAGGGAGGCAGGAGGCGCTAGGCTTTTAAACCATTACCGAAGGCAAGTCCAGCATGTAGTCAGAATTCACCTGAACAGTCCCTCCTAGCCCGCAAGTGCTGCGATACACTTTCTTCTCTGTGCCTGTTCAAGAGGCATGGGAGGGCCTGGCACTGTACAGAATACCTTTACAAGCTCACCGGCAAGAAGTGATTGGATATCCTAATTGAACACACAGCACATGAATAATCAAAGCCCCATCCAAAGTCTTCGTGTTCTCATGCGGGTCTCACAGGTGACATTTCCTTTCCCTGGAGCCCGGCACCCCTCACCCCCACCCAAGCCAGACAGTGTGGTTATGCTCTGAGCTTAGAACTCCCACGAGGATTCTTGGCATTATTTCACGGCTCACATGCCTGCTTTGTTCTGTCCTTTTCTAACGTTCTTTCTCTTCCATTCCATTCTCTTCCCCACTCTCCCATCTCCTGCACTTCAAGCAGCCCCCTCCCTCTTTTCTCTGGTCCCCTCTCCTCTCCCATTACCTCCTTTCCCTCTCTTCCCCCATATGTGTCCTCTGTTCTTGCTGCCAACACCCCAAAGTCCCTGCTGCCTCACCTCCTCATGTCTTCATCTTTGTCACCTCCCATTCTCTTCCCTACATCCCTTTTCCCCTGGTCTTTTGCTGCACACTCTCTTTATCTTGCTCTCTCATAAGCTACCTTCCTAAGTAGGGCCTCCCTTCATCCTGACCTGTCTGCTTTCCCGCTCCACTACACTTCCCATGAAAATAGCCATCAAAAGGAACAATTTGCACTCACAGAGATCGACTCCTCACCTACTAGGTTAGTAACAAAGACTTATGGCATTGTCATAGTGGGAATGGGGCCTTTCTTTACAACTGCACATCAGAGACAAGCTTAGATCTGGCTACAATTTTAAGGAACAAAGTAAAACTCCCCAACCCCTTGTGCTAAATTCGCGTTGCCTGCCTCCCTATACTAAGGATGCAGAATTCAGAAGGGCATCAAGCCTTTGCAAACAGCATCTTTATTAAACATTCCACTTTAAATGGATTTTATGACTAGATCTACCCATTTATACTGGGGCAGCTTTATACTTACATAGTAAATGCTGTTTTATTGTGCTTGGTTATGAACTATCTGAGGAAGAGGGGGATAGTTAAAACTAAAGATGAAGGTGGCTAAAATTTCAACTAAATATTTCTATATATATTTCATTGTAATGTACAATGAAGGTGAAAGAAAAGTTATATCTAATGAGCGCCTATTTGATGCCAATCACAGTGCCATTTGTGGAGGGGTTTGGTTTTTTATGCACACAAATGGGCTAACAATAAGCAGATAAGATTAAAACTGATTTTTTTAGCTCCTCCTATCTAATTCCATTTTAACAATCTCTATTAATATATTTTTATAGAATTCAGTTGGACTTGAGATCAGAGTTCTTTTAGCTGGGATTTGGGAACTTTTGTGAATTTTTTTTTCATTGTAGCAGTGATGTTTCACAAGCAGAATTTTAATTTTCTAAAACTAATGACACGATATAATAGTTGTCTTCACAAAGACATAAAGGAGTGCACATCCCCCAAACCAAGGAGGCTCACATGACCACAGAAAGTGTAGGCAGACCTTTATCATGCTGTTTTCAGGACTATTAATCAGAAAACACCTGCAGAATCGTGGCTGTAAGAGCTAGAAGCCTATGTAGATGGTTTAGCTCAGCTAGCCCAACTCTCCTATATGCTGGGAATGTGGTCGCAGCCACTTTCCCTCCTCCCATCCCCAGTCCTAAGCCCACACACAGACCACCTGCCACCATCTCCATTTCAGTTCTGCAGACAGGGCTGAACCCTTGTGGGCAGAGAAGCTCTTTGCAGCCTGTGTGGGAAAGGGGAGACTTGGGCTGTGGTCTAGGGAGAGGGTCTAGGGTTAGTATGAACAAACTTCAACTCCAGCATTGCATATTTCTACCAGTAAGAGCCAATGTCAGTCTTTTTCTCTCAGGAATGGCACAGTCTAAATGCATACTGACAGCAGACCTCTGCCCCTATCAACACAGCTCTGTCCCCATCTTTAGTGGGGCTCACTTCCCAGAATCACACAGGAGCATCTGGTCTGTGTGTGTCTATTTCAGGAAGGGGAGCCCAGTGGCATCATAAAAGCACTGTCCAAATTTATTTGTATTCGGTGTCTCCTGCTGTGAAGATGGCATGGGGGTTGCCAATTGTTCCTTCACCACAGGTGTACCTAAAGAAGGTCATGTGCAAAGGCCCTGGTAGTTGGTTCTGTTGTTCTGGCTCATGGTGTCACTGTCCCCCTTTAGCATGTGGCATGAACGTGCATCACCGATGCCAGACAAAGGTGGCCAACCTATGTGGCATAAACCAGAAGCTAATGGCCGAAGCACTGGCAATGATTGAGAGCACCCAACAGGTATGTGACAAGTTCCTGCAGTTTCAACTCAGCAAGGACTACTCCAGCCCCTTTGCTCGTTGATCTTTAGCAACTGTGTGGGACAACATGGCATCTATTTCTGAGCACTTGTTTCTCCCCTTTCATCTTCATGCCCATATCCCCCTTTTGAGATATTTATTTAATGCATTTGTATTGTATGGATCTTTGTAAGATCTTAAATTTGTAGAATGAGCAGGGACAGAAACAAATAAATTCATTAAAATTATTGAGGATTCATTGCCAGCTTTATACCCATATACTAGGGTTGATTAATAGCCTGAGGAAAAACACTCATATGCTAGAATCATCCCTAGAATGCCTTCAGAAGCCCTAGTCCAGGGCAACTTTTGCCTTGCCATATGCTAGCACAGGGGTGGGCAAACTTTTTGACTCGAGGGCCACAATGGGTTCTTAAACTGGACTGGAGGGCCGGAACAAAAGCATGGATGGAGTGTTTGTGTAAACTAATATAAATTCAAAATAAACATCATTACATAAAAGGGTACAGTCTTTTTTTTTTATTTCAATAGTTTTACTCATTTCAAACATTTTAACAAGAAGAATATAAACACTAATTATTATAATTTGAAACTTCAAAAAGTGGAGGAATCATAGCACAATAACATACCTTATATTGAAGATGGCAAAGACAAAATAAAATTGCCTAACAAAGGAAAGGTACAAAAGCCTTTCAAATTAAACTTAAATATAATAAAATAATTTAAAACTAAAACAAATAGAAAAGAACAAAATGTGTAAACAGTAAATTAAACATTTTCTTTAGTGCAACTTCCAAATTATGCCCGGGACATAGATGTAGATGGCAATGCAGACTGGGTTGAAAGGTTTTTGGTCTTTAAAACATCAACTTCAGTGGGAACAGTGTTGTTGGTCTCCTTTTTAGCTAATGCTCTGATACTGTGCTCTCCAGGGGCGTGCCTCCCTACATCACCACGATAACGTGTCTACGCATTCCCAGGGTGATGTCGGGGGACACGTCCGCGGGCATTACAAGGAGCCTCTGGAAGATTGAGAGGTTGTTCCTTCTACTGAATGGGCGGTTATAAATCCACCCACTCAGAAGAAGGAGCTGCGGCCGTGTTTCCCGAGGTTGCCATGTTAACACTGCTGCTGGTGAAGGAGCGGAGGGGAGAGCAAGAGAACCCTCTGCTCTTTCAGCTCCACAGCGGATAGAACAGCTGAACGGGCCCGGATCTGGCCAGCGGGCCGTAGTTTGCCAACGGCTGTGCTAGCATGCTTAATTTGCATATCCAAGAACAAAACCTCCTTAGGACTTGGCAATGCTGTTTTTCTACCCATTGCCCTTCGATTGGTTAGCATGGGAGAAACCAATTAATTAGGTCCAGAAAAGTATGAAGGAAGTGAATATGCTCTGCTGCTGCATAAAATCCAGTAGACTCTCACAGGATATAAATCCAAAAAAGAGTGCTTAGGGAAAGAGCTTTGATTACTTTATGCATTTAGGAATCTCAAATGGCTTTCATCCCCAAGGATAGGCTGAGCTGTCCATCAGTAATGGGTGGTCTGACTCTTTGTTTGTAACCTAGGCTCGCTGCTTAAGAGATACTGAACACATCTACAGAGAAGGTCCAGTTGAAATTGGTCCCCCAAGCTCCATAAAAGGTGAAGCAAGGCTGCCCTATGTACTGGCATCAGGGAAACGAGGTAGCTATCTTGATCCCCATAGAATCAATGTCAGTAATTTATCTCAATTAACCTTAACCTGAGTCCTCTGTATATAAATTATCCATGTATCTGGTCTGGTAGGTGATTCTTTTCTATCTAAATATTACAGATATAGCCAACAACTAAGATGCTCCTACTTCTTAGAAGTGAAACTAAAACATGCCCCATTAGGAAACCTTTTTAAGACAGTGGGAGGTTTGGGGGAACGGGGGAGAAAATGGAATAAGCCTGGAGAAAACAACTGTAAATTTTTCTTTAGAATTTTAGAATGTTAGTTACTTCCTATCACTGTTAAATGGTTTTATAGAAATAAATCCAACATAAAGCTCAGTGGTGGGGATACCACAGAAGACCATCTTATTCTGTACCATCACAGACTATTCTGTGATGTTTAAGAGAAGAAAGGGGAAGAATAGCAGTGCCCAAAGTCCTTAACATTTATGACATGATAGAAGTGTATCCAGCCTTCTGTTTGAAGATCAATCATGCGAGCATATGACCACCTGACTCTGAACCGGAACAGTTTCAACATACATTACAAAATACTTATTTTCCCTGGATTTGGGGAGAATATGAAAGATAAACCTATAGATTAAAAAATAAATGTCATTATTCCAACAACAGGCAAAGAAATGATAATTATGTGATGTGCTAGTGGTACTACCGATACAATAGCAATTGTATCATAATACGCAAATGTATCAAATCAACATATTGTACATCTTAGTACAATGTGAGGTATCAAATATTTTCAATAAAAAATAAAAGAAAAATTACATTTGGGAGAGGAGGAAAGATTCCAAAAATGTTTTTCTACACCTCCTCTGGCATGGGGTGAGGAATAAATCTACTTAAAATTTTTTAAAGAGAAGTTTGGATTAGAATGGGGAAGAGTGTCCAGGCAGAGAAGTAAGCCAAGTCTTAGAGATTATCAAAATAGGTGGCACGATGACTTGAAGACTGTGACAAATGATGCGATTCAGATCTTTAACATTCTGCTATCCATTTTCTCTTCCCTCCCCTGGTAAGTCATAGAAATTGATGCCACTGTTCTTATGAGCCACAAAGCAATTGAGAATCATTTTCCCTTGAGTTTGGTTAAGATCTCTATTTGTCCATCATTTGACATTTACTAAAAGTGCTCATTTGAGTTGCATAAATGGCTTTTTGCTGATTGGAATGTTTCTCAACTTGAAATTTTTCCCAATCTCTTGAATAAAGAGATCCAGTTCATGCCCCAGTGCCAGGCTCACAGGCAGGAGGTGCCACCAGGCACAGCAAGAACCCCTTTCTGCATTATTGCAGATGGATCCTAGAATGGGAAACTGGAAAAGAATGTGAGTTCTCCAAGTAGCTAGAATAACCCTCCATTGTTCTTTGTTTCCTTTTAACCACTGGTTGCCATTCTTAGAGCCTCAGGGAATCTCCTGGGAGTCTCCCTTGGATGAGATGGAGAAAATGAGCCATCATCCAGAACCTGAGCCGAACGTAGAAAGACCATCTCTACATATGAAGTTAAAAATCGAGGATTTTATCTTGCACAAAATGTTGGGGAAAGGAAGTTTTGGCAAGGTATAGTATCATACCACAGAATCCCACAGACCAATGCCCAAAAATCGAAGAGCAGAGCTCCTGGTTAGGAGAACTAAGCTCTTGGGGTCAGAACTGCGAGTGGGTATGCAGAGAGTGCATTCCTGAGCATTCTGTGACAGGTAGAGATGTTAGAACAAATAGGGGCCTAGGGCCTCCAATAAAATCAGCCTTTGCCTCCTTGGTTGTATCCAAGCCATTTTGCTTTGAAGGTGGACGTCTCCAGCTTACGAGTTTGGCATCTCTGGACACCTCAGAAATAAGGAGGTGCCTCAGCCAGTTCCTATTTCACACTGGGTTTTTGTCTGTTTGTTTGTTTGTTGTTTTTTGTTGTTGTTTGCTCAAGTGTGGTTTTACTTCTTATGTGGTTCATTTCCTCTATCAAATGTCCTCAGCCTTATATTAGCTGGCTAGGGCTACTGTAACAAAATGCCACAGACTGACCACTTCAACAATTCGCGCAGTGCTGGCAATCCCAGATCAAGGTGTCAGCAGGGTTGTTTCTCCTAAGGCTTCTCTCCTTGGCTTGTAGATGCCTCTTCTCCCTGTGTCCTCTCATGGTTGTTTCTCTCTGCATGTCTGTGTCCTAATCCCTTTTCTTATAAGGACAGCAGTAATCTTGGATTAGGGTCCACCTCAAGGACCTCCTTTTAACTTAATCACCTCTGTAATGACTTCCACGGTGACACTCTGAGGTCATGGGGGTTAGGATTCAATATATTGATTTTTCGAAGGGACACAATCACAATTCAGCCCATAACACAGCTGTAGCTTGAGAGTCCTGGGAAAAGCTTCATGGAGAAAATGCCTCCTCTAAACTCCTCCTGCCACACACTGGAGTTATGGGCTGTCTCTGCCAGTCACAGGGGACAAGGAGAGGAAGGAGACATAATTTTAAAAATTACAATCTATTATCAGTGATGTGAGAATATTTACAAACCAGTGATAGTAAAGAGGGAAAACATGGAATATAGAATTTTGGGTTCTTTGCAATATTAAGAATACCTAATGTATTAGTTGTTTTATAGTCTTAGATTCGGTGCCCATGAACATTTTAGCCAAAGATGACTGTTCCATAAATTTGTACATACAAAGCCAGCATTATGCTAAACACCTGCTCACCAGACTTTGGCTGGAAAACTTACCCAGTTTATTTAATGATAAATGAACTAAAATGCAACTGATTTATTGTCCCAGCTGAATAATGATGTGCTGCCATTGAGGTTTGGATTTAAACAGCAGTGCTTCACCTTTGGCAAAATCTACTCTGCCCTGAAATCTATAGCTAATATCCATTAATTCTTTTAGTTCATTTCCACAATCATATGAACCACAGCAGGCCCATTTGATGTTAATCTGAGTGTAATAGGCAATTTTACAGCCAGCCCTCACTGTAATTTAGCATCAATTAATGTGTAATCATAACCTGTTACCTTTCCAGCTTCTTGCTCTATGGCTGGTTTTGGACTGTTTTATTGAAAGAAGCAATTACTAAGAAGGTAATTTTAATTGTTAATGAAATGTTTATCTTTCCTTATTCCTGTGTGAATTGCTTCACTTGAACATGGTTAATAAAAAAGACATTAAGTTGAACCTACAAGCCTTTGGTAATATCCCAAGGGACGGGTGAGAGCTTCAGGTATTGTCTGCTCTGTGCCCTGCCCCATCAGCACCGGGGGTCCCTACATCTGTGAGGAATGCACTGCGGGGCCCGTGGAGAGGAGGACGAAGCACCAGAGCAACACTGGGAATACTCCAACACTCGTTCTTCTTCCTTTGTGCTCTCTATAGGAAGAATGGTTCCTCACCAAAATGGTAGCCTCTATATCCTTGTTCTGTATCTACTTTTAGGCCCAGAAGAACAAACTGCATATTTTCTAGGGTTTTACACATTACTCATTTGCCTGACTTGTCATCTAAGCTCTTTCGCCTCTATCAAGCCAGCTATCCCATAGTTATGTGCTGCACTATATTATTTTAAACGTAGACACAACGCATTTTTCCTACTGGTTTAGCATCATTGACTTCAACACTCCCTAAAAGTCATTATAAGAAACAAATGACAAGTATTCTTAGTATCTGTCATTTAGAGAGGATTTTATAGTTCACAAATCACTTTCCCATGTGGTGTCTCATTTGATTTTCACAGTGGTCCTAAAGTTAGAGAATATGGTGACAGTTCTCTCTTTTACACATTAGGAAACTAAAGCCCAGAGAGGTTAACTGGTTTGCCCACATTCCCACAGCTAGCAAATGTCTGTGAAATTAGACCCGAGCTGGAGTTTTCTGTCTCCAAATGCCATGTCCTCGCAACTGCTAGTTGTCTGTTGCTGCATCATTTGCAAAGGCGAGAGCTGTGGAAACTCTCCATTAGGTGCCATCTGGTGTCCTTTCATGTGCAATTCACGAAATCAAGTGGAAAAAGTAAACTCTGGAATTACATTTTCCATTGAGTGGCTCCATGAATTTGAGAAACTCCAGTTACTTTTTGAACCTCGTTTTTTTTTTATTATTCTTATCTGTCTTGCAGAGTGTTCTCAGCTAAGAATTAAAAGATTATAAAATGAGAGAGCACATGGAAAGTACAAAGCAGAATACCTGACACACAGTAGGTCCTGAAAATGGGATTGGTGTCTGTGCCATCAAATAAGATGTTGTGCCTTCTCTGAGCACGCAAGGAGAGCTCTACTCTTGGATTCTCTTTTGCTGCTGCTTCCATCAATACACATTTGTCTCTGTAGTTTTTAATTATAAACTTACTCAGGTCCCTGGGCAGACAAGGCATAGGGACTGAGAATAACCCATCCAATTGCACAAGAGTTTTTTTAAACCCTTTGAAAGGTAAAAAAAAAAAGAGCGTATGAAACTGTTAGGTGATACCCTAAACCAGTGAAGTGCTCTATTGTGTCTGCATAAAGGGACCAAGAGGTTGGAGAAGGAAGCCTTCTTTCTCACCCAGCACACATCTCTCAGTCTTGTCCCTTCATGAGTGTTACTTCAAATTCTAAAATAAAGTTACCTCTTCCTTCTAGGTCTTTCTAGCAGAGTTCAAGAACACCAATCAATTTTTTGCAATCAAAGCCCTAAAGAAAGACGTGGTTTTGATGGACGACGATGTTGAGTGTACAATGGTAGAGAAGAGAGTTCTCTCCTTGGCCTGGGAGCATCCATTCCTAACGCACATGTTCTGTACGTTCCAGACCAAGGTATGGCTTCTGTGCAGACAACTGTCTGTCCACCTGTCCTTAGGAAATCTGCCTGTGCCCACATGCCCACACGGTGCCCTGGTGGCACCCTCATTGTGAGATGTGGTACATCTCCATCCTTTTCCTTTTTACCTGTCAGTCCACCTTCCATCCATCTAAACAAATTTCTTCCCCTCTAAATGTTACTTAGATTTTTTATTATTATTATTGTTGTTGTTGATCCTCACCTGAGGATTTTTTTTCCATTGATTTTTAGAGGGGTGAGGGAGAGAGAGAGACATTGATTGGTTGCCAGGGCCAGGGATGAAACATGCAACCCAGGTACCTGCCCTTGACCGAGAATCAAACCCATGACCCTTTGGTGCAAGGGCTAACACTCTATCCACTGAGCAATACCAGCCAGATCTAGATTTTTTTTAATATTTTTATTGATTTTTAGAGAGGGAGGAAGGGAGAGAGATAGAGAGATAGAAACATCAATGATGAGAGAGGAACATCATTGATCGGCTGCCTCCTGCACGCACCCCTACTCGGGATAGAGCCAGCAACCCGGGCATGTGCCCTGACTGGGAACCAAACCGGCAACCTCTTGGTTCCTGGGTGGCTGGGCCAGATTTATTTTTAATGTAGTCGGTTGGGAAAGGGCTTTACTTCTGGATATGATTTTCTGTTTGCTTGTTTTTTAGAATTTGGTTTAAATTACATAACAACTAGAATTTGTAGCAGTTTGTGACTTGTTTGACAAAGCAGTGCTTTGTGATGGGGGGGGTGGAATGTGACACCTGTTTGTTCATCTACATATATCTATTTGAAGAGACAAATGGGTCAGAATGCACGTGCACTGCTGTCTTCCTTTATGAGGCCAGCAGGAGAGCAGCCTGTACAGTGGGCTTTATCAGCGAGTGAAGACCTGAGCACTGAGGGCGAGGGTGAATTTTGTCAGAAGCCTCTCCTGTTCTGGGAGGATTCTCGTCCTGGTCTCCTTTTCCCCTAGAAAATTTAATTGCTTTTTTTTTTTTCTTGACTCAAAAGTTATCTGGTATCATTTTTAGAGACATTGGAAAATGCTTATACACTCAAAGAAGAAAATGGTTTATAATCCCACCCCTTGGGCATACTCACCATTAATACTGTGAAGTTTATCCTTCTAGATGTCCTCCCCAGTGGATTTTTAAAAATAAAAATAGCAACCTATTGTAAATATCAACTATTCTGTAACCCATATTTTTAACACATTTCCTCGCATCTGTGGATATTTGTCTACAGCATGACTAGAACATTTCTAACTTTTTGTTCTGATGTTAATAACACCCAAATGAGCATCCTTCTAGATCAATCTTCATGCACAAGCATCATGATTTTCTCTTTTCATTTTTCTATTCTCTTTCACCCTGCCCCCATACACAGCCTAAAATATTGAGCAGATTAACTTGGGACCATGTGGTTAAGGTCCAAAGAATATGAAGAGTTTTCTCTCTATTTCAAGCCTTGATGATAATGTACTACCTTACTGTAACTACGAGTGCAGAGGGCCTCTAAGCTGCCGCCAGCCATAGGAAGTAATGGCTGGGAAACTGAGACTTGATCAGAAAATGTGGACAGCAACTTCCCCAGCTCCCAGTGGGTACTCAACAGATGTTTAATGAAGGAATAAATGAATAAATACACTTAGCTAAAGTAAAGAGAAACCAGACCATGAAAAAGGACTTAATACACATACTGTGCTCAAAGCACTGTGGAGGATATGGAAATATATAATACAGTTCCTGACCTCAAGAAATTAGAGAATTTCACTCTAATAAAAGAGGCAAGAGTGTGACTAATGCTACTTTGCAGAAGGCAGACTCTAAGCACCAGAGCTGGAAACATAGACACTGGAAATTTGAATAGGCAGGCAGGGTTGGGGGCAGCAGACGCATGGGGCTACAGGAGAGGAAGCATGAAGGAATGAAGGGGCAATGAGAAGCTGTTTAAGATAAAGCAGGCTTATTTTCTGCAGCGGGAAGGAGTTTGGCATGTCTAATACTGAGTGAGAGAGATTTTCCACTAGAAATTTCCTCCTGGAGTTTATAAATATCCATCAGTCTGGGGTGGTGTGGATAGGTCTCTGAAAATGAGGAACTTCGCCGCACTCTCCAGCATGCAGTTCTGGATTTGCTGGGCACCCTGGCACTGTTTACAATCTCACTTTTCTCTTGAAACATTGTGAGGCTTGCATAATGCTAAATGCACTTCAGACCAGGTTTCTAGGGCATTATGCAATGAAGTGGAGTGTGGTACCTTTTCCCCGCTGGTTTTTGTTCTGTTTTTGATATTTGTATGCATGATTTTGTCTTTGTATCTTTGGGGAAGGCTGTTATGAATCCCACTTGGTAGAACACATGTATATTCACTTCTCTGCTTATCTCTCAGGGCGCCAGGCAGTGCTCACTTCTTTCCCTGCCAGGGACATGCTGTAGGTTCCATGCCGCAGTAGTGCTTCACTAGACCAGGCAAATCAGCGCCCGAGAAAAAGTGGCAGAGAATGTGCACAAATGTCAAACATGACTGGCTCACTGCTTAGATTTCAAGGCATTGAGTCCTTTTAGAACTAAGAATTGGGGGAGGTGGGTTTGCATTACACTCTCTGAAGGGCTCTGAGTTGCTTTTAAGATGTACTGATTTAATATTCAGATCTTGCATGTCAAACAGCATAACCAGTTAAGTATCATAGGAAAGTGTATAAAGCAACAATTGATATGAATGATGAATTGCTCTGGGAACATTTTGAAAACTACCTTTTTGAAGGGACAGTCACTTTTGCATACTAGTGAAGACATTAGATAAGATAAACGACTACTTTTCCAAGGAATTGTTATTCTTTGGAAAAACTTACTCATGTGCATGCAGTGAGCCCTCCTCTGGGCTGCCAGATTATTCAGGAGATTCTAAGGGCAGGATTCCCTTGTGATCTGTCTGTGTCTGTGGGTTAAATCATTGAAGGCTTTTAAAGTTTATGTCTGAGGGACATGTGACCTGTCGAAGTGTGAAAATACAGTCAAGTCATTTAGGAAGCTATGGAGAGTGAAAATGCCTGTGGACTGGGCTTCTGAGGACTTGAGTCCCAGTTCAACCATCTCTCAGCAGGGCTGAGGGCTCCTCCGCCCCAGCACTGGGCGGAGAGTAGGAGTCACCACGCAGAGGGGCTGTGGGTGGAGCCAGGTGGTGTGTGGAAGCACAGTGCTAGGACACAGGTGTGTGAGACAGCATCAGCTGGATCTGAACCCGAATCTGAATGAGGTTCAAAAGGAAAGAATCTTTTAAATTAATTTTCTAGGTGCCAGATCAAGATAACTTTGTACTTCCTTTAGGCTGTGACATACATCGCTGGCATCAGAGTCTAGTACAAATCACCATGGTGAGAGGTTGTCATCTTAGCAGGAGGAGGAAATGACATTTTATTCTTTTCGTTATTTTGTACTAGCATTTGTTATTTTTTAGTATTTTATTTTCTGTGTCTCACGTGAAAGCCCATATGTCTTGAATTGTGTGGTCCCTCTTAGTATCAGATTCAGCATGTATGCCAGCTACCTTTCACATACACACTGCATTGTAAACCCATATGTTCAGTACCTATTTTCCATTATTTACATTTTTAAAAAGTAGAAATAGGGAAAGTCTACAATAAAATTTTTCTGTAAAAATAATTGTCATAAATATTTTAACTGTACTAACAAGTAAAATAAAAACTGTTAGAAACAAATTGATTAATCATAAAACCTTGAAAATACATTTCACAAATTAGACGGTCACTGTTAAGTTAATTCAACAAACTTTTCTTGGGGACCTACTTTTTATACGTTCTCAATGTTTCCTCAAAAGAGGCAAGACTATAACACTACATGGCGATTACATTACAAAGCTATGTCCTTTTCCTAATTCTAATTAGTAAATAATTTTTAAATCCTACCTAACTTTGAAAAATAATATTCTGTTTTATATTGAATTTTAAGATACCATTAATAATTAGATGTATTATTGCTTTTCTTGATAAAATTATTTTTAAAACTATATTAGAAGCTATCTCCCAATTTCAGAATTGTCTAAATGTGATATAATGTGTGTCAATTAGAAAGTGCATTGGCTGCTAGTAATGAGGACAGAAAATAACAATGACCTAAATGACTCTTCATATAAAAGGAGGTAGACATGTGTGGTTCAGAGCAGGTGTGATAGTTCCATGGCATCATTCATCAGAGATCCGGGCACCATTTGCTCCTTGCTCCATTATCCACAGCACTGGGCTTCCATCCTCAAGGGTACCCCTCAGCCCAATAAGGCTGCTGGAGCCCAGCCCTCAAAACCAGGTTCCAGTCAGGAAGCAAAGCAGGAGGAACAGGGAGAGGATAAAACAAGCCCATGCCATGTTTCTCTCCTTTATTGAATCACTTTTCCATAAGGCCCACAAACAACTTCTGCTCACGTATCTCTGACTCATCTACTGCTACAGGGAAAGCTGAAAAACTAGCTTTCAGCTGGGCACTTTGCCATCCAGAATAAATGTTTTTACTAAGAAAGAAAGATAGGCAACCAGCCATCTTACTCCAACAGATGTTTTAAAATACAGAAAAATATGATTTTAAAAGCCTACCTTTATTGAGAACCTATTTTGTGCCAGATAGTTTCCTAGGAACTTTAAATATGTTATCTCATTTATTTCTGTTAACCCCAATGAAGCCGATATTATTATTCGTATTTTACCCATGAGAAAACTGAGGCTCAGAATAATGAACTTTGCCTAAGACCATTCATCTGGTCACTGGGAACAGTATTGAATTTAACCGTGTGTCTCTGTGTCCAGATATTGGCCTCCTGTATGTTCAGACCATGTAAGTATCTTAGTGGCATGGCATCTATGTAGTAACTAAATGTTGACCTACGGGGAAGACAAAACACTCCCTTTTTAATTATGCTAGATTAAAAGAAAGATCAATAATTCAAGTACCCAAAGTTTCTCTGCTTTATCTCTGATGACACTGTGGGAAAATAAGAGGATTTCGTTCCAAAATTAGTTTGGAAAGGAAAGATGCCTCAGGCACTGTGAGAACACTGTTCTGTGTTGTGTTGTTTTTTGTTTTTTGTTTTTTTTTTCTTAAATATATTTTATTGATTTTTTACAGAGAGGAAGAGAGAGGGACAGAGAGCTAGAAACATCGATGAGAGAGAGACATCGATCAGCTGCCTCCTGCACGCCCCCTACTGGGGATGTGCCCGCAACCCAGGTACATGCCCTTGACGGGAATCGAACCTGGGACCCTTCAGTGAGCCAAACCCGTTAGGGCTGTGTTGTGTTGTTTTGATTTGAATTAATTTTCCTTAAAAATTAAAAGTGAACTACGGCCTACCTTTGTGCCTGCTTTGAATTCTGAAAGGTCTTGTACTCCAGTCTGCCCTCAAGTAATCTAAGCAGTGTTACAATTCCACACCTAGCAGAAGTTTCAGAGGGCGCGAGAGCACCCCGGTCCCTCCTCAAGTTGCATGGAAGGCATCATGGTTTTGCAGAACTCTGTGAGCAGATCCCCAGCACGCGTCAGGAGCCAGGATGCTGGTGTCGATTCCCATGTCCAGCACTGCCCTGGACTTCCACACTGCCCATGTGAACCGGCCCAACCTTCTTAGTGTTACTTTGAAATGTCTCTACATGAAAAAGAAAACCGACTTTCATTTTCCATTTATAGAACGCACAAAGCTTGACTTTGGGCCAACCTCACCACGGTCATCCGTCTGCTTAAGGTTTCAGATTATGAATCTATGCCTGACACTCTGTATGACTTTCAACAAGTCGCCAACATTTCTTTGCAACCTTGTCCTCTTTTGGCCTCCAAAAAGATGTTTCCAAAAAATAGCACTTGCAGAGTACTTTGAATCCTTCATGGAGAAAGTGCCATACTAACTGCAAGATTTTATTATTTAAAATAAAATAAAATAAAAACTCCTCAACATAGCAGTCTTTTAAGAAGCATTGCCATTCTGATATTTCCATGGTTTGAAAGCAAAAAAGCCATCAAAGATGGCCAGAAGGCTTTTACTTTCAAGCATTTTATTCAGAAACTGCCTCATCTGAAGCTCTCAGCAACACTTCCTCATCCATAAACCCTCCAGTTGAGTTGGGAGTGCTGGCAATTATCACAATTTTAGCATGAAAAAGAAAAACCACATGAACCACATCCTCCAAAACACGTATCCATGGACTCAGACAAGAATTAACTTTTTGTATCATCCCCATTTGTAGTGATGGCTAAGTCTCTTTCCCTTAAAGTGCTCTGGCCGTTTCCTGATGCTGAGATGCTGGGAAACGATTATTTCACAAATTGCACATCATTCCCATGCGCTTCCAGTGCCCTTTCTGTGCAATTAAACTGCGATTCGGCAGATCTTATATTTACAGTAAATTCACAAAAATTAGTAAATTTACAGATTATGGTAAACTTATGTTGCATGCCCCCGCCAAGATATTGTAGATAATCAGCAATTAATGAACAAATATTCAGGTGTCCTTTGACTATAAGCACTGCCTGGTGAGTCTGAAATGTCAGGTCCTTTCTGCACACCTGCTTGGTAAGCTCACAGATATTTTCTCACATTTATGTGACTTTTATAATGTTTCTTCAGGGCGCACGAGGCCACACTGTCAGTCCATTTCTCTATCAGCTTTTCTCTCAAAGCCCCAAAAGTTCTGTCACCAGCTTCCCTCAAGATATGAGCATCTTGCATCTGCTTGGAGAGTATTATTATAGGAAAGGCCTGCTCTCATCTGTGAATCTGCTCCTTTGAAAGCTGGCTCAGAGATCCCTCCTCCACAACAGCTTTCAGATTCACTAAAGCCGACTTAATGACCATTATCTTCCTGCCCCTCAGGCTTCTCTGCTTACAAGACCCAGAAAGGTGGTTTGTTCCTGCGCGGCTTGGCCTTTTCTGTGCCTGCTTTCAGGGGCACTTACTTGGTTTCTCCATGTAAATAATACTTTCCTTGATACCAAGAAGCATGTTTTGTTCTTGTCCTTTTTTTCATTTCCCCACAGAATGCTAGATAATGTTCAGGGCAGGAAGAAATAAAAGGGAAAGAAACCACCCCATAGCAAATTATATTGGCTGACTATAACACACCTGCCACAATCCCCAGGCGCCAGAAAGGCTGGTCCTGGACAACCTCAGAGGAGGGGTTGTCCAGCCTCGGCATACCCTTCAGTCCTGTTACTCCCCTTCACCCCGGCTCGCGTGCCCTCTTTAGCTTCTGAGCTCTCCACCTCGAGCCCCAAATCATTCTTATCCGACTCTCCACATTAAAACTTCTGTCAAGTCAATGTCCTTTCCTCAGCTAGCAGTCTTAGAGAAACATGTGATGAACAGCACATAGCTGGTGAATACTTATTGTTCCCAGCAGTAACTTCTCCTAAAATGGGGCCCTTGGAGACGCAGTTCCATGTTAAAACCCGACCACATGGTATCTGAGGGGTCATGGCACACACCCTGAGGAGGGGACACATGTGGGACTCTGGGAATAAAGAGGCTCAAGCACCAAACCAAAGAGAAGCCCCTTCTTCAGACATAGGAGGGAGATGAGGAAAAGGAAGTAATAGAGAGATCCCTCAAGAGGTAAGGGGGGGCGGCCAGCAGAGTAGGGTCCATGGAGAGGAAAGAATTTCCAAAAAGAAGGGATAGCATGTTCAGAGTGGTGAGGAGGCCAGCTGTTGACATTTAGGAGGAGCAGAATGAAGCGCCTTAGTAGGAGGAGGAAAGCATAAGTCAGGTGACAGAGGTGTAGGAGTGAGGGGCAGGTGGGCAGACTCGGAGGTTATGCAGAGGTCTCTCAGAAAGTGTGTTTCAGAAGATGGAAGCATGCTGTCTATGATCACAGGGCTTAAGGGTTAAGAGTAGTGGAGAATGCTTGAGACAGAGGAAGAAACCAGACAATAGGGAGGAAGATTCTGGAAGAGGAGGGGCTTAGGATAAAGACTACAGCAAACTCTGACAAGGACAATAGTCACTTCTGACCATTGAAATGAAAGGAGGAGACTAAGTTAGAAGGAGAGGAAATCTGAGGCTACTCACAGTGATTGCAATCACCCTAGGAAAGTAGGACACTGCCTCGGGCTGGAAATGAGAGGGGCAGGAATGGGGCTGAGAACCTGGGCAGAAAGGCCTGAAATGTCAGCAACAGGGGCTCTAGTAAAGATTCAGTGAGAGACAGAAGCAGACATTGCAAGGTACCACCTAAGGGCCAAAGTTTGAAGAGAAAGAGTGCGATGGAAATTTCCCAGGGATGGAAACTGGCAAGATGAAACCAGCCTTCAAGACAAAGAAATAAAACTTAGTGTGTGAGTTCTAAGCCATTTCATCATTTATATTTATCCAGAATGGGAGTAAATCCTTAAAAAAACAAAAAGCTGTGGCCAGTGTGTTCAGTGCTTAGAGTGTCGGCCTGTCCACCGAAGGGTCTTGGGTTCAATTCCTGGTCAAGGTCATGTACCTGGGTTGCAGGTTCCATCCCTGGCCCAGTAGGGCTGTGTGTGGAAGGCAACCAATCTATGTCTCTCTCTGTCTCTGTCTCCCTGCCCCCTTCCTTGCTCCCTCCCACTCTCTCTAAAAATCAATGAGAAAAAATATCCTCAGGTGAGGTTTAACAGCAACAAAAAACAGGAAAAAAAAATGCAGTAGTTCTCCAGGAAACTCTATGAAGAAAAAAAGAAACTATTGCTAGAAGAGCAGTTACAAAAATTTTAAGTGGACACTGTCAACCAAAATAAATAAAAGCATGTTTCTAAAAGTCATTGTTTCAAGAAATATTTTAAATAGAATCTGCAATGCTACCTTCTTTGTATAAATTTCTACTTTTATAGGGCAAATAAACATCAAAATCTAGTAGAACTTTATTAGTTTCCATATTCTTCATTCATTTTATTGATGATATTTGTATAAATTCCATATGAGGAAGAATCTAAAGACGTTTTCTTTTCAGTCATGTATATTATCATTACTTTGAATGTATTGGCTAGCTAGCCTATAGCTACCAGTTGTTTTTCTTAATTAATAGACTTGACTTTTAGAGCAGATTTAGGTTATAGAAAAACTGAGTGGAAAGTACAGAGTTTCCACATATCCTTCCTCCCTCAGCCCCCATAGTTGGGGGAAAATAGGGGTATTTTTAGGATCTTGCTTTAGTGTGGTACATTTATTATAACTGATGAGTCAATATTGATACATTATTATTCACTAAAGTCCATGGTTTATATTACTGTTCACTTTTTGGATTGAATATTCTATAGGTTTTTACAAGTATATGACATGTATCCACCATTATGATATCAAACCCAATGACAAATATATGACATGTATCCACCATTATGGTATCACACCCAGTTTTTCACTGCCCTAAAAATCCTGTGTTCTGCCTCTTCATCCTTCCCTCCTCCAAACCATAATTTTGCCTTTTCTAGAATGTCATTTAGTTGGACTCATATAATATGAAGCCTTTTCAGAATGGCTTCTGTCACTTAGTAATAAGCATGTAAGTTTTCTCCAAGTCTTATCATGGCTTCAGAGCCCTTTTCCTTTTTTTTGCCAAATAATATTCCATTATCTGGATGTACCACCATTTGTTTATCCATTCACCTTTGGGGGACACCTTAATTGCTTATAGCTTCTAATTGGATTTGTTATACTCATTTGTTTTTCTTATGACATACTCAATAGATGTAGAATTTTTTATATGTAATAAGGCGCCAGGTCCCCTCATTTTGATGCTAAGGAAATTGAGATCCAAAGATCACCCTAGCCCCATGGCTCTCAAAAGAAATTTCATTCATTCTACTGTTGATATTTGGCTCTGTTGACTAATGAGTTTGCCGACCACTGCCCTAGCCCATCACAGTCTAGTGCTCTTTTCTAGATCATACTGTCAATCTAAATCTATTAATAAAGGTGAAATATCAAGGTACTTAAACATAAAATCCAACTCACAACTCATGTAACTGGAAAATTATCCATTGCATGTCCTAAATCTTAGACCCAAGTAAAAGGGGTCTTCCCAGCCCCTTACTTTAGAAGCCTCCTTTAGCCTTCCTCAAGCCACACATCTCCTTGTGGAGCAAGGGGTCATGCCCTCCTCAGCCCCTGTCCCCATTCCTAAACCAGGACCCTAGAATTCCATACCCAAATAGCTTGAAGCATGTGTGGCATCTTCCTAGGTTCAGTTGTGGGAAGGGATGGGGCAGGGGTGTACAAGAGTAGGAATTTGGAGGAATTCTAAATTTATCACTAGCCTTCTTGGTAAGGCATATTCATCAAGATATAAACACACACAGTATATATATGTGTGTGTATATACATACATATATACAGGTATCTATAATAATCTATAATAATAAAAGCATAATATGCTAATTAGACCGGACGTCCTTCTGGACAAAGCCAGGGCTGTGAGGGAAGCTCGGGTCTCAGGTGCCAGAGGAAAGCCTGGGTGCCAGAGGGAAGCTGGTGCTGGCAGCGGGGGAAGGAAGGCCTACTCTTGCACGAATTTTGTGCCTCAGGCCTCTAGTGTATATATGTGTGTGTATGTGTGTATATATATACAAATATATATATACACACACATAGATATATATATATATAATCTATAATTATAAAAGCATAATATGCTAATTAGACCAGACAGCTGAACCACCTTCTGGACATCATTCCGGATGTCCTTCCGGATGAAGCATCAGCAGCAGGGACCGAGGCAGAGGCGGTTAGGGGAAATCAGGCAGGCAGGCCTGCACCAGGCCTCTATCTGATTAGGGGTGATCAGGCAGGCAGGTGAGTGGTTAGGGGAGATCAAACAGGCAGGCAGAGGCAGTTAGGGGCATTCAGGCAGACAGGCCAGTGGTTAGGGGCGATCAGGCAGGCAGGCAGGCCAGCGGTTAGGAGCCAGTGGTCCTGGATTGCGAGAGGGATGTCCGACTGTCAATTTAACTGGCAATTGGACATCCCCTGAGGGGTCCCGGATTGCAATAGGGTGCAGGCTGGGCTGAGGGACCTCCCCCTTTCCCATGTATGAATTTTGTGCAACAGGCCTCTAGTCTATATATAAAAGCCTAAGCAACCAGAACAACTGGAATGACCGGAACAACCAGTCGCTATGATGCACACTGACTACCAGGGGGCAGACTGTCAATGTAGGAGCTGCCACCTGGTGGTCAGTGTACTCCCACTGCCAACCTGCCCCATCCAGCAACCTCCCACAGTCCCTCCCCCTGACCCCCAGGCTGGGACGGGGAACCAGGGGTGGGTGGCAGCAGATGTGGCCCCTTTCCCAGGGGTGCCAAGGGCCGGCTCCCTCCTCAGGGCTGGTGGCCAACCTCCCATGCTCTGTACCTATACCTACCCTGGCCAGCAGGCCCTGATTGGCCTGCCATCTGCCTGCCACAGTGGTGGCACAGCAGCAAGGGAAGGAGGAGGGGGGAGGCAGGGAACCACATGGTGGCGGAGTGCTGACGATGGTTGCGGCGGCATCCAGTGTCCGTTCCTTCCGCGCCTGGCCCGGCAACCATCGCCTCCTCTCTGGCCCAGCCCTGATCGGCCTGGCCCAATTGGCGCTGATCGCTGACCAGGCTTAGGGACCCCATCCGTGCACAAATTTTGTGCACTGGTCCTCTAGTGTGTGTGTGTATATATATATATATAGAGAGAGAGAGAGAAAGAGAGAGAGAGAGAGAGAGAGAGAGATAACATAATATAGAGCATATTTAATTTTATAATTGATGAACTTGATTTATAACACTTAAAATTTTAGACATGGTGTGGGGCATCCATTTGTATTTTTGCTCCAGGCCTTGTACATGTTGGGACCATCCTTGAGTTCTGACTCAACTAAATGCTTTCCTTCCCTGTGTGATAAAATAACAGTACACATAACAAAAGTCAAATGAACTAATGAATTCTTACTATATGTAGGCACAGGACTAAATACTGTATGTGGATTATTTCATTTAATTTTGGAATTTTTGATATGGACCAACTCTTCTTTTTCCTTCAGGTTGCCTTTTCCATTGGCTATAACAGATTATGTAAAAAATGGAGATGAATTCTACTCTCCAATTTTCATATTATCTACACTAATAAAAGAAAAACATCCCTCTGCTACGACCACCAGCCAATCAGGAGCGAGTATGCAAATTAACCCAACAAAGATGGCGGCGGCCACAGAGCTGGAGTGAGCAGGAGGCTTGGGTTGCCCATGGTGACGGAGGAAGCCAAGCTTCCTGCCTGCCCTGGCTGCCGCTGAAGGAGTGGCTGAAAAAAAAAAAAAGGAGTGGCTGGGGGCCTGGGTCGCGGGGGGGGTGTGGCCAGCCTGAAAATGGCCCTCCACCCCTTACCCAGGCTGGCCACATGCCTATGGGGTGAGGGTCCCCACTGGGGGGCTTGGCCAGCCTGAAAATAGCCATCAGCCCCTCACCCAGGCTGGCCAGGCACCCCAGCGGGGACCCTTACCCCATGGGGGCATGGCCAGCCTACAAACCACCACAGGCCCCTCGCCCGGGCTGCCCCACGCCCCAGGGGAACCCCCACCCTGATCTGGGACACCCTTCAGGGCAAACCATCCAGCTCCTACCCGTGCACCAGGCCTCTATCTATAATAATAAAAGGGTAATATGCTAATTAGACTGGGAGACCTTCCAGGTGATCTTCCAGACGTTCTTCTGGACAAAGCCATGGTGGCAGGGCCGAGGTAGAGATGATTAGAGACCAAGAGGGGAGGGCAGTTGTAGGTGATTAGGCCAGAATGGGATGGCAGTTGTGGGTGATCAGGCTGGTGGAGGGGGGCTGTTGGGGGCAAGCAGGCCATCAGTGGGGGTCAGTTGGGGGTGATCAGGACAGCGGAGGGGGGGTAGTTTGGAGTGAGCAGGCCAGCAGGGGGGCAGTTGGGGCCGAGCAGGCCAGTGGGGAGGCAAGGTGGGGACGAGCGGGCCAGCAGGGGGGGCAGTTGGGGGCAAGCAGGCCAGCAGGGGGGGGCAGTTGGGGGCGAGCACACTGACACGGGGGGCAGTTGGGGGTAATCAGGCTGGCAGGGGGGGCAGTTGGGGGTGAGCAGGCAGCATGCAGAGTGGTTAGGGGCAATCAGGCAGGCAGGCAGGTGAGCGGTTAGGAGCCAGCAGTCCTGGATTGTGAGAGGGATGTCTGACTGCCGGTTTAGGCCTGATCCCTGTAAACCGGCAGTAGGGCATCCTTTGAGGGGTCCCAGATTGGAGAGGGTGCAGGCTGGACGGAGGGACAACTCCCCCCCCCACCCCCCCGTGCACAAAATTTGTGCACCGGGCCACTAGTCACACTATAATCTTGGATGCTACAGCATTTATTATACATGCTTAATATATGATACACTTAAAGGGGTATTGTTATACTTAGATATTTATAATAAATATTTTTATTCTAATTTTATTTCTTCTTCAGGCATTGCAAATCTTCTGTATAAATTTGTCACATTAATTTACTAGGCATTGAAGAAAAAAATAGCACAGAAAAGTGGTTACAATTATTCTTTTCCTCCTTCCCCACCTTATTTTTCCTGGAGAGGGAGTATATATATGTTGGCCTCATTTGCATTACATTTGCCAAGTTTTCTGTGTATTTTCAAAATTAATTGTTATTGTTTTGATAAAATCATTAGCTAATTTCTTTACTGTTATAAAGTTCTCATTTATCCAATAATACATGAACATTTGGCAATCATTAGCTATATTGAATAGTCATCATTGCTAAATGATTTTACAAGTTCTCTATTTTCATTCTCTTATTTAAAAGGAATGTAATCATTCTAAGGGGAAAGCAATGTAGAAGTTAGATCATATAACTTCTAAAAATATATTAACTTCTGAGTCCACCATTACATTTTCTCCTTTCCTGATTCTAGAATATTCATTCACAAAAATGTTCTTTTAAAGAACTACCATATGTTTTAAATATTGATATATTTTGACAGCCTTAAGACTTTCAACTTCTCTAAATGATATCTGTGTGTGCAAGCAAAGTCCTGTGAGAACTATACAACCAGTTCTGTTTAATCTATCACTTTAATTTTGCATTTAATCATCTTTCTGTCATATTGTGAAAATAGATTTTTATTTTAATGATGCCTCTCTTTTTAGATCTTTCTGTTTTTTGGTTCTTTTTTGAAATAATTACTCTATTTGCATCACTTAGATTAAAAGTGATTTTAAAAGTATATAACCAGATGACTACTACCCTGTGCCTGGTTATACTTTCTTCATGTTTAGCCTGCCAGCTTCAACTCAGGTGAGCTGGAAAAGAGCATCTGAGTTGACATCAAACACTTATTGTGTTTGTACAGCACTACAAATAGCAGTACTCGTTTGAATCTATCAGTGACTCAGACATATTCCAGATCTCTTTGAATTTGATGTTTTGACAGAGTGCAAAGCCCTAGGTATTCCTTTTACTTTTGGGAATTTGCTCTTCAGGAGTCTAAATCTGAACAGGAATAACCTACTCCTTTGGCAAATATTGAGAATATATATCATATAATCATAAGGTGGTAGAAAAATCACTCACTTAAAATTTTTAAGTAATTCATTCTTCCTTTTTGGGGGGATCTTTTTTTCTTTGTAACAGTGATAATTTAGTAACTTTAAAATGTTGAGAAGAGTAGACCATTTTCACCTCACAATCATATTCTGTAAAACTCAGTCTGTTCCTGAGACCCCCTCTATGCTTGTGAATCTGTATTTTGTAACATGCATGGCATGTATATCATATGTAATAACTACCGTAGTCATAAATATAACAACAGCTGACATTTATAGAGCATTTACTAGTACTATGTGCCAGTCCATGTTCTAGGCACATTACATCTTTTAGGGCATTTACTATTCACAGCATCCTTATGAAGTAGATATTATTATTACTATCCCCATTTTATAGATAAGGAGAATGAGGTGACCCCTTTAAGGAAGGTGAACAATACACCAAAGGTCAAAGAGCTATGAATAGGGGAGCCAGGATTCAAACTAGGGCAGCTTGGTGGTGAAGTCCATAGACCTAACTGCTATATTGCCTCTCATTAGAGACCTAATCATGTCAGGGAAAACAGTTTAAAAATTCATGAAATGGAGTCTTGTTTGTACTTCTGTTATGAAGGAAAATAATCTATCTGTTAATGCAAGGAGACCCCATGGGACAATTAAGCCAGTAAATACAACTGAGCCTGAGTTCTTCTGAGTTCCTTTTGCAAGATACAAACTTCTAAAATCTTGAGCACATTATTTCTGATATATAGTAATGAATCTATTTGAAGGCAGTGAATTTTACTAATGAGAGTTTACAGTAGAAATATAAACAGACCCTAACAGAGCCTCTCTCTCTCTCTCTCTCTCTCTCTCTCTCTCTCTCTCTCTCTATATATATATATATATATATATATATATATATATATATATATATATACACAGGCACACACATTTAGGTATAAAAAGTACATATATGACTATCTGTTAAGATTTTTAGTGGTATATTCCTTATGACTAAGGCAAGAAAAGTGTTCTAATTTATAGCTTAATTTAGAAGAAATAAAGTCCTCCAGATCCAGAATTGCTCCAGCCTTCTAAATTACAAACATACCTAAGAAACTGAGTGCTGGTGTGACCAAACTAACATAGGTGTGTAAGTGTGCCAGTGGGACTTTTGGGTGAGCCCAGCATTCAGTGTACCCACCAGGAGTGCTGGGCAGATGCAAGTCCACCCCCACCTGAGCGCTTCTTCCAAATACACAGCTTGGGTAGCCCTGACCCCAGCTCCGTGGTCTATTTTAAGACAAGAAGCCCCTCCATGTCCTCATGACCACATTGCTGAGGATGTCAAAAAAGGCAGCTCTTACGGATTATAATTTTCAACTAAAAGCTTGTTTTGGGGGGAACACTAAGTAGAAGTAAAGATGTAAACATTGATGAAGGGGACCCCTCCTTTACTTCTGACACTATTTCAGAGTGAGTACATCAACCATCTATAATAATAAAAGCATAATATGCTAATTAGACCAGACATCCTTCCAGACAAAACCGGGGCTGTGAGGGAAGCCCGGGTCCGGGTGCCTGCTGGTGGCCGGAGAGAAGTCTGGGTCCTGGGTGCCAGAGGAAAGCCAGTGCAGGCAGCCAGGGGAAGGAAGGCCTACTTCTGCACGAATTTCGTGCATTGGGCCTCTAGTACAAGTATAAAGATTGAGACTCACAAAGGTAGAGAATCCAAGGCAATTTATTGGTTACATTTAGAATTATTTAAAAGATTTGGCCTTGAAAATCACTGAAATTAGTATATATATTATCTGAAAAATGATTTCTTCTAATTTTTAGATTAGCAAACTATTTAAATAGTCTCTTCTTGTATTCTTGTTGTCAGTGATTACCTCCCTTTCTTCATTTTACCAGTATAAATCACTTTCACAGTGAAATTTCATGTAGATATTTCACACAAAAAATGAATACAAAGGAATTTAGAGTCCCCCTGAAGTGATCTCATATTTTTATAAAAACATGGGAGGGCCTTGACCGGTTTGGATCGGTGGATAGAGCGTCGGCCTGCGGACTCAAGGGTCCCAGGTTCAATTCCGGTCAAGGGCATGTACCTTGGTTGCAGGCACATCCCCAGTAGGGGTTGTGCAGGAGGCAGCTGATCGATGTTTCTCTCTCATCGATATTTCTAACTCTCTATCCCTCTCCCTTCCTCTCTGTAAAAAATCAATAAAATATATTAAAAAAAAAAAAAACATAGGAGGGCTAGCTATGCTGTTTTTTTCAACCAAGTAATGAAAGATATTTGTGGAAACTGAAAAATTCTGTATTTTGTACACTGAATTCTTTACAAAACCACTAGACTATTTTGAATTCTTGAAAGTTTCTTCTCTCTCATATACATATATATGATTTTATTTACATATAAATAATATAAAAATATATATAAATGATTTTGCAAGACTATAATACATACCATTTTTAAAAGCTCTCAAAAATACTACCACAGAGTTTTGAATTACCATTTATTTACAGAATACCAGTATTGATTATTGCCTTCACTTGTCAGAAAATCACAGCAAAGCTATAACTCCCTTGTTTTTATGGTCTGGCATAGAGAGCAGCATGTGTACCATAGATATATTTGTAAACTGGAGAGCTTATGGATAAATACAGGTAATTGAATGATATACCCAATACTTTCTTGTTAACCAGAGGTTCTTCAGCATTATTTAATGAATCACTTCCTCCAGTGGCCCTAATGTAACCCTACTGTCAAACCCCAACTAAAACTCACTTCACCGACAGGATAGAAATAGGCTCAATTTGTTATTGTTTCATTAATAAGACCAGTGGATAAAAGAAGAACACTCATAGAACTCACTCAGAAGACCATGAATGGTATGAACATGAAACCTTAAAGGAACACTCACTTTACAGAGCAGTCCATTTTCATTTCCAATAGAGGTTGCAAGAATCCTAGTGAGTTTCCTCCTGCAGGAAACTGGCTGAGTAGGCAACCATCCTATTTTAAAATTCACTTTTCCTAGGAGCTACTAGGTAGGCAAAATGGAAAAAAAAAAACTCATCAAATGTTTGAACTGGCGCCAGGACCCTAAATGTTGAGCTCTACTCTAGTGTTTTAATTCTTTTTGCAAAATCAGGGGTAATACTCTTCTCCTAGCAGGCCTGCTGTTGTTTTTTCTTTTTTCTTTTTATTTTTTAATCTTTATTGTTGAGATTATTACAGATGTCCCCCATTTACCCACCATTGTCCTCCTCTACATGGTTCCTGCCCTACCCCAGGCTTTCATCACTCTATTGTCTGTGTCCATAGGTAATGCATATATGCATTAAGATCTTTGGTTAATCTCTGACTGTCCTCCCACTCCCCTTCTCTCTGAGATTCATCAGTCTGTTCCATGTTTTCATGTCTCTGATTCTATTTTATTCACGAGTTTATTTTGTTCATTAGATTTCTTGTTTTTTGTGGGGTTTTTTTTAGATTCAATTCTTGATAGGTATGTATTTATTGCCATTTTATTGTTCTCATTTCTTCTTCCTCTTCTTCTTCTTCTTCTTCTTCTTCTTCTTCTTCTTCTTCTTCTTCTTCTTCTTCTTCTCTCTTCTCTCTTCTCTCTTCTCTCTTCTCTCTTCTCTCTTCTCTCTTCTCTCTTCTTCCTCTTCTTAAAGAATACCGAACATTTAATGTAATACTGATTTGGTGGTGATGAATTCCTTTAGCTTTTTCTTGCCTGTGAAGCTCTTTATCTGAGCTTCAATTCTAAATGATAGCTTTGCTGAGTAGAGTAATCTTGGTTGTAGGTCCTTGCTTGTCACCACTTTGAATATTTCTTGCCCCTCCCTTCTGGCCTGTAAAGTTTCTGTTGAGAAATCAGCCGACAGTTGTATGGGTGCTCCCTTGTAGGTAACTAACTGCTTTTCTCTTCCTCCTTTTAAGATTATCTCTTTGTCTTTAACCCTTGGCATTTTAATGTTGATGTGTCTTGGTGTAGGCCTCTTTGGATGCCTCTTGTTTGGGACTCTCTGCACTTTCTGCACTTTTAAGTCTAGTATTTCTTTCACCAGATAGGGGAAGTTTTCTATCATTATTTCTTCAAATAAAATTTCATTATCTTTCTTTCTTTCTTCTCCTTCAGGTACCCCCATAATGCAAATGTTGGTACACTTGAAGTTGTCCCAGAGGCTCCTTACACTATCTTCATATTTTTTTATTCTTTTTTATTTTTGCTCTTCTGACTGGATGTTTTTTGTTTACTCATATTCCAAATTGTTGCTTTGATACTCAGAATCCTCTACTCTACTGTTGAATCCCTGTAAATTATTCTTTATTTCAGTTAGTGTATGTTTAATTTCTGACTGGTCCTTTTTCATGTCTTTGAAATTCTCACTAAGATCCTTGAAAGTCTCTTTAAGTCCTTTGATGCTCTCATTAAGTCCCTTGAACCTCTCATTAAGATTCTTGAGCAACCTTATAACCATTGTTTTAAACTCTGTATCTAATAGTTTGCTTGCTCCCATTTCATTTAGATCTTTTTCTGTTTTTTTATGTGATATGTTTCTTTGTCTCTGTATTTTGATTGCTTCCATGTCTTTCTTTCTATACAATAGGTAGACCTGTTATATCTCTTGGAATTGGTAGAGTGGCCTTGTGTAGTAGGTGTCCTATAGGGCCCAGTAGCTCAGCCTCCCCAATCACCTGAGCTAGGCATCCTAGGTGTGTCCTTGTGTGGGCTATGTGAACAGTCTTGTTGTAGTTGAGCTTTTATTGCTGTTGGTGTCACTGGGAGGAATTGACCTCTAGGCCAATTGGCTGTGAGGACCAGCTGTGACTACAATGGAAGAGCTGCTGTACAGGAGACACCCTGTAGAACAGGACTTGCTTCAGTGGGGCTTTGGTGCTCACTAAGTCTGCCCCTTGAGTGTGTCACTTGTGGATGTGTAGAGTTGTAATCTGGTAAGGTCTGAAGCTGTCCACCAGATTCACGGGCTCTAGGGCCTCCCAGGAGGTGCAATAAGCCGCTTCCTGGGGCCACCCTTCAGGAACTACAGAGCCATCTGCAGATGGCTGCTACTTGTATTGAGTTTGGATGTGCCCAGGTGAGGCCAAGCTGTGAATCAAGGCAAGCTGATGCTAGTGCCAGGTCTTGGGCCTCTTATTGATAGGTAGGGGGCATGCTGATACTGGCTGTTGCTTGTTTAAGAGATTTTAGAAAAGTCTGAAGCCTGAGCCAGAACAGGCCATTTATATGGAAAAGCCACTGCAAACAATTTGGATGGGCCTGCAAATTCGATAGGGTTGGGTCTTAGGGTGTCACCTGGGCAGAGTGAACAGTGTGAGCCAAGCTGATGGAAACTCAGACATAGCTGCCAATCAGCTCTGCAACAGGGGAGGTCTGAGCACAGGAACATGACCCCTGCAAGCATCCCCATCTGAAGAAAGCTGCCCCTGAGTTCTTTCCCTGATACCAGACAATACAGTTCCTCCCCAAATATCCCAGTTTCCTTTCAAGCCCCTGTCCCCCTCCAGCACTGGAGTGATCAAGTCCAAGTAAGTCCATGTGCTGGCCCTTTAAAAGGAACCGCTGGGACTCCCATAGTCTCCGTTTCATTCAGCCACAATCCCTGCTGGTTTTTACAGCCTGAAGTTATGGGAAATTCTCTTCCCAGCTCTGGAACCCTGGGCTGGGAGTCTTGGGTGGGACTGGAACTCCTTGCTCCTCACCAGTGGCCTCCACAGCAGAGATATCCCTCCTGATTAAAACAACTCCATACATGGGTGTCAGACCAGCCCATTCCACACTTCTGCTCCTCCTACCAGTCTCAATGTACTTTTTTCTTTACTTCTCTAGTTGTAAGACTTCCATTCAGCCAGATTTCAGGCAGTTTGCCTGGTATTCTTTCTAAAAGAATAAGACCCAAGATTCAGAAACAAAATCCAAAAACAAATCAAAAAGTCAGTCTCCTGCTACTCTTGTTGTCTACTCAAAAGAATGCTAAACCACAATCTGTTCTACCATTCTGCTTTCCAACCCGTGGCCTATGATGGGATTAATTTAAATGTTAAAGCAGTCAGGACCCTTGGAACACAGAAGAATTTTCCCCCAACCAATAATCAAGCTCTATTAGCATAACCAGAAGACTACTTAAATAGGAGGAGGTCCTCTGACCTCTACTTTTTTACCTCATTTGGGGTGTTATGGTGGGCCATCAACCCAGCCATAAAGCTTAACTCCTTTAAGAAAGGTTCAAAGGAAAGACTCAACACTACTTCTTTAATTTTACTTCAAATATGCATTGCTTCTAGACACAGACTTCCCTTAAGAATTTTGCAAGCATAACATCTTTTTACCAATATATATTTTATTATTTGGGAAATGTTACATTAGTCTTATAATGTGCTCAACAGTCACAGTTTGTTAATTTCATCACTTCCCCCAAGAAAAATGGGGGGGGAAATAAATGTGAAATATAAATGGTGAAAATCAGGGAGTCTTTAGTAAAGGGGAATATAACTTATACTTCACATTTTTCAGAGGTTGAGACTGAGGCTCAGGGATGGTGTTATTTACCTGGCTACAGGCTAGTTAGTGACAGATCAGAATCGAGAGTTTCCACTCCACAAATGCTGTGCCAACATTGTTGACAAATTGTAAGTCTAGGGCAGATGTGGAGCATCCGATCCCACACCATCACAATGTCAACTTTCATTGCCCCAAAAGAATCATTTGCATCAGTTAAAGTATTACCAGGCCTAAAGAAGAGAGGTCTACTAGTACACCAGTGAAATGGGGTCACAGCCCAGGAGATCATGCTCCCCTCTCGAGCCTGCTTTGCATTTTTTCTCAGCTCAACCAGAACAGAAAGAACAGACTGGAAGAGAACCAAGGCCCCGTTTTCCTCTTTGTGTCAAGAGCCACAGGACTGTTCAGTTCCTTCCTTTGGGAAGGAGCTGTTGTATTTTTTTGTATTTTTTTTACTGGCTTTTAAATTGTTCCCTATAATTACAATAGCACCAGATATCATGTGCATGCTGAGTGCCAACCCTGAGCCAGCTTTCCACATACATAATCTCATGTAATACTCAACGACACGCCTATGAGGTGGGAATATTATTCCCTCCATTTCACAAAGGAAGACTATTACGCTCAGGAGAAGCTAAGTAACTTCTCCAAGTTCTGAATGAGGGTCTGAATGAGGGCAAAGACCATGGTCTTAACAATTACCCTGAGTCAACTTCTTCTGGGTTTGGTCCTACCCGACCCAACCTGGAGTTTCTCCAGTGGGCAGACTTTCCTTTTTTTACAGTGTTCTGCAGAGTTCCAGGTCAGCAGCAGGTCACCTTCCTCTCTGAGCACTCCCTTTTCAGCCATTTATGAAAATTTGAGTCTACTATATTTATATTTAAATTTTATGAATAAAACTTGGGATTCAACTTTGAAAGGTTTATCCATCCTTCAAAATGTGATACTCAAAACCCAAATTCCATAACTGCATGGTTTGTATGTACATTTATTCATGCTAATTTCATCACAGAGTCATCTCATTGGGACCAGAGTGGACCTAACAGTTCCCTTGATGAGTGGTTCCCTGAAACATCCAAACAGCTATCAGAACCCCTAGAAGAGGGCAAAGATCCTCAAAACAGCATCCTCTCAAGGAAGAACAAGTTTCCCCATCCTGCCCACCCAAGCTGGACTTCCAGGCATGGACTGCCCTTATCCCCCTTTAAAAAGCCCATGTTTTCACTGGTATTCACCCAAACCAAAGGCTTAAACTGAAGCAAAATGCCATCATTAATAACCAAAAACAACCAGTGGGCTTTGTTTGGTGCCCCCAGCTTAATATAAAGATAGGACTAGAACAGATGGTTTTTGGAAGATTTATTGTGGAGCCATAATGTCTTTTAGTAGGATTAAATGTGACATCCAGCATGCTATAAATCTCCATTACTATTTAATTAGTAATCACTACATCAGTGTGATCTTCTTGGAATGCCCATGGTACTAAATTGACTGAGCCCCACAGTAAACTGACTCTCTGTCGATGCTCAAATTCAGCCCCCAAACTCCCTCCAAGGGTGAGAGTCTGATTTAGATGTAAGAACCAAGGGGACTGCCATGCCAGGGGTGTGTACAAGTGATGTCGATCTTTTCCCTAGAGTTGCCTTCCCCCACTTTCTCCAAGTCCTAACTGACAATTTGTAAATCCTGAAGTTTCAAACGTTATAGGAATTTGTAAACATCCTAACAATTAAAGGGAATCTTTCATCTGAGCACTGTAATAAATGGTCTCACTTTAAGTTTCTATACCTTTCATTCTCCTGAATACGTAGGAGATGCCACTGTGTGTGTACAGGCCATCACAGTTTTGGGTAAAAAGGTAAAGATTAGGAGCTATTCATATGGTATGTATGACAAGAAGAGCTCGAAGGAAGATATGCTAATGAGAAAGCAGGTGTGTGCAAATGAGGCAAATTATCAATCTCCAAGAATGTTTGGAATTATCAGTGTTTGGATTTATGTCAGCAGAGGACTTTGGCCTGCGCACAAGAGAACGAGTGGGTACCAGGGACCTCCCATCTAAGGTCAACTTTGGAAAAAGCAGGAGGATAACGCTTACTTTTGCCTGAATTATTGAGATAATTGCCACAATACTGGGTTTCCCCGGTTCTGTGGCATGTATAACAGGCAATTTATGTCACTGTCAGACCAGAATGCTGTTTCTACCATCACCTGGCATGCCCTGAGGCCACAGTTAGTTTCACATCAAAACTTAAAGGTTAATTCTGTTTAAAAAAATCACCCAGGTGAGGTTTTCAGGTGCAAATTCATGCACAGACACGACACATGTCTCTACACTTTGTGGATTACTAATTCTGTGATTCATGGGGACTCTGAAAAATCAGGGCAAAGTGCTATGAATACAATTATCGAGGACATATTGTCTCACGCAGTAGGAGGGGCTCAGGCTTCCTGGAATCGTTGCCACCTCTAAAACTCTGACCACACCCTGAAGATCTCAGCCTTGCCTTTGACGCTGCCACTCAAGCCCTTCCCCCACCCCCTTCCCCCAACTCTAAAAATACAGATGAAGTCTTCTGCTGGGGGCAACACACTCTTAAGCTGTGGCTTGCCTCAAGCAAAGCCTGCACTGGAGAGAAAAGGGCTATATTTGATTGTAAGCACCCTGAAGGTAGGACTGTGTCTCACCATCTTTGATGGATGAGGCAGCAATGAGCATCTCACACTCAGTCCTCCCACAGGGTTATGCCTGCAAACTATGTTCAGAACTATTTACTGAGTGTTGAATGAATGCATGCTTTCTCCCTGCCCTTGGAGTCAGAGCCCCAATGTGCGTTTACTCTCATACACACTGTCAGCTTCATAGGTATACATCAGCACTCACTACAGGCCCAACACCATCCCGTTGGGCAGGCAGGTCCAGTGGGACCCTCAGTCGTACTGTGCCCATCTGCTGAATCCTAGCATAGGTGCTTCCCAGAATGCGTTCCACGGGCACTCAGGCTTCTGGGGGTACAGGAATGCTACTAATCATCTAAATGAATTTTATCTTTTTATAAGTGATCTGAATACGGAATTGGTTCCTGTGAAATCATCTACATCCCTTTAAAAAGTAATACTGTGTGCCTTTTTTTTTTTTTTTTTTTTGAGGAAGCCAAAATTGGGACTGTTTTTATTTTTCCCCAGGAAAACCTCTTTTTTGTGATGGAATTTCTCAATGGAGGAGACTTGATGTACCACATCCAGAGCTGCCACAAGTTTGACCTTTGCAGAGCAACGTAAGAGCCCTTCGAAGGGTCTGGGGTTTTCCACTGTTCGTGGCAGTTTCTATGCCCCCACAGAGCCCACAGAATCCTTCCTTCTCTGTGGCGTTTCTGTTTCCTCACCCAGCACACCTAACTCCCAGGACAAGGTAACCCCTGAGAACATATCACACCAGGCAACCATGTTCCTAGTTTGTGAAGCTTACGTTCTTGTCAGTGTTGTTTAATTTCTCTGTGTTTTGAAATCAACTGTGTAGTTTCTCAAGGAGATGCCCCAGTTCCTCAGGCTTCTAGATGATGTGAGCATGGAAGAAAACGTTTGCCCTTTGAAAAGAAAGCAGTCCGATGGAGCACAGATTTTTAAAGGCGGTCACAGGATGAAGCTTCAGCCGAGGCCTTTTGTGGAAAGGTCAATGCGAAGCCATAAAGCATGTGGCTCCGAGCATGAGAATTGGAAACTGGGAGGGGCACTTAGTCTGAGAATAAACCTTCACCTTCCTGGGCAGCTCTCAACACAAGCAAGTCAAACAGGCTGCCTATACCCATAGGGACTGCAGCTGAGGAACCCCTTCCACTCCCACCCCTCCCCGCTGCCCCCATGGTCCCTCTTTCCTGAATGGTAAAACCACTGTGCCTTTTTTTTTTCCAATGGTATCACCAGACCCATTTTTAAGACTTTTTTCTTTTCTTTTTTTAAACGTATTTTTATTTATTTCAGAGAGGGAGGGAGAGGAAGAAAGAGCTAGAAATATCAATAATAAGAGAGAATCATCGGTCAGCTGCCTCCTGCACTGGGGATCGAGCCCACAACCTGGGCATGTGCCCTGACTGGGAATCGAACCATGACCTCCTGGTTCATAAGTCGATGTTCAACCACTAAGCCATGCCAGCCAGGCAGACTGGCCGTATTTCTTCAATAATCTTTCACTGGCTCCTAATGAGTACTCTGAGCGGTGGTGTGTGAACCAGGTTGAAAGATAGACTTGTTCCCCAGCTCCTGCAGAAACCTTGCTGAGATCC
The DNA here is from genome assembly GCF_963455305.1 of Plecotus auritus. Classification (NCBI taxonomy): domain Eukaryota; kingdom Metazoa; phylum Chordata; class Mammalia; order Chiroptera; family Vespertilionidae; genus Plecotus; species Plecotus auritus. Next base: position 158,975,158 of record NC_137770.1, read on the forward strand.
ACACCACTGATCTCGTAGCCTCCAGGAGCCATCAGCACACTGCCCAGAGATCATTGTAAGGGACAGCCACCGCAGAGAAACCGTCAGGCGTTTTTCATACTAGAGAGCACGAAAAACTCAGTCCAGCACCCTTCCCAGCTTTGTGAGGCATGAGAGCCATCAAACACCTGCTATCCATGTTATCCAGCATGATTGAGCATCGACCTATGAACCGGAAGGTCACAGTTCAATTCCCGGTCAGGGCATATGCCCGGGTTGCTGGCTTTGTCCCTAGTGGGGGGAGTGCAGGAGGTAGCCATCAATGATTCTCTCTTATCATTGATGTTTCTATCTCTCCCTCTCCCTTCCTCTCTGAAATCAATAAAAATATATTTACAATAAAAGGGAACATTACTTTCCTATTATACTATACAATTGCACTTAATGTTTGTGTATGTTCTATTGGGAAAAAGGGACAGTTTGAGCATTGTCGTTTAAAATATAAGAATGAGCACCAGCTGCAGGTAGGGCTAACTTAGGATACCAGCTCTGCTTCATTCTCTCAGGGAGGACATCTTCCTTTTGTTCAGATGAAATAAAATGATGTGCTTACACAGATTAATTGTGTTCCTACAAAGGTGTGTGTACATTTAGTAGAGGACTGCACAGAGTACTCACGGGGTAAAATGGGGGTTTTATTTTGTTCTGTTAATGACTTGGTGGTGAACTCTGATTTTTCTCCCCTCAGGTTTTATGCTGCTGAAATCATTCTTGGTCTGCAGTTCCTCCATTCCAAAGGCATTGTCTACAGGTAAATGTTACCCTTTCAGACACACTGAAATATCTGTATTTCGTGGTCCCGTTAATGTAGTCGATGTGCTTTAGTGCCATGAAATGCCCAGGGTGTTTTTGTGGCCGAAAATTTCACGCCCAGCTTCCTGCCCATGGTGATAACACAGATGATGATTTAATAGTAACCAAGTAAGAAATTCCAGTCTCAAAAGCAATAAAGGTTCTGACCTTATTTTGTTCTTTATTCCAGTCCTTACTCTTATTCTTCTTCTCACCTCCATTTTTCTTGTTCTCTTCCCATACTCTGCTTTCTTTCTTTTTGATATCTTGTTGCTTTCTCACTTCTGTCTCCTGCATCTCTTGTCTTTGCCTGTATTTGCTATGGGCCACCTAAAAATGTTGACTGAATGCCCTCCTTTTGGGTGGGGGAGGCGGGAGCTCTCCCCTGAACACTCAAGCACACCTAAGGAAACTTGTAAGCCTACACCTTGTAGAAGTGCACAGACCATCACGTGTACCCTCTTTTGTGAATGGATGTCCTAAATTTCTCCATTATACACCATCATTTCACATCCTTCTTGGATGAAAGCTACTGTACTTCAATCTTCTTACTTCCTTTCTCAAAACATAATCGACACTTATTTAGCATACACATCTTCAAAAGTTCAGTTGTCTGCTTTCTGACTCACAGATTAAGCGGAGAGTAAAAATTAAAAAGAAAGGAGATGGAGGCCAGCTGACCAGCTGGAGGCCAGCACAGCCACGCAGGGAGAAGGGGCAGTTGAGAACCTGACGCAAAGGGAAGATGCAAGACAACTAAAAGGACCCAGAAGAGTGGGTTTCTGGGCTCTTCTGAGGAAATTGCACAGTCCTGACCAGAAGTCATCTGTAAGGGTTCAGGGACGGCCCATACCAGCTGTTGACAACAGCAGCTCTGTGTCATCCGGTCCAGACCCTCTCCCTCGGGGATGGTCAGTACTGAGCTGCGGTGCTTACAGGGCAGGCTGACAATCCGCTCAGGGAAGTCTCCCCATTTCAGAGGGGGCAGCCAGGCGAGGGCTGCCCTAGTTAGAGTGATGAGACCACCCTCATAGGACAATTCTATTCTAACAACATTGTAATGATTAAAGTGAGGTTTTGCTATGCTTTTGTTTTTCAGGGACCTGAAGCTAGATAATATCCTGCTAGACAAAGATGGGCATATCAAGATAGCAGACTTTGGAATGTGCAAGGAGAATATGTTAGGAGATGCCAAGACAAACACTTTCTGCGGGACCCCCGACTACATTGCCCCAGAGGTAGGGATGTGCAGTGCCCCTTCCCAACCCAGCGCGCCCAGGCCGAGCACCACTGCTTCTTCCTCCCTGAAAATCAGAAGATTTTAAGTATTCTGGTTCAGGATTGGAATTTGATTTTTGTTTTTAGTATTGCATGATTACGGCTACACATAGGGGTTGCTGTTATTATTTTACTAGAGGCCTGGTGCATGAAAATTCATGCACTGGAGTGGGGGATCCCTCAGCCCAGCCTGCCCCTCTCACAGTCCAGGAGCCCTCAGGGGCGGGAGGCGATCCAGCGATCAGGGGAAGGCAACGCCCCCACCACATCTCTGCTGCTGCCACTGCCGGCAGCGCAAGCCTCGGCTGGCCCTGGTTACCTGAGCAACAGGTGGCCCTGGATAGCTGGGCAGCCGCCATCCGAGGCTTGTCTGCACCTCAGGCCAGCTCTGGGAGATTGGGGGCTGAGGGAACTGGGGGACTCTGGAGGCAGGCACACGGAGCTGCCGGACCCGCCTGGGGGTGGGCCCGGCCATGCCGCGCACCTGCTGCCCTGGTAGGGCTGAGGGGACTGGGCACCACCATCTTGTGGCTATGAGCACTGCCATCTTTGAGGGTGTGGTAGTCAATTAGCATATTCCCTCCTTATTGGCTGTGGGTGCTTCCATCTTTGTGAGGGTGTGACAGTCAATTAGCATATTCCCTCTTTATTATATAGGATGAGGGATGGTACTCATGCTAATTAGGTCATCTCTCCAGGTCTTGAATGATGCAGCATATCCTTTCAGTCATGGATCCTCCCCACCGCAGTATTAAAATATCTTCACTCTGCTCAGACCCACCAGAGAAAAAACAATGGGGAAGAACCAGATGGACCCTGAGCAGGGTTATAAGTAAGAGTAGTCCAGTGGGTCATTTTAGGAGCAGAGAAACCTACACTGTGGTTTCTAAGCTGCCGCGAGCCTGGAGGGATTGCCGGGGTGCATTGATGTATTCCCCCTTCTGGGATAGGAGGACACAACACTGGTGTCACATGTTATTGCACAGTTTTTGGTTTGTTGTCTTGTTATTTTTTTATTTTTAAAAATAGGGAGGATATCACAATCATTACTAAGCCCCCAAAGAATGGCATTTGCTCAGAAGGGATCCATCCATCTAACTCTCCCCTCCTCTCTCCTTGTTATGGAGTCGCCCTAGCTGCCATCCCAGGGCGATCAGACACCCCCTTACCCTGTAGCCCTTCCCATAGCATCACACTTATCATCATTGCTTTTTTATCTTTGAATCTCCCTGTACTATTGGATGCTGATTGCTCTAAGTCAGGGGCTGATTTTTTACCCTTTTTAATAACTTATTATTTTGAAATAATTATAGATTCACAAGAAGTTGCAAAAATAGTACAGAAACATCACCCATATATACCCTTCATCCAGTTTGCCCCAGTGGTTACATGGTATATAACTATGATACAATCAAAACCAGGACATTAAGATTGGTACAAAGTGTGCATAGTTCTGTACCATTTTGTCACATATGTAAATTAGTGTGATCTTAATCATTTTTCTATCCAAAGACTGAGTGCAGGGATTGGCACATAAGGTAATAATAAATAATGGTTTGGAAGAATTAGTGAATAACCGTATTTATAAATATGTGGTGATGGTTGTTTGATAGACAGTGATGGGCCTCTGATTTCCTGGGTAAAACAAATTTAACAGCAAATCCCTGTCATTGCCAAAGGAACTGTGGCATCCTGACTCTACGAAATACTAGTATGTGGCTTTTCCCTGTGAGGATGTGGTATTTAGTTTTGATTTAACCTTGTTTAAATGCAAGATTGGCCTCTGGTCAACAAGAAATTACAGTTTTTAACTTTCCTGTCTACAAATACCTTATGCTACATCCTCTCCCTGAATCCTTCTTTCCTCTACATCTCCCAGAATTTGGCTTCAGTGACTTCTCTCTCTGTAACTTCAGTCTCTTTCTCTCATCTTCACACATCCTTGTCTTCACCTGATTCCATTCTTGGTCCTCTTCTCTTCTTGCTGTACATTCTCCATGAGCAACTGTATTTACCATGATGGTTTTAAAACACCAGTGTCAGTATGGCCAGCCCAAACTACTCCTTCTTGTTCTGGACCTATACGTCGATGTTCTTGTTTGAAATCTTCAACTGTCACAGATCATTCAAACAAAACAGTCCCCCAACTCCTTTCTCTGATGAACTTGCTCCACTCCCACCCAGCCTTCTCCTTTATCCCTTTGTTGTTGGTGGTGGTGTTGTTGTTGTTAATCCTCACCTAAGGGTATTTTTCCATGATTTTTAGAGTGGAAGGGCCGGGGGAGAGCGGGGGAGAGAAACTTCGATGTAAGAGAGACACATCGTTTGGTTGCCTCCTGCACACACTCTGATTGGGGCCGGGGATTGAACCTGCAACCCAGGTACATTCCATTGACCAGGAATCGAACCCGAGGCCCTGGCATTCTAACCACTGAGAAACACCAGCCAGACCTTTATCTCTTTCTTGGCAAATTGCACTACACATCTATCCATCCAGTCACCTAGCCAGAACACTAAGACTTATCCACTTTTTCTCCTTCTTTCTTACCCCTCCCAAATCCAGACACTAAGATCTTCTAAACTTAGACCTCATGGGCCTTTGAGCCTATTCTTCCCTCCCAGATCCCTAGATTCTTTCTCAGTTTGAAAAATGAATCCCTTTGCTTCAATTCCCCATACTTCTCCTATTCTTTCCCATCCTTACTGTTGGCACCCTCTCCTGGCCCTCGGCGTCTCTTGTCTGGACCCCAGTGATACCCTTTTGCCTGGCTTTCCTCTCCATCACCATCCAACTGCCAGTGCTTCTTCTTTATATATTTTCAAACTATTTTTTTAATCCTCACCCGAGGATATTTTTTAATGATTTTTATAGAGCGTAAAAGGGAGGAAGGGAGGGAGGGAGAGAGAGGGGGTGGAGAGAGCGGGAGAGAAACATTGATGTGAGAGAAACACATCGGTTGGTTGCCTCCTGCATGCACCCCAACCCGGATCAAGTATGCAACTGAGGTATGTGTCCTTGACAGGAATCAAACCCAGGACCCTCAGTCCACAGGCCAACACTCTATCCACTGAGCTAAACTGGCCAGGACTATATTTTCAAACTTTTTGACCTGCTTCCTCATCTGTTAAAAACGCATCCTCATTATACATATACTTATTATATATGAATCTCATATATTTTTGCCAATATAATCTGCATGTTATAAAACATGCATAAAATGGAACATAATTAGGTTGAACTGATGATGAAATAGTTTTAAATAACTAAATTTTATTAGAGTTATTAACAGTACAAACCTATTTATGCTTCATTAAAATATTGGGATTAAATAACAAAAAGATCAGACTTCAGATCATAGTTTTCAACATATGTAACCTCCCTCAATCCAATTACTTCTCTTGCTGGGGATAACAGGACCTACCTCAGAGGTTCTTATAAATAAAATAAAATACATTCTATATGGAAAACCCTAACACAGATCAGCAAGCATTTGCAGACATTCTGTTTTAACAGTATGTAATTGAGTATGAATCTACATTTTTCTTCTTCCTAACTTAAGACTGAAATTCTTTATTATCATCACCTAGCCTTAAATGACTTAATTTCCACCACAGCTGTCTCCTACCCTCCAAATTTCTTTTCATTTTTCCTGCCAAATGACGTTGTTTACAAAGATGTGATGTTCAAGCAGTTTCTGGTTGCTTGGGGCTCCCCCTTGTGACACATCCTAGGAATTGCGCGTGAACCGGTCCCCACTGAAGGCAAACTACTGAACTGATTGTGCGCGTCTTTATTTACCTTATCATTCTCCCTAAGTCTACTTTTAAATTTCTCCTTAAGGCAAAGTTTATTGTTAAAGTTAACTTTAAAATTTAGGCCCAGCCAGCGTGGCTCAGTGGTTGAGCATAACTTATAAACCAGCAGGTCAAGGTTCGATTCCTGGTCAGGGCACATACCAGGGTTGTGGGCTAGATCCCCAGTGTGGGGTGTACAAGAGGCAGCCGTTCAATGATTCTCTCTCATCAGTTATGTTTCTATCTCTCTCACCCTCTCTCTTCCTTTCTGAAATCAATAAAAATGCATTTTTTTAAATGTGTAAATAAAGTGAAATTTAGCATTTAAGTATTGAGTTAAGGCTAGTGGATAGCGTTTTCATACTGGAAGTCAATAGCAGATTGCAAATTTCTGTTTGCAACTTGATCTTTATTTTCACAAGTGGGTACCAGTTCATCAAGACAGATATTTACCATGTAGCATATAGTCATTTCCATATGACAAAACACTTTGTCTTTCCTACTTTTCACTGGAGCCTCACAACAACCCAATGATAAACTAACGGTAGAGGACTAAGGCAGAAGTAGAACCTGCAGTGTTTAGTATGGCCTTCACAACTATTTTCTTGTTGTTGTTTGTTTAGCAAGTCTTATATTAGAGACACTTTCACAGTATTCCTGAGCCTCACTCCCAGCTGTCTCATTTCCTAAGCCTGGGGTCAGGTAGGGGTCAGAGATGGGTGCTGTGCACATTATTTTCTGCATCAAAAGTTCACCAGCATCAAGACATAAAGCTGACCTAGAAAATACTGAAATGTCTAGAACTATAGTGTCATTTTTCTTTCCTGAGCTCATCAGTGCTACAATTCTACCATTCATTCCAAAGGCCCATTTTCAAAGGGGGAAATTCCATTTCAAATGAGGAATGCTATAGTAAAATGACCTCTGTGTGTTTGTGTGTGTGCTCACACAGGTGAGCTAAACCTTGCATTGCAGTGTGAAATGAAGGTCCCAGTCTTGCTTTTTAAATTTAGTACTTCAATACTAGTATCCCTTCTCCATTTTGCTTTGGGTAATAAAGCAGCTTCCCCCAAACCATCCTGGCAGCTTGAGTCATGAGAGATATGATGTTCTCTTCTCCATTTAAAATTAGAGAGAGAAAAATCAATGTGACATTGATCGGCTGCCTCCTGCACACCCCCTACCAGAGATTGAGCCCTCAACCCAGACATGTGCCCTGATGGGGAATCAAACCAGCACACCACACACACACACACACACACACACACACACACACACACACACACCATGCATGGGACAATGCCCAACCAACTGAGCCACACTGGCCAATGCTATGTATTTTAATTGTGGTAAAATACACGTACCATAAAGTATACCAGCTTAACCATTTTTAAGCTGTGTTAAGTACATTCACATTGTTTTGCAACTAATCTCCAGAACTTTTTCATCTTGCACAACTGAAACGCTATACCCATTAAACAACAACTCCCCATTTCCCCCAGCCCCTAGAAACCGTTCCATTTTCTCTCTCTATGAAGTTGACTACTCTAAGTACCACATATAAGTGGAATGATACAATATTTGTCCTTTGTTACTGGCTTATTTCACTTAGCACAATGTCCTCAAGGTTCACCCATGTTGTATCATGTGTCAGGATTTCTTTCCTTTGTAAGGTTGAATAATATTCTACTGTATGTATAGACTACATTGTATTTATCCATTCACCCACTGATGGGCCCTGTGTACTATTTTAGAGAAGGTTACAGCATGGTTTGTTGGGATGAAAAGCACTGAGCAGAGTGACATGTGCACTCTCTATGTTCCAACATTAAAAAGGAAGCTGCTGAAAGGCCTGAGTACAAAGAAAACTGAGCAAGAAAGTGGATTGGTAAACGGGTAGAAATCTTTTTTAAAATTAGGTGGGATTCCAGACTTTAAATCCACTACCCTTAAGAATAGACCACACCAGTTCTACTCAAAGCACCAATATCAAGGTGTACATGGTGCTTACATCCAATATCTATATTTGAATAAGTTGGTATCCTAGTCTGTCTCTTGGCATAGTCACAAAATTTTACTCTCTTAGTTGTAAACCATGACTAGTTAGAATTTAAGGAATGGACTTGTTCAGATGACCTCTCTGGATGCTTGGTCACCTATAGAAACTTTATGCAAAGACGCAGGACAGTCGAACACATGGGTTTGGTTTAGATAATCATCTCTTAGGCACTGGAGAGCTGGGATAGATACCAGCTTTCTTAGGTCTGAGTCTACTGCCCTCACATCACAGATGGAAATAAAGGCTAACGGCACACATAGTTTAGTTATTTCACTTAAGGCCAGAGGAAAAGTAGAAATTGAAACTCAAAAAACGTTTGCTCAGTTTTAGATTGCCTTACTCATTTGTATCCAATCATTAGCTTCCCAAAATATACCGTTTTCAGTGTGATCTTTGTTTAAACCACATACTACTGTCATCACCATCTATTATTTACTGAGTGGCCTTGAAAAAGCCATACAAGGTGTTCACTCGTCAACCTTACTTTTATTAATTACATTTTTGGCTACACAGATCTTGCTGGGTCAGAAATACAACCATTCTGTTGACTGGTGGTCCTTTGGTGTCCTCCTCTATGAAATGCTAATTGGTCAGTCACCTTTCCATGGGCAAGATGAAGAAGAGCTCTTCCACTCCATCCGCATGGACAACCCCTTTTACCCCCGATGGCTGGAGAAGGAGGCTAAGGACCTTTTAGTGAAGGTAAGAAATGAAGTCAAGGTTAGTATTGGGTTTTCTAATCAGTATTCCCATTCACTTCGAAGCTCAGATTTATACCTGATAGAGTAAACAATAATAGTCTTGAACTGAACTTAAATGGGATGCTCACCATCTCTGTCTTAACTGAGGCACCAATGTGATGAACATTAGACAGCAATAAACCCTTATGGGCATAATTTACAAAAAGAAATGACCAGGGACCAGTTCCATGACTCTTGGTTGCCCTCACTTGGAAATGTGATTAGTCCATTGAACAAGTACAATTTGTGGCTTAAAATTCAACTTTTTCCCCCCATAGTCCCTATTAAATCTGTTCAATACAGTCCATCTTCCTCCACTCCTGGTGGACAACTTGGACAGGATGCATGACTTTTCTGCTCATTCTTAGGTAAAAGACATAAAACACCACCTCAACTGAGAAATTAAAACTGTTCAGTCTAAGACACAAGTCCTCACATCACTATTAACCCGAAAGCAAAGACTTCTGCTCTCTCTCCTCTGCCCAAGTTCCTAACTGGTAGCACTCAGATTTGGAGAATGGAGAGTGGTCATACTTGTGTTTCTTTGTTCTCTTCCTCTCCAGCTCTGGAGTTTCTATTTCAGACCATACCAGGTTAAAAGCAGGGAGAAGGCGGAGGGATAATGAGGAGAAAGAACTGTTCTTATATGGCTGGGTGGCTTGATGCTCTTCCAGTTTGGTAGGATGTTAAAGCCAAGACTTCAGTGATGCTTTCTAGTGTGTTTTTGGAAATCCCTACCACTGGGGACATTTATCGCTGAAGCTCTTGAGATGAAGGCTATTCAATGCATTCCACTGCCCAGTTCCTTTACCAAACCCTATTTCAGCAGCACTCCATCTCCCTGGGACTCTCATTGCTGGTGCCTGCTGAGCAGCTCTCAGGCAGACCAGCTGCCTGCCACACCCCCTACCTGTGTCCACTGGAAATACTAGTATTCATGCATTTTTCACCCTAAAACTTTTAAGAGTGCAGGCTGTCACCATCTTAGCAGCAATCTTCAGAATTCACCATCAACACAGGAGTTAGACCCCCATCCTTGATAGCCCAGGATCAATTAAGAATCAGTGGACAGCCCTAACCGGTTTGGCTCAGTGGATAGAGCGTCGGCCTGCGGACTCAAGGGTCCCGGGTTCGATTCCGGTCAAGGGCATGTACCTTGGTTGCGGGCACATCCCCAGTAGGAGGTGTGCAGGAGGCAGCTGATCGATGTTTCTCTCTCATCGATGTTTCTAACTCTCTATCCCTCTCCTTTCCTCTCTGTAAAAAATCAATAAAATATATTTAAAAAAAAAAAAGAATCAGTGGACAGCCCGGCCGGCGTGGCTCAGTGGTTGAGCGTCGACCTATGAACCAGGAGGAAACAGTTCAATTCCCGGTCAGGGCACATGCCCAAGTTGTAGGCTGGGTCCCCAGTGTGGGGCATGCAGGAGGCAGCCGATCAATAATTCTCTCTCATCATTAGTGTTTCTATCTCTCCCTCTCCCTTCCTCTAAGAAATAAATAATAATATATTTTAAAAAAAAGACAACTACTTAAAAAAAAAAAGAATCAATGTACAGTGCTGCAGACATAAACTTAGAGAATCACTGGCCATAAACCAAGAACTGCCAGGGCAAACCAATGCACAGACAGAAGCAGCACCTGAAAGCCATCATTAAAGATTTGTACTTTACACAGAGTCCCAGTTTACCTTTTTTGAGGACACAAGATACTATTTACTGTGTATGACTAACAAGTTGTAAAAACTAAAACTAAATCATGGCAATACAACATGCTAATTGCATGTAATACTAATAACTACTTACACTTACTGAGCTATTCAGAACTATGTAGATCAGAAGGACCTTCCAGTGTGAGGCTAACAAATCTAAAAGAAGTGGACCAAGAATACAGGTGCTTTGAACAAAACAGTGTTTTGATTTCTGGCATCTCAGATCTTAGCTAACTTTTTAAAAATTATTTAAGCCCTAGCTGGTTTTGCTCAGTGGATAGAGTGTCAGCTTGCGGACTGAAGGGTCCTGCATTCAATTCCAGTCCAGGCATATGCCCGGGTTTCTGGCTCAATCTCCAGTAGGGGGTGTGCAGGAGGCAGCCAATCAATGCTTCTCTCTCATCATTGATGTTTCTATCTCTCTCTCCCTCTCTCTTCCTCTCTGAAATCAACAAAAATATATATTTTTTTAAAAATTATTTAAGGAAATAATTTTAGCCTTGTTCTTCCTATATTGAAAAGGGAAGTAAGACAAGATCTTTCAACATTAGAAGTTATCAATGAATTTTAAATGTAAACTTAGAAAAAGATTACCAGACCCATCTTTTTTCACTAGTCTACCTTTTTCCTCATGAAGAATACTGGGAATTAAATTTAAAGGGCAATACTTCTACCTCTCTCACACAACTGACAGCTTGTTTAAGGTATTTGATATGTTGAGGCCACTCCTGGGCTCTCCTTGAGGAATCAAGATGTGGAATCTGAAGTGCTGAGAAAGTCCCATAACATACTCCCCACCCCCAACCCCTGTCCAAGGCTGATGGTGTTTAATATCTGAGCCAGTGCAACTCAGCTTTCACTATTTCTGACTGATCCAAACAGTAGTAAACTTAGAAAGCTCCTCAAACGACCAACTAAATTCACTTTTAATGACTGAACAAAACACATATAAAATGAAAACTGATTTCAAAATTAACCATTTTTTTAAAAATAAGAGCAAGATTATAATGCAAACAATTTTCTTTACATAAAGACAAGTTCAAATGTTATTACAGTTGCTACATTTATTTTACATTGGGCTTTTTGAAGGACTTAACGTGGCTCGATACCAGTGGGGGGCATACAGGAGGCAGCCAATCAATGATTCTCTCTCATCACTGATGTTTCTATCTCTCCCTCTCCCTTCTTCTCTGAAATCAATAAAAAATATTTTTAAAAAAAGAATGAACTATTATTGAAATACAAAATAACTTGGATGGATTTCAAGGGCATTAAGCTGACTGAAAAAAAGCCAGTCTCAAAAGCTTACATACTATATTAGTCCATGTATGTAGCATCCTTGAAAGGGCAATATTATAGAAATTGAAATCAGATTAGTGTTGGGCATAGTGGAGGCACGGATATCCCAAGGGAGATCTTTGTGTTGACGAGACAATTCTGTATCTTGTTTGCTGTGGTGGTTACCCAGATCTACACTTGTGATAAAATTACATAGAACTAGACATACTATACCATATTGCATCAATGTCTGTTTCCTAGTCTTGATATTGTGCTATAATCATGTAAGATGCAAGCATTAGGGGAAACTAGGTGAAGTATACACAGAACATCTTTTTTTAACTATACTTTAACACCCTGTGATCTATATGTATAGACTTAATGTGACCCCACAATTCATAAGTTTCAGCTCTAATCCCCCAATATGATGGTTATAAGAGGTAGGTAATTAGGTATAGCTTATGTAATGGGGGTGGGACCTCCATGATGGCATTAATGCCTTTATAAAAGGAGGAAAGGAGATCTTCCCCCCTCAAATGCATGCACCAAAGAAAGATCATGTTATCACACAGCAAGAAGGTGGCCTTCTATGTCAGGAAGAGAGCCCTTACCAGAAACTTACTATGCTGGCACTTTGATCTTGAACTTCCAGACTCCAGAATTATCCTATATAATAAGAGGCTAATATGCAAATCGACCAAATGGTGGAACGACCGGTCACTATGATGCTCACTGACCACCAGGGGGCAGACGCTCAATGCAGGTGCTGCCCCTGGTGGTCAGTGCACTCCCACAGGGGGAGCACCGCACAGCTAGCGAGTGCAGCGGCAGTGGTGGGAGCCTCTCCCAACTCCACAGCAGCACTAAGGATGCCCGACTGCCTGCTTAGGCCTAAGCCATCAGTCAGACATCCCCTGAGGGCTCCTGGACTGGGAGAGAGCACAGGCTGGGCTGAGGGACCTCCCCGAGTGCACAAATATCTTGTGCCAGGCCTCTAGTGAGAAATAAATGTCTGTTGTTTAAGCCACACAGTTTATGGCATTTTGTTATAGTAGTCCAACCATACTAAGACACTATCATTATTTCAAAATAAAAAGTTTTAAAGCAAAACAAAATCTAAGGCCAAATGCCAGCAAATACCAAAAAAAAAAAAAAATCTGCAGAGTTTCAGTAGCAAGAAAAAGATTTGTGGCTAGAGTAGAAAGTAAATGTGGTTTAATAGAGCAGAAACCAAGACAATGATAAAGAAGAAAATAAAAGGGACTGTTGTTGCAAGAGTATTTAAAGCCATGTGTTAGAGTTTGGGCTTATTCTTTCCCACAGGAGTTAATGAAAATCCCATGCCCTTGCTCCATGGGGAAGGTAGCTCTTGCCCATCTTTTAGCAATTGGGCTGATAAAAATTAGTTTCCATCATGCAATTTTCTGACAGTAAGACTGGCTTCTAGTTTTTCTATAACTTTTATCCAGCAGCCACCACATCCTTGAGCTCCTTCTTTTGCAAAAACCAAAGGTAATATTTCTGAGAAACTTCCCCTAGGGAATTATGCCTAATGTTGTGAAACCCAGGAGCAGCAGGTCTTCTGGAAAAACTGAACAAAGCAGCATCTAGTGGCATCTGTCACAGCAGCAGTGTCAATGCCAGACTCTATCCCTTTTAGCCCTCATAGCACATGGGTGCATGCAGCACAGGGAGCAACTGCACACGGGGGGAAGCTGCACTCCATAAAGAACTACAGCTGGGACGCTGCAGTATAGTTGACCATTGCCAAAGACATGCCTCTTTCTTCCCCATTTATTCATCCAGGATGTCTGGTCCATTTGTTTGAAAAATGATGGAAAACTAATTGTCTCAAACAGAAATGCCTCTCCCTTTTGTAAAAGATATATCTGAGGCATGGACAAAGAGGAAGAGAAGATTTCAGTGACAGGTGCTAAGCACAGGATGGGCCATTCTTGGCAGCCCAGCACTGCTTTTTCGCCTAAATAGCTGAATTTAAACAAACTCTCCCTACATCCTGGCCATTTATGTAAACAGTGTGCTATTTTCTACCAATGTGACAGCTTTTATGAACAAAAGCAAGTATTACTACATGAACATTTATTCCCTCAATGTAAATTCCTTGCCACAGACCCAATGACTACCCGTGAGGTCACCAGTCATCTTCAGAACCTGGGAGGAGGAGGAGGTGACTTTCTGCAGGGCAGAAAAGATAGTAATTTGTTCTTGTGTGCAAAACTAGAAAGAATTTTGTGTCTTTTTTTTACAGTTATTAAAAAATATTTTATTGATTTCAGAGAGCCAGGAAGAGGGAGGGAGAGAGAGAAACATCAATGATGAGAGAGAAGCATTGATTAGCTGCCTCCTGCACGTTCCCTACCAGGGATCAAACCATGACCTCCTGTTTCATAGGTCAACACTTACCCACTGAACCACACTAGCTGGGCAGAATTTTGAGTCTTGAAACTGGAGATCATTTATATTCTCATTATACATTTTATCTTTTAAAATATTTTTTTTAATTTCACAGGTACATATAACAGGCTCATGATCCTCTTGGTACAAATGCCACATGTTACTACAAAAATCTAATGGAAAACCTAGTATGGTACACACTTGGCCTCCAGCAGTTACTTCTAACTTAATTTGCTGCAGCATTAATTATAACAACATGAGTTAGTGTTCGGCCTTTTCTTGAGGCACTTGCATCCTCTCTCTAATCTTGTTTCATCAAAATGTCCTTAAGAAGTGGCGGTCAATAATTTATTATGATCATTTCAAGGGAAGATATATAAAGCCAAGTCACTTATTCCCTCTGCTTTTAAAAAAATCAATCTGCTTTTCCATCTGGTGACTCACACTGGTGTTTGAATCTACAGAAAAATATGTTTTACTGTGAACTTTGTGCCTTTTCTATAAGCTGTCCTACATGTTGAAAACAAGAGTCTAACAGATGAGGACTGAAGACACGTAATTTGCAAATAAATAAAGTGAAAAGACAGCTTACTCATTTATTCAACAAGCATTTACTGATCATATACTTTGTGCATGGCACTGTGTTTGATTCTGTAAGAAATAGAAACATAAATGGTGTCTGCCCTCCAGAGCTTACACTCTAGAAGGAAAGATAGTCGTGTGTGTGTGTGTGTGTGTGTGTGTGTGTGTGTGCATAGCTAATTCTCTAATGGCAGGAAGACATTCTGTGGAGCACACAGGAAGACTATCTAATACCAGAAGTAGGAATGGGCTGTTGATAATTTAGGCTCTATCACTGGCTGAACCTGTGATCTTGAGCAAGTTACTTGCTATTGTGAGCCTCAGTTTTCTCACATAACAATATCTGCTGACATAACAATATCTGCTTTTATAATCTGTTTTTAAGATCAGGATAATATAGCTAAGGCATCTAGCACAATGCCTGACTCTAATTAACCATATGACAATGGATATGACTTGAAAAGGAGGGAGAACTCACTATAAGTAGAGGTGATCAATGAAAGCTTCACAAAGAATGGGGGCGGGGTATAAGCTGAACCCTGAAAGGTGGGTCAGGATTTAAAAATGAGGAAAGGGAAATTGGAAAAGAATGTGGGGAGAGGTGTCTTCTTGCAAGATGGAAATGTCATTAGCAAAAGACAGAAGTAGGAAAGGCAGGTGGCATCCTATCTAATAAAAGAGTAATATGCAAATTGACCGTACCTCCGCTACACCCATAAGCCACACCCACAAGCCACGCCCACCAGCCAATCAGGAGTGAATATGCAAACAAACCCAACTAAGATGGCTGCGGCCACAGAGAGAGCAGGAGGGAGGCTTGGTTTCCCCAGCAATGGAGGAAGCCAGGCTTTCCACTTGCGCTTGCCAGCCCAGGCCTCCACTCAATGCTACAAAGTTTCAATGATAGAAGATACATAAATCCAAACAGAAATGGTGGCAGCCACGGAGCTGGAGAGAGCAGGAGGCTAAGGTTGCCCCCAGTGATGGAGGAAGCCAAGCTTCTGCAGCCCTGGCCTGCCTTGGCCTCCGCTTAAGGCTACAAAGTTTTAATTATAGAAGATAAATAAATCCCAACAGAAATGGCTGCCGCCACAGAGTGAGCAGAAAGCTTGGCTCCGCTCCAGGCTCAAAGTTTCAATTGTAGAAGATAAATAAATCCCAGATACCAGGGCTTCTGCTTGGGTCACCAGGGGGCATGGCTGGCCTGCAAACCACCACAGACTCCTCACCCAGGCCACCTCATGCCCCAAGGGAACCCCCACCCTGATCTGGGACACCCTTCAGGGCAAACCAGCTGGCCCCCATCCATGCACCAGGCCTCTATCCTATCTAATCCTATCTACTAAAAGAATAATATGCAAATTGACCATCACTCCAACACACAAGATGGCTGCCCCATGTGGTCAAAGATGACTGCCCCCATGTGGACACAAGATGGCCACCACAAGATGGCCAGCAGGGGAGGGCAGTTGAGAGGGACCAGGCCTGCAAGGGAGGACAGTTGTGGGTGATGAGGCCAGCAGGGGAGGGCAGTTGGGAGGGACCAGGCCCTCAAGGGAGGGCAGTTGGGGGCGATCAAGCCTGCAGAGGAGGGCAGTTAGGGGTGACCAGGCCGGCAGGGGAGGGCAGTTGGGGGGGACCCAGGCCTGCAGGGAAGAGCAGTTGGGGGGGACCAGACCTGCAGGGGAGGGCAGTTAGGGGTGACCAGGCCTGCAGAGGAGGGCAGTTAAAGGCAAACGGGCTGGCAGGGGAGCAGTTAGGCATCAATCAAGCTGGCAGGAGAGTGGTTAGGGGGTGATCAGGCTGGCAGGCAGAAGCAATTAGGGGCAATCAGGAAGGTAGGCAGGCGAGCAGTTGGGAGCCAGCAGTCCTGGATTGTGAGAGGGATGTCTGACTGCCCGTTTAGGCCCAATCCTACTGGGATCAGGCCTAAATGGGCAGTCGGACATCCTTCGAGGGGTCCCAGATTGGAGAAGGTGTAGGCTGGGCTGAGGAACACCCCCCACCCCCCGTGCACAAATTTCGTGCACCGGGCCTCTAGTATTCCATAAGTAGGCATGTCTGAACAGCAGAGAGAATTATAATGGGAATTGAAGGATATGTGTTGGCATTTGGCTACAGAGAGCCTGGAATGCCCGCCCAGGGGCCTCAGAGGACATTAGGAATCACAGGAGTATAGATCATCTAGCCTCACCCTCCATTTTACAAGTAAGGAAACTGAGACTCAGAAAACTTGCCCAAGGCCTTGTGGGTAGTAAGCTTCTCAGATGACAGTTTCATGTTATTTCCACTGTGTAGTGGTTTTCTAGTGAGATGCTTTGGAACTCAAGTTTCCATTGAGAGGCCTCAGCGGCCATCATATGGCAAGAGGAAAGGAAGCTAGAACCGTGCCCAGGACTGACCACCTGCATGCACAGGGGTGATTGCATGGCATTTCACTTAGATTGCTAAAAAGACTCTCCTCATGAGAGAGAGGGGAGGGGAATCTCCTCTTTGTTATAGCATGTTATTTATTTTATTTTTTATTTATTTTATTTTATTTGGTAGAGTAGAGCCTGTGAAGCTTTTCAAGTAGTAATGTAACACAAGTAAAGCCGTGCTTTAACATATGGACTGGCTATTCTTGTAATTGATAAAAACAAGAGATCCCTGCAATTCAGTGTGAGTGGAGGTCAAGTTCTGCCAGAACCTCATGGAAAATACTGCATTTCACCATGGTTCTGTTTAAAACCTACATGCTCTTTATGACACCCTCCAACTAGCAGTTACTTTATAAATAAACATCTAATTGATGTAAGAGAGAGCAATGACTAATCCGGACACTAAGAAGACATGTGACTTTTCTAATTTCAAGTCTGGACTCTCCGGTTCCTTAATGCCCTTGACATGTTTTGCTTAAGTTTTAAGAGTTTCCAGGTTTCTTTCCTGTCCTGGCCAATGTTCATTTTGACCTCAGAGGGGAAAGTAACAAGAGAGGGGACAGAAGAAGAAAATGTCTATGTAACAGGTCAGAGATGACGAAAGATGATTTGAATGATTACTTGCCCAGCAAACTTGCAGGATTCAAGAGTGAGTCTCAATAATCAGTTGCCTTCTCCAAAACCACCTGTCAGGGACTAGTTTACATTATAGCTGCATAGCAAGGCTGTAATCCCCAGAGGACAACCTTACAAGGAATCAAATAAATTTATCACTTACTCTATGTTGTTGGGTTTTACAGACCAGGAATCAGTGTGTGTGTGTGTTATATGTGTGTGTGTGCTATTATTTTATTTAACCCTCAGAATAGCCCTGGGAGGAGGACACTTCACTCACTTTACAAGTGAGGAAATTAACTCACCTGTAACTTGCCAGAAATCCTGTAAATAACACAGGATAAAGCTGTTTCAAACCAGGTCTATACAACTCAAAAAATAGCATATCTAGGGGGTAAGAAAGCAAAATCTCAGACTCTAGAATATTCAGACGGCTTATTCGAGTGAGAGTGTTACCACCAGTTTACTCATGTCAACAGGTGATAACGGTAAGTTTAAAAAATCCTATATAATAAAGAGCTAATATGCTAATTAGACCGGATGGCGAACAACCTTCCAGAACAACCTTCCAGAACGACCAGTGGCCGAGGCAGCCAGGCCTGCGAAGGCCTACTCTTGCACTAATTTCGTGCATCCATCCTCTAGTAAGGTTAGAAAAGCAAGTGGCAAAAGGCCAGGCCTTTATCTTTATAGAGTCAAATTCATGTGACTCATACACTAAGAAATGCTACCTCCATCTGAGGCTACTTGGCTCATCCTTCAAGAAGTAACTGCTCCCTTTCTGCTCCTTTTCAGCTTTTTGTGAGGGAACCTGAAAAGAGGCTGGGAGTGAGGGGAGACATCCGCCAGCACCCTTTGTTTCGGGAGATCAATTGGGAAGAGCTTGAAAGAAAGGAGATTGACCCACCGTTCAGGCCTAAAGTGGTAAGGAGACACCCGGGGATGGGACCAGCCCTTCTCCTCTACTCCGAATCTGCCTGCCTGTCCCCTTGAGGGTGGGAGGGGCCCAACTCTCAGTTATGCTCCTATATGTAAGGGTGACTTTTGATAATCTTAGAAAGCTGAATTGTACACCATACTGAATAGAATTCATGAATAAGTGTTTATTATACATTATTTTTTTCATGGGCACAAAATGGACCAGGTGGCATGAGGAGAATCTGTCCCACTCTGGGTTGTCTTGGAAGACAGTCCAAGATGTTTAATAATAAAATTAACATAGGTGGGAGAACCAATAGCAGTGAAGGATGTTGATAAAAGAACAGGAATAGATAATCTGCAAAACTCCTTCCTTCTCCCACCTTTCACCAAGCCCCACCTCCTGCCCCTACCCACTGTTCCCTGTAGACTAAAAGGACAAAGGTCAAATTTGGGCTCACCCTTTTTTTCAAAGGTGGCCAATTCCACTTCATGTAAACTATTAGCTAGAAACATTAGATCCTATTTGAATGTTTACTATGCAAATCCTTTATATGAATTTAATTATACTATTGTTAAATTGATGCGTCAAGATATTAGAGATGTTCAACAAAAGCCATATATGATCATCTGTATTATTTCAGTTTAGTTTACCTGTAAACACCAATGCTGTCATACACAGATTATAGCCTCCATAACAAAAGTAAAGATAATTAATTTAGCGGCTGATTTTCTTTCCTTCCTCTCCCCCTCTCTCCCTTAAACTCTGATCAAGAAATCACCATATGACTGTAGCAATTTCGACAAGGAATTCTTAAATGAGAAACCCCGGCTGTCATTCGCCGACAGAGCACTGATCAACAGTATGGACCAGAACATGTTCAGAAACTTTTCTTTCATTAACCCGGGGATGGAGATGCTGATATCCTGAATCCCTTCTTCAGTCACACGAAAGAACTGGCCTTCTCTCTGTGAACTGGTTCGAGTGACACTTCTTGGGTTCCTTTTCAACTTGGGAAAGAAAAGAAACACTCAACAATAAAAGCTGAGGCCTTTCAGCTCCTCACTGACTTTGCATCTGTAACAGAAACCAACTCAACTTCACTAATGACACCACCTTTGGTTTCTCTCATCTTTCACAGCTATTCTTGAAGTTAGATCATGACTAACCATAGTTATTTACTTGAAAAATGGTTCTTCACACTGTGAAAGATGTGGAAACTTAATTCTGCTCTAAATGATGGCTCTTCACTTGCGCACCAACTGCTGATCAATGAAATACTTGATGACTCAAGGAGCAAAGTGAGAACAAATGTCTCAAGACTGAAATAGCACGTTGCCTGGTATAGTAATGGATTTCACTCAGCTGCAGACAAGTAATCACTAACCCATTTTACTCTATGTACATCTGTGGAAGTGTGAGTAGTAGTGGGGGGGAGAGCCCTGAATAAGTTTTTATGGGGACCCTTCACAATAAACATAGCTTGTAACTTGAGATTTACAAATCCATCATTCTGATTAGCCATGAAATACACAGGAAAGAGGAAAATGGAAAGTGGGAAGAGCTCATATCACTGATATGGAAGGTTTTAATAGAATGCCTACTCTGGTGACCTTGTCAACATAGATATTAAATTTAGAGTCCAACAAAAATAGAATCATGGTACTCCTGCCAATAAAACCTTTCCATCCATCCATTCTTAGTTGATTTCAATACAGTGGCAGTCACTCATTGCCATCCTCACATTTATTATAACAAGTAAAGAAATGAAGTATATAATTCTTCCAAGAGAAAAAAAAAAAAAGCAGTCCCTTATACCATCACTGATGAATTGATGATTCATAAGTCTCTCTTTAGGCATCACTCAAGAGACCCATGCATGCTAATTGTAGCAGTCAATCTTGTTAAATTACAATACTAGCTATACATTTTTAAGTATCTGTGCTGTTTGTATATTTTGATAAAATGTTGTTACTTAATGACAAAGAGGTGGATATGTAAACATGGAATAAAAGAAAGAAAGAAAGATGCCTCTTAATAGTTTTTCTAGTGCCCCCTCAAGAACTCGGTTCTGTCATGGCTATCATCAAGATATAGCTAGAATTGAGTTGATATTTTAAATTTGGGGAATCAATAAAAATCCCAAAGTGGGGAAGAAACTCAGATAACCCTAAGTCATTGGTATTTTGTTCCTCTTTCCCTTCACCACAAGATTCCTTGAAGGGGTGGTAAACACGTTTGCCTCTTCTCTCCAACCTCTCCTGCCACTGCTTTCTGGAAGGATTACCTTCTTGCCAGCCCTTGGGGAGTGTGCTAGGTCCTCATCGACCTTTCTACAGTGTTTTATACCAGGAAAGAGCCTCTCTTTTATCTCAGCCCCTCGGACACTCTGACACAGCACCTTCCTCTTCCATCCCTGTCACCTTTGATTACCTCGTTGGCAAGCCCCTTTTCCTCCTTCTGCCCCAAATCACTTCCAATGCCCCCTCCCCTCCTTGCCTTCACTTCCCTTGGTTCTCTCCTTCCACCTCCTGTCTTAAGGCTCACTCAATCCAATTAATCTCAAAAGCCACATCTCCAGCTCTAACCTCTCTGCCAGGCTTCAAATAGGCTCCATTAACTATTCTATGTTCTTGCAACCTTTATCTCTAATGCATTTCCTATTTCTGTTAATGGCACCATCACAGGCCCAGTCATCCAGGCTCAGAACCTCAGTCATTATTGACTAGTTGACTGTCCCCTCTCTCACTTTTTAATGAAATTATTATGATTCTGCTTCTGCAATCTCTCCGAAGTACATTACTCATCTCTACTTTCTTTCCTACTAATCATGCCTGGATCAATCTCCCCATCTTAAGTCTCTCTCTCTCCATTTTAATTCACATATACAACCTATATTACAAACTTTTAGGTAAAAATAACTTTTCCTCTACTCTCTTATATTAAGTTCCTGGAGCTTGCAAATTAAACTGACAAAAGACATATCAGCAAGAGAGGCATGATGTTATTTACTCATCCAGTGCACATACAGGTGGTAGTACTCAGTGATGAGTCACTCAACGGACTGGTTAGAATTAGGGGCTAAAATACCTAACTTAGCATGAAAAAGGGAAAAGAAAAAAATGCTCCTATGGGAAAAACAAATATGTTTCTTTAGGAAAGACAAGTGGCATTTCAGAAGGACGAACAGGAGATACAGTTTTTGATAATGTTTGAATGGTCTTTCCATCTTCCTCAGGGCCATAAAACTCCCTCAGAGATGGGGTTTACAGGAAGTAGGTTTACTCTTGGTCTCACTCCTGTACAGACCCACCCCAAAAAAGGAACCCAAAGAAGGAATTTATGGTGGTCCCCGTTTCTCTGAAGTTTTGGCTTGTAGTCTGATAAGAAAAACCCCAAGAAGTCCTTTTTCTGTATCTGTTGAATCTTAAATGTCTTTAGCTTAAAGTACTAGTAATCATTATTTATGGAATATAGAAATGTTATCTTTACAAATCAAAGGTTTTATTCCATCACACTCATGTTCAAAACCCTGTGTAATCTTCACTGGCCATAACCCATTCAAGACCATCCGTTCATCCCCAGACAACCTCTCCACTTTTACCTCTTATTTCTACCTTTCACTCACCTGTGTTCCAGGCAATCTGAATTTCTTAGCACTACCTGTCTACACCCATTGTTTCCCACCTCTGGGCCTCCCCGAGATGCTAGTTTTTCTGCCTCTAATGCCCATCCCCACATGTTCAATGTCTTCCTATCTCTTGAGATCCAGTTCAGTTGATGGGTCTGTCTTGAGGTATCCCTGTCTCCACGTTGTTCCCCCACCTGAGTTGGTGTATCTCCCTCTCAATTCTCTAAAGTCCCATCTTATTGCATTTCTCTGTGCTTTTCTCGTGGCACTCACCATTTTCTATCCAGTTGTAAAAGAGTATGCTTTGCCTCTCTTTCTAGGCTGTAAACCCCTGAGGCAGGATCTCTGTACAATTCATCTTCATACTTCCCACAATTCCTCTGTATATTAGTGCTTAAGAGAATTTGGGGAAAGTAAGTCAATAAATGAGTGCACTGTATAGTGTTTAAATGGTAGTCCCTCACAAGATATGTGTCCTGTGAATGGGACCTTATTTGGAAAAAGGGTCTGTGCAGGTGTCATAAAGTTAGAGTTGATCCTAAAGATATCCTGAATAAAAACAATTCTAAATTCTATATAAAGGGCATACTCTTGTGCTTCCTTCTAAAACATTGTAATAAGAGACCAGAAAACCATTCAGTCAGCCTGTTATTCATTAGACAATTTTTTGCTCTCCAATCAGAAAATCACTCAATAAATATTTAATGTGCACCTACTGGTCTGTACCGGAAGTACCTGGCTTTTCTTCAGGATCTCCCAAAGAACTCTGCAAATTTTCCTCTCTCCTCCCTAGTCCATGTAAGAGGAGTGCTACTCCAAACACCAGCCAAAGTTTGACAACTGCAGTTGACAGAAACATGATGATTTTATCCACATATTTCTCTCCCGCACACCAAAAACTTTTTTCTTAAGTTATGTCAGTGCTCCTTGAGCAGGTCCCTGGAGCTTCTTTAGGGTTAATCTTGCTGTTTCCATCTACTGTCTCCAAGGCAAGGTGGTGGATTTGTCTGAGTCAGAATCAGCTGGTTTTGTCCTAGTGACAACCTCCCACTGCACACATGGGACTTGGCCTTCAGGGGACAGTAAGCAAACCAATAGACTGGGGGAAGTCCATATAGTAACAGAAGAGAAAAGATAGAAAAGTCCATTAGAGCCAGCTTTCCAGTGCTGCAAATATTTGGATAAAGAGTTTGAATTTCATTCCATAGTCACAGTGGAGCCACTGAAATTATGCCAATAAAGCACAACAACGAGAACCCCAAACAAGAGGAATCCAAAGAGGACCACACCAAGACACATCGTAATTAAAATGCTAAGGGCAAAAGACAAAGACAGAATCTTAAAAGCAGCAAGAGAAAAGCAGTTAGTTACCTACAAGGGAGTGCTCATACAGCTGTTTTCTCAACAGAAACTATGCAGGCCAGAAGGGAGTGGCAATAAATATTCAAAGTGATGAATAGCAAGAACCTACAACCAAGATTACTCTACCCAGCAAAGCTATCATTTAGAATTGAAGGTCAGATAAAGAGCTTCACAGACAAGAAAAAGCTAAAGGAGTTCATCACCACCAAGCCAGTACTATATGAAATGCTGAAGGGTATTCTTTAAGAAGAGGAAGAGAAGAAAAAGGTAATGAAAAAAATATGAACAACAAAGTGGCAACAAATACATATCTATCAACAATTGAATCTAAAAATCAAACGAATAAAAATTTTGATGAACAAAATAAACTGGTGAATGGAATAGAATCAGGGGCATGGAAATGGGAAGACTGATGATTCTCAGAGGGAAGGGGGTGTGGGGAGGGTGTAGGAAGAGATTAGACAAAGATCTTATACGCATGTATGCATTACCTATGGACACAGACAATAGAGTGGCAAGGGTCTGGGGTGGGGTGGGAACCAGATGGAGGAGGGCTATGGAGGGAAAAAAGAGGGACCTCTGTTAATAATCTCAACAATAAAGATTAATTTTTTAAAAAAAATCATAACAAAATTCTCAAAGCTTAAGCACCAGAGATGTAAATGAAAATAAAATTTAATAAAAATAAAAGTTTTCTGCCCACCTGTAACCAAATTTTCTGGAGGGAAGATCCACTCAGATTTTTTTACATATAGGATCATTCATCAGAGGAGGAGGACATTAGCAATGAGATATCACCTCATACCTGTTAGAATGGCTATTATCAAAAAGTCAAGAAATAAGTGTCGGCAAGGATGTTGAGAAAAAGGAACCCTTGCACTTTGGTGGGCAAGTAAACTAATACAGCTGTTATAGAAAACAGTATGGAGGTTCCTCAAAAAATTAAAAACGGAACTACCATATAATCCAACAATCCCACTTCTGGGTACTTATCAAAAAAAATCCAAAACACTCATTTGAAATGCATCCTAATGCTCACTGCAGCATTACTCACATTGGCTTAGATATTGAAACAACCTAAATGCCCATAAATGGATGAATGGATGAAGAAAATATTATACATCTCTCTATATATATAACCCTAATATGCAAATAGACCGAACGGTGGAACAACCGAACAACCAGTCGCTATGACATGCGCTGACCACCAGGAGACACGCACGGAACATGGCGGGCATCGGCTGTGGCAGGATGGTGGAGGAGGTGAGCGGGGGCACCAGACCAAGGTGGCGCACCAGTCATTGTCATCAAGGCGAGCCTCTGGTGGTTACTGAAAATTCTTTGTTCCCGCACATGCCAGAGTCACACCAGGTGCTCGCACTTCTGCCGGTGCTGGCCCCGCTTGTACCTGCAGCCGGTGCTGAAGCCACTGCTCGCACCCACTGCTGGCACCCAGCACCAGTCCCAATCACTAGGCACTGTCAGCGGGTGCGAGCAGTGGCTGCCAGCCCTGATCACCCCTGAGGGCTTCACCACCTCACCCTGCTCCTGAGAGATGATCAGGGCAGCAGCTGCTGCTCACACCTGCTGACAGCACCAGCCTTGCTCTCACCCGCTGCTGGCACCAGGCCCAATTGCTCAGCGCCATCAGCAGGTGCAAGCAGGGCCTGTGCCGTCAGCATGTGGGAACAGCAGCAGTGGGAATGGGGCTGCCAGCAGACAGGGGACAGGGAACCATGGTGGGAGGGGCTGGGCAGGGGCACGGAGGATGGGCCGAGACCTGCCCCTGTGCCCACCACAGCCTCGCAGCCCACAGTTCCTTTCAAGGTGCACGAATTCGTGCACTGGGCCCCAAGTATGTGTGTGTGTGTGTGTGTGTGTGTGTGTGTGTGTGTGTGTGTAAACATATACATATACATATACATATACATATACTTATACATATATATATATTTGCAACAACATGGATGAACCTGGAAGACATTATGCTAAAGATGAATATTGTATGATCTCACTTATATGTGAAATCTAAAATAATCACACTCCTAAAAGAAGACAGTAGAATGGTGGTTGCCAGGGGCTCAGAGGAGGAGGAAATGAGTAGATACTGGTCAAGAGTACAAAGTTGCAGTTATTCAAAATGAATAAGTTCTGGGGACATAATGTACAGTATGGTGCCTACAATTAACAATACTGTATTGTACACTTGGAATTTGCTGAGAGTAGATCTTAAATATTCTCACCACAAAGAAAAAGTAAGTATGTGAGGGAATAGATTCATTAATTAGTTTAATTGTGGTAAAAATCGCACAATGTATGCACAAATCAAAACATCACGTTGTACCTGGTCGGGTGGCTCAGTTGGTTAGAGTGTCGTCTCATGCACTAAAAGGTTGCAGGTTGGTCAGGACAAATACCTAGGTTGTGGGTTCAATCCCTCAATCCCTGGTCAGAGCCTGTATAGTAGACAACCCATCAATGTTTCTCTCTCTCTCTTTCTCTCTAAAATCAATAAAAATATATCCTTAGGTGAGAATTTTTTAAAAATCAAGTTGTACACCATACATATATGTCATTTTTGTCAGTTAAGCTGGAAAAATGTTGTCAATAAAGCTGGGAAATTTTTCTTTTTAAAATATTAAGATAATGAGGTAAATAATCCATACATATTAAACTCGCCATATACTTGTTCATAAGGCTGCTCATTTTGTGTGTTTCTATTTAATGAATGGAGGAGCACATGCCTCTTCTAAGCCCTTTGCACCAATAGCTCCCTGAGGCATCAGTGCCAGAAAGGCTGATTCAGCTTTTACAGATGGAAGATGCTAAGAGAAGAAAAGCGTTGACCAGGAAGATTGAGTGACAGAGTATCGGAGCCAAATTGAAGTTCAAGCACTTGGCTTCCTCAATCTTTTGCCCTCCCCTTCCCCATGTCTGAGCTGAGGCCCTGCAGTCGAGGCGGACTATTCACAAAGAGCTCTCTGCTGTTCATTGATGGGAAGACCGCAATGCTGGATTCTGCCTGAGGAGAGCCCAGAAATCCATCTCTGCCCCAGAAGAGGCCCCCACTTCCACCACTAAGGGAAACAAAAAAGAAAGTACCCACTCCTCCCAGCAGAACAAAGATATATGGCCGCACCATGTTAATTCCACCTGGGCTGGCCAATCAGCCACAAGGGACCTCCAACTAGTTTTCAACACTTTAGTGAATTTGTTAGACTGATTTTTAGGATGGACTTGGGGCCAGTTTTAATTTTGGTCAATGCAGTATCCTTGGCCTTTACAGAAAAACTGGGGTTCCTTCTGAAGCAGGAAAGGGGTAAGACCTCTCATCTCATGCTCACAAACTTAGTCTCTGGGTCACAAGCCCACCATTTCTTTTCCAGTAAGCTCTACTTTTCCCTGACATCCACATCTTACGTTACTGTGAATCTTACACACCTTCCCTTCAGACATGTGTGGGAACTCTGAGAATAAATTTGTGTCCATGTAGGTTTTGTTCGTTTCATATCACAGCTTTTGTGACAAAAGCATACTTAAAACAAGCCTATATACTTAGAGTCTATTTATAGCAGTGGATGGTGGTCTTATGTAAAATGGAATGAGAATGTTCTGTTAATTTTATGCAGGCTCTAATTTCTGGAGACAGAACTCGTCTAGCTTTGATCCCTGGGCCTCACTTTCTTCCCTCCATCTTCTGTCTTCTTCCTAGAGAGGAGATGTGAAGGCAGATGGCCATGGTCTCCTAAAATAATAAAGGCAGTGCCTCATTAAATTGCAGAACTGGAGGAGACTCAGCCATACAAATCCCTCAGTTTGCACTGGAAGAAAGAGAAGCTTCTGGAAGAGACGTGGCACCCCCGAAGCCACAGCTGGAGAGGGAGGGAAGGAGACGCCCATTCTTGAGCTCCTTGTATGGGGTATTCATGACCATGGTTTCCTCACAATTTAGAGCGAGATAAGGATTCCAAACATTCGATGGCAGAGCTTTGGTCTAGGAAAGGGAAGCTAGTAAAAAAAGAACACTTATTAAGCATCTTATGGACCAGAAGGAAAGTAGTTACACACAATAACCCCAGGAGTTAGGCATTATAATTATAGTCCCATTTCACTGCCCCATTTTACAGCTGGAAGTCACACAGCTAGTAATTAGCCACCGCAGATTGGATCGCAGGTATCTCTAACTGCAAAGCTCCAACTTTTATCTCAGCAGCATGCTTTTCCCAGTTCTGTCTCTTGTGAAACTAAACTGTACATATTGCCTCTCTGCCTCCATGTTACAACATCAACATTCCTTTACTGCACCTACACCCCACCTTCTCAACCCATCCCACTTCACAGCGCACAGAAGAGCCATCACCACTGCTCTCGGGGGACTTAGAGTCCAATCAGTCTCTCTTCCCAGCGCCTTCTTTCATTATCCATCACTGCGCAGTGGTAGAAGCAGGACAGTAGGCGACTGTCCAGCTGCAATGTTACTCTCACTCCTCCCTCAGAGCCTCTGTACCTGTCGTCTTCACACATCGGTCTATTTACAGAGGCTGCAGCAATGAGAAAACATCAAGACCACCTTGCCTTCCCATTCCTTCCAGGCCAGACAAGGCGAGCACCGTGATTCCCTCGAGAGCAGAGCAAGTTATAACATGGAGGTGATGGAGCATCGTCGTAAAGGCAGGGCTTCCGCTCATTGGCTCTCACACCCGGCTGCTGGGGATTGACCTCACCTTATTTAAATAAGGTCCAGAACAGTGCACTTCTAAACCAGACCAGACTTGAATGTGGTAAAACAAAGAGGGAAATCCAGGTGAAATAACTTGCCAAGACAAAGCAACAGGCCCTCAAACGAGGAAACAAGCAAGTCTGCTGAGGGTAGATTACTTACCTGCAGCTTCATTTCAGAATAGTAAAGAGGATATGAGAGCAAGTTTGTTTATCCTGGTTTAGTGACTGATGCCCCTCCTCCGCCAGGAAGATGGCGTGAAATTTATCTGAGCTCGGGCTTGGGAAAGAGTAAGTGGAGAAAGCCATGTTAATTTTGCTGTGGGAGTCAAAACCTGAAAAGGTAATTAGGTAAAGATAGCATCTCAAACTTCAAATTAACCACGAGTATAAAGCTACACCTATGGTGGACTGCTCTGTTTACTTGCTGTTTATTTTTCTCACTTTGGGCACCACAATGGCCCAGAAGAGTAATCTACAAATGCATGTGAACTGAGCTTCCAGACCTGAGAAGCCTTATGAGGAAAATAACATATTGCAGTGGGCCACAGGGCTAAAGATTCATGCTCCCTTAAGGCAATTATAATGGCAAGTTGACAGTCTGACAGACTTGCGGTAATATTATCATGACTAGATTGAAGCTATTGTAATTGTTTTTTTAAATAGACATGCTGCTGAAATGAACCCTGAGAACCTCATCAAATGCAGTGGAAATAGGTGCTTGTCTTCAGAAGCATCAATTCAGATGTTAGGGTACCTTATCCTGAAAATAATATCAAGTCTGCAGATCTCCAGTTACATGGAAGGGGCTGCTTCCCCTTCCCTCGCTCCAGGTGAAAATGCATACAGATGTCTATCAAACACCCCACCTGAAGGAGGAAGAGAATGAACAAGGGCCCTGAGGGAGCGGGAACGGGTTAAGTGAAGGGAAAGACTAAAGCAGAGTATTAGAAATGTTCAGGTCCTTGGTTCTGAAACGGCTCTGCTTCTCGTTCACCATGAAACCTTGAACAAGTGATTTAATCTTTGTGGGACTCCAAATAAGGGGTCAGGGAAGATAATATCTAAAGTCCCTTCTAGCGCAAACATTTTCTTGTTCTAATCTGAGAAGCTGCAAAGGTCGATGAGCAATACTTTCCACACACAGAGACTCATTGATTCCACCCTTTGCAGACCTGAGACCAGCCTCAGGCCCCCTCTTTCTCTCTCAGCTCTCCTCTCCCTCATTCTGGGTCCCTACGTGCCCCATGCCCAGGCATCTAGTAGTCTCATGCTGCCCTAACACCCCCACCAGGACCCCCAGAAAGAGACATTTCTAAGATATTTTAAATCCCCTGGAAATAACCAGGAAAGTCTTGAAACCTATGAGATTCCAAGGTTGAAAGAATTAGCCCCACAAAACAGATTTGAATGGACAGTATTTCATTTTGTTCTGCCCTGAGAGTTCTATTTGTTTACACACACAAACATGTGTTGGAGCTATGATTATGTTTCTCTTGGTGCCACAGTATTTGAGAGAATTCGGATGCATACATCACCTGCCTTTTATCACCAATCCCACCACCCTGGCAGGTGCTCAATAAATGTTCTTGAATGAATGAATTTGACTGTGGGTAAGCACCTAACTGTGATCATCTATCAATGCATGGGACTAATTGATGAGAAGGCCTTGTGGTAAGTGCTTTGTCCAACAGTGATTAACTGAACTTTGGTATCACATTCTTTCTCTTGGGGAATTTTAGGAAGAAGCAGAAAGCTGTTGACAAAGATAGAAGTCATAAAAGCAGAGGCCACAAGGTAGCAAAAGAAAGGAAAAGCAGAAGCCAGGAGGTAGAAAGCATTCATAGAAGCCATGATAATGTAGTCTCTCACCATATGGGGAACCACTAAAATAGTGACCAAGAACTAACCAATTCTGAGAACACCTAGAGTTTCTCTCACAACCTGGAGGAGCTATCCTGACAGAGGAGGGAGCACTCCCCAATCAGAAAGCCAGCTAGGGAACTGAAGCTGCTGGACACATTCATTCTCTCAGTGACACACTCCATGAGGGTTCCATGGAGTCCAATCTCCATGAGGGTTCACAATAATCCTGACTGCCTGTTTCTCCATGTATCCTCAGAAGCCCCGAGCCCAAAGAGTCTTGTGTGTGTGTGTGTGTGTGTGTATGTGTGTGTGTGTGTGTGTATGAGAGAGAGAGAGAGAGAGAGAGAGAGAGAGAGAGAGAGAGAGAGAGAGAGAGAGAAATTAACTAAACTATTACAAAACACACCATGCAGTTATTAACATCAGACTGGTTGACTCATTGTTCCCTACATACCTGATGTATATTCCTATCCCAGAACTTTGACTCATTTTCTCCTACAAGCCTAAGAGGTCCTCCTACATCTTTTGGGGTAAACAACCCAAAACCAACCCACTCCCCAAGGCCCAGCTCCAACCTCCTGCATGAGGCCTTTGCTGACCATGCCAGCTGACAGTAGTCAGGTATGCCTCCCTTTTCATTTTGTCTTTTAAAACAACAGCAGTTAAGAGCAGACCCAAAAAACAAAGCCAACAGGCATTGGGGGATGGAGTAAGGATGTTTCTGCATAGTTCTCAACTCACGGTCAGGAAATCACCCTCAGAGGGGTTGAAGCCATTCTCATAGGGGCCTTGTCTGGGAGGTGGGGTGATATCTCATCAGGGAGAGAAGGCAGCAAAAGAGAGGAATAGCAGAAGCCAGGAGGTACAGAGCACTCATAGAAGTTGTGACAGTGTAGTCTGTCACCATACAAATGCCCAAAGGAACCCATTTCCTGCATCTCAGTTCTCTGCCCTCTATGTTACTTCTATTGCTGATAAAGTTTTGGCAATAAAATACATCGCTGTATACAAATTATTTGGTAGGGAAGAGTGGGGGCAGGCCAGCAACAGAGACACAAGTTAGCTATAATAATATTCCCAATAAATCCACACTGTTAATGCCTCCCAATAGCCATCAGCCCCCACCCCCCACACACACACACACACACACGTTCTGTTAACAGAACACTGATTTTGTTCCAGAATCATGCA
Source organism: Plecotus auritus (assembly GCF_963455305.1). NCBI lineage: Eukaryota > Metazoa > Chordata > Mammalia > Chiroptera > Vespertilionidae > Plecotus > Plecotus auritus. The sequence continues at coordinate 159,006,570 of NC_137770.1, forward strand.
GACAGCAATATCCAGGGGAAGTGGACCCTTCCTTAGAAGATGTAAAGAGAGTCATCTAAGCCAGAGTGAATAAACTTTTCTGTAAATGACCAGAGGGTACATACTTTAGGTTTTGTGGGATATATGGTTTCAGTCAGAACTTCTCAACTCTGCCATTGTGACAGAAAAGAAATAATAGACAATATGTGAATGAATTAATGTAACTGTGTTCCAATAAAACTTTACTTTACTTATGGACACTGAAAAAAAAAGACATCATTAGAATGCATTCACTTCATTAACTGAAGTGGTTTTGGGGCCAGCCTCTAGCGGGCAAGTACAGAATAAAAGGTTCTTTATGGGTAAATTTTGCCAAGTACCAGGCACTGTGTGAGGTGATTTACATGTATTACTTCACTTATTCCTCAGAACAACTCTCTAAGGACAGCATAATTGCCCCATCTTAATATAAGGACACTAAGATTTGCAAAGTTAGATATCTTGCCCAGAATCTTTTTTTAAAAAAAGCTGTTTCATTCCAACGTCTGTGCTCTTTATCACTATACAAGTATGCAAAACAGCAGCATGTTTGAGCAAGTGGGTTCTGGAGTCAGACTGGCCAGTTCACATCCTAGCTTCACCACTACATGGTGCATAACCCTGGACAAGTCATTTTAACCCTCTGTGCCTCAGTCCCCTCATTTCTAGAACTAGGACAATAACAGTGACAACCTCATAGGGGATTTAGAGGAGTTGTGAGAAGTGAATGAGATAATACATGCAAAGCACTTAGAAGATCACTTAATGTATAATAGGCACCCACTAACATTTCAGTATTGTGATTATCCTAATGAATCCCAACAGAAATCATTTGGATACCTGTTATAGGAAAAATCATTCTATCTGATCACCAAAGGAGAGGATCCAACTTAAACGTAACAAGCTAATATACAGTATATAGCATATATATAGCATGATATATAGCATATATATATATATATATATATATATATATATATGCTATAAAACCCAAGTAAGAGCATGATTTGCAAAATAATAAAATTAAAATTAACAGTATTAATTTATGTGATAACAATATTAGGAGACTTAAACTAAACCACCACTCTGATATAAATGTGTCCTACCATAATACAAATTCTTTTGAGTTTAATCATGATTAGATTATCATGTATGATGTGAGGACTCAATCCATCCATTGCTTTTCTCTATTGAAATTATCAAAGAAGAATCAGTTATGTGTCTTAATGTGTTTGATCTTCATATGTCATCAATGCTTACATGCATCTGAGCTCCTTTCTTACAACATATGAAAAATTAATTCCATTGGTGCCAACATAGTCATGAACAATGTGCACCATAAGCTCTGGATTTCAACAATATCCAATAGAACTTTCTTCAATGATAAAAAGTTACCTATGCAGTACAAAATGGTAGCCAATAGCCACATATGACTAGTGCACACTGGAAATTGGGAAACTAAATTTAAATGTTTTTCATGTTAATTACCTTATTTTAAATTTAAGCAGTCACATGTGTCTACATAAGAAAAGTCAAAAGAACTGGAGATGTTTGGCTTGGAGAAGAGAAGGAAAAGAGAAGGTTGGGTCCTTTGGACAAATATTTAAAGGCTACAATTATGTGAAAGAGGAATTACACTTGTTTATTATACTTGTTTCAATTAGCTGGAAGTTAGAAAAAAACAGAACACTGGCACAAACAAAAATTATAGCAACTGTAATTAATTAAGAAAGATATGTGAATTATCTCAACTAAAACAAAACTCTTCTAGCTATCATGTTGTCTGAGGGAACAGAGAAACACGGTACATCAAACACAGCATTTCATCCACTTCCTTCCCAACCTCACTTAATTTTCTTAAATAAAGATATATTACTTAAAAGGACAAAGTGAACAAGAAAAGATAAATCAAAAATGAGAGATGTTAACAAAATTTTGGCTAGAAAGCAGTTAAAGAAGACTTGGCCCAGTGACAAGATAGATCCTTAACCTGAGTCCTATTTGTTCCATAGAATCTCAGAAATAAGCAGAGATTTCAATTGTGCAAAATATCCTAAAGGGCAATGGTGTAAAATGGAGCTGACAATGGGATTATAGGCTAAAACTTTTTAGAGGCAGCAGCTAGACCTTCTGGTGTCACCTTCTCCATTCAGCTAAGACATTGCTGAGTCTAGTACCCACTTGAAGACAAGGGATTTGTTCCCTTGAGAAGATCTGGACTCAAGGACCCTCAATGGAGAGTGGAGTTAAGCCATTATATCAAAAGGTGAGAGATTGAGTCAAAGTCTGTATATTGAATGGGGAGACCTCCTCCTCCACCCTAGTCAACTTCCCTCACTTCATTTCCAGAATAATTATTTCTCTCAGAGCTGGAGACTATAGGATTTCTTTCTGAGGAGACTGTTCAGCCCAAGAGTAAAGGCCAATAGACCCAATCATAATTTTAGTGTCTTTTTCCAAAATGTAAACAGATAACTAAGAATCACCCAGCACTTGAAGAAAAGCTCTATCTAAACTAAAAGACAGAAACTAAAATAATGGGGCAGGGGGAAACTGAGAGAATATATGGGGAATAGGAGAAAACTAAATAATAACAATAATTATAATTTTCAGAAATACAAAGGAAATATTGCTTCCATATTACATCTGTGAAAAAGACCTGGATTCTATTAAAAATTAAAGAAGAAAAAATTATTTGGGAAATTCAAAAATTGATGAGAAATTTAAAAAAAAATAGTTTAGAAAATAGTGGTAAAGGAATCTCTCAGAAAATTGATCAAAAGGAGAGCTAGAAAATGTTAGGAAAAAAATTAAACTTTCAGTCCTGAGGTTCAATGTCCACATAATAGGAATTTCAAAAAGGGTTTTAAATAGGAATTTGAACAAACTCTTTTGATGCCCAGTAAAATTAATCTCTTAAAAAGATCCCCATCCAAACACATAATAAAGAAATTTTAGGATACTGGTAACTTGAAATGAGAGAGAGAGAGAGAGATATCCAAAAACCTTCCATAAAGAATAAAAGAGGCCACATACAGTGAATCAGGAACAGAATGATATGCAACTATTCATAGTAACACTGAAAGCTGTAAGACAATGGGACATGTCTTCAAAACCCTGAGAGAAAACAAATTTGAACATAAAATTTCATCACTAACCAAAACTATTATTCAAGTGGTAGGATATAACAAAGACATTGACACCAAAGAATGGTGTGTGGGGAAAAGAGGGCTTACACGGGGTGGGGAGGGGGACACTTAAGAAGAAAGACAAAAAAGACAAAAACAGGAATTTGGAAACAGAGGACTCAACTGAAGAGTGAATGAAGCAAAAGAAATTCCCAGAATAATTATAAAAAGAAGTTGCAAGACAGTAGCTATGCTTTAGTGTGGCCCTGGAGAGCAACCAGTTCAAACTACAGCAGGATGACAGAGAAGGTTCTCCCAAGTTCTCCCAAGGGGGACAGAAGAGGGGACATACAGAGGGAAATATCTGGTGTGTGTAAATGTATTATAAGAGATTTCAGTTCTGTCTGAGATTTGAGGGTGAATTAGTAATAGATACACAGAAAACCAAACTTATTAATAAACAAGGTAATTATTAATTCTAGATAAAATGAAAATTTATTCAAAAATGCAAAGATAATAGTCAATAATATTTGTATGGTACCAGGTGGGTAAAAGACATATCAGGGGATCATGTCTAAATTCTATAAAAGTCTAACCACTGCCCTGGACAATGTAGTTCAGTTGGTTGAGCGTCATCCCATGCACCAAGAGGTCACGGATTCAATTCCCAGTCAGGGCACATTCGGGCTCGATCCCCAGTAGGGGCCTTCAGGAGGCAGTCAATTTATGTTTCTCTCTCTCTCTCTCTAAAATCAATAGAAATAAAAACATTTTTTAAAAGTCTAACCAGTATGTTGTACACCTGAAACTAATATAAAATAGTATTGAATGTCAATTGTAATTGAAATTTTTTAAATAAAATTTTAAAAGCAAAGGTAATAATAATATATTAAATAGATCTGCTGTGGGCAAAAAGTCACATGCCAATAACTATGTAAATGAGAAATTAATCAAATTGAGAGTTATAACCTAACTAGAGGCCCGGTGCACGAAATTCGTGCGGGGGGGGGGGGGGGGGGCAGTGTCCCTTCAGCCCAGCCTGCACCCTCTCCAATCTGGGACCCCTTGAAGGATGTCTTACTGCCGGTGGGATCGGGCCTAAACAGGCAGTTGGACATCCCTCTCACAATCCAGGACTGCTGGCTCCCAACCGCTCACCTGCCTCTGCCTGATTGCCCCTAACCGCTTCTGCCTGCCAGCCTGATCATCCCTAACCACTCCCCTGCCAACCTGATCGATGCCTAACTGCTCCCCAGCCAGCCCGATTGGCACTAACTGCCCTCCCCTGGTGGCCTGGTCAACCCTAATTGCCTTCTCCTGCCAGTCTGGTCGCCCCAACTGTCCTCAGGCCTGGCCCCCCCAACTGCCCTCCCCTGCAGGCCTGGTCACCCCCAACAGCCCTCCCCTGCTGGCCCGGTCACACCTGACTGCCCTCCCCTGCTGGCCTGGTCACCCCAACTGTCCTCCCCTACAGGCCTGGTCCCCCCAACTCCCCTCCCCTGCAGGTCTGGGTCCCCCCCAACTTTCCTCCCCTGCAGGCCTGGTCCCCCCAACTGCCCTCCCCTGCTGGCCTCATTGCCCCTAACTGCCCTCCTCTGCTGGCCTGGTCACCTCTAACTGCCCTCCCTGCTGGCCTGATCACCCACAACTGCCCTCCCCTGCTGGCCTGGTCTCCCCCAACTGTTCTCCCCTGCCGGCCTGGTCCCCCCCAACTGCTCTCCCCTGCCGGCCTGGTCCCCCACAACTGCTCTCCCCTGCAGGCCTGGTCCCCCACAACTGCCCTCCCCTGCTGACCTGGTTCCCCCCCAACTCTCTTCCCCTGCTGACCTGGTCTCCCCCAACTGCCCTCCCCTGCTGACCTGGGTCCCCCCCAACTGTCTTCCCCTGCAGGCCTGGTCCCCCCCAACTGCTCTCCCCTGCAGGCCTGGTCTCCCCCAACTGCCCTCCTCTGCTGGCCCAGTCATCCCTAACTGCCCTCCCTGCTGGCCTGATCATCCACAACTGCCTTCCCCTGCAGGCCTAGTCCCCCCCAACTTCCCTGCAGGCCTGGGTCCCCCACAACTGCCCTCCCCTGCAGGCCTGGGTCCCCCCCAACTGTCCTCCACTGTAGGCCTGCCCCCCCAACTGTCTTCCCCTGCTGACCTGGTCTCCCCCAACTGCACTCCCCTGCAGGCAGGCCTGGGTCCCCCACAACTGCCCTCCCCTGCAGGCCTAGTCCCCCCCAACTGCCCTCCCCTGCTGACCTGGTCTCCCCCAACTGCCCTCCCCTGCTGACCTGGTCTCCCCCAACTGCCCTCCTCTGCCGGCCCAGTCACCCCTAACTGCCCTCCCTGCTGGCCTGATCGCCCACAACTGCCTTCCCCTGCAGGCCTAGTCCCCCCCAACTTCCCTGCAGGCCTGGGTTCCCCACAACTGCCATCCCCTGCAGGCCTGGGTCCCCCCCAACTGTCCTCCACTGCAGGCCTGGTCTCCCCCAACTGCCCTCCCCTGCTTACCTGACCACCCACAACTGCCCTCCCCTGGAGGCCTGGGTCCCCCCCAGCTGCCCTCCCTTGCTGGCTTGGTCTCCCCCAACTGCCCTCCTCTGCTGGCCTGGTCACCCCTAACTGCCCACAACTGCCTCCCCTGTTGGCCATCTTGTGGTGGCCATCTTGTGTCCACGTGGGGGCAGCCATCTTTGACCACATGGGGCAGCCATCTTGTCTCTTGGAGTGACGGTCAATTTGCATATTACTCTTTTATTAGATAGGATTGGAAGAATATGGGGAGAGCAGAGGGTATGTGTATATGGAAGTAGATAAAATAAATTTTCATCTTTATTAGTAGGAAACCTAAATATAATCTCATAATTTTAAATCAAGAAAGAGCAGTACACAAATCTACTTGAGGGATATTAAGGAGAAACACCTAAGACATTTAAGCAGACATTTAACACACACACACACACACATTACATATGTAAAGGGTGAGAGAAAAGGAAAGAGGTGGTGATAGATAGGTGATAGATAGATAAATAGGTAGGTAGATGATAGATAGATAATAGATAGATAATAGATAGCCTTTGTGAAAGTGGAATTACACTTATTAAACTTAGCCTTGCTTCCTGTCTCCTTGAGGAAGTCAGAAGCACCATGACTGATCTCTGAGAGGAAGAAGTACTTGGGTATTTACAGGGGACAGTTGTCTAAGCATTCCTGCCCATTCTTAATAGTTCATCAGCACCCTCTGGCAAGGGACATATACCAAGAAATTTTATCTAAAAAATGAACAATCTAAAAAATGTTCATACTCCAAGTCTGATTCTGCCTCACAGATTTTACAGGTGCATCTTTTTTCCTTTCTTTTTAATAAACCCAAAGGTTCTTTGAATCCACATATGATACTTTAAAATGCCACCAGTAGCATGCAATTAATTTAAAAAACAAAGATGTTGTTGTTTGGGAAAAAGTAAGTTTACAATCCAAATGAAAGGGATGGGAGTGAAGAGAATGGGGCCAGTGGGGGGGGTGGGGGGCAGAAGGGGCACATCTGTAATACTTTCAACAATAAAGATAAATTAAAGGGAAAAAATCTAAAGGAAAAGAGAATCTCTCTGCAAATACTTTTAATAATGACCACATATTTATTGGGGTTTTTCCAGTGCTGCAGGCTTTAAGAACATTGGGTGTCCAACCAAAGATGTAAATGTGAAAAACAAGTGGAAACTCTAAATCCAGCAAAGCCTACTCATATTTAGTGAGCATTTCAAATCACCAACAGATGATATCTACTCAAGAAACTACCCACTGAACTAACTGCCCCCGCTGGCACACAGATTACCCTCTCCTCAACCCCCTCCCCACCCATCCTCCAAGGACAAGACACCCACTCATTGTTGCCATGGAAATTGTTCTTTTAAGGTTTTCCAGTGATGCCATTTGTTGTATGGTAATGTGGAGACCTCTAGTGCCCCAAAATTGTATTTCCTCCAATAATAAATGATACCATCGGTGTTTATGGTGGTGAATTTATCAAGAGGAAGGTTGATCCTACTAACAAAGTTTGGTCCTAAAATGGCTGAATAAAAATAAGAATCTTGTATTTTGTGCTCATTATACATTTGGTCAATCATATGAAGAATCCAAATTGCTTTATCATGGTGAATGTTTGACTCCCCCAGGAGGCATATTTGTCAAGCAGCCTATAAACTCATTCAATCTTTTCTCAAATGAAAAAAGCATTAGGCAATTGCCAACAAAAGAGCTCCATCCATAACTTGACCCAACTATCTCAGAATCATACATGCAAACATGGTCTGGGAATTTCCACCATAAAGGGAGTTTTATGGATGGCAGTAATCCAACTTTAACCTCAGATTTACAGTATGATATGTTACCCCTCCCTCACCATGAGCTTGTCCTCATACCTTCACCTTCTTTATCTAAATTAGAGCATTCATAAATGAGCCAAAATTTCTTGAAATTTTTGAGTATGTGTGTCTATATGTCTTTCTTGGATTTAAGAATTCTTTTTCTTGCTGGTTTTTAAGATGTCCTGGTACAGTTTTCTTAATGTTTCCTCATCATATTTGGAAAATTGGGGGCTATTATTTCTTTAAATATTTTTTCTCCCTCCTTTCTTAATTTGGGAACTCCAATTGCATATATATTTGGCCAATTAAAGTTATCCAGTAGTTCACATGGATGTCCTGTTATTATTTTCCTTTGATCACTTTTCTCTCAGGGTTTTACCTTGGATGATTTCTATTACTTCATCTTCAGGTTTATAGACCTTTGTTTCTGCAACATCTAATCTGCCATTAACCTCAATCAATATATTATTCATCTCACACATTGTAGTTTCCACCTCTAGAAGTTTAATTTGTTTTTCAAAAATACCTTCCATGTCTACACTTAACATGTCCAATATTTCTTCTAGCTTGTTGAACTTATGAAATGCAGTTATAATAATATATTTAATGTCCTTGCCTATTAATTTCATCTATTTCATTTCTGGATCAGTATTGATTAAATGACTTCTTTTCTCTTCACTATAGGATTTATTTTCCTGTTTCTTTGTATGCCTGGTAGGTTTTTTATTGGGTGTCAGACATTGAAATTTTTCTTTTGGGCGGTACCAGATATTTTTGTACTACTAAAAATATTTGAGCTTTGTTCTGTGCTGCGATAAAGTTACTTGGAAACTGATTCTTACAGATCTTGCTTTAAGCTATGATAGACAAAACTAGAAAAAATGTTTAGTCTAAGGCTAGTTTTTCTGCACTACTAAGACAAGATCCCTCTTTGTACTTTATCCACTGTCCTGTGGAGTATGAAGCTTTGCACTCTAGCTGTTGTAAATAGGCATCATTTCAGGCTCTCTGTGAGCTCTGGGCACTGTTCTCCCCAGTCCTTTCTGGACATTTCTCCCGCACCAGGCACATACACTGAACAGTACTCAACTAACTACTTGAGTGGGATCCTCTACAGATCTCAGATCTTTCTCTGTGCTACCCGCTCCTCTCTGATACACTGTCCTGAGAGGTGCAACTGCCTTGGATTCTCTGGACTTCCATTTCCATCTACTCAACTCAAGGAAACTGACAGAGTCTGCTTAGTTAAGCTCCCCCTCCATTCACCATGACCCTGAAACTTTTTCTAGGCAGTAGTTGGTACAATCCTGAGGCTCACCTCATTTGTTTCCCATTCTTACCTGATGTACAATGTCTTGACAACTATCACTTCATTTATTATGTTTGGGGGGGAAGGGGTTGTGTGTTTTTTAATATACATTTTTATTGATTTCAGAGAGAAGGGAGAGAGAGATGGAAGCATCAACAATGAGAGAGAATCATTGATTTTCTGCCTCCTGCAGGCCCCACACTGGAGATGGAGCCCGTAACCAGGGCATGTGCCCTGACCAGGAATTGAACCGTGACCTTCTGGTTCATAGGTCAATGCTCAACCACTGAGCTATGCCGACAGAGCTATTATGTTGGTTTTTAATTGTTTCAGTCAGGAGGGTACATCAAGTTCCTGTTACTCCATCTTTGCCTAAAAGTGGAAAACTCAAACATTTTTAATATATATTTTATTTGGACATTTAATACAATGCTTCCTAACTATGTATGTGCATGTGTCATAATTTTTTATCTTCCTGGGTCCATATCTACCTGGGGATTAAAAATATTTAGGTTTAATATTGCAGAAAGGGCTGAGGAATTCAGAGTATGTTGTTTACTTATTCTTGACACTGATAAGAAGTTTTAATATTTACAGTTTGTTTTTGTTTTTTAAGGTAAGCCTAACCTTTTTAAAGTTATTGAAACATAAAGAAATTATGATCTTTTTACAGCAAACTAGGGTACATGAGCAATTATGCTTATGAATGTCTGTGGAAGATAGCAATAAACCTAGGAATTCTGACAATACCAGTTGTGCCTAGCTGACTGTTGAAGTGATCAATAACTCAAGCCACTTGTAACCCATTCTAGCAGTGCAGAAGTACACTGGTCATGAAGCACTGATATAATCAATCAAGGATTTCTTTAATACATGTTGTGCAGCAGGAATCTGACTTTATTGATTTTTCAAATGGATAACCAAGTGACTCAATACTTCTTATTGCATGCATAATTTATCCTTTCCCTACTGGTTTAAAATTATGTCTTTGTCATATTTTACCATACATATCTTTGAATAATCTTACTATGATCTACCAAGCTATTTATCTATTCTTCCACCAAGAAACAACTGTTTTGATTACTGTCATTTTATAAGGCAATTGCTCTCTTTCAAAAACTTCTTGTCCATTCTTATACATTTATTATCTATATATATATAAAACCTTAATATGCAAATAGACCAAACGATGGAATAACCGAACAACCGAACAATCAAACAACCAGTCACTATGACGTGCACTGACCACCAGGGGGCATGCATGGAACATGGCAGGCATCAGCAGCAGGCAGCAGAGCGTGGAACATGGTGGGCGTCGGCCGCGGCAGGATGGTGGAGCAGGTGAGCGGGGGCGCCAGACCAAGGCGGGGTGCCAGTCGCTGTCATTGGGGTGAGCCTCTGGTGGTTACTGAAAATTCTTGCTCCCACACTCTGTGGTCCCACCCAGCACTCACACCCGCTGCTGGTGCCAGAGCCGCTGCTTGCTCAATGCCATCAGTGGGTGTGAGCGGCAGCTAGGGGCTCCTCCACCTCCCCCTGCTCCTGAGGGGCAATAGGGGCAGTAGCCACCACTCACACCTGCTGCTGGCACCGGCTCCAATTGCTCTGCACCGTCAGCAGGTGCAAGTGGCAGCGGCGGGAGCAGGGCTGCCAGCAGAGAGGGAACTGGGGGGCCATGGCGGGAGGAGCCAAGCGAGGCTCAGATGATGAGCTGAGACCTGCCCCTGTGCCCACTGCAGCCTCACGGCCCACAGTTCCTTTCAAGGTGCACGAATTTGTGCACTGGGCCCCTAGTTACAAATAAACTTTAAATTAGCTTAAACTTCATTTTTAAAACTCCTACTTGATATTTTTATTGGAATTGAATTGAATTTATAAACTGACTTGAGAATAATGAATTTCTTTTACATAGTAAAGCAAATTCCAAGATAACTAAACTCTCCTTTGCTCAATTATAGTTTTCTAGATTATTCTTGCCAAGCACTAATGGCCAATGATGCTCATTACCGCCACTGCTGGGCCATTTTTTTAATACCTCTATGCATTTCTAACACCACTGCTACTTATAGCCCTGGTCATGACACTGTTTGAGGTCAATCTTGGCAGCTGTTGACCTAGAGGTAAAGCTGCACCCTCGGCCCTAGATTTCCTCTCAAGAAGGCAGCCAGCATTGAAGGAAGGTATTTCCTGGTCAGCCTCTCTCAGGCAGTGTGATGAAGAGTCCCAAACAGCAAACCAGGTGTGATCTCTGACACTTGAAATTCCAACTTAGGAGCTTTATTCATTTACTGAAGGATTTACATCAGTTTAAAAGTATATATCCTGCCAAATTGGTAACATATTAAACAATCCCATAAATATCCCTTAATAAGAACAAATTGCCCTTGCTGGTTTGGCTCAGTGGACAGAGAGAACATTGGACTGAGGACTGGAAGGTCCTGGCTTTAATTCCCGTCAAGGCCACATGCTCAGGTTGTGGGCTCGATCCCCACTAGGGGCCGTGAGGGAGGCAGCTGATCAATGATTCTCTTTCATTGTTGATGTTTCTATCTCTCTCTCCCTCTCCCTTCCTCTCTGAAATCAATAAAAATATATTTAAAAAATAAAGACCAAATTGCAAATCATCTAAAAATCAACCAATCAATAAATGAAGGCATTTATTGAGGAGTGTGTACCCAAACAGTATTAAAGGACTGGCTTGCTCTCTGTCCCCACCTTTTTCTCTACAGTTAATGGGCTACTGCCATACTTATTCAAGTGAAGGACAGTCCAAAATTAAACTATGTGTATTAAATTTTGAATTTGACATGGTATCAGCCAACCTTTTAACTCATTTCACCAAAGATATAATGAACTAATTCTTCTGCATTACAAGATTTGTAACTTTGCCATGGGGGTAATTGCATAAACAAAGAAACTTCATCTTAGTTTGCCTAATCTTATTCTTCCCATTCCATGGAAATGATAGCTTTTCAGTGTACCAACATTCTTGCTATAATATCTCCTCCATGCTACAAAATGGGAGCTACCTTTCTGTAGGTTTACTCACTTTGACCTAAATTGAGGAAAATATACTATTACTATCAAAACTGTTGTGTCTGAAAGTTCTTTCAGGAATAGTTGAAATGGAATTCCAATTAGAAATTCCAGAAAGCATATATAAAGTGAAAAAGAAATACATACTCCAACTTTAGGGGTGGGGAGGGAACCCCAGTATTAAGTCCTGTTTTATGAAGTTACAAGGAGCAGCAAACATCTGGATTTAATTCTTTATTCCATATGTCCTCTTTAAACCAACTCATATTGGATGGTGAGAAATGTCCTTGGTCACGTAAAACTTTACACCAAATTTCCTTTTACCCCTCTCCATTACTGTGAAAATAAAAACCACAGTGAAATGCCATTACACATCCAGCAGATAGGCAAACAAGTTGAACAAGGAAGTGAAACTGCAACATTAAGAACAACTGTTTTGGAAAACAGGCATTAACTCATAAAGTGAAACATAATTGTACCTTATAACTCAGCCTATCCATTTCTGGAGAAATTCTTGTTCAAGTTATTGACTAGAAGGCAGTATAAGAACATGTCAAAAGCTTCTAACATCTCCAAAAGAAAGACAACCACATTTTATTTGTCTCATGAAAGAACAGAACAATGTCTGTAGTCTTGCCAAAAAATTAATCTGAATCTGATGAAACCTCTATATCCAAATACTAATTTATAGAAAATGCAGAACAGAATAATATGCCAAGTACACTCTGCAGATAATAAGCAAGATCCAAAGTGGGTAATTCTGTAAGACAAAGGTTTTCTTCAATAAATAATTTGCAAAGAAAAAGAGGGAAGAGGTAATTTTAAGAAGACTTAAAAAGCATCAATCAATCATAGTGTATGGACCTTATCTGGATCCTAAATTTTTTTAATGTAAAAAATACAAACAAAAATGATTGCTCTGAGGTGGTTCAGTTGGTTGGAATGCTGCCCTGTACATCAAAAGGTTGTGGGTTTGACAAAGCACCAATCAGAAAGAATGTATGCACCCCTATGTTCATAGCAGCACAATTTACAATAGCTAAGATCTGGAAACAGTCCAAGTGCCCATCAGTAGATGTGTGGGGGAAAAAAGCTGTGGTACATTTATACCATGGAATACTATGCAGCAATAACAAAGAAGAATCTCTTGCCCTTTGAGACAACATGTAGGGACCTGGAGAGTATCATGCTATGTGAAATAAGTCAGTCAAAGACAAGTATCACATGATCACACTCATATGTGGAATCTAAGTAACAAAATAAACTGATGAACGGAGTGGATCCAGAGATATGGAGGCATGAAACAGAGAATGGAATCTCAGAGGGAAGGAGGGGGAGAGTGGGTAGATGGAAAGTAATCAACCAAAGACCTTGTATGTATATATGCATAACCCATGGACACAGACAATAGGGTGCTGAAGGCCTGGAGGGGGGGCAGAAACAGGCTGGAGGGGATCAATGGGCGGGGGGGTGGAAGGACACATGTAATACTTTCAACAATAAAGAATTTTAAAAAATGATTGCAAATTTGATCCCCGGTTGGGCACCTACAGATGCCAGATCGATGTTTCTCTCTCTCTCAAAATCAATAAAGAAAAATATGTCCTCTGATGAGGATTTTTTTAAATGATATAAGCCATTGGAAATATAAACAATAAAGATTTGATAGTATTAATAATTATTAATCTTCCTGATATGATAATAGTATTGTGGTTTTTTTAATTCTTTAGAAATACAATATTTTATGTAATTTGTGATACAATTAAATAATATGATATATGGGATTTGCTTCAAAATAATACTAGTGGGAATTAATTAGATTGGGACATGGATTGGCCATGAGTTGGTAATTCTTTTTTTTTTTTTTTGAGTTGGTAATTCTTGAACCTGGATAATTGGTACAGGGAGATTCATTATACAATTCCATATTTGTGTATGGTTGGAATTCTCCATGTAGTAAAAATTTACATAAAATAGATAATTATATTTCTCTCTCTCCTTCTCCTTCCGTCTCTCTCTCTCTAAAAATCAATAAAAACATATTTTAAAAAATGAAGTCCTATTGTGTTGGCACTAAGAGTCCAAAGTTCTCTTACAGCAGCTAGGTAGCATTGACTAATACCAGGGCCCACACTAAAGCATTATGCTAGGGACATACCTCACACACACACAAAAACAGACATTTGTCTCTGTCCTTATGGAACGTACAATCTGGTAAAGTAAACAGATGAATATGTAGTTAGTGATCATGTTAAGTGCTTTGTAAAGAAGAAGGAAGAGGAGGAGAAAGAAGAATTTATGAGAAAGAATAAGAAGAGGAACAGATTTTTAACAGGAGGTCAGGAAAAGCTTCTCTAAGAAAGTGACAGTTAAATTGAGACTTGATGAATAAGTAGACACATGAAAGAAAGCAGCTTCTAGTTACAGTTGAAGAGAACTCTCTTTATCTGTAACTAGTCCCCTGTCTCACACCATACACAACAATCAATTGCAGGTGAACAAAATACTTAAATGCAAATAATTTTTAAACTATCTAAAGAGCATACAGTAGATTATATTCATTTCTTAAGAGAGGGAAAGGACTGCTTAAACACAACATACACAAGGTTAAACAAACAATAAAGAAAAAACACAAATCTGGCTACATTAAAATTGAAAAATTCTGTACAATTAAAAAAAGGCATTTTAAAAGTGAAAGTCAGACAAGCCATACTTTGGAATAAAGTGGATAAAGTGTATATCCACTCAAATGTTATTATACATCTATAAAGAATTCATACAAATAAATAAGAAAAAAGACTCTCAAATCAGCAGAAAAATAGAACAAGGATTTGAACAGGCTATTCACAGAGAGAAAAATCAAATGGGAGAAGTATAAAAACATGCTTAACTATTCTAGTAAGATGAGAAAACTTAAATCATAAAATAGAATCACAACAGATTGGGGGGAAATGAGGTCAGACAATTGCAAGTATTGCTGAGTGTCTGAGGAAATGGGAACCCTCACACACTGCCAGAAAAAATGTCAATGGGTAAAACTATTTGGGAGGGTAATTTGCCTTTAAGAGATGCCTTAATGCTGTGACCTAACAGTTCCCCTCCCAGGTTGATAGATATAATTCTAGATACTTAACTTTCACTGTTGTAGAGTATTTCATGGGTCAAACATCCTACTGGGAAACATTTGGGCTGCTTCTAATTTTTTGCTTTACAATATTGCAGTTAATACACTTGTCAAGGTTTCTTTTTACACTTATGTAAATATTCCTCTGGACTATAGTGAGGACAAGCTGTACGTGGACCTAATTCCCACCATTTACTGAGGGCTTGTGTGGCCATTGTTGTACCTGCATTACTTCATTTAAAAGGGTAATCACTGTGTTACTATAGAATTTAGGTGTCTTACTGAAACCAGAAATTCCACATTGGTATACTCTGCAATTATATTTTTAGCCACTGGGGGGCAACTTAAGTCAACACTTTACAGCTAAATTCTGGAAGCATGGATTAGAGCTCAAAAGAACTTGGGGCCCCACCGTGCAAACTTATCTTTTTGGAGATGCCAAAAGAAGTGATCTGGTTAGTGGGTGGTGGAGATTGGTCTAGAACACAATTCTGGGTTTTAAAAGAATAATCTTAGAATGATATTTGATATAGGTATGCTCTGAGTTCTGTCAACGCAAACATTCAAACCTGTAGAGGATTTTTTTTTTTTTAATATATTTTATTGACTTTTTACAGAGAGGAAGGGAGAGAGAGAGTTAGAAACATCGATGAGAGAGAAACATCAATCAGCTGCATCCTGCACACTCCCCACTGGGGATATGCCCGCAACCAAGATACATGTCCTTGACCGGAATTGAACCTGGGACCCTTGAGTCCACGGGCCGACGCTCTATCCACTGAGCCAAATCGGTTAGGGCCCTGTAGAGGATTTTTATGAGTTTATTTGAGCCAAACTGATGACAATCGTCAGGAAGCAAAATCTTAACGGATTGAGAAAATGCTCCAGAAAAATGGCAGTTTTGCACCTTGTTTTATACATTACAATCAAAGGATGATGCTTAATGGGTTACATGAAATTCGTTGGTGATAGATTAGGAACGGGGGAGAAAGCCAAGTGGAGGAAACTTCTGAGATTGGATAGAAAGTAAAATCATGGACACATAGTTCTTTTACTTGGCAGGTACAGGGGAGTTAACAGTCAACACTTAACATGAAACAATAGCAATGAGAGTATTTGTGGTCTCCACAGAGCTGTGCCTGTGTTTTGAGGGGTCCGGAAATTACTTTGTTATTGCTAAGGCATATTTATCAGGTATGTTATCCTAGATGCAAAAAGACAATAGACAGGCTCAATTAAGGTAAAGATTGACTTTTGTCAGGGAAGATTCTTGCATAGGACATGCCTATCCGCCATAAACTGCCTTTTAGTTTTAATTGCATACCATCCTATGTGGTTACTTTAGGTCTCAGAATTTGTAAGGCCACCACACAGGCCTCCCCTGAGCTTGTCAGGTTTAGTATGTGGCCCCTTTTCATCCACAGTTCTACTATAAATTAATTCTAAACCAAGATACATCTAAAATGTACATTTGAAATCCACACCATGCTTTACACTTCACTCTTTTACAAACCCATCTCAAAGGGCAGACTTATCATTAGGCTTTTTCTCCACTTTCATAAAATAGGAAAAGTGTTGGTTACGAAGGCCCAAAATAAATGACTAAACTGCCCTCAAAGACAGACACTGGCTGTGTAAGCCCACGTGCCTGACCCGAAACTCCACCAAACTGAAACCATCATTCCAACCAGAGGTTCTCGTTCACAACAGACAGATGTCTTGGGTTTTGGAGCTGTTGTTGTTCCCCTGGGCAGTTTCATAAAGTAGCCAGAACCCCTGCATTCTCAGTTCAAAGCCTAACGCATCCAGTAGTAGCAGTTAGCCTCCCCTATATCCAGAATCACATGAATGTCCTTTGGGAAAGAGTAGGACAAACAACTGAGTCACCTGTGTAATAGGTGTAATTCTAGATAATTAACTTGCACTGTTGTATAGAATTTCATTGGACAAACATGCTACTGTTGGGAGGGGTTTGGAAGACACCAAATTCCCTCTTCCAGAATTTCTGCCTCCCCACCAACCTGACTTAACATTTTCTATTAAAAATCTTTTTGTTCAGAAACCAAGATGGCGGCATAGGTAAACACCTGAACTGTTGCCTCGCACAACAATTTCAAAACTACAACTAAAAGACAAAACGGACATCATCCAGAACCACAGGAAGGCTGGCTGAGTGGAAATTCTACAACTAGAAGGAAAGAGAAAAGCACACTGAGACTCAGAGGTGCGGAAGTGAAGTGTGGAGCTATGAAGGCGCGCACGGAAAGGGGCTGGCAACTGAGTATGCTGTTGTCTTTTTCAAACAGGAGGGAAACACAAGCTCCTGACTGCTCTGAACTCCAGTTCTGGGTGAGACTCTGAACAAAGTGGCAGAGTAATTTACAGCAGATACAGAAGGTCACTTCCTTTGAGATAACATCTAGGCCTCAGTTGTATTTCAGCTCCAGGCCCAGAAAAACAGCAAAACCAAGGGGGCAAACCAGAACCAGCTGCAATGACTAACCACTCCCTGCCCTAACCCTGACCAATCAGTAGAGACCACAACCCTGAAGGAGCACACCTAGAAAACTGATGAATATTCTACTGAACCCTCCCCTGAGACCTCCCCTAAGAGTCCCACCTGCAAGAAAGAGATAAAAGCCTCAAGACAAAGGATGTAGCATATGCTCTCCCTCCAGTGAGCAACCCCCCACATTCATTTTCCCCTCTTTTTCCCACACAGGCATGCATCCTCTAACCTCTAAAGGACCCCACGAAGCTTGCAACCAAGGGAGCAATGGGCAGTGCCAGCTTGTCCCAGGCTAATCCTGAACCTGTCTCCAAGGCCCCCTTTTCTCTGACTTCCCAGGGAGCTAAGGCAGCCCAGCCTAGGCTCTCCTGTTGCTTCTTCTATGCTAAGCCCTTTCTTGTTTTACTGTCCCCAAATTTAATAAATGTTCCCTCAGAGTCACCTGGACTCTTGTTGTGAAATGTTTCCTGCACGAAGTCAAGAATCCACACACTACCAGCTGGCCCTAGGCAGACCCCATGGCTAGAAACCATGATTTTTAGTTGTCAGAATCTGGGTACTTTTTATTAGCATTTGCCTTTGTGGGTTTGTTTGTTTATTTATTTAGTTTGTCTTTGTAGCCTGCTATCTTCTGGCTTTTCTTCATATGTTCCTTTATGTTGTGGATGAAAAGGGAGCCACATACTAAATCAGACAAGCTCAGGGAAGGCCTGCATGGCGGCCTTAAAAACTCAGAGACCAAGAGTAACTACATAGGATGATCTGAAATTAAAATTTTCTAAATAAAAGCAGTTCATGGCAGGTAATCATGTCCTAGGTCGATATTTTTCCTTAGCAAATGTTAATCTTTACCTAAATTGAGCCTGCCTGGCATCCTTTTTTTGCATCTCTATAACATACCTGCTAACATACCTTTGGAATATCAAAGTAATTTTCTTCTCTCCCCCACTCCCCACCCCAGCTCCTAAGCACAATCACACACCAGAGCAGAAACAACAAATCATCTTATTGTTATTATTATCATCTTAATTGTTAACTGTTAACTATCCTATATAAGAGAAGTGTCTATTCCTTTTACTTTTTAATCTAATCCCAGAGATTTCTTCCCACCAACATCCCCACCCCCCTCACCCTGACTTTGCTTTCTCCTGCCTCCCTAATCTATCATCAATGAATTATGTAACCCCTTCCATCTTCCCCTTTGATTCTGATGTACAAAATAAGTGGTTAAAACCGCAATTTTCTGGAGCTTTTTCTCAATCCGTTGAGATTTTGGATCCTGGCAATTGTCATCAGTTGGGTCAAATAAACTCATAAAAATTCTTACAGATTTGGATGTTTCTTACATGGACAATGTCTTATCTCTCCCAATAAAGATTACAAAACCAGAAAGACCTTTCTCAAATTCCTTCACATGACACATACCTGTTAGCCTAGAAACTGTAATTAGGAAAAAACATATTTGTGTGTTTGATTTGAAGGACAAAGTATTACTAAGGTGAATTGTTATTCATTCATTCACTCTTGAAAAAAGCAATTACTGAGCACCAACCATGTCCCAGGCATTAGGGGCACAAAAACAATTTTGCATAATTCAAGCCCTGTAGCTGTTTTCATTCTACCGTGTTTTCCCGAAAATAAGACAGTGTCTTATATTAATTTTTGCCCTCAAAGACATGCTAGGTCTTATTTTCAGGGGATGTCTTATTTTTCCATGAAGAAGAATACGGTACACATTTATTGTTAAATGAAAATAAAGGAAATGTATTACCTGTATACAGTACGGTAGTACGGTAGTTGTCAACAGAAACCAGACAAACTGTGAATCCTACAGTATCAAGAATTTACTCATTTATTCAATGACAATCATGTCATCATCTTCTGGAACATCATCATAACCATCCAATTTCTGAATTTCCTGGTGAATTTCTTGTGACTCCATTTCTTTCAGGATCAGTGGACCAAATCTCTCATGTTTAGCAATAGCACTGTCTTTAAATGAGTACTTCTTGTCAAGGTAGCCTGCTCGCAGTGCATTTGCAATGCAACTGTCAGTGATTTTCTCCCATGAATTCTTCACCCAAGTCACAACTTCTTGCAGTTTAAGTTTCACAAAGTTTCCATGCTGATTTCTCTCCATTCTATTTTCAATGTAGTCATTAATTTCCATGCGCAAATTGTCTTTGAATGGCTTGTTTATTGCAATATCAAGAGTCTGGAGATAGGCCGTCATTCCTGCGGGAATCATTATCTGATCTATTTTTCTTTCGTGAAGAAATGTCTTCATGTCTTTAGCGCGGTGAGTGCTGGCTGCATCCCAGACTAGCAGACCTCTTTGGCTCCCTCGCATAACAAGCAGCAGCATTAAATCGACCCACTTCCTTATAACTGCTTGTGTGGCCCAGGCTTTTTCAGTTTCAAGAATAAAAATGCCCAAAACACGTTCAAACTTTTCCTTCTTGCCCTTAGAAATGATTAAAGGTGGGATTTTAGTGCCATCCAGACGAATTGCCAAAATACAGGAAACACATGCACTTTCATATGCAGTGGAGGGAATGTATGCTAAGGAGGCACCCCGCTGTTCAATTGTTGTTTGAGATGATTGGCCCATAAACACTGCAGTTTCATCCATAGCAATCATGTTGGAAAGATTGTATTTAGAGAAATCAACATCATCAATAAAGGACTTGAATGCAAGTGCTCGCTTAATAACTTGAGTATCTTCCAACCTAAACAATGTTGTAGATCTTCTTAAAGACAGTTCACTTCGCTGAAGGAAATTATTCAGCCAGTGTTGTGATGCTTTGAAGTCTTCGGGGGCTATGTCAAACTGTGTTGCCATTGCAAGGGCAAATTCTTGAATCTGAGCCCTATTCACAACCAAAGCCTTTGCTCTCCTGTCAACAACCCATTCACAGATCAGGTCTTCCAGCTCGGAAAATAATGGTTGCCGACCTGATCCACACTTGCGCTTTTTAGCATTTCCCTTGTCCACTTGTTCAATGAGGTTACCATACTCTGCTCGCCATTTTTGAACCAATCGGATCCTCAACATTTTCTCTTTGCAGAAAGCAGTAAGATTTTGGCCCCAAGAGTCTTCCACGATTCCTTTCTTGTACTCCACGGAGTAGCTTTTTCTTTTTGCGCTCATTTCTAGGGGCAAAAAAAAAGGAATTGGGGTATCAAGGTGGGGGGAGGGGGATCACTCAAAATGACACAGGGGGGACCAGAGGGGGGAATCAGAATGGCACAGGAGAATCAGAGGGGGGATTACCATTTTAGTAACCCCCTCTGATCCTCCTGTGTCATTTTGATTGCCCCCTCTGATCCTCCTGTGTCATTTTAAGTGATCCCCCTCCCCCCACCCCTGTGCCACTGAACACCTTCACCAGACATCCCCCCTACCCCTTTATCAGACATTTACCCCCTGGGGCCTGCCTGGGGACTGTCACTGAGCTTGCTGGGGCCTGGATCTGGGCTGGAGCAGGGTCTGCCACTGACTGAGAACCTTCAGTCATCATGAAGGCGGCCGCGAGCATCAGGTAGTGTCACCAGAGACAGACCAGCACTCACCACCTTCACCACGTCCCGTCCGCTCTAATCCTCCTGTTCTACACGCATCTGCGAAAGTCCCCTCCTCTCTCCCGCCCCGCGCTCACCGCTCACTCCGACCTCCACTCCGCCTCCACACAGCAGTGACATCAGGACTCCGCATAATGTCACTGGTTGCTAGACGCCAGTCGGGGCGGCCCTAGCAACCAGTTTACGGTAAATTAATTTTCATTCTGAGACAGAGCCTGGGCCTTATTTTCAGGGGATGCCTTATATTTCACTCAGAAGGAAACCTGTAAGTAGGTCTTATTTTTGGAGGATGTTTTATTTTCGGGGAAACACGGTAGTAGGAGAGATAAACACTGTGTGCTTGGCTATAATAAGAGGTAGAGCCCAGCAGTGTGGATCAATGGTTGAGCATCGACCTATGAATCAGGAAGTCACAGTTTGATTCCCAGTCAGGACACATTTCCAGGTTGCAGGCTCTATTCCCAGTCAGGGGCGTGCAGGAGGCAGCCAATCAATGATTCTCTCTCATCATTGATGTTTCTATCTCTCTCTCCCTCTCCCTTCTTCTCTGAAATCAATAAAAAAGATTTTTTTACCCAGTATTCTATTTGAAACATCCACATAATACTTTTCCCAAGTTCTCTCAAGCCACTAGCATGGTGAGAAGCATTGTTTCTGTGGCTGTCAAAAGACTCATCTGAGACCCACCAAGGTCAGCAGTAAACTAGTGACATTGGCAGCTCTGGGAAGCAGAAGAGCAGGATGGAGAGTGGGTGCTAAGCAAGACTCCTGGTATTTTTATGGGATGAAGCAGAGGCTCCTCTTCTCACTGGGTGTTGCAGGGGTGGAGTTCTTATGATATCCTGAGAAAAAGAATTTTCTGAGACTTGTGATGACCGGAACGGTGAGCCGAAGTGTTTTCCCAGGGTCGTGTCTCACAATGCCAAAGAATGAGCTGCCAGGAACCAATTCTAGCATGTAATAATTACAAGAGTTCCATCAAAAGGTTGATGGGACTTGGGTGGACTCAACAATGGCTGAGCCACATATGTAATTTACCTGTTGGAACAGCTAAACGGCATTTCCCCCAAACCTAAATAGGATTGTTAACTGCCAGACAACTCAGGGCATTTTATTGCCTCCTGTTGGCCAAACACCTGAACAGCTGTAGGCTATTCCCCAAACTGACAATGCTTCTGTATTCTACCCTTTGAAACCCTACCCTTTGAAGTGTATATCTCAAACTTGCCTAAGGACAAATTGTGTTAAGTAAATAGCACAGGATCCTAGACAAGTAGTAGTCTTCAGTTCCTTTAGCTGAAGATCCTCTGATCCCCAATGCCTTTCAAAATTATCTTTCGTCTCCGACTCTTTAATCATCTACGCACAGCCCCTTTCTCCAGAATGCTGAACCCTTTGTAATGCTGGGACAAGAACCCCAGCAATGAGCTCCACGGACCAGAAGATTTAAGCAAAAGTGGAAAATTTATTACAAGCAGATTCAGACTCCTGCAAGGGGAGGGGGACCCAATAATGGGTTGCCTGTTAAAGCCTTGTAGTCCGGGGATATATATTTGCTACAAGCCTGCTTCTATATCTATCCATGTCATCACCTGGTTGATTACCTCAATTGTTTTTGCCCAGCAACGGACCTAAACTTTCCCTGTTTCTATGTGTCCTTTCTCTGTTCCTATGCTAAACTTTTTCTGTTTCTATGCATTCATACACCTTGTGACTGCAGGCCATCCCTTGTTTACTCATGCCTCTTGCTATGAGTCCAGAAACATTTTCTTATTTCAGCTTGCTTGGTTTCTGTGATTAGGCTTATTTAATCTGCCATGTCTGTCCCTGCCTATGTTCCACCTGCCTTTGTTTCCACTGGACCCCTGCCCTATCTGCCTGCGTTTCAAGTTAACCCTCTTACTTGCACAGGAGAATGAGTGATTTTTATTTGTGTGGCATTACATCCCTGTACTTCCCAAGTTCCAATTCCCTTTATCTAGTCATAGAAGAAGTATAGCTGGGGTTTCAGTGGAGCTAAAGGCAAAGCCAGTGTCCAGAGTTTCCTTCCCATGTTGGAGCTGGGTCCCATTCAGCCTCTGTCCATTAGTACATTGTGTGTGTGGCCCACATGACCACTGGATGCCATGGAAAGCCAGGAAGCCAAGCATGAGACATGAACCAAGCATGCCAAGAGGAACCAAAAGCCAACAGAGCATAAGAGCACAAGAGAGCATAAGAGTGAGCTTTTTCATTCAGGGAATTAATTATGCCAAATTTCCATGCACTTGTAGTGGCCAAGGCCATTCTAGCCAATGACCTTTGTTCCCAGGTATGATTGACAGTAAGCACCTTCTCTAGTCCCCCCAACTTTGAGCATGCATCTATCTTTCCTTTGCTGGTAGTGTAAAGTTGTAGCTTCCTGGTGAAGCTGTCTAAATGACATGCCTATAATATCTGGCCTTCCCTTTTCTCCTTTCCTATTATTAGTAGCTAGTTAATTACAACGGTATTGGTATAAGAATGGCAGAATCAAGCCACTGGATCCATTTATAAAGAGAACATGCCAGAACTCCTCCCTCCTTTGCTGGTTTCCAAGTAGAAGGCAGCACCTAGAATGCAGCTTGCCTTGTTTTGACTAAGTGCCTGATAGAAAATTCCTTAGTGTTTGTTTGATTGCAGTGTCATAGAGACGTATGACTACGGCCGCCTCCAAGTGTTTACCATCCACAAATTGCTGGAAGCTGTGTTCCAGCAGAGGTGAGTGATCTCTTTAGGCATGACTGCAACCTTCAGGTTGGGGTCCCGGCTTCCTTGCCTAGAAACTTGATCCTGGGAGGAAATAGCATACAAAGGAATAGAAGAGTAGGAGGAGGGGAGGGAAAGAAGGACAAAAGTGGTCAGGATATGTGCAGATACAGAATAAAAAAATAGTTCTACTCTCTTTTTTTAAAATATATTTTTACTGATTTCAGAGAGGAAAGGAGAGGGAGAGAAAGATTGAAATATCAATGATGAGAGAGAATCATTGAATGGCTGCCTCCTGCGTGCTCTCCACTGGGGATCGAGCCCACAACCCAGCATGAGCCCTTGACTGGAGTCGAACCTGGGACCCTTCAGTCCGCAGGCCGATGCTCTGTCCCCTGAGCCAAACCAGCTAGGGCCAGTTCTATTCTCTTATTCCCTGACAGGCTCAGGAAAGGCCTGTGTGGAGGCCTTGAAAACTCAGAGACCTAAAGTAACCACAAAGGACGGGCTGAAATTAAAACTTTTTTAACTAAAAGGCAGTTTATGGTGGGTAGTCATGACCTAGGCTAGAATCTTCCTTGATAAAAGTCAAACTTTATCTTAATTGAGCCTGTGTATTGTCTTTTTGCATCTAGGATAACATACCTGATAAACATGCCTTTGCAATAACAAAGCAATTTCCCTTTTTCCAGACCCCTCTAAGCACAGGCTCTGTAGAGACTACAAATCAACTCATTGTTATTGAGTTAATTGTTGACTGTTAACTATCCTGCACCTACCTAACTAAAAGAAGTATCCTATATAATAAAAAGGTAATATGCAAATAGAACGAACGACAGAACAACTGAACAACCAATCAAAGCGTAATATGCTAATGATATGCTATGGCTGCTCAACCACTTGCTATGACCTGCACTGACCACCAGGGGGCAGATGCTCCGACCAGTAGGTTAGCTTGCTTCTGGGGTCCGTCAGATCAGGACTGAGTGAGATGGGCCAGACACCCTGGAGCCCTCCCGCGGTCTCCCCAGCCCGATAGTGCACCAGTGGGGTCCCTCAGCCTGGCCTGTGCCCTCTTGCAATCCAGGACCCCTTTGGGGATATCAGAGAGCTAGTTTCAGCCCGATCCTGCAGGCCACTCCCCTTGGGAGGGCGCCAGACACAGGACTCATGGCTGGCAAGTGCTGCTACTGCAGCACAAGCCTTTCCCGATGGGGACTGATGGGACGTGAGCCTGTGGCATGCACAGTGGGGCCAGGATGAGCGGGAGAGGCAAGCAGGAGCTGCAGGCAGCATTGGACTGTGGGTTTCAGCCCTATCCCTATAGGCCAGAGGGACCCCACCTGTGCATGAATTTGGGCACCAGGCCTCTAGTGTGTCTATAATTTTACTTTTTATCCAATCCCAGAGGTGCCCCCCACCCTTGCTTTCTCCTGCCTCCCTAATCTACCACCAATGGATTTCATATAACCCACTTAGGACTCCTCTTTTGATTGTAATGTATAAAGCAAGGTGCAAAACTGCCATTCTCAGGAGCATTATCTCAATCCCTTGAGATTCTGCTTCTCAGCATTTATGGACAATTTAGCTCAAATAGACTCCCAAAAATTCTTCACAGGTTTGAATGTTTCTTACCTTGACAACCTTAATGCAAGTCTCCAATGCAACATGGTGTTTAACTTTACATAAGAAACAGGACAGAAGGAGTAGATCTGGCTTGGCTTTTTTGTGAACTTCTGTGTTCTTGCAATAAATCCCTACTGCAAAATACATATAATAGTAACATCCGATCTAATAAAAGAGTAATATGCAAATTACTGTACCTCTGCTACACCTACAAGCCACACCCACCAGCCAATCAGAAGTGGGTATGCAAATTAACCCAACCAAGATGGCTGCGGCCACAGAGAGAGCAAGAGGCTTGGGTTTCCCCAGCAATGGAGAAAGCCAAGCTTTCCGCACACCCTGGTGGGCCCTGGACTCCACTCAAGGCTACAAAGTTTCAATTATTGAAGATAAATAAATCCCAACAAAAATGGTGGCAGCCACAGAGTTGGGAAGAGCAGGAGGCTTGAGTTGCCCCGGCGATAGAGGAAGCCAAGCTTTCCGCCTGCCCTGGCCTGCCTTGGCCTCTGCTTAAGGCTTCAAAGTTTCAATTATAGAAGATAAATAAATCCAAGATACCAGGGCCTCTGCTTGGGTCGCCGGGGGGCATGGTCAGCCTGCAAACCAACACAGGCCCCTCACCCAGGCCACCCCACGCCCCAAGGGAACCCCCACCCTGATCTGGGAACACCCTTCAGGGCAAACTGTGGTGCGGTGTTTCTTCATTTTCCGCGTCCCACACGGAAAGGGAGAAAGACAGGGTCCTGAGGGGAGGAGCTGGGGGTTAAGAAATTAGAGAAAGAAAGAGACAAGAGACAGAAATAGATTCAAGCTGGGTGCCGGGTGGCTTCCTGTCCTCTGGTAGAGAGACAGTCACACTCACCTCAGACAACACAGCATATTTATTGGTTTCCAAAAGGGATTTTATGATAAAAAGGAGTTTTGGGTGTGCCCAAATCCTATTCATCAGGATCTGAGTAAGCTCCTTATTTTGGGTGAGTCAAGGTCCTTTTTGTTCCTCATTCCAAGTACATGGAATCAGTACTGATAACAGGATTCTGCCAGTGCCCTTGGGCTCAGCTGATAAGAATTAAAAAAGTATCCATGTGCCTTCCCAGACAGCTCTCTACAGCAAACCAGCCAGCCCCCACCCATGCAACAGGCCTCTATCCTATCTAATCCTCCTATCTAATAAAAGAATAATATGCAAATTGACCATCACTCCAACACACAAGATGGCTGCCCCCATGTGGTCAAAGATGGCTGCCCTCATGTGGACACAAGATGGCCACCACAAGATGGCCAGCAGGAAAGGGCAGTTGGGAGGGACCAGGTCTCCAAAGGAGAGCAGTTATGGGTGATCAGGCCAGCAGGGGAGGGCAGTTGGGAGGGACCAGGCCTGCAAGGGAGGGCAGTTGGGGGTGATCAAGCCTGCAGGGGAGGGCAGTTAGGGGTGACCAGGCTGGCAGAGGAGGGAAGTTGGGGGCGACCGGGCCTGCAGGGAAGGGCAGTTGGGGGGGACCAGGCCTGCAGGGGAGGGCAGTTAGGGGCAAACAGGCTGGCAGGGGAGCAGTTAGGCATCAATCAGGCTGGCAGGGGAGTGGTTAGGGGGTGATCAGGCTGGCAGGCAGAAGCAGTTAGGGGCAATCAGGAAGGCAGACAGGTGAACAGTTAGGAGCCCCCAGCAGTCCTGGGTTGTGAGAGGGATGTCCGACTTCCCATTTAGGCCCGATCCAGGTAGGAGATTGGAGAGGGTGCAGGCTGGGCTGAGGGACAAACCACCCCCCCTCTGTGCATGAATTTCATGCACCGGGCCTCTAGTATAAATATATTTATATAAATTATAAATACAATATAGATTATAAATATATTACTATTATATTACAAATCACTACCTGTATATATACATGTCTATAAAAATAGTAATTCTTTTTTTAAAATATATTTTTATTGATTTCAGAGAGGAAGGGAAAGAGAGAGAGAGATAGAAACACCAATGATGAGAATCACTGATTGGCTGCCTCCTGCATGTTGCCTACTGGAGATCAAGCCCGCAACCCCGGGTATGTGCCCTTGACCAGAATTGAACCTTGGACTCTTTGGTCCGTAGGCCAATGCTCTATCCACTGAGCCAGACCAGCTAGGGCAGTGGTCAGCAAGCTGCGGCTCGCGAGCCACATGCGGCTCTTTGGCCCCTTGAGTGTGGCTCTTCCACAAAATACCACGGCCTGGGCAAGTCTATTTTGAAGAAGTGGCGTTAGAAGAAATTTAAGTTTAAAAAATTTGGCTCTCAAAAAAAATTTCAGTCGTTCTACTGTTGGTATTTGGCTCTGTTGACTAATGAGTTTGCCGACCACTGAGCTAGGGCAAAAAAAAATAGTAATTCTATACTCGAGTCACTAGAGGGAGGCAGAGGAGCATGAGAAAAGCTGTAGCTCCTGCCACCACTGGCTTATTAGAGAATGGATATACTTCATTGACTTGGCAAGATTAGAAATCAAAAGAATTAGATACTTCTGCCTTGCCTTTAATTCAAAATGTATATCCTTCCTTTAATCAGTGTAATCTATATATTATTTAAGAATTAATAGGGGGAAAGCTGCTTATCATAAGGTAATGCAGAATTATTGAGTCCAAATCCTACCAGGGCTGCCAGGCCATCTGGTCGGAGCTCTCAGCAGACAGTGTTCTCAGCAGGAAAGCATGTAGGAATCAGAGCCTAAATCAGTGCTCTCTGGCTTGCACCACCACCAGGTTGTTTGTCCTCTCAGAACCTGCCTTTCCTCAGTAGAAGAGGGGTAGTAATCTTTTCCACCTTGTTGGGTTGCTGTAAAAAGTGATAAAGAACTTTTTCATAAAACAGCAAAGAACAACATGGATGCAAATGCAATTATTCTCTTTAACCATGAGGTTGTCTACTTAATCATATTCTTAAAGTTCTCCAGTGAGAGAGTCCACAGACTGTAAGTTCTATAAGGGAAGGAACTATGGCCGCTGCTCTTAGCATCAAACGTGAAAAATGGTAGGAATTGCTTTTATGTTTCTTAAATGAATGAGTAAAAACACTTACATGTAGGAAACCCATATAATTTAACACTTAAAATGAGTATTATTTTTTTTCTGAAAGGGAGTACTATTAATAATTACTGCAGGAAATGGGTCTAAAGCAGGATTGTCCCAGGCCAATTAGGATATGGGGCATATAGTCACATTACTTATGTAGCACTTACTATGTGGTGGGCACTGCCCTGAACTCATTTCATCTTCATAACAATCCAGTCGAGATTGGTACTATTATTAACCATATTCAACAAATATTTACTGAGCACCTACTATGTGTCCCAAGTCTTCTATATTCTTAGGATAAGTTTTAAAAAAGCAATAGCCACAAAGTGAAGATTTCTGTCCTTTAAAAGTGGGCATGGCTCGGTGGTTGAACATTGACCTGTCAACCAGAAGGGCAAGGCTCAGTTCCTGGTCAGGGCACCTGCCTGGTTGCAGGCTCTATCTCTAGTGGGGGGCGTGCAGCAGGCAACCGATTACTGATTCTCTTTCATCATTGATGTTTCTATATCTCTCTCTCTTCCTCTCTGAAATCAATAAAATAAATCAATAAAATATTTTTAAAAAATAAATAAATAAAGATGGGCAATGAGACAATAAACATCATAAATGAATTACATAGCATACTAAAAAGTTATAGTGCTTAGGAATATTGCATGAGAAAATTAGGACACAGAAAAAACATGTTAAGTTGTCCAGCATCCATAGCTGGTAGTAACAGAGCCCCAGTTCCAACTGAGGCAATCGGTCTCCAGTTCTTGCTTTTACCCAAGATGCCATTTTCTTTTTCAGTTCAGCTGTGCACCTCACCTTGCTCCATATGCAAATTTGTTTCCTCCATAAGTGGCAGAGAGGTGCACACAAAATCTGGTAATCCTTTCACTACCAACTCATTGTCCCCCGTATATGCTAAACATCTGCCACAACTGATGACTTGATTTGGGTTACAGCTGACTTCACACTGGACTTAGGGCCTCGGGAATTGCTGGCCTTCCCAGCAGACTGAGGCTCCATCTGAAGCACTCAGTTCACGAGTTCCCGGAAATGACCAGAGAAGCCCACCAGACAGAAGTAAACAAATGACTCTGAGAGGAAGGGCCTGGTTTTCGGAAAGTCTAAATCAGTGGTTCTCGACCTTTCTAATGCCGTGACCCTTTAATATAGTTCCTCATGTTGTGGTGACCCCCAACCATAAAATTATTTTCGTTGCTACTTCATAACTGTAGTTTTCCGATGGTCTTAGGCGACCCTGCTAGTGGTTCTCAACCTGTGGGTCGCGACCCACAGGTTGAGAGCCGCTGCTGTAGAGCCTAAGACCATCGGAAAACACAGATATTTACATTACGATTCATAACAGTAGCAAAACTACAGTTATGAAGTAGCAACGAAAATAATTTTATGGTTGGGGGTCACCACAACATGAGGAACTGTATTAAAGGGTCGCGGCATTAGAAAGGTTGAGAACCACTGGAAATTGTTTGAACGAATACTGGCAGCTAAGCATATCTGAGCCATTGAAACCACATGATGATTGTTGAACTTCCTCTGCACTGCCCCCGCCCCCACCTCCCACCCCTGCTCTTGGTCTTCTTGCCCTTCCTCATCTTGTGACACTGGCAGAACTCCAAGGTAGTTATTCAACCTGTCTCGAGACACCCGGGGCCAAAAAGAAAGAAAGGGCAAGGGCAGGCTCCAGGGCAAAGCTGACTGCCAAAAGCACCTTCAATGGCATAAAGCTGGGCAGTGAGCACAAAGGAATCTTTAACTGTGAAAGTCAGGCTGCAGACAGATTGAGCATATTCTCAGCCTTCTGAGTCTGTCCTTCCATGGCTAGGTGTCCCAGCCACAAGTCTTCACACCAATCATGGCAAATGTTTTCTTTTCTTTTTTTTCTTTTTCTTTTTTTTTGCCTGTGAGACATTTATTTTTATTTTATTTTAAATCTTTATTGTTGAAAGTATCACATATGTCCCCTTTTCCCCAGTGGCCCTTTCTAGCCCACCCCTGCCCCCTTCACCACCCTATTGTCTGTGTCCATGGGTTATGCATATATGCATTCATGCATACAAGTTCAGCGGTTGATCTCTTCCCATCCACCCACCCTCCCCCGCCTTCCCTCCAAGATTCAACAGCCTGTTCCATGCTTCTATGTCTCTGGATCTATTTTTTCATCAGTTTATGTTGTTCATTAGATTCCATATATGAGTGAGGTCATGTGATACTTGTCTTTCTGTGACTGGCTTATTTCGCTTAGCATAATACTCTCCAAGTCCATCCATGCTGTCTCAAAGGATAAAAGATCCTTCTTTTTTACTGCTGCATAGTATTTCATGGTGTAAATGTACCACAGTTTCTTTATCTACTGATGTGCACCTGGGCTATTTTCAGATCTTAGCTATTGTAAATTGTGCTGCTATGAACATAGGGGTGCATATATCCTTTCTGATTGGTGTTTCTTAGGATATATTCCTAGAAGTAGGATCACTGGGTCAAATGGCAGTTCCATTTTTAATTTTTTGAGGAAACTCCATACTGTTTTCCATAATGGCTGCACCAGTCTGCATTCCCACCAGCAGTGTACTAGGTTTCCCTTTTTTCCACATCCTCGCCAGCACTTGTCATTTGTTGATTTGTTGATAGTAGCTATCCTAACAGGTGTGAGATGACACCTCATTGTTGTTTTAATTTGCATTTCTCTGATGATCAGTGACTTTGAACATGTTTTCATATGTCTCTTGGCCTTCTGTATGTACACTTTAGAGAAGCGTCTACTTAGGACCTTTGCCCATTTTCTAATTAATTGTTTGTCTTCCTTTTGTTAAGTTGTATGAGTTCCTTATATATTTTGAATATTAACCCTTTATCAGATGTATCATTGCCAAATATATTCCCCCATACAGTGGCTTCCCTTTTCATTTTGCTATTGGCTTCTTTTGCTGTGCAGAAGCTTTCTATTTTGATGTAGTCCCATTTGTTTATTTTCTCCTTGTTTCCTTTGCCCTAGATGTATCTGTAAACATATTTCTACAAGAGATGTCTGGGATTTTGCATGACAAATATTTTCTGATGGTCTATGATGTGCAAGGCACTGTGCTCACAATTATTTATTTGTGTGGACACTATTGCTTTCACACAAATCTCTCTAGGCTTCTTTTACATATCTATAAAGTGAGGAAGTATAAGTTGACAATCTCCAGAAAGTCAGCAATCACATTCTGACTGGTTCCTTGCTACACCATGAGCATCCTGAATGCTCACGGTATAGCAAGGAGCTATGCCCCATTTATCTTTCTCACCCAGGCTTCTAGCACAGACCATGACATGTAGGAGATGCTAGCTAAATGTTAAATCAAACTTCTGAAATAAGGTTCTTCAAGGTCTCTACAACCTGCCCATGCCCATTAAAAATGTATAAGAAAACATGTTATATGATTTTCTTATTGTTAACAGCTGGGCATGTAAAAGCTTTTACCTCCACAGAAGTATATCAACTGATATCTACAAACCTTTCAAAATTTAAAAGTGTCTACAAATACATGGTCAAACCCAGCCAGTGTGGCTCAGTGGTTGAGCATCAACCTATGAACCAGGAGGTCATGGTTCGATTCCTAGTCAGGACACATGCCCTAGTTGAGGGCTCAATCTCCAGGGGCATGCAGGAGTCAGCCAATCAATGATTCTCTGTCATCATTGATGTTTCTATCTCTCTCTCCCTCTCTTTTCCTCTCTAAAAAAAAAAAAAAAAAACAAAAAAAAATACATGGTCAAACTGTATGACAAACAACCCTTTATTTAAAAATAGCATCATTTTTTAAGAACTATAAAGTTAGAGGACTTACATTCCCTGATTTCAAAACTTACTACAAAACTGCAATATCAAACAGTGTGATATTAGCATAAGGATAGACATATAAATCAATGGAATAAAGAATTCAGAAATAAGCCCTTACATTAGTGTTCACTGATTTTCAACAAAGTTGTCAAAGTAATTCAATGGAAAAAGAACAATCTTTTTAACAAATGGTGCTGGGAACAATGGATATTCCACATGCAGAAGGATGACTCTGGACCCTTACCTCATACCATATAAAAAATTAACTCAAAATGGATCACAGACCTAAATGAAAGAAATAAAACTATAAAAGTGAGGAAAAAATATGAGAATAAACGTTCATGATCTTGGGTTAGGCAATGATTTCTTAGACCTGACACCAAAAAGACAAATGATAAAAGAAAAATATTGATAAATTAGACTTCATCAAAATTAAAAATGTGCTTCAAACAACATCATCAAGAAAGTGAAAGACAACCAACAGACTTGGAAAACATATTTGCAAATTACATGTCCAATAAGAGCTTAGTATCCAGAACATATAAATAACTCTTCTGGGTGCTGAAGGCCTGGGGCAATAAGGGAGGTGCTAAAGGGAGTCTATGGGGGGGGGGGGAATAACTTATGTAATACTTTCAACAACAAAGAATTATTTAAATAAATAAAATAAAATAAAAAATAAAAATATGACAATAAATAACTCCTATGATTCAACAAAAAAAAGACAAATAACACAATTTAAAAATGAGTCCGGCTGGTGTGGCTCAGTGGTTGAGTTTCTACCCATGAACCAGATTCCCAGTCAGGGCACATGCACATGCACGGGTTGCAGGTTCGATTCCCAGTAGGAGGCGTGCAGGAGGCAGTTGATCAATGATTCTCACTCATCATTGATGTTTTTATCTCTCTCTCCCTGTCCCTTTCTCTCTGAAATCAATTAAAATATAAATAAATAAATAAATAAATAAATAAATAAATAAGCAAAGGATTTGAATAGACAGTTCTCTAAAGAATATACATGAATACTCAATAAGTACATGAAAAGACACTCAAACATTAGGTTAAGGCAAATAAAACCACAATGAGATGCCACTTCACATGTACTGTATGGTTGAAATTAAAAAGATGAACAATGGTAAGTGTTGACAAGGATGTGGAGAAATTAGAACTGCTGATAAGAATTTAAGATGGCACAACTACTTTAGAAAACATTTTGGCAGTTTAATGTTAAACATATAATTACCATATGACTCAATATCTCTCATAGGTATCTACCTAAGAGAAATGAAAACATGTCCACATGAAGATTTGTACACCAAGCTTTATTGCAGCATTATTCATAATAGCCAAAAGTTGTAAATAACCCAAATGTTCATCAACTGATGAATGAATATACAAATGTGGTATATCCATACATTGGAATACTACTTGGCAATAAAAAGGAAAGAAGAGCTGAAACATGCTACAATGTGGATGAAACTCAAAACACTATGCTTAAGTGGAGACAGCCAGTCATGAAAGACCACTTATCCTATGATTCCATTCTTATGAAAGGTCCAGCCTAAGCAAATCTATAGAGACAGATAGGTTAGTGGTTTCTTAGGACTGGGATCAGGGGAATAGGGAGAGATTGCAAATGGACACAGAGCATCTTTTGAGGGTGATAAAAATGTTCTAAAATTAGATTATGGTGGTAGTTGCTAAACTCTATACAAAAAAAATTAAATTGCATTCTTTAAAAGGGTAAATTTGGTGGTACACGAATTATATAGCTCAATAAGGTTGTTTAAAATATATTAGCTTTTGAGGAAAAATAGGCTTGATTTAGCTAAAGTATTAAAGTCTAGAAAATGATAAAGGGAACTAATTTTGAGGCTGTAGTACTTAGACATGATTTTTTTTAAATGTATTACTCAAGTATCAGAACATTAGCATTCACATTCCCAGAGCAGAAATGATATTACCATCAGTAGCTATTTGATATTAGGCAGTTTTAATATCTATTAATTTGTTTGTTCCTTGAGCTGGAAGGTCTTCTACTTGGGAAATCCATTAAGCCTGCATGTAACTTACTGATAAAGAAAATTTAGAAAACATAGTGGTTTATTCAAACCTATCATGATAGCTACAAAAAAAAAAAGTGGGAGTGGGGGAAGCAAAATGACAACTTCTGAAAAATACACTCAGCATAGTACAGACAGACAGGGTCTCAGTGATGTTGATAATAGTGGCAGCAGAACTGTCCTGGCACACGGGAGATCTTCAGGAAATCATTAGGAAGAGAAGGAACAAAAGATGTATTTCTGGAGAAGAAAATTTTCAAGTATTCAACCATTCTTATTCTAGCATACTCATCATTTATTTTTGAGAAAACAGATCCTAAAATTGCCTGTGGTCTTAAAAGTGAAAGCAGATTACTTGGTAGGTCTCTGCTGCATTTTTTAGATATCCTATATAATAAAAGGCTAATATGCAAATAGACTGAACGGCAGAACAACCTGAACAACCGAACAACCCAACAACCAGCGCTATGACATGCGCTGACCACCAGGGGGCATGCGCGGGACATGGTGGGCGTCGGGCGCAGCAGAATGGTGGAGCAGGTGAGCGGGGGTGCCAGACCAAGGCCGGTTGCTGTCATTGGGGCAAGCCTCTGGTGGTTACCAAAAATATTTTGCTCCAGCACACCGCAGTCCCACCCAGCATTCGCACCTGCTGCCGGCACCAGCCCTGCTCACACCCGCTGCTGGCACCGGCTCCAATTGCTCTACACCATCAGCAGGTGCGAGCAGGGCTGGCGCCGTCAGTGTGTGGGAGCAACAGCAGCAGGAGCAGGGCTGCCAGCAGAGAGGGTACTGGGGGTGCAGCAGGAGGGGCCAGGCAGGGGCACAAAGGATGGGCCGAGACCTATCCCTGTGCCCACTGCAGCCTCGTGGCCCACAGTTCCTTTCAAGGTGCACAAATTCATGCACTGGGCCCCTAGTTTGTGTTATAATTCTTCCCCACTCTACTCCAGGAGATAAGTGGCAAATTGGATAAATGACTAATCTAGTTCAAGGCCCCAAGCTATCAGTGGTGTGTTGTTTGCCCTATGAATCAGCAAGCAGACTGTGGAGACACAATACATCTTATCTGGAGACCAGGCCTCTAAACATAAACAATGAGGCAAACGGGGGAAGGCACAGAATGTGCCCAAGACCAAATCATTCATGTCTGTGCTTAACCCCAACTACCACCGAAGATAAGACTGAAAGGTACCTAATGAGATTTGAATAGTCCTGCATAAATGGTAGGAGCAGCTTCTTTATCATATGTATTCTAAGAAATCATTTCTCCTTGCATGTTAGTATCTGGGGAATACTAGAGGCAAAGATGAAAGGGATAGGTGGGTCTATACATATGCTGAAGCCTCGCCCCACCTTTCCCTATTTAACTCTCAGAACTCAGAATCAGATCTGTACCCCCAGACAATAGAGTTTCCTGTGAGCTCTGCTCCAAGCCAAGAAGACAGGAGAGCAAGACAACTAAGGGAATTCCCAAACTCAAGAGCTCAGCCATCCTGCCCTTCTCTAAGGCTCAGTTAACACACTCCATCCTCATGCACACAATCTCTCTCAACACTCTGGTCTTCTACTCTAAGGCATTAGAAAACAGTAATAGATGACCAGACAACTGATGAAAATCTCTAATGAGAAAAATAGAAGCCAAATCAAATAAATGGAAAAAGAACAAATGGAAAACAGAGGAGCTATCACTCACAGCTTCAGAGAGCCTAAACAAGAAAATGTCCTATGTAAAAATAACACTCAAAGAAAAAGAAAAGAATTCTTAAAAATTAAAATAGGATTGCAGAAACATAAAATTGAGGAAATATCTTATAAAGTAAATATAATAAAGAGATCGATAATAGGAAAGAAAAAAACATTAGAGGATCAATCAAGTGGACCAGATCCTATCTAATAAAGAGGGAATATGCTAACTGACCCTCATGCCATTGCAAAGATGGTGGCGCCCACAGCCAATAAGGAGGGAATATACTAATTAACTGCCATGCCCTCAAAGATGGCAGCGCCCACAGCCAATAATGAGGGAAATATGCTAATTTACTGCCACACCCTCAAAGATGGTGGTGCCCACAGCCACAAGATGGCGACACCTAGTCTCTTCAGCCCCGCCGGGGCGGCAAGGCCAGGCCCACTGGGCCTGGCCACTCCGCGCACCTGCCTCTGGAGTCCCCCAGTCCCCTCAGCCCCCCAGCCGCCCAGGGCCAGCCCGAGGCACAGGCAAGCCTTGGATGGTGGCTACCCAGCTGCCCAGAGCTGCCTGAGGCTCAGGTAACCAGGGCCGGCCGAGACTTGTGCTGCCGGCAGTGGCAGCAGCAGAGGTGTGATGGGACATCGTCTTCCCCTGATCCCCATGTTGTCTCCTGCCCCTGAGGGATCCCAGACTGTGAGAGGGGGCAGGCCGGGCTGAGGCACCCCCCCCTCCAGTGCATAAATTTTCATGCACCGGGCCTCTAGTACCTAAATAACAGGAATAGAGAAAGCAACGAGAGAAAATAGAGGAGAGGGATTCATCAGTGAAGTAATCCCAGGAAATCACTCAACCCTCTCTCTGGGATGATCCTTGTCATGACCACAGTCCCCGCCAGCTGCCTTCATGGCCTGTGAGAAAGCCTGAGTCAAATGTCCCAGCTAAGCTGTACTTGAACTTCAGAAACAGTGAGGTAAATCTTACTGTTTTAAGCTGCTGAGTTTGGGGTAATTGGTTGGGGGAAATTGATAACTGATATAGCATATTACATGACTCAGTATGTACACAGTCCAAGAAAACACTTAAAATTAATCTGGGCCGTGATGGGAACAGCATGCTGCTGGCCGCTTGACCTCTGCTTCACAGGGCTGCTTCCGAGTCAGGCCATGC
The DNA here is from genome assembly GCF_963455305.1 of Plecotus auritus. Taxonomy (NCBI): domain Eukaryota; kingdom Metazoa; phylum Chordata; class Mammalia; order Chiroptera; family Vespertilionidae; genus Plecotus; species Plecotus auritus. Next base: position 159,043,777 of record NC_137770.1, read on the forward strand.
GTGGTTGCATTTTGGAACCCCAGCCCCCAGGAAGCGGTGGCTGGTGGCCGGCCTGGGGAACCCCAGACTACCCGGCATGTGACATAGCATGGGGATGGCAGTGCTGGGGCAGCTGGCTCAGCAGTTGGGTGTGGCGGAGAGCTGGGCCCGTGACCTCCTTTGTGTCGCCGACCTCGCCCTGGCCGCACTCGGGGATGCCCAGCTGGTCCTGCTTCAGCCATGGTGGCTCATGAATGCCAATGGGCACAGTGTGGCCCAGGCCATTGGGGCTGACTGCTGAGGAGGTCTACCTGGTGCATGACGAACTGGACAAGCCTCTGGGAAAACTGGCTCTGAAGTTTGTTTCTGCATTAGCTGCCTCAACTCCAATGCAAAGCCACGGCTGCGGGTGGGCATCGGTGGGCATCAGGAGCCCTACACACCCTGGCGCACATGCTGGGCTGCGTCTCCCCATCGGAGCAGGAGCCTGCTGCCTCCAGTGCTGAAGTGTCCATGAGCGAAGCCACAGGGGCCCTTGTCAGGCACCTGACACCAGTAGACACAGCTGCCTGCCCACATGCCCAAATACCCATCCATGTCCGCAGAGGTGCCACGCCAACCTTGGTATCGACCTCTCTGGACTGCTCCAGGCTTCCTTGGACTAAAGGGCACTGTGGCCTGATCGGTCCATTTTTGGAATGGGGGTTGGTCTTCTCTCTATGTCTAACTTGGAAAGTAGGAAAACTTCAGGAAGACTAAACATTTTTATCTTTTTTGGAAAAATAAAAATTAATCTGACCAAAACTTGAGAGGACATGGGATGAGAAAGTTGTGGATGCACAGTGGGAAAGTGGTGGGAATGAGAGCTAAAGCCTTAGTTTCCATAGAGGGAAGTCAAAAATGGTGTTGAAATCTGTGTCTTTCACAAAGTGGAAAGACTTGGGGAGATTTCCTCTAATAAATTTCCCTTAATATTGTGTTTTGACCCTTGAGTCATTCAACCTTTTTTAGTTTTTACAATTTCAAGTTTTTTCACTCAGTATCAAAGCTTCTATTTCCCTAAATCCCTAACACTTTCATCCTTCTTTTTTTCTTCTTTCCTTTGGCTGTGTGTGTGTGTGTGTGTGTGTGTGTGTGTGTGTGTATGTCCTCCACACTGGGTCCTTTCCACTTCTGCCTTCTTCCTAATGAAATCAGAAGTCCCACAGTTGGATTTGTAGAGTCTCCACATCTAGCCAGTGCCTGGCACATAGAAGGCTCTCAATACCTGTTAAATGAATAAGCCTCCAAATTGAGCATACAACTCATCAAAGAGGCCTGGAAAGTTCAAGAATTGGTGAAGCTAAAAGAGAAGAGGGGGGCAATGGGGGCTAAGGACACATATGTACTATCCTAATCAATAAAGAAAAAAATTAATTTAAAAAATAAAAGAGAAGGAGTGAGAAAAGGCCCTTGTCTAAGAAACCCACTTAAGTGGCTGTGACTGCCTGTGGCTGTTTAGCTTAGTGGCAAGTCCCATGAGGCAGCAACAGTTTGCAACAGGCTGATGGCCAAAAAGAGCAGAGAAGAAGCCAAGATTGCAGCCAAAGAGATGTCATATTCGTGACAGGCCTCATCATCAGCTCGGCAGTGTCATGGAGGAAGAAGTACTCATCCCTAAAGATGGAATCCATTCCTCCAAAACAAACAAACAACAAACCAGGGCAAGGCAGGGAGGCCAGTGAGGTGGGGGGAGGAGCCTCCAGAATGACGGTTCTTGACTTCTGCTTAGGGGGGTACTGTTGACCAAAGGAAACTGTCCAGCAAGAATACTCTCCCCAGCGAGGCAGACAAATTCCTGTTAATGTGGGCCATTGGACTGCCAGGAATTGGTGACTCTCCTCTTCATGAGTTAGGAGGTTCAGAGACTGAAGAGAGCTATTTAATTTTAGAGAGCTGCAGGGACCTTAGAAATCATGTATCTAGTCTGGAGCCTGTCAGATTATTTGATTAGTGTCTGTTTCCCTCTAAACCACCAGCTTCAGGGGTGTAGAGGCCTTATCTGATTTTGTTCCTCATTGATTCTCCAGAATCACACTCACGACCTGAAATATCCTAAGTGCCCTATTAATATGGGATGAATGAATGAATGATGAGCGCTTGTGATCGTTAATTTTCTGATTAATTTGACTGGCCACAGATGCCCAGGTTAAACATTATTTCTGGGTAATTTTTTGAGGGTGTTTCTAGACAGGATTAGCCTTTGAATCAGTGGACTCAATAAAGTAAATGGCCCTCCCTCCCCAGCATGGGTGGACCTCATCCAATCTGTTGAGGGTCTGAATAGAACAAAAGGGGAGGAAGGAGGAATTTACCCTTTTTTTCCTGCCTCATTGTTTGAGCTGGGACATCTCATCTCATATTCTCTTGCCCTCGGACTATGACTTACCAGTACACCATCAGCTTCCCTGGTTGTCATATCTTCAGACTCTCCCTGAATCACACCACCAGCTTCCCGGGGTCTCCAGTTCCCAGATACGCAGATCTTGGGACATCTCAACCTTCCTAATTGCCTGAGCCAATTCCCCATAGTAAATCAATCCCAATCTATCTACCCAGCCCGTGTGTGTGTGTGTGTGTGTGTGTGTGTGTGTGTGTGTGTGTGTTTTACTGGTCCTGTTCTCTGGAGACCCCAGAGAAATTAGTCTAATACAGGACTGATCTGTGTTCACAGGTAGCAATCCTGGCTGACATTTTGAGTTTTGGAGAAGACTGTCTTGTTAACAATTTTTGACAGGAAGAGGGTAACATTTCACTTGTTTCCCTTGTTCAGGCATTCCACTTTTCCACCTCTATGGGATCAGATGTTGTGACCCCCACACACACCCTTTATTACCTCCAACAGAAGCCTCAGTGTGTCCTGGGCAGTGGCCTCATCATACCTCCAAGCCCATTGAAGGAATCTTTCCGTTTGCCCTCTGTTGGCCTAAACTGCACTTAGTTGTCATGAAATCAACTGTTTGTCACCAGCTTGAGATTGACCTTTCCAAAGAAAACTGACCCAATTCCCATGATGCCAGACCCAAGAGAGAATTTTTTGGAGAGAGAAAAAATTGGCAAACAAATGGCTGGTCACAGTGTGAGATAGTCCAACAGGTTCACACGCAGGACACATTTGGGACTGAAGAGGAAGCAGATGTGTCCCCTCATTTCAATAATGTGACGTGACCCTGTGGTCATCTAGTTAGGTGATAACTATACTCAGTGCAGTGACCCAACTAGTTAGTCTGGGGTTTACACAAATACTAGATTTTATTGCAACAATTCACTCTACCAAGAAGCTCTAAATAAAATAATAACTACAATTTGCACATACTAAGTGCCAGGTACAGTGTGAGCATGTTTATCATGTATGGATTATCTCTAAATCTTACTACAAGAAAAATGAAGGAGAACAGGGTTTGCTACCCAAAAATAAGCCTTTTGGGGATATTATTTTAAGCTGGTTACTTTTAAGAAATGTAAGACTCTAACTGCCTAAAAGAATTTAGATAGATGACCTGCTGTAGGAAGGGAGCTATTATCATAGATAACTATAGTTTATGTGAACTAAATATGATAGGGAGGAGCCTAGCAAGACCTGTGTGATCAAAGTCCTCTCTGTCCTATGGTTAAAGGTGGCCCAGCAAACGTTTGTTTACCAAATTTGCTTTCCTATTCCTGTGTGATTTGCCTTCTTGCCCTGTGGAATCCTAAACCAATACTACCCACCCTGCTTCTCCTGAGATCAAGAAGGCATATAGGCCTTAGCCAGTTTGGCTCAGTGGATAGAACATCAGCCTGTGGACTGAAGGGTCCCAGGTTTGATTCCAGTCAAGGGCACATGCCCAGGTTGCTGGATCGATCCCCAGTAGGGGGCATGGAAGAGGCAGCCAATCAATGATTCTTTCTCATCATTGATGTTTCTATCTCTCTCTCTCCCTCTCCCTTCCTCTCTGAAATCAATAAAAATATATTTTTTAAAAAGGCATATAAGCCTCAACTGCCATATTTGTTCTCAGGTCCCATATTCTTATGGAACCCCTGTATGTACATATGTAATTAAATTTGAATATTTGCTTGTGTTAATCTGTCTTTGTCATTTTAGTTATCAACCATCCAGAAAAACTAAGAAGGGGAAGGGGAATTTTCCTCCTTCCCCACAAAGGTATCCTTCCCATTTTATAAAGAATGGAACTGAGTCAGTGGAGTTGAGTATTTTACTGGAATCTCAGTCAGTATGTGGCAGAACTGGAATTCAAACCCAGGGGCAAGATCTGACATAGATTACCTGATTTACAGGTTCAATCCTGGATTGGCAAAATACTGCAAAATACTGGTGATATGACTAAAGCAAGGAACTCAACCTTCCCAACTCCTACCTCGAATTTGTGAGGAGCAGATAATAATGATACCTCTTCAGAGAGTTATTCCTGGAATGAGGTGAGATAATACATTAACAGCACTTCAAAAAATATCTCAGGTACAAAGTAAATTCTCCATAAATGTTAACTATCCTTATTAAAACACAGTGCTGCCCCTTTAACACACATATCCTACACACACACACACACACACACACACACACACAGTTAACTCATAGCTTTGTCCTCAAAATGCAGGCAGGCCTTCATTAACACAGGGCTGAGCTAATCTAATCATTATCCATGACCAAGTCTAGCAGTTAAACAAATGAATGCTCTGTACCTTAAAATAACTGCATTTTTAAGACTGATGCTCTTAGAAATATCACTAAATGTAACATAACTAACCATTTGTTGGAGACACAAGCTTCTTTTGACACGTCCTCCCTTAACTGTCTAGACCAGTGGTCGGCAAACTCATTAGTCAACAGAGCCAAATATCAACAGCACAACGATTGAAATTTCTTTTGAAAGCCAAATTTTTTAAACTTAAACTTCTTCTAACGCCACTTCTTCAAAATAGACTCGCCCAGGCCGTGGTATTTTGTGGAAGAGCCACACTCAAGGGGCCAAAGAGCCGCATGTCGCAGTTTGCTGACCACTGGTCTAGACTATGTTATGTGTCAATGTCTCCAGCCTCAGTAGTACATTTTAGTTCCCCTTAGCAGTGCTCAAAATTCATCTAATTGTTTGCTCAGCATCCAGCTTTCTCTCCAGACCAGCATTTTTCAATTGAAATATAATGCAAACTACATAGCTATCTTAAATTTTCAAGTAGCCACATTTAAAATGTGAAAAAGAACAAGTAATATTAATTTCAATAATGCCATCTATATAACCCATTATGTTCAATATATTATTGGTCTAACATGTAATCAATAAAAATAATTATCAGTGAGATATTTTACCATTTTTATACTGTCTTTAAAATTGGTGTATATTTTATACTTCCAATACATCTCAATAGGGACCAGCCACATATCAACCATTCAATAGTCAGAAGTGGCTGGTGACAATCCAGGGCACATCTCTAAGGGTCCATAACAGTAGGGATCTTGTCTATCCGGTTCACTGTTGTAACCTCGGGGCCCAACACAAGGTCATTATAGAACATTATATACAGAAGGAGCTCAATATGTATGAGTTGGATGATTGTATGGATGAACAAATGAATGGAATTCTAAATGCATAGTTGATACAAAACATTCAACCTCCCGTCATGCTTGTGAAACAGGTCTGCATGGATCAGCAGTATCAGCCTGCTCTAGTAAGTGGGCAATGTCATTCTGTTGTCACTGTGCCTTGTGTTTCTAAATGTCACAGGCTTCAGCGGAGAGTAAACAATAAAATGTTACTATGGTGACCTGGGAGCTCTTCACAACATATGTCAAGTTTTCCTGTGTTTGAAGGTTTGGGAGGGGTGAAGGGTAGTAGAACATGAGAAAGTTGGAATCCTGACCCAGTCTCCCTCCAGGTGTGGGATCTTAAGCAAATTACTCCACCTTTTTATGTCAGTCTCCTCATCTGTAAAACCTCATGAGGTTGCTATGGTGTCTAAATAAAGGAACCCAAATATAAAGCCCCCTGGGGGAGGTCTGAAAGAGAGTAAGTTCTCAATAAGTGTAAGCAGCTTTTATTCTACTTTTACATCCTCCAAGGCCTGCATTGCTCTTACTTTTCCACTGCTGCAAATCAGAACTTAGGCCAGTATAGCCACCAGGGCCTCTCTCCTAACCAGTTTCCTTGGCATTCGCTTCCTCCCTTCTTTATCCTCATTCAGTGTTCAACTTACTAATACTTGATCTTTTCTACTTGCTTCCTAGTTCTGGGACAACTTCTCATCCACTAGCCAGGGACCCCCAAACTACCTCCATATCATCATCTTCCTTAAGATAACTTGATTAATCATTCAAAAAAAAAAGTTTTCCCTTGATTTGCTATCATATTCTTGAGGAATAGGACAGATTAAATTCTTCCCTGCACATCAGTACACCGTAGCTCTTACTTAGGGCATAACAGATCACTGTCCAAGAGCCTAAATAATCCCTGAGAATGGGAGGTTGAACTGCATACAGAACAACATCCAAGAGGGAGTTGTGTAAGAGGCCAGGTAATTAAGGATAAACACTGTCAGCCTGTGAAAGACACCCAGATAGTCTCTAGGTGACAGCTGAAAACCCAATTCCTTTGTTTCACTGGACTTTCTACTGAACAAGCCATACCCACCTTCTCCCTCTCACCGACTCTGTCCTTCCAAAGGACTAATTTAAGGAAGTAGGGCTAATGTTCTTTGTGCCTAAGAGGGCCACAAATTCAAGAATTGCCCATCCATATGCTGGTCAGCAAACCATGAAGTGACTTGACTCTCTTTTTTGTGTGTGACTTGACTCTTTATACTTGCCTAATAATTGTGAGTCATCGGTCAAACCAAGCAGTTTGGCTCCTTAAGAGATTTAGTGTAAATTAATGGGAATGATTGGCTAATCAGGAAGAAGAGGAGGCCAAAGCAAACACATATAGAGAAGCAGATACACTATGACAGAAAAAAAAAACAGGGTATTCACTCCCTAGGGCCACTTCAGATATACATAGGCAAATTGAGTTAGAAAGAGAAACTAGGTGTGGCATGTTCATAGCTTCCTGGTTATACTTACAAACCTTTTACAACTTTACTATAATCCCCTGCATAACCTGTGCTCTACAAGGAAACTAAACTGAGGCAATAATGCTGATGCTTTATGGAGAGGTGGGTGAAATCCCAAAAGGGAATGGAAAGGAAGAGAGAACTTAGGAAAAGTAAATACAAGGTGTATGCTACCAGCTGTTGTGGCCTCAAAAGAAAACATAGCTGATTGTTCAGTCATGTGGGACATTTCTGGGATGATCAAAAGGCATCACTGTCCCAGAACAGTGCATGGGGGGGGGGGGCAGAAGGGACGAGAAGGGAAATAAGAGGGATTTACATGCCAACTGTTCCCATCTCCTGTCTCATTGGTTAGAGCTCATGGCATGGGGGCACTAAGCCTCCCCATCCCCACCCCATACCTTCACTGCATGGTGTGTGAACGCACCTACACTTCCAGGTTGAGTCTCTCCAGTTAGCAACTGGGAACCCAGATCCAACTTCCCACAGTACATCATCTCATCTGAGTCTGTATGTGGTGGGAGCAGCCAGGGCCACCATGAGATTGTCAGGTTGGGGTGAGGGATTAGGTGCCAGAGCTGCTGTAGCTCCCACATAGAGCAAGCAGCTGAGGGCCCTTGATGGAAGGCAGGTGGGACCAGGTGAAACTGAGAGGTACATGCATACATTCAGCACATTGTACCCATTTTTAGTAAGGTGAGTCTAAAAGCCCAACTCAAAATTTACAGTTATTATCACCTTCATCATGTCTCTTCACCTCATTGCCAGCTATAATCACTTCCAAAATCAGCTCAAATGGAAATCTATTGCAGCTTCACACATTCCAGATTCAAGCTGTCTTATAGCATCCCTCCCATAAACCATCAAAACTCACCTTAATCCAAAATTTTCATATCCAATGACTATATATTCCATTCAGTCATGGTCAGACATGTGCCCCAATTTTATTCCAAAAATATGAAGGCTTTCATTGGAGCATTATGGTATGCCAAAGACAAAGAATTCCCCAGTCCCAGACCCTTCTCATTCTTGTTAGGGGATGTTTATGAAAATTTTATAATGATGCTTTTTTTTTAATACTTCAAAGTACATGACCTGGGCATTGATATGTACAATTCAATATGCTTCATAACATCAAGTTGCTTGAAGACATGGCTATATAAGGGAGGCTGTGTGATGTAGCAGGGAAATTTTTACAAGTAATTCGAGTGACTGGCTTCTAGTCCCTGCTCATGCACTGACAGTCTGTGACATGGGATGTGTCAGTCAACCTTTAGGAGGTTTCAGGGTCCTCCTCCATAAAGGAGGGGGCGGAGGGTAGAACAGATCCTCACAGAGCTGGCATCCTGTGATTCTATTTTACAATGACTGAGCAAAAAATGCTCTTTACTTTCAAAGGTTATTTCTCCATCTTTCAAAATATCTAGAACTCCTTGGCTTACCACTTCTTTCCAATGAAATAAAACATTCTAACCAGGCCACAGATGGCTTGGTAATTACAGTGGTTTACCAAGTTCCATTTGATTCCAATGACTTGCACACCCATGTGATTAGAGTTTGAAAGTCTGGCTTCCCCCACAGTAACATGGGAAGCCTCTCTTCTGGGTGTCAGATTGTCTGTCCATCTGAGCAGTAACTATTGAAACCCTACAGGAGGACTCTGGTGCTTGGGGAGGCTACCCCTCAAAGTGTATGCACAAATGGTTCATCACAAAATACCTGGAATTCTGCTAGTTTTGCCCATCATCATTAGAAAATGATGCTAGCTCACCATTAGGGAAATATAACAACCACAAAGGACAAATGAAAGATAAAATAAAACAAGAAAGAGAAGATGAGGCTGCATGGACCAGAGACACAAAAGTAAGCTTGTGAGCCGTATGGTAAGGACAGAGTAGGACTTGATGCATACTATACAAAGAACATGGAAATGAAGCTCACACCACTCTTAGATTCAGGAGTTGTCAGTGAGGATCAGAATACTAAATCTGAGAGTTTCAAGTCCATCAACAACTTTGTGAAGTCCCATTTGGGAAATGTAGATAGGGAGGGTAGGTCACTAAAATGTTACTCATTTCCACATAAGATTATCAACTTTAACAAGTATTAAATAGAGTAACATAAATGGCTTGAAGAAAAGAAACATTAAACCTGGATAGAACTTAGATTTTCTTATAAGACTGGAAGGCTTTCTTGCTATTCTCTAAAGCTCTTCAAATCAAAATAACACTCACCAGTCTCTATAGATGACATAAAACTTAATATTCCATGTTATAAACTAATATGACAGCCCTGGCCAGTGTGGGTTAGTTGGTTGGGCATCATCTGTGCACCAAGAGGTCACTGGTTCAATTCCCGGTCAGGGCACATGCCTGGTTGTGGGCTTGATCCCCGGTAGGGGGCATGCAGGAGGCAGCAGATAGATGTTTCTCTTGCTCCCTCTGCCTTCCTCTCTCTCTAAAATTTCAATAAAAATATTTTTTAATAAACATGAAATAATATGACACATGGCAATGTCTTAAATATCACTAAATAGTGTTAAATTCTCAATGATGCATAGATATGTTTTGTGTGTGTTTCTATATGGAAAGTAACTTATATGTGATTCTGCTTTTCTTAACTATAGCACATATTCTATTAAGAGCCTTAAGGTGGATGGATAATTGCTTAATTGTGTTCATATTTTAAGTACTTCCATACATTTTATTTTCAATGGGTGAGAAATACTTTTTAAATCCTTCAATCACACGCTTGCAGTTATTAATACAAGTGAAGAGAACAACAGTAGCTAAAGAGCAGAGACAATGGATATTTTTTGCACCAGGAATCATGTGTGGATTGGCCAGGTATCAAGATGGCAATATGTCTAAGGTGGATTAGAGGATGATGGTTAACAACTGAAAAGACCTATGATATTTACTATAGTGGAAATATCACTGGACTACAACTCAGAAGATCTGTATTAGAGTCTTGTCTATCACTTACCTGTGTGTGACTGTCATCACTGACTTACTTCTCTGGACCTCAGTTTCCTTACATATAAAATAAGGGATTCCAGGGGTGGGCAAACTTTTTGACTCGAGGGCCACAATGGGTTCTTAAACTGGACCGGAGGGCCGGAACAAAAGCATGGATGGAGTGTTTGTGTGAACTAATATAAATTCAAAGTAAAGGAGCGAAGGGGAGAGCAAGAGAACCGGATAGAACAGCCGGATCCGGCCCGCAGGCCATAGTTTGCCCACGGCTGGATTAGACCATATGACCTCTCCACCCTCTTCCAGCTCTGAAACTCTGTTCTGTAGAACTCTGTGGCCTTCCTTGGATACAACTGACATCTTTTCAGATAGCGAAAGGCAACATTTAGCAGAAATTAGTCATAGGACACGTGTAACCCTAGAAGTAGGACAATGCACCTTGTAGAATATGTACTGACTCAGCTAACCCATTGGTCAATAGGCTCTGTAAATATAATTTTACAAACATTTTAAATAGGTTAATGATGTCATAAGAAAACATGGTTTGTGACTCAATGGAAAACAAGTTATTATCTGTGAATATTTCAGAAAAGACCTGAATTCTGGTAAAGAACCCTTTCATTAGACTCCACAATGGGCAGTCTTCCACACAGCCCTGCCTCCCTTTTTCCACAGTTGAGAGGAGCATGGAGAGTTGGAGGTCCAAAGGACTATGGCACATAGTCAACGATAGCAAAGGAGACCTGGAATGAATAGTAACGTCTGAGGAGGGAGAAGCTAGTGAGTCCCTTAGTAACAGTCTCTGGGTGTATGAGAGTCAGCACTCCCAGACTGCTGTCCTAATGCTCTCCTGACTGCAAATCAGGAGCATCTGCTGTAGTTCTCCATTGTCCCCCATGCTTTTCACAGCAAGGCAGAGCTCTGGCCACATGTGGGAATCTCTAGGAGAACTTTTAAATACAGATGGCTGGACCCTAGAAACTCTGACTCGATCAGTCTTGTGAGCTGATAGCCTTGTGGTGAGGAACTAGCTGCGGCTGGTCAGTCTGGGTGCTTGGCCTGGTTTTCCCATTCAGCATGCACACTTAGCCCAATCTGACACATAAAGCTTTCTCTGAGACTGAGTCTGGTGTTCTAGAAGGCAAAGACTTCTCAGTGATCTGAAGACTTAAGAGGCCCTCAGGGCAGCTCCCAGGGCAAAGAAGATGATGCCTCATGCCATCAATGCTGGGAGGCTGGGTGCCCATATTCTCTAAGAAATTGTCAGCAACCCACTGGCGTGGCTCAGTGGTTGAGCATCAACCTATGAAACAGGAGGTCATGTTTCAATTCCTGGTCAGGGCATGTGCCCAGGTTGTGGGCTCGATCCCCATTGTGGGGCATGCAGGAAGCATCCGATCAATGATTCTCTCTCATCATTGATGTTTCTATCTTTCTCTCCCTCTCCCTTTCTCTCTGAAATCAATTAAATTATATATATAAAAAACAATATATAGATTATTTTTATAAAAAATAAAAAACAATATATATATATATATATATATATATATATTGTTTTTTATTTTTATTTTTTTTTAAGAAATTGTCAGCAAGAGGTCTACCTCATTTTCCTTTTCTTTTTTCTTGTCTCTCTTCCTTGGTTTCCCTGTCTCAGGCAAGTCTGTACTTCAGAATGTTTACCAACTCCCCTATAGATTGGGAGTTCCTAGAAAGTCAAGACTATTCCTGTCCTCTTGCTGTGCGTGTCTAGCACAGTGCCAGGCCACTGTGTCTGCTCACTCCCAGTGGAGAAGCCTGAGGTCCGTGAAGCAGTGGGCAGTAACTGCAGCTGTCTCCCTCTCTCCATCCTCACAGCCAGAGGTTCAGCACTAGGGACAAAGCAGAGACAGTTTCCATTTCTTCTGACGAGGAAAGCTCCTTCCTGTCTAGGCTCCCAACTGAAAATGGATCTCCGCTCCCAGCATTCTCATGATGCCAGGCTCCATGCACCCTAACCCCATAAACTCAGCTGTGCAGTAATCAGTTCATAGTTAGTCTTGTAAAGCCTCCATGAGACCCCTCTAGACTCCTGCAGGCTCTCACCCTCCAGCCAGTCCTTAGTCTATCCTGTAATGGAGCAGCAATATGATAAACTAGTTCCTTCAAAGGCACTGTAGTTCGAGGGGTTGAGAAAAGGGGAACAGCCGGGCCAAGGGCTCCAACACATAAATTTCTTAGTAGAGAAAGGAGCTACATAGCTACTAGTGTAACATGTGACTGGTTCCATGGGGCTGAAAGCATCTCCTTCCCATCACGGTCATCATTCCTGATATGAGAACCAATGTTGTCACTGCATAACTGCTATACACTGTTTTCAGCTGAAACACTGTTATTTTTTTAAAGGTGCTCTAATTGGTTAGCTGACACAATGGCAAGGATCCATGATACTATGAATAATGATGTCACATTGCAAGTGCCACCTGAAGCAGGGTCTGAGGCCTAGGACAGAGAAGAGGCAAGTGTTGAGGAGGGAAGCCAGTTGTGGCTGATAAAAGCTGTCTGCCTGGGAGGGGTGGGGAACCATAGATGCATCAGGATGGCACTGGGCATCTGAAGGGGAACAGAAGGCCCTGGAAGCAGGCGTCAAGGGCCACAAGAAAAATCACAGCTGTACCCAAGAGGGCTCTGCCCCGTGGCAACAGTCCAGCTCCCCCCAATGAATGCAAAACCCTGGAGAATGAATGGGTTTTGTTTGGCTTTTCTGAGATGCATCTTAATTCAAAGGCTGTTGCCTGAGTGAGTCAGATACAGGAAAGTCTCCAACCTCACTCCAACTGGTACTTTTCCATCCTTCCCCTGGATTATATAACATGGCACATTTTTAGAAACTTGGTTCGAGCTGCAGAGACTTCTGCACTAAAATTTCAGTTTCCCAGTCCTCATACTCTCAAATTTCCAAGAAAGGAGATGCTGGGGTTTTTTGAGCTACTAAGAGTAGGAGTTAGAGAATAATATATTTTTCCTACATGTGTAAAAAAACAAAACAAAAAAACATGAGGAAGTCTCATGCAGTCATCTCAAAATAGCTCTTCCTATCCTTGTATTTAGGGATAGAGTAAGAGAACCTGCAGATGGTTGGGTTTTATATGGTTGCTCCTAGGGAAGCACCTGGGAAAGTACCCAGCTTGGAGATTTTAAATGTAGTCACATATGGAGATAGAACATCAGCTGAAATTCATACTAATATGTAGATCATTGATAGAGCATCCAGAATAGTTTTCTAGAGCAAAGAAGTTTCATGGGGACAGCTTGAGAGAACAAGGATCCTAAAATAAGGAAAGATTGAAGCCAGAGGAGAGAGATGTGCTTACAGAGATGGAGGGAGAGGGGCTCAGAGTAAAAAGGAAAACTGAGGCAGAGATTGCTTCAATGACTGTCAAGTTCATAGTTCAAGATGGCAAGTTACAAGGACCAGATTCCAGATCTCTCGTTTCTCACCTCACTTGTTAGAATGCCCAGCCTTATCGCCTTTGAGCCATTTTCCAAAGCAGCTCCTTGTCCCAAGTGACCAGGAAGAAAAAAAAGCAGCAGTCCATTGCCAACCTGTCCTCCTCTGTAGCATTTCAGGCAAAGCTGTGTGCACAGGGAGATGTATCTTCTTGTTTAATGTCTGCTTAGCCGCCAAAGGTCATGGAACCTTAGTCATAGTCTCCTAAACAGCTAAAGCTGAACAGGAATGGAAGGAAGCGAAGGAGAGAGCAGAACAAAATGGGTTGCAGCTGTGCAGACGTCCTCTGCTGGGCCGTGTCTGCTCTCCTTCTGTCTCATGCCCAAGTGCTGACATCTGGTATACATGCCATTCCCCAAGGGCCTTTAAACTGAAAAACCATAACTTTCAGCCGCACTGTAGGGTAATCTTGTCATATGAACTATGCAGAGAGCTAAAGATTAGATCTGACCTAATATGTTTATAGGCAACTCATTTGTGCAGCAAGTGGCCACTGTGGTCCTGCCTCTCCTCTCATACAACCTTTCACAGTGCCAATGGGACATGCCTGTGCCCACGGTTTCATCTGTAGCTACATTTTAGTCCTTTATGTTAATCCTAGACCCTGGAAAGCAAACTAGTGAAGAAGTGGAAAAGTCTTGGTATATAAGTCTTCTGTTTCTAACATAAGGATAACTGTGTGTATAATATTTGTCCTACATCTCACTAGGTAAAGTGGCTTTCTTTAGAGTTCCCTGTCTGTCTATTGATTGCTACAGGACAGTCACAGTTACCCCACCAAAGATTCATCCATCCAGTGGGTCCATGGAGAGACGTGGTGGCCACTTAGCTCTTTACATAAATAAAGAGATAGCAGAAATACATTGAGTGCTTGCTATATACCAAACACAGGACTGGGCACTAATCACCAAAGGTTAACAAGACATGCTCCCTGTCTCCATATCCTAAATACTTTAACAGTCCATGTGAAAACTGTACACGTCCCTTTCCAACTCCACATTCAGAAATGTCACAGTGGCAGCTTGAAATCAGCCATGGTAGGAGTATTTACACTATACAAATTGGCCATTACAGATTAGGGTTTTGTTATTGTTATTCAGATTTTGGGGTGTGTGTGTGTGTGTGTGTGTGTGTGTGTGTGTTGTGTGTCAAGCTGGTTTACCAGCACACCACGGTCTGTAACAATGGTGTGATTGAAGTGCTATAGCAAAGACCATACTTTTCTGCTTTTAAGGGATGGAGTAAGGCTTTACATATAAGATGACGTACTAATTTTGCATTTAAAGCTGAGTAAGATTTCCCAAGGCAACAAAAGAGGAACAAAGAATTCCTGAAAGAATAACATTAGTAGGGTAGTCCTCCCACTAGAGGTGGGCTCCCGCCTGGGCCCCCATTTTCCCAAATTAACTCTTTTCTAGTCTCTTTTCATTTGTGTGCGGCCTTCTCCAGAACCCGAACCCTGAACCGGAACCCTGAACCACGCGGGACGTGAAAGGGGTTCCCACACATGGGAGCACCGGGTCTCTAGTTTTTAATGATATTTTAAAAATAAAAATTATTTTAACTACAAGAAAAGCCCAGTGTAAGCAGAAGGAAGGAAATAATAAAGATCAGAGCACAGATAAACGACATAGAGACCAAAGAAACAATACAAAAGATCAACAAAACCAAGAGCTGGTTCTTTGAAAGGATAAACAAGATTGATGAACCTCTAGCCAGGCTCACCAAGAAGCAAAGGGAGAGGACCCAAATAAACAAGATCAGAAATGAAAGAGGTGAAATAACAACAGATCCCGCCGAAATACAAAGGATTGTTAAAAAATACTACGAACAACTCTATTCCAACAAACTGGACAACCTGGAGGAAATGGACATATTCCTAGAAAAATATAACCTTCCAAAACTCAATCAGGAAGAATCTAAACAGCTCAACATGCCAGTAACTATGGAAGAAATTGAAGCAGTCATCAAAGAGCTTCCGGCAAACAAAAGCCCGGGGCCAGACGGCTTCACTGGAGAGTTCTACCAAACATTCAAGGAAGAACTAAAACCTATCCTCCTCAGACTATTCCAAAAAATTCAAGAGGAAGGAACACTTCCAAGCTCCTTCTATGAAGCCAGCATCACCCTAATACCAAAACCAGATAAAGACAACACAATGAAAGAGAATTACAGGCCAATATCCCTCATGAATGTAGATGCCAAAATCCTCAACAAAATTCTAGCAAATAGGATCCAGCAGTACATCAGAAAGATCATACACCATGACCAAGTAGGGTTTATCCCAGGAATGCAAGGATGGTTCAATATCCGCAAATCAATAAATGTGATACATCACATAAACAAATTGAGAGATAAAAATCACATAGTCATATCAATTGATGCAGAAAAAGCATTTGACAAAATCCAACACCCTTTCTTGATAAAAACTCTCAACAAGGTGGGAATAGAAGGATCATACCTCAACATCATAAAAGCTATATATGATAAACCCACAGCTAACATCATACTCAATGGGCAAAAACTAAAACCATTTCCCCTAAGAACAGGAACAAGACAGGGATGCCCACTCTCACCACTCCTGTTTGACATAGTACTGGAAGTATTAGCCACTGCAATTAGACAAGAAGAAGAAATAAAAGGCATCCAAATTGGAAAAGAAGAAGTAAAGCTGTCCTTATTTGCAGATGACATGATATTGTACATAAAAAACCCGAAAGACTCCATCAAAAAACTAACAGACTTAATAAATGAATTCGGCAATGTAGCAGGATACAAAATTAACACCAAGAAATCTATGGCATTTCTATACACCAACAATGAACTTACAGAAAGAGAGACTAAAAAAGCAATCCCATTTTCCATCGCACCAAAAAAATTAAGATACTTAGGAATAAACCTAACCAAGGAGGTAAAAGACCTATATGCGGAAAACTACAGGACACTGAAAAAAGAGATAGAGGAAGATGTAAACAGATGGAAGAACATACCATGTTCATGGATTGGTAGAATCAACATCATTAAAATGTCCATACTACCCAAAGCAATCTATAGATTCAATGCACTCCCCATTAAAATACCAACAGCGTATTTCACAGACCTAGAAAGAACTCTCCAAAAATTCATCTGGAATAAAAAAAGACCCCGAATAGCCACAGCAATCCTGAGAAAGAAGAATAAAGTAGGAGGGATCTCAATACCAGATTTCAAGCTGTATTACAAAGCCACTGTCATCAAAACAGCCTGGTACTGGCACAAGAACAGACATATAGATCAATGGAACAGAATAGAGAATCCAGATATCGACCCAAACCAATATGCGCATTTAATATTTGACAAAGGAGGCATGAACATACAATGGAGTCAAGACAGTCTCTTTAATAAATGGTGTTGGGAAAATTGGACAGATACATGCAAAAAAATGAAACTAGATCACCAACTTACACCATACACAAAAATAAACTCAAAATGGGTACAGGACTTAAATATAAGACGGGAAACCATAAAAATACTAGAGGAATCCACAGGCAGCAAAATCTCAGACATATGCCAAAAGAACTTTTTCAGTGATACTGCCCCTAGGGCAATGGAAGCCAAACAGAAAATAAACAAATGGGACTACATCAAAATAAAAAGCTTTTGCACAGCAAAAGAAACCATCAACAAAACAACAAGAAACCCCACTGTATGGGAGAACATATTTGCAAATGGTATCACTGATAAAGGTTTAATTTCCAACATCTACAGGCAGCTTATACAACTTAATAAAAGGAAGATAAATGATCCAATAAAAAAATGGGCAACGGACCTAAATAGAAGCTTTTCGAAAGAAGACAGAAGGAAGGCCAAGAGACACATGAAAACATGCTCAAAGTCACTAATTATCCGAGAGATGCAAATCAAAACAACAATGCGATACCATCTCACACCTGTCAGAATGGCTATCATCAACAAATCAACAAACGACAAGTGTTGGCGAGGATGCGGAGAAAAAGGAACCCTCGTGCACTGCTGGTGGGAATGCAGACTGGTGCAGCCACTGTGGAGAACAGTATGGAGTTTCCTCAAAAAACTGAAAATGGAACTCCCATTTGACCCAGTAATCCCACTCCTAGGAATATATCCTAAGAAACCAGAAACACCAATCAGAAAGGATATATGCACCCCTATGTTCATAGCAGCACAATTTACAATAGCTAAGATTTGGAAACAGCCTAGGTGCCCATCAGCAGATGACTGGATCAGAAAACTATGGTACATCTACACAATGGACTACTATGCTGCCGTAAAAAAGAAGGAATTACTACCATTTGTAGGCACTTGGATGGAATTAGAGAACATTATGCTAAGTGAAATAAGCCAGTCAATGAAAGAAAAATACCACATGATCCCACTCATTTGGGGATAATGAAAAACATTATAAACTGATGAACAAAAAGATAGTTACAGAGGCAGTAAAGCATCAAACAGACTGTCAAATTACAGTGGTAAGGTTAGGGAGAGGTGGGGGAAATAAGAGATCAACTGAAGGACTTATATGCATGTATATAAGAGTAACCAACGGATGCAAAACTTTGGGGGGTGAGGGCATGTATGGGAGTGGGGTGGGGGTGGGGGGCAATGGTAAGATATGTACACATATAATACCTTAATAAAAATTTGAAAAAAAAAAAAAAAAAAAAAAAAAAAAGAATAACATTAGTAGAGGCACAAACGTTCCTAATTTTAAAAAGCTGTAGGGCACTAGTCAGTTTGGCTCAGTGGATAGAGCATCGGCCTGCGGACTGAAGGGTCCCGGGTTCAATTCCAATCAAGGACATGTGCCTGGGTTGTAGGCTCAATTACCAATGTGGGGCAGGCTGGAGGCAGCCAATCAATTATCCTCTCTCATCATTGATGTTTCTCTCCCTCTCTCTCTCTTACTCTCTGAAATCAATAAAAATATATTTTAAAAATAAATAAAAATTAAAAACCTCTAGGAATTCAGAGAAAGAAACCAGTACAATCTATTGTGCTGTGCAGGAAATGCTATGGTGCCTTAAAGAATAAATAGATCTTTGGCAGATGGATTTGGGGAGGAGGAAGTAGGGGAGGAAGGATGTGACAGGGTAGGACAGACACTGCCATCAGCATGAACAGCACAGTCCTAAGCTGTTCAACTTAGCTGTAGAAGAGAGAGAATGGTAGATTTTACAAGTAAATAGAACCAATGAATGAAGTTGTACAGAAAAATCGCAACTTCTGTGTGTCTGTAAATTGCAAAGATGGAGTACATGGATCTGTCTTCAGTTCAGATTCTAAGCAGAATTTCAATTTATCCAAGTTTAGCACAAGGTACTAGTATCTTCCCCAGGTGAGAAATTCCTTCCTTTAAAAGCACTTGCTTATTCCCTGCCTTCTTCCCAATAGCATAAATAGTGAGTGAAGAAATTATGTGTTTTTGTGGCTTAAAAATTAGCACAAAAGTCACTATATAACTATCAAAATGGCCAAAATCCAGAACACTGGCAACACCAAATGCTGGTGAGAATGTGGAGCAACTCTTACTCATTGCTGGTGGGTATGCAAAAGCTACAGCCTTTTTGGAAGGCAGTTGGTGGTTTCTTACAAAACTAAACATATTCTTACCTGTGATCCAATAATTGCACTCCTTGTTACTTACCCAAACAAGCTAAAAACTTATGTCTACACAAAAACCTGCTCATGGATGTTTATAGTAGCTTTATTCATAATTGTCAAAACTTGGAAGTGACTGAGATGTCCTTTAGTAGGTGAAAGGATAAACAAAATGTGGTCCATCCAGACAATCGAATATTATTCAGCACTAAAAAGAAATGAGCTGTCAAGCCATAAAAAGACATGGAGAAAACTTACAAGCATTGCTAAGGGAAAAAAAAAGTCCATTTGAAAAGGCTATATTCTGTATGATTCCAACTATATAATATTCTGGAAAAGGCAAAACTATGGAGACAGTAAAAAAAAAATCAGGGGTAAGGGATGAGGGAAGGGATGAATAGGCAGTAAAACTACTCTGTATACTACAATGGTGGATACATGTCATTAGACATGTGTCCAAATCTATAGAATTTACAACACCAAGAGTGAACCCTAACATAAACTGTGAACTTTAGGTGATAGTGATGTGTCAATGTAGGTTCATCAATTGTAACAAAGGTACCATCTGGTGAGTGGTGTTGACAGTGGAAGAAATTGTGCATGTATGAGGACAGGAAATACAAGAAATCTCAGTACTTTCCCCTCAATTTTTCTGTGAAACTAAAACTGTTCTTTAAAAATATTTTTTAAGACAAAAAAACTTAGCACAAGAGAAGAAGCCTGATTTTAAGGGGACCCTGCTCCTCCAGAGCATCTGCTTCTTGCCCCTGAAAAGGGTTTGTTCCCTCTGTGATGGCTGGAAGCCACCAGATGGCGTTGTTGCAACAATAAACTCGCCCTGAGCTTAGAGGCCAAGTTGTTGATGAGCTTCGGATCCAGCAGCAGTATGATCAAGGATTCCCATCCACAGGGACAGATTCTTTAGGAGTCCAAAGGCCTGAAGCTAGGAGAGTAAGGAGGGATTGGAGGAGGGAGGAAAAAAAAATCTGATCTTGGGAAGGAAAATGAGGATCACCTGCAACGGCTAAAGTTTAGCTCAAAATGCATCAAGCTGTTTCATCACGAAGACATCCCTGCAGACATTCTATTTAAAAGGATGGAAGAGAACAGCAAGTTGGAGAAATGCATTTCCACCCATTTTGTGCATGGCTTGTAAGACAGTTTAAGAATCCTCACTAGACTGTGAGGAAGAGATGAACACACCCGATTCAGCTCTAGGGAAATGGTTTGGTGGAGTGAACAGAGCACATGGTAAAGCACACATAATGTAAAATTTGCCATTGGTTATGGGTTGAATGTTTGTATCCCCCCAAATTTATATGTTGAAGTCCTAACCCACAGTGTGGCTATATTTGAAGACGGAACTTCAAAGGAAGTAATTAAGGTGAAATTAGGTCATCAGGGTGGGACTCTGTTCAATAGGATCATGTTCTTACAAGAAAAGACACCAGAGAGCAGAGCCCCCACCTCTCTCTCTCCACTCCCAGAGTAAAGGCCATGTGAGCACACAGCGGAGAAGGTGCTGTTCACAAGCCAGGAAAAGGGCCTTTACCAAAAAACAAATTTGCCTTAACCATGGACTACCAACCTCCAGAACTATGAGAAAATATTGTTAAGACCACCCAAACTCAGGCTCGTTATGGCAACCCAAGCAGCTGAATACACCATCTTAACCACATTTAAGCATACATTTCAATAGCATTAAGTACATTGGCATTATTGTGAAATTTTATTTTTTTAATGCTAGGAGTAAGCAAGACAATTATTTTTAAAACTGGGGATATAATCATAAAAATCTAGAAGAACTCTGCGTTCAGATTGCTTTTCAAGTACCTTTAAATTCTTCCTCCTTTATAAGGACCCACACTGGAAAATAAAACTTCCGGACTATAGTTTATGAAGAAAGTCAATGGAGAAATTAAATCAATAAACTTGTAATAAAAAAGCCTTACACCAAAGAGTCATCAAATGAATGTTCTTGATATTATAAGTGAGAATGTTTAAGTAGGTTGGTTTTCTTTTTTAATTTCCTTCTTTAACTGACTCTTTTGGTTGATCGGCCATTGCTGGTGTCAATCAAGTTAGATAAAGGGAGTATGTACAGATTCCATTTCATTTGCCTGTGCTTTAAAGGATGAACGGTTTGCACAAGGCAAAGAAGGAAGAGAAAAATAATCTGGATGGAGGAAACAGGTTGAATGAAGCCACAGAAGCATGACTGTACATGACATATTAGTGAATTGTTGAGATTTCAAGGGCAACTGTGACACTGGATCACGAAGCCATCCCGGGAAGAAAAGTCAGAAAGGTTCACAGGTCCTAGATTGCTTAAGACTGAAAATCATGCTAAGACATTTGGATTTGATCCTGTGGGCCACCACTGAAGGTTTTCCTTGGGGTTGTGTTTGGGTGCAAGCTATGGTTAAATACAGCACATGAACTAAAAATGAAGGGATGCCTGGTATCAGACATTTTCTACCAGAGTCCATAGAAAAGATAAAAAGGTTTGAAATAAGTAGTAGCAGCAAAAATGGAAACATGCAGACATGGCAGGCATTTTTAAAAATAAAATTGACTTCATAAAGAAAAAGAAGACGTTTTCAAGGCTGGTGAGAAAATTTCTAAGTTGTTTCAATAATGGTTAAGATTAAACTGGCAGGAAATTGGCCTGTGACTTTCTCCCAAGCAAATACCTTTTTACTGTGGATAAATTAATTTTAACTGACTGCCACATATTCCTCTGATACTGTCATGTGAGCAGAAAGTGAGAACAAAGCTCAAAGCAGAGAATTCAACTCCCATCTGGTTCACAGACATTAAGCAGAATAACAGTCAAGATCCCGAATGCTCCTGGAATCAGCTGCATGGCCAGATGAGAGTGGAGGTTCTGCCTCTGTTGTGATCCTTAGAGCACGATTTATTGAGAATATGGAATGTGTACCAAAACAATATGTCCTCCAAACCCTCTTCCAGTAGAGTTGGACAAAAATACCATCTTTCTTTGCACATAATAAAGTTGAAATCAATTGAGGTGTATTGGTAATGTATTCCAAGATAAACCTCATCTACTTCAATTCCTTTTCCATACAGGGGTCCTTGAAGACTTTTCCAAGAGAGTTTGAGCCTTAAACTCTTTCTCATGACCCTAGGTATTCAACAGTAGTTGCATGACCATGAATATTAACAGGTATACTTATTGGCTGCATCTTATTGTATGTTTAATAATTGGCAGCATGTCGGTATGACTCAGTGGATAGAGCTCCCGCCTGCAGACCAATGGGTCGATTCTAGTCAAGGGCACGTACCTTGGTTGCAGGCTTCTCCCAGCCCAGTCTTTGGTCAAGGCGCATGCAGGAGGCAATCAATCGATGTATTTCTTTCATATCGATATTTCTCTCTGTCTTTCCCTCTCTCTTCTACTCTCTCTAAAAGACCAATGGAAAAATATTCTCTGGTGAGGATTAACAAAAAAATAATAATAATTGGCAGCATGAATGGCCACATGAATTTGAGTTAACTCTGTGATTATGTTGATCTTGCCTATGAGTTGCTTAGAATCTAATAAGAGAGATAGCCTATTATAAATAATTATAATACTAAGTAGAAAACAGAATAAAGAGGCAAATTGTTCCTGTAATTAAGAAAAGCCAAGCCCTGGTCAGTTTAACTCAGTAGAGAGAGTGTTGGCCTGCAAACTGAAGGTCCTGGGCTCAATTCCAATCAAGGGCACATGCCTGGATTGCAAGCGTGCAGGAGGCAGCTAATCAATGATTCTCTCTCATTATTGATGTTTCTATCTCTCTCTTCCTCTCCCTCCTCTCTAAAATCAATAAAAATATACGTATTTTAAAAATAAAATAAATGCAGTTTTTGCCCGAGACCAGTGATCTCTTCTAATCCTATAATTCTGTAATCCTAAACTCAGGCAAAAAATTAAAGATTAATGAAAAGGCTACTTAAATACTTAATATATGCCAGTCTTTCATTTAATTGCTACAACACCCCTATGAGTAGATATGGATAACACCATTTTAGAGATAGAGAATTTTATTTCCCACTATAAACTCCTCAAAGATGGAAACTATCTCCTGTGCCTCTAGGTTTATGCTGCTCAGAATATCATCTAGAATAAATGAGCTGATTGTATACTTAGAATATTCACAACCACCTTGTGAAGGAGGTTGCTTTTTCTTGTCTCCATTTTGCTGATGAGGGAACTAAGGGTGAAGAAATAAGCAATCTGCCCAAGGTCACACTGGTGGTTGCCCAAATTCTGACTCTTCTCATTCTGCCACATTACCCTACCACCACCACCACCAATTGCCTGTGTCTTTTCTAAGGCCCCCCAAGAGAAGTTTTGCTGATTCTCTTCCCAAATGGAGTAGTTTGACATGTCCTGCTCCATTAAAAAATGACTTGGTCACACAGAAGCACCATGATTTACCTGAGCTTCCAGAGCTAGCCCCTGCCAGACAGCAAACAAAATCCTAGTCCCAGTCCCCATGTGTTGCCAGCATTCAGTTCGCATCTCCACCTTTACTGGGGACCAGTGTGTATAAAGGGTTCAGCTGGGTGCAATTATAGTGCTTCACCCTCATGATGACTACCCAGGGTCAACTGTCAATTTCAGAACTGGATTTTCCAAAAAAAGTGTCTATTCCTAGCTTTCAAGTGGTTTGAGTTTAGCATAAAAACACCTAAGAATGTGTACAATGTAGTATTTTCCCCTTCTTTGGCATTTTAAATTTCCATGTACTTAAGTGAAATTCAATATGTGACTAAATACAAATTAACTCATCAAAATGAAAGCAGTAAGAGATGCCAGTTATTTCCAAGACTTTTTGCCAAAGTCTCCCTTTGCTCCCTCCTGAGAGGCAGCACCAGGCTGTCTATTGATATTTAGCATTCAGGTGACATTTTACAAACCCAGCATCCATTTTTAATGAATTATTGCACATAAAAGCTCAAAGGGGAAGTTGTGGGCATAGCTCTATCCTCCCAACTCCACAAAAGACATGTAATAAAGACACACAGCCTTAACTGGTTTGGCTCAGTAGATAGAGCGTCAGCAGACTCAAGGGTCCCTGACCTGCAGACTCAAGGGTCCCAGGTTCGATTCCTGTCAAGGGCATGTACCTTGGTTGCGGCCACATACCCAGTAGGGAGTATGCAGGAGGCAGCTGATCGATGTTTCTCTCTCATCGATGTTTCTAACTCTCTATCCCTCTCCCTTCCTCTCTGTAAAAAATCAATAAAATATATTAAAAAAATAAAGACACACAATACAGCTAATTAGTAGGAATAGAAGTTGGGAAGTGAGATACTTTATATTCCTTTTTATTGTTTAATTTTTGTCTAAAACATGCATTAATTTAATATTTTTTAAAACTCAAGTAAATAAAAGAGTTCTAAAAATAAAGTTTATAGTTAACATGCCAAATAACCTGAATTAAGTCAGTCATTCAAAACTATCAGACTCTTTGCACACCTAATAACTAACGGTGATTAAGAACTACAGGTCTCATTATCCATTACCATGCTATTAGGAGAAATGTGATTCAGACAGCAAATCCCAGACCAAATTCTGCCACACACAGAAATATTTATTAGTGAGTAGGCACAAAAAGAAACATTTATGCAAGCTCAATGAAGTACCAGGGCTCAGACCTTCCGTGAAATGTGAATTTAAAAGAGATGTAACACTAGTCCAGCAACAGTACTCAGCTCCTGTGTTAGTGAGAGCAAATTGCTAGAACCCTCTGTTAATACTTGGACACAGGACAAATTGGTGTATCGAAGTTAAACATCACTCAAAGGTTTATAATTTGCTGGCATTGTTGGATTCCTAAACCCTCTTCATGCAAGGGCAAGGGTGTCTGTAAGTAGTTCTAGCCAATTCACATATCTTGAACAGCACTCAATTCTCCTATGAAAAATAGCTTCATGTATTTATTAGGCTCATAAGAAAAGCCTCCTAGGACTGACCAGAGATAGAGATCACTAAAGCCTTACAGTAGCCCACCAATACTACCAACCACTCCTAAAGGGTATATCCAATTAGGGTATTTCAGAAGTTAACAACCCCATAGAGGATTAAACAAACATGCAAACATACACACACACACACCACTGTATATACTGAAATATTTTAAAGTAAAATACTTAAAAGTACATTTTATGGACACTATAACAGCTAGATAAGACAAAAAAATACAACAGTGATAGGTGGATTTTATAAAGACACACCAATGGTATAAGGATGGAGTCTCTGGGCTCCTTCCATAAAAATTAACATATTTTTTAAAACCTTAGTTTGGTTCTTAATTGTGCACACAAAAATCACAGCTTAGTCTCTTCATTGTTTTTTGTATGTTTCTTTTCTTTTTTTAATTTCTTTATTGATTAAGGTGTTACATATGTGTCCTTATTCCCCCATTACCCCCCCATCCCTCCCCCACTCATGCCCTCACCCCCCTGTTGTCTGTGTCTATTATTAGGCTTAGATGCATGCATACAAGTCCTTTGGTTGATCTCTCCCCCTTACCCCCACCCTCCCCTACCTTCCCTGAGGTTTGACGTTTTGATGTTTCTCTGTCTCTGGATCTATTTTTGTTCATCAGTTTATGTTGTTCATTATATTCCATAAATGAGTGAGATCATGTGATATTTATCTTTCTCTGTTAGTCTCTTCATTTTAAATCCAAGCAAACTGAGGTCCAGATGAGCAACATGACTTACTCAAAGTTGTTCTCAAGATTAATGACAGAGCCAATACTGGCACCAGTCTTCAGTTTTTCCATGAAGTTTCTGAAAAAATAAACTTTTCAAAATATAAAAAGAATCCATAGCAATTCATAATGCCTCACTTAGATATAGCCACTACTGATGCATCTCCTTCTAGATATTAACATAACATATAGCCAAACCTTGTCATTTTAATTTATAAATTTTATATGCATTATGCATGGTTTTATGGACTACTTTTATAGTTTTTAATGTCTATTAAATTTATTGGGGTGACATTGGTCAACATATACATAAGGTTTCAGGTATGGGTTTCTATGCTATAAAATCTGAATATTGCAACATATGCTTTTATTTTAGTATTTGATTTTTATATTGGAAACAATCTCCCATGACATGTAATAGCCTTCAAAAATATGATTTCTGTAATGATTGCATGGAAGTTTCTAATATTATCATTTATTTATCCATTTCTCTATTGCTGGACATAAAGGTTATCTATATAATAAAAACCCAGTGGTCGTAACGCTGTAACGACCAAAGACCAGTCACCAGGAGGCTGTGTGCGTGGCAAGGCGCACGCAGGTGGGTGGGGCTGCGTGGTGCCAGCGGGGCTCGGGGGTCCCGGGTCTCACGCAATTTTGTGCACTGGGTCACTAGTCTCTAATAATAATAATCACTCTAAGATGAACATTTTGCCATTAGAATTTAAATACTATGAAGGTGGGAAATTTGTCTGTCTTATTGATCATAATGCCATCAGCCCCCAAAAAGTATCCATCACAGAGTAGCTCAATAAAGATAAGTGGATGGATGGATGGATGGATGGATGGACATCGATGGATGGATTAATAGGGCTGGGTATTTGTAAACAAATCTGATAACTTCTCAAAACTCATTTTGGTTGAACACTAATACTGATATTCTCGTTAAGGTTGCCACAAAAAATACAGGACACCATTTGTCTGAAATGATTCATTGTATTGTATTAAAAATATATTCATTCTTTATCTCACATTTACCTGAAATCATTTATTTACCTGAAATTCAAACTTGACACATCATATTTAGATTTGCTAAATCTGATAAACATAAAATTAATGATGTACCACCTTCACAGAACAGGCTGCCAGAACACCCCATTCGTCCCCAAGCAAAAACTCAGTCCTCTTAAAGAGTCTAAACCCAATGGCCTAAGGCAGCCAAACAGTGAGAGTGCTGTAAATAGCCATTTTCATTAGTCAAGAGGAGCAAGAAAAACAATAGAGTCTGGCTGGCATGACTCAGTAGTTGAGCATTTCCCTATGAACCAGAAAGGCATAGTTCTATTCCCAGTCAGGGCAAATGCCTGGGCTGCAGGCTCAATCCCCAGTGTGGGGTGTGCAGGAGGCAGCTGCTCAATGATTCCCTCTCATCATTGATGTTTCTATCTCTCTCTTCCTCTCCCTTCCTCTCCATCTACACATCAATAAAAACATATTTAAAAAAAGAAAAAAGAAGAAAGAAAAGAGAACACCCAATAATAACAATGAAAAGAGCCAGAGCATGATCTTCCCAAACACAATCATAGGACATGAGTATCTTTCAACACTGCTCTCACCTCTGTCCCCGCCTCTCCTCCTCTAACTCTGATCTTAGTCACTCCTATGCCTTCGGGTGCTCTAGTCACACTTATCAGATATTGTGTTATCTAATCCCTGCTTATCTCTCAAACCACTTGCCTCTCCCTGCCCCTCACTCTGTGCACTGCAGCCACTCTGGACTTGTTTGAATTCCTCCAATGTTCCAGGCTCCTTCCTACCACAGGATCTTTGCCCAGCCTCTTGCTTCTGCCTGGAAAGCCTTCCCTTCCTCCTCCTCCCTCCTCCCGTTACTTAGTTATTTCTTAGTCACCCTTCATCTCAGCTCCAAAATTACTTCCGGGAGGAAGCTGTCCCTAATTAACTTTGCAGATTAGGTCAGGTTCCCTTTTCTAGGCTATTAAAGGTATTGTGTGTTTTTTTCCTTCTTTGCACTTACAATAGTTAACATTTTGTTTTGTTTTTGTGATTATTTGTTTAATATGTGTATTTACTATAATCAAAAGTCCACGAGGGCACCTAGAAGAGTTTCTGCCAAAATAAAACAACTGGGCTCTCTATAAATATTCATTGACTGGTGAGTGAAAGCCTTCAGAGTAACATGTTACCCACCCAACGTAGACAAAGAGCCTCTCCTAACTGGGTAGGTTGGCTCACTCCAGGTGAGTAAAAGGAGGCAGGTCAAACTCCAGTTTCTTCTTTCACTAAGTGTCTACGGAACTGTCTACAATCCTCACTTTATGCCACTTAGGACATGAATATGACCACATCCCAATGTGAAAATGTTAGAGGCGTATAAGTAGTATACTTTAGAAAATACTTTAGGAAATATGGGCGAACATGGAGTGAAAGTTAGAGTCTCTGTCTGTCATTCAAGCTAACTTTTCTTCCAGTTGAAAATTTCCAAACTTTCAGGTCTGGGGGGATTTTCACTCCTCCATGGGCCTCCAGGGCACCATTTTATCCCAGGTTTTCGCCTAGCTTTTCCTCTTCACTGGATCCTCTTCCTCTGTCAAGCCTAGGCCTCTTTCCCCCTCAGTCTAAAGTATTACTGAAATCTTCAAACGTACACAAAAGTAAAAAGACCAGCACCCATCATCCAGCTTCAACAAATATCAACACATCATCCCTACTTCCTTCCCAACACAACTGGATTATTTTGAAGCAAATCCCAGATATCATATTATTTCATTCATAAATAGGTCAGTATCTATTGAAAAAACATAAATATTTCCCTGAGTGTCTTAATTTTTTTTTTTGAGAACCTTTTCAGCTTTAATTCTTTGACTTACCTTAATTTACAAGTAAAATTTATGGTTGAGAGTCTGAGATTACTTTCTCTTTTTTTAATTTTATTGTTTAAGGTATTACAAATAGTAGTACATTTGTCTCCCCCCCCCGCCCCCGCACTGACCTCCCCCCAGCCTCCCCCCCGGCACTTGCCCTTGTCCCCCCTCCACCACCCCCAGTGTCTTGAGTGTGTTGGTTGAGCTTATATGCATGCATACAAGTCATTCGGTTGATCTCTTACCCCCCAACCCTCCCCTACCTTCCTGCTGTAGTTTGACAGTCTGTTCGATGCTTCTTTGCCTCTGTCTATTTTTGTTCAACAGTTTGTAATGTTCTTTATTATCCATAAATGAGTGAGATCATGTGGTATTTATCTTTCACTGACTGGCTTATTTCACTTAGCATAATGCTAAAATTTTTTTAAACAATTGGCTTGTTCAAATTAGGCTTCAAATAAAGGCTACACATTGGTTAACTGTTGTAGCTCTTAAGTCTCTAAGTTACAGATTCACTCTCTGTATTCTTCTTGCATTTTATTTATTGAAGACACAGGTCATTTGTCCTATAGAATTTTCCATGTCCTAGATTTAATTAATTGCATCCCCCAAGGTGTGATTTAGCATGTTCCCCTGCCCCGCCCTCCACCCCCGAAGTTCCTGCCTATAAACTGCAGTTAGATCTAGAAGCCTGGTGGGATTTGGGTTTCACTTTTGGTTTGACCTGTATATTTCAAAGATAGTACTATGTACTCCTTATTATATCAGGAGGTTCATAGTGTCTTGCTGGGGTTCGTTCATTCATTTGTTTGTTGGTTTGTTTGTTTAATCCTCACCTGAGGATATTTTTCCATTGATTTTTAGAGAGAGTGGAAGAGAGAGGGAAAGACAGAGAGAAATATCGATGTGAGAGAACACATCAATTGGTTGTCTCCTGCACAAGCCCCGACCAGGGCCCAGGCCGGGGAGAAGCCTGCAACCCATGTATGTCCCCTTGACCGGAATTGAACTCGGGACCCTTTAGTCCACAGGCCGACACTCTATCCACTGAGCCAAACCAACCAGGGCTGGGATTCTTTTTTTTAAAATATATTTTATTGATTTTTTACAGAGAGAAAGGGAGAGGGATAGAGAGTTAGAAACATCAATGAGAGAGAAACATCAATCAGCTGCCTCCTGCACACCCCCTACTGTGAATGTGCCCACAACCAAGGTACATGCCCTTGACTGGAATCGAACCTGAGACCCTTCAGTCTGCAGGCCGACGCTCTATCCACTGAGCCAAACTGGTTAGGGCTGGGGTTCTTTTTTATGTTAAAAAATTAATCAGTGACCCTAGCCAGTTTGGCTCAGTGGATAGAGTGTCGGCCTGTGGATTGAAAGGTCCGGGTTCAATTCCAATCAAGGGCACATGCCTTGGTTGTGGGCTCGATCCCCAGTGGGGGGCGTGTAGGAGGAAGCCAATCAATGATTCTCTCTCATCATTGATGTTTCTATCTCTCTCTCCCTCTTCCTTCCTCTCTGAAATCAATAAAAATATTTTTTAAAAAAAATTAATCAATGGTGCAGGTGGTACCAGCTTGATCCATATATTATAAAGTCCTCCATCAGTTTTTTCACCACCTACAGGAGTGGGCAAAAGTAGGCTTACAGTTGTGAGTACACAAAACACAGAGTTTGTTCCTGTATTATTATTTATTTATTTATTTATTTATTTATTTATTTATTATTGTGTTATTTTTATTATTATTAACCTACTTTTTTCACCTTGTAGTTTTAGCATTACACTGCTGATAATTACCCAGCTCTACTGTTTCATCAAAGTGGTGATGTTCTAATTCTATCATTCTTTCTGAACTTATTAGCTGGATTTTTCCATAAAGAAGACATTTCCTTAATCACCATTTTGGTTACTGTAAGTAGAGTTTACACAGGAAAATAGAATAAATGTTTGATTTCACCCCCCTTATTTTACTGGTTTTCAGAATAATCAAAGGTAACAGACTCCTCCAAAATGAATTTTGTCATTTTGAAAATCATTATGAATTCATGGATTGATATACTAGTATGTAGATGTGTTTCAACCCACTGATGTCATTATTCTTTGTGATGCTCAAATTGTCCCATCTCTAGCCAGTGGGAGCTTCTGGGCCCTTCTGATAGGACCCAGTTGTCATTAGTGGCTTCCTTGCTAATCTGACAAGTGTTCTTGGCTCTTCTTGTAGAGTTCCTTACCCAAGTCTGGATCCGCTTTCCTCCAAGGGTGCATGGTCACTTGAACCTTCTTATTTACCAGTGGTTTCACTTTCCCCAGGCAGTGATCAGAGTACTCCAAATGGAACACTCCTGTTGAAGGGGTCAAAATAAGCCATGGTGACATAAAAATTATTTTTAGCTGAAGGCATTTGAGTTTCCGAAATCCATTATCTGCCTAAAAGCTTAGCACCCTAAAAACTAAATTGTGGTAAATCCCCTTCTCAAGAGCAACTCTAATCCTCTCAGAGGCCAGGCAGGGACCAGCCAGCACCCCCGCTCAGACACAGTCACAAAAGTAAGATGTCTCCCATCCATTCTCTTCCAGGACTGCTTACCTCTCCAACGAAGAGATAACTGTTTTACATTTAAATTGTCCCATGAGTGCCCTTTTCCCTCTCCCCTTTATCTAGTAAGGTGATGTAGAAGCCCCAAATGTTGATTGCCCTTTGAGTCACATTTCTTTGTAAACTCACATCTATACTAATAAAAGGGTAAAATGCTAATTAGACCAGATAGACCAGACGTCTTCCAGATGTCATTCCCCCATCCTTCCTGACAAAGCAAGGGCCCGGGCGAAGCCACCTAGGGTCCTGGGTGCCTGCAGCCAGCCCGGGCAAGGCTGCCCAGGGTCCCAGGTGCCTGTGGCCAGCTGGAGGAGGGAAGCCTAGGTCCCAGGTGTGGGGGGCAAGGCAGAGGCAGTTAGGGGCCATCAGGCAGGCAGGTGAGCAGTTAGGGGTGATCAGGATGGCAGGGGAGAGTGGTTAGGGGCGATCAGGCAGGCAGAGGCAGTTAGGGGCAATCAGGCAAGCAGAGTGGTTAGGGGTGGTCAGGCAGGCAAGCAGAGTGGTTAGGGGCAATCAGGCAGGCAGGCAGGTGAGCGGTTAGGAGCCAGCGGTCCCAGATTGGAGAGGGTGCAGGCTGGGCTGAGGGACCCCTCCTGTGCACGAATTTCGTGCACCAGGCCTCTAGTCTATATATATAAAAGGCTAAGTGACTGACCATCCGTCTGAATGTCTGACCGACCAGCCAGTACATATGATGCACCCTGGCAATTTAAAAATAAATGATGACTTGTACACTTCGTTGTAGAGAAAGGCCGAATAGCAATATTAAAATACTTTGTATTTTAATTTTATAATACTATATTATATATACTATTTTGACATGTAATTTTTTGCAGTAATGTAATTACCTCACGAATCTTTCTTCTAATTAATTTCCTTTCAATGTGCATGAATCCAGGCACCAGGCCACTAGTTAATTCATAAGTGATTAAAATCTATTTTTCTGTTAGAGTTTAATTTGCAGACCCCCAAATACTGAACCTCCGAGAGCAGAGGAAAAGCTTTTCCTCTCCAAGACTGTTCTGATTTTCCTCCTCTACCACAGATCTGTATACATAGCAAGTGACGGGCTATTGCCATCTTTATAGCCACCAGACACATTTCAAATTCAACTTGTTCAGATATGAACTCACCCCTTTTGTCCACATCTACTTCTGTTACTCTTTCTTATGGCCTTTGTCAATACTGGGTATCAGTACTTGGTCAGAACAAGACTCCTTTAGAAACAGATTTCGCCCATGCCTCCTGAAGTGGTCTTCTTCAAGCTCTGGCTAGACCAGCCTCCTAACAGCACAGTATAATCCTGGGCTTTGCAACGGCCATGAACTGTTTGAAGACTCTGGAACCACTGAGGACTCTCGGCCAGCCACATCCCTTCATTTGCATGAGGCTGTGAGAAATAGCTTTGAAGAAATTTGTCTGTCTGCGCAGACAAATAGAAGATGGAGAGAACACGGTTTCTGGGTCAGAAGGGTATATTTGATTTGGTTTTGACACTGGCCCAAGAAGAAGAGGCTAAGCTATGCAAGCCCAGTCAGCTATGAGAAGCCCCTCTGCAAAAGCTGGTGTTGAAGGGAGAAAGGCACTCGATGGCTTTGCAGGTGGGCACAGCATGGACAGAGCACAGACAGCAACCTGGGGCAGAAGGACACAATAGCTGTGATGTGACAGACAAACCAAGGGGAACGACTGATCAGGGGGCTTCCAGGAAAAGATTGGACATCCTGCCAGGCAATCAGGTGGCCTCGGAGCACTGAGGTTTTGATGAATGTGATCTTGTTCTCACTCACAGCTGAGTCCTGGGGAAAACTGGGTACAAAAGCAACACCATTCCCTCATCACCCAAGCCAAAGTCCCAGCCCTCATCACTTCCCCTCTCCATACCCACATCCCTTAAGTGACCAACTCTTACAGTTCTAACTTCTCTCTAACGAAGGGCTCTCCCTTGGATTACTGCATTGCCTCCTAGCTGATCTTTCTGACTATAGTCTCACTCCCATTCAAGTCTTCCTCTGTTGCAGAGTACGCCAAACACTTTTTTTTATTTTGCCTCCAGCCAAATATATTTATATTTATTTATAAACTGAAAATGCCCTTCTGAACCAAAACTTAGGTATATTTTAGAATGTGTACAAAAGAGAAATTAAAAGAGAATGAGAAAAATAAATAAATAGATTTGCTAATAGTTTCTTTCACTTTCGCCAATCAATGGTCTTACCAACTTCACCTGACATGTACCTGCAAAGTTACTGAAGGGGCTTTAGACTGGGCTTGCAGCTGATTCTTACTTAGGCTGGACTGGATTATTGAACCTTGAAAATGACTCTTAATGATCTAAAAAGAGACTATTCTTAGGGCTGAAAGAGACAGGAAAGGGATGAATTAAGGAATCTGTCCAAGATGTCGTGTGTGATGGCAGAGACTGAAGATAAATAAATTCATTTCCTGGTCCTCCGTCCATTTAAGTTCAGTCTGTTTAATATATTCTGCCCAAGGCCCAGCAAATTTTTTCTGGCTGGATTTTTAATTTCTTACTTGGCCCTGGGATAAAACATGGAATTGGGTGGCAATATAATCATCAGGTCTGCTTAGGTGGGGACGTTTCAAACTAAACATGGGTATTAGAGGTCCGAAAGCAAAGGACAGGGGTATTCTGCCTGGCAGTGGTCCCACCACACAATAGCCTTTAAAAGGCAAAGATGGTTCTTGCAAGATCCAAAACCAAGTCAGCTAACCTCAAGCCTGGCTCTAAAATAAATTTACAGGCGTCATTTAAGAAGTAGGTTTGTTTTTCCCCATTTTCCAGTCAAAGCAAACTAGCCTAAAAAAAAAAAAAATAGCATTCCAAGTGACCAAAGGTTAGAAAAATTGTCCTGCAAGTGTTTTGAATTCCTTATCACCCCTGATTTCTTTCACAACTGAGTATGGGTCACCAGGGAGGTTATTGGCATGGGGGTTGACAGCTTAAATGGCAAACAGGATGCGCCCCCACAGAGGCCTCCTGCTTTGCTTCAATCAACTGGAATTAATTGGTCTTGGGATGTTTGGGTGGTGGTGACGTGGGTTTTTTGCTTTTCCTTCTTTCATTCTTTTTTACTGAAGGGCCTCAGACGGGCAGACATGGAAACAGCTTCTCATTTGCATAGAGCGTGGCAGGCAAGGGTGAGCTGAGGACACACTGAGCTGCCTCCTTGGCAAAGGCAGGAAGTCAGCTGTAAGAAGCTACCACTTTTCAGCCCTGGGTGGCTTTTCTTTTTTTCTCTCTCTGTCATTCACTTTGGAAGAAAACATAAGTTTAATTTCAAACAGAGCACAAAAACTTGGAAGTGGGGGACAAAAAAAAGGCAGCCCAATGCTCCAGGCTGGCCCAACAATTCTTGCCCCCATTTTTTCTTAATTAAAGGTGTGACCCTGACTGGGTGGCTAAGTTGATTGGAGAACTGTCCCCTACACCAAAAGTTGTAGGTTCGATTCCCAGTCAAGGTACATACCTAGGTTATGGGTTTGATCCCTGGTCGGGGCACATACAGGAGGCAACCAATTGATGTTTCTTTTTCACATCAATGTTTCCTCCCCACCCCCCTTTTCTCTCTAAAATTAATAAAAACATATCCTCGGGTGAGGATTTAAAAAACTATACATGCGAAGCCATCAAACTGAAAGGGGCTAGCGGTCCTTGGCCATCCCAGAGTGTGACTGGCAAAGATTAACATGACAGACAGTGCCCCAAGCGCCCCCTTGCCACATGGAGGCAGACTGGCATCAAGGGGCGCAGCATCCTCTACAGCCACCTGGGCATATCCAAATCTGGTTTCTTCATCATTCCCCTTGGGGGAAGCCCATTTCAAGGAACGCTGCCTGAATGGGTGAGAGGTCTGGGCAGAATGAGCCAACACTGAGAGAAATGCTACATCATTTCAAAGTAAATGGAAACCAGTCAGTTCTTTACGATTGGTTTTCGGGTGTGGTTCAATTCTCCCCAAGTTCTTCTCTTGATTTGAATCTCCTTCACAGATAACGCCACCTTCCAGCTAACTGTGTAATGTGCAGCTCTGCTGTCTGGTACCAGAAACTAATAAGCAACCCTGCTCTGGTATTGGTGGCAAAAGGCAGGCAGGAATATGTGGAGGGGAACTAGTATATTTCTGTGGGTGGTTTCTGGCTAGGAGTCATGTCATTTCTCTCAGATAAAACAAAGAATTCTTCCCCAACAGATGCAGCAAAAATGCATGAGGGTATTTATATGTTGATTTATTACAAGGAACAAAACAATAGTGGGAAATTACAACACTAAGTTGTAATAAGGTAGGTGGTAATACTTAAACCTGCATGTAAACTTCACTTTTATGAGTGTTTCGTCATTTTTATATAATCCTGAATTATCTTGTTCCTACAGCAGGGTCAACAGGCCTCGCACATGGGTAAAGGATGTGACCCAGACCCCTGGAGAGCTCCAAATCATTGAATCAAAATGTTTTTACAAGTTCCTGACTTTCTTGACAATCATATGCCCACTGAGTCACAGTTCTAAAAATATTCTCATCCCACAACTTGTCTTTTCAACTTTCATCACTATTCTCTCCCATACCAAAGTGTTATATATGTTTCTAACAAAGAAGTCTTTTATCACCTGAAAAGCATAGAGGGTTTGCTATTCCCCTCACTCTGTCACTAGCTAGATGTGCAATCCAAGATACCCATTGGACAGAGCATGCACTGTCTTACAAAGCATGTCAATTGTGCCTCCGCAAAATTAAAATCACTATGTTTTATGGTCCTTCAGGTTGATTTGAACGGCAACACCAAGATATCACATCCTTTGAAGGGCCGAGAGCACATGCTAACCTATGAAGTAGAACCAATTTATAATTCAGATATCTGGCAAAGGACTGGCATCTAAGGCAGGGTTTCACTTGGCTTTCTTCTGCATGGTAATGTCTGGGGAAGATATGATTTGAAATGTGGAAATATTTGAATTGAGAGAATAAATCATATTCTAGTGGGATTCCATTTCTTTTTTTTTTTTAAATAAATCTTTATTCAGATTATTACAATTATTTCTCCTTTTTCCCCCCATAGCTCCCCTCCACCCATTTCCCACCCCACCTTCTGCCCTTACCTCCCCCCCACTGTCCTCATCCATAGGTGTCCATAGGTGTATGATTTTTGTCCATTCTCTTCATGAACCCCCCATACCCCTTTCCCCCTGAGAATTATCAGTCCACTCCCTTTCTATGCCCCTGATTCTATTATATTCACCAGATTATTCTGTTCCTCAGGTTTTTAATTCACTTGATTTTTAGGTTCGCTTGTTGATAGATATGTATTTGTTGTTCATAATTTTTCTTTTTACTTTTTTCTTCTTCCTCTTCTTTAAGAATACCTTTCAGCATTTCATATAATACTGGTTTGGTGGTGATGAACTCCTTCAGCTTTTTCTTATCTGTGAAGCTCTTTATCTGCCCTTCAATTCTGAATGATAGCTTTGCTGGGTAGAGTAATCTTGGTTGTAGGTTCTTGCTATTCATCACATTGAAAATTTCTTGCCACTCCCGTCTGGCCTGCATAGTTTCTGTTGAGAAGTCAGCTGACAGTCGTATGGGTGCTCCCTTGTAGGTAATCAACTGCTTTTCTCTTGCTGCTTTTAATATTCTCTCTTTGTCTTTTGCTCTTGGCATTTTAATTATGATGTGTCTTGGTGTGGTCCTCTTTGGATTCCTTTTGTTTGGGGTTCTGTGGGCTTCCTGGACTTGTAAGTCTATTTCTTTCACCAGGTGGGGGAAGTTTTCGGTGATTATTTCTTCAAATAGGTTTTCAGTATCTTGCTCTCTCTCTTCTTCTGGCACCCCCATAATTCTGATGTTGGTACGCTTGAAGTTGTCCCAGAGTCTTCTTACATTATCTTCAACTTTTTGGATTTTTTTTTTTGCTTTTTGCTTTTTCGGTTGAGTGTTTTTTGCTTCT
The DNA here is from genome assembly GCF_963455305.1 of Plecotus auritus. Taxonomy (NCBI): domain Eukaryota; kingdom Metazoa; phylum Chordata; class Mammalia; order Chiroptera; family Vespertilionidae; genus Plecotus; species Plecotus auritus. The sequence continues at coordinate 159,081,094 of NC_137770.1, forward strand.
TTGTATTTCAATTCTTTGACTTGATTCTTGTGTTCCTCTATTCTGTTTCTGGGTCTCTGTATAATATTTTTTATTTCAGTCAGTGTATGTTTAATTTCTAGTTGGTCCTTTTTCATATCTTCGAGGGTCTCGTTATATTTATCGGCCTTTTCTAGGATATTCTTAAAAAGTCTTATAACCGTGGTTTTGAATTCTATATCCAGTCGTTTGTTTTCCTCCATTTCTTTCGTTTGTGATCTGATTCTTTGACCCCGCATTTTCACTGATTCCCTGAGTTGGTAAGGTTTCCAATAAGGCCCAGTGGGTCTGCTTCCCCAGTTAACCTGAGGTGGACACTCTTGGTGCACCCCTTTGTGGACTGTGTGTACAGCCTTGTTGTAATTAAGTCTTTATTGTTGTTGGTATCACTGGGAGGAATTGACCTCCAGGCCAGTTGGCTGTAAGGATCAGCTGTGTCTATGCTGGGAGAAGTTCGGTGCTGGAGACAGCCTTATAGGATTAGACTTGCCAAATTGCAATAGGTTCTGTGCTCAGCTTGGATGGGGTGGAGTCTCAGTCTTGGCTTCCTGTCAGCCTTGCCCTTGCGCGCATGTGCGCTTTCAGTCCTCCGCCTTCCCCAGCTCGAGTCTCCGCCTGAGAATCCAGACTCCCCCCACAAGAGCATGGGTCCCCAGGGGCTCGCCTGGAACTGGGGTTCACTACAGTCAGAACTGGGGCTCAGTGCTGTCAGGAGCCTCTGACTCCCTTCCACTAGGGAAAGCCTGTGGCAACCTCCGCAGCCTTTGTGCGCACTGGCACGCGTGCGCGTGCGCACTTTCAGTCCTCCGCCTTCCCCGGCTCCCGAGTCTCCGCCCGAGAGTCCAGACTTCCCCCACAAGAGCGTGGGTCCCCAGGGGCTCGCCTGGAACTGGGGTTCACTGCAGTCAGAACTGGGGCTCAGTGCAGTCAGAATCCTCTGACTCCCTTCCACTAGGGAAAGCCTGTGGCAACTTCCGCAGCCTTTGTGCGCACTGGCACGCGTGCGCGTGCGCACTTTCAGTCCTCCGCCTTCCCCGGCTCCCGAGTCTCCACCCGAGAGTCCAGACTCCCCCCACAAGAGCGTGGGTCCCCAGGGGCTCGCCTGGAACTGGGGTTCACTGCAGTCAGAACTGGGGCTCAGTGCAGTCAGGATCCTCTGACTCCCTTCCACTAGGGAAAGCCTGTGGCAACCTCCGCAGCCTTTGTGCGCACTGGCCCACGCGCGCCTTCAGACTTCTGCCTTTCCCAGCTCGAGTCTCCGCCCGAGAGTCCAGACTCCCCCCCGTAAGAGCGTGGGTCCCCAGGGGTTTGCCCGGAACTGGGGTTCAGTGCAGTCAGAACTGGGGTTCAGTGCGGTCGGAGGCTTCCTTCCCCCTTCCGCCAGAGAAAGTCAGCCAGGCTCTCAGCCGCCCTTCCTCTCTGCGCGCACAAAGCCCCTTTGCCGTACCTCCAATTCTCTGTGAGCTTTTCTTTTTCCTTCTAGTTGTAGAATTTTCACTCAGCCAGCTTTCCTGTGGTTCTGGATGGTGTCCGTTCTGTCTTTTAGTTGTAGTTTTGAAATTGTTGTGCGAGGCAGCAGTTTAGGTGTTTACCTATGCCGCCATCTTGGTTTCTCTTTCGGGATTCCATTTCTAATGACCATGAAGATTTGCAGTTCATTGGTCTTTGCCACTAAAATGATTTCCTCTTGTCAACTTAGATGATGATTTTTTTCACACCTTTTTACTGGGCTTTTTGAGGACATTTTTAGAGGGCAGGGTAAATAAGGAGACGTTGTGCACAAAGTGTTATATCAAACGCCATTAACTAAATGTTTTAATAAAACCTGCTTTGTGTCTATGCAGCCAATGTGAGTTGTCTGGGATGAATTCCCTGTCTGCTTGTTATGCAGACATACAAGCCACTGCAAGGCAACCTAGAAACGTGGGTCAGTGTGTAGGATTCTCTAGAACCAGACAGACATGCCCATCTTATTCTGCATTTAGCTCTTTGACCTTAGGCAAATTGCTTAACTATGTTTTAACCTCATTTCTTAATTTGTGGAACAGAGACAAAATACTTACATCACTGGGTTCTTGTGAGGATTGTATATATAAAGTGTTTATCACAGTGCCTGAAATGCCAGATAAGTGGATAAATAGATAGATATTCAAATATTTTGGAAGAGAGTTGAGTTTATTTTTCAGAAACTCTTCCTGGGGAAAATCATCCAATGACCCAAATAAAAAATAAATAAATAGTTCTCAGTGTTTCACACTGTGAAGTATTAGTAATCATCAGCTCCAACTTGATCATCTATTTCTTTACCAGAATTCCATTCAGTTTTTCTCATTATTATTTTTTTTTATCAAATCCTTCCCTGTCCTCATTTCAATTCTGTTTGGGGAAATAATACTCAGAGGATACAACAGGAGGGCCTAATTTTTATTCCTCTCCTTGCTGTCCAGTTTCACAGTATGGTCAGGTATATTTATCAAACCTCTTTTAGCCACAACCTGCAAAGGACATTATTTTTTTTAATTCATTGGGGCGGTCATAGAGACAAATCAGATCATTTTGGCACAGAGCCATTGGTTCCGTACAATAAAAGAATATAGCCATTTTATGCATAGTTATCAATTAGCCTTCATACCATTATACGGCTTGCGCAAGTCTGTCCTCCCCTAGTCTTCTCCGTGTCCCCCCCTCTTCCCTTGTCTTCTTGGTTAACCCAAATTTGACCTGCTTTTGCTCTTATTCAGCTCACTTCTGGGATCTGAATCTCAATTATTTGGGACAAAACTCTTGATCTCCTGCCAATTTCCCAGGGTCACATGGTGATGAACAAGATTGGATTGGAGGCACCAAGGTGCTCTATAGGCACTTGCATCGCAGCCCACTTACACGGCTCTTTTTCCTCCTCGTTGGTATTGAGATGCTTCCCTAGATTCTTGGAGGCAGCCCCCTCTAACAAGGTTCGGAGCCTGACTTTAGATTTAGCGACGCTCTGCTTTACCTGAATGAGGCATCATCTCATAACTCTCTAAACTCATCTCACCACTCTCATGGGGACAAACGCATGGAATGGGAGATGGCGGCCATGGCAGGGAAAGGGAGAAGGGCAATCTTTGATCTTGCTCCAGGCCAGCATTTCCACCATCGAATTTTAATCAAAACATGCTTTCCTTTCTTTAGACTGACCTCAGGGCATGGCATGCCCTTATTGTCCTTTGATAATTTGAAGGAAAAGACAATCTTAAGAGTAAGAAAGGCACCCCCCACTCCCACCATCTCCCTCTTTGTTTAGCCAGGAGATAAAGCAGACAAATGGTGGCCTGACAACCAGCCAGACTCATCTCCCATGTTCTTCATTTATCAAAAATTCAAAGGAGCAAACTCCACGGCTGCAGTTCTCCTCCTCCCCAGTGGCCTAGGGCCCAACACTGACCTGATGGGGCCAGGCTGGACGGAAGCAGAGCCAAGAGCCTGCTCGGCTAACCCAGGTGACTTCCGTCAAAGGGGTGCGGCTCTTGCATATTTCAGGCTGCAGTCACTCTGCCCCCAGAATGCTCTCTGCAGAGTCGCAGAGTCGTGTTTTGATGAACCAGACTGGCACCGACAAACCACCAGATTCATTTCCTGACCCCATCAGCACCATGTGAAAAGGCTAGATGTGGGTATATCACTGGAAGCAATATCCAAGCGTGCACACCTTTCCTTGGCTCCTCCAGGTGGATCCGTTCATCCTGCCTACACTCTAACCACAGATCGAGTACTGGACAGAAAGCAGAGTGGTGTGGGCCTACACAGGGACAATCCACTGCCTCACCCTATTTCTCATGCCCAGGAAGCTCTCAGGATACAGCACCCCAGTGCCTGGCACCTCCCTGTATCACTGAACTCCCAGTGCCCTTAGCGTAGTCCAGGGACCTACATAGCCTGTTGGCTCTCCACCTCTACCTGTCTGTCTTCTCAGTGCTGGTCCTCTTCTTCCTACTCCATTCTTTTGGACTCAGGAACTAGGACCTTCTCTGCCTCCAGCCTGCACTGAAACCAAGCTTCAAAACCTGGCCTAAGTCCCTGAGCTTCACGGCTTGTCCACCGTTCACAACCTCCCATGCCTCAGCAGCACCTTCAGTTCTTTCCCCATCTAGTGTCCCTGCCACTATCATTCTCAGCAGCAGACACCCACTCCTGTTTAGACACCCACACAGATTATTATAGCCCCTTCCTAGTCCACGGTTTGTGAGTGGTGAATTCTCCCCAATTAAAACAACCAATTTTTAATAACATTCATTGTTAGAATGTTCTTACATATTCAGAAAAATCATGATTATTCCCTAACTAGCTCCTCACTGATACATGCTCAGGAAATGCAAAGTAATTGTAAACTCCAAAATAAGTCTGATGAGAGAGAGAATTCCCATTAACTCTAAGTACATGGTAAAGTAGCTGACATTCGTATGACCATTATAGAATGAGATTGATATTACATCTCACTTAAAGATGAGAGTGTTTGCCATCTGAATTAGCTCACTCTTTTGCCTTCTAATATCAAAGCTTCAGTCCAACTAGTTGAACAAGAAAGGGGAGAAGGGACTCAAACACAAGTAGGTTAGAACAGGAAGAGACTTTATACTTGTAGGTAGATCGTGGATATAACTACTCTGCACCCCTCTTCTTGCCATCATAGTTGATCCTTTTTCTCTTTCTTTTTCATGTTCAACCACCCCAAGCAAAGAGGAATTGCTAAAGTTGATTTGATTTAGTAACACGTAGTACTCGGAGCCAGCACAGTCACCCAGAGAGAATCAGAGGTCTGTGTGATTGGCAGGTACTACCAGGCATCAGAGTCTTTCCTGTGTACTTGACCCCATTCCTTTTTCATCTGGGCACTGGCGATTCTCAATCAAGTACTCACATCTCTTAAAGAGAAAAGCAAGCTGATACACTGGAATTTAAGGTCAACCTATCAGATCTGATGCATTCTTTTTTTTTTTTTTTTTTTTTTGTACCAAATTACTTTTTGAAGGAATGGTGCAAATGAAAGACATAAGTGGATAGATGATTTGGTACAAGTTATACAAAAGGTAAAGGTAACTCCAACATGCAAGTACTGGTTTGGTGGCCAAGGAAGTCACCCCCGCACCTGTGGGAAGGCAGCCTCAGGCTTAGCTCTCATCACTGTCTCCCAGGGTGTGCTTGTCAAAGAGATTCTCTGCCATGCCAGTTTCGGGGGCCCCCAATCTTCCCAAGTTGGTTACATAGTCACCCAATTCTTTGATGGATTCACCTGCTCATGCAGGTAGTGAGTCTCAATGAAGTCACACAAATGAGGGTCATTTCTGTGAGTGGCCAGTGTGTGCAAGCACAGTAGTGACTGATTCACACTTTTTCCAAGTGTAATACAAATTTCATTGCATTCAGCCTGTTCTCCCAGTCATCCCGGGCTGGTTTTTTGATATCCTGAAGGAAGATTCAGCCACCTCATTGGTTCTGCAGCTTCATCAGTTTCTCAGCATGTTCCCCCTCCTCATGAGATTGGTGATGAAAATATGTGGCAAAGTTCTTCAAAGCCACATAGCTTCGCAGTCAAAGTAGTAAGACATGGACAGGTAGATGTAGGAAGCATAGAGCTCCAGGTTGATCAGGCAGTTGATGGTGGCCTCCAAGTCCTGGTGGTAGTTCTGGTGCACCTGTGAGGTGGAAGTGGTCATCGTGGTGGGTGGCTAAGGAGAGGAGGCTGCACAGCACTAGAGCTGTGGCAAGGGCCTTGGGGCTGTCCGAGGGAGCTGTGAGGAGGTGGCTGAAGGTAGATGTGGGCAGCTGGCTGGGATGGGGGTCAAGGGCCGGTTCCATCCAAGCATTGTTGAAGCAGAAAAACCACAGCGACTCCCCTCAAAGATTGTCTCATTGCATTTCTTAGACTGCATTTTCTTCTCATTGGTCTTGGCTCAGGCAATCTTATCTGATCTTGTGGTTTTCTTTCCTTTTTTTTTTTTTTTTGTTTTCTTTTTGATCCTGTGGTTTTTAATGGTATCTACCTTCTGTCACTTCCCAGTTCCTACCTGTTACATCCTTCTGAGCTCAGACCTATATATCCAATCCCTATGCACTTGGTTCTTTCATAGTCATCTCAAACATTGTGTATCTAACCTGAACATTTGAACCCCCCAACTCCCCACCGCCCTCCGCTTGCAATATGTACCTCCTTCAGTGTTTGCCATTTCAATATGGTACTTTTAATCTCTCATTGCTAATACCTGACACCAGGGTGGTGCCATCCCTGACACTTCCCTCCCTATCTCTCTCACTACCACCCCCATCTAGAACATCACCTAGTCCAATGGTCGGCAAACTGCGGCTCGTGAGCCACATGCTTTGGCCCCTTGAGTGTGGCTCTTCCACAAAATATCACAGCCTGGGAGAGTCTATTGTGAAGAAGTGGCGTTAGAAGAAGTTTAAGTTTAAAAAATTTGGCTCTCAAAAAAAATTTCAATCATTGTACTGTTGATATTTGGCTCTTTGACTAATGAGTTTGCCAACCACTGACCTAGTCCAATGGAGTCAAGCTTGAAAATGAATTGATAATCCATTCACTTCTCCTGGTCTCTACTGCTCCAACCTGATCCAAGCCACCCTGCTCTCTAACCAGGGCTACACAAGAGCCTGGGGGTTGGGCTCTCCTTCCCCTTATTTTGCTGCCCACCTCAACTCCCTATGCAGCAACCATAACAAATGTTTTTATTGTGGCAAAATATATGTAACAAAAATTTACCATTTTAACCATTTTTAAGTAGTTTGGTAGCATAAATACATCGTTGTGTAACCACCACCACCATCCATCTTCAGAACTCTGTCATCTTTCCCAGCTGAAACTCTGCACCTGTTAAATAATAATAACACCCCACTCTCCCTACCCACTTACCCACAGGCACTGAAAACCACCATTCTACTTTCTGTTTCTATGAATTTGACTACTCTGGAAACCTTACATTAAGTGTAATCAGACAGTGTTTGTCCTCTTATATCTGGCTTGGTTTATTTAGCATAATGTTTTCAAGGTTCACCCATGTTATAGTACCTATATGCCAGAATTTCTTTTGTGTAAGGCTGAATAACAGTGCATTGTACATATATACCACATTTTGTTTATCCTTACATCTGTTGATGAATATGTGGGTTGTTTCCATCTTTTGGCTATTGAGAATAATGCTGCTATGAACATGCAGGTACAAATATGTTTGTGTCCTTGCTTTCAGTTCTTTTGGGTATATATCCAGGAGTAGAATTGCTGGATCAGTGATATTTCTATGGTTAATTTTTTGAGTAACCATAACAAACTTAAAAACATTAGTTGGAGCCTTAGCCAGTTTGTCTCAGTGGGTAGAGCATCAGCCTGCACACTAAAGAAAGGGCCCTGGGTTCAGTTCCCGTCAAGGGCACATATCTTGCTTGTAGGCTTGACTCTGGAGGCAACCAATCTATGTGTCTCTCCCCCTCCCTACCACTCTCTCTGAAAATAAATTTAAAAATATCCTTGGGTGAGGATTAACACACACACAAAAAAAAATTAGTTGGATTATGTCTTTCCTAAAGTCCTTTGATGACTTCCCATTGCACCTGGTAACCACTAAACAGATGTTCCAAATTTTGCCTATCTGCCCTGGCCTTTCCCACCTTATTCCATTTCACTCAGCCCCTTCCTTTCTCACCCTGTTCCAGCCTCACTGGTCTTCTTTTCATCACTCAAGGACACAAAGTTCATCCTTGTTTCATCACCTTCACATAGCTTTTCCCTGTCTGGAATTTTTTTCTACTCTTCCACTCTCCAGGTCTCAATTTAAATATCACAGGAAAGTCTTTCCTGAGCCAGTCCTAGGCCTCTCCCCTGACCCCACCCCTCAACCACCCATCCCCACACACACACTCCCTGCCATCTAATCCTGATATATGGATATAACCTGTATCTCTCAATTGATTGGTTTAGGGGTTGTAAGATCAAGGCTCCTGACTCTCACATTCTCATTCTTATCCACAGCACAGATCACTTGGTTGAATAAATGAAGAGCCCTGTTACATTATGAGTTTTTGTTGTTACTTTTCTTGCTGTTGCTTATGTGTCTTCATAAAATGATGGTTGAGTTCTCCTATTGGTGTTTGTATATGCCATGCCATCTGACATGCACAGAATGTTGTATCCCCTAAAATTCATTTGTTGAAGCCCTGGTCCTCAATGTGATGGTATTTGGAGTGGGCCTTTGGGAGGTGATTTGGTCATGAGGGCAGGGACAGGATTGGTGCCCTTATAAGAAGAGACACCAGAGAGCTTGATCGATCTCTCTTATTGAGTGCACTAAGGAAAGGCTATGATAGGGTACAGTGAAAAGGCAGCCATTTGTAAGCCAGGAAGAGAGCTCTCACCAGAAACCAACCATGCTGGGACTCTGATCTTGGACTTCCAGCCTCCAGAACTGTGAGAAAAGAAATGTCTTTCGTTTGAAACTTAAGCCATCTAGTCTATAGTGTTTTTTTATAGCAGCCAGAGCAGACGAATATACCCTCTACCTCAAATCCATCCTATTACACTCAACTGGTGTAATATGAGCATGTTACTTAGCATTGCTGTCATTACATCTCATTATAGAATTGGTTGTTCATATGTCTGTTCCTTCCCGCCCCCCCCCCCATTGATTTTTAGATAGAGTGGAAGGGAGGGAGATAGACAGAGAGAAATATTGATGTGAGAGAGACACATCCATTGGTTGCCTCCCATGTGCCCTGACCAGGGCTGGGGATCAAAACTGCAAACCAGATACACGCCCTTGACCAGGAATACAACCTATGACCCTTTGGTGCACAGGCCAACACTCTAATCCAGCCATGGGCAAACTACGACCCGCGGGCCGCATCCGGCCCATTCCGCTGTTCTATCCGGCCCGCGGAGCCGAAAGAGCGGAGGGTTCTCTTGCTCTCCCCTCCGCTCCTTTACTTTGAATTTATATTAGTTCACACAAACACTCCATCCATGCTTTTGTTCCGGCCCTCCGGTCCAGTTTAAGAACCCATTGTGGCCCTCAAGTCAAAAAGTTTGCCCACCCCTGCATCACTGAACCACACCAGCCAGGGCTCATGTGCCTGTTTCCATCATCAGACTTAAACTACTAGTTGAGGCAGGAACCACATGTGATTTATTTCTTCTTTATCTCGCCTGTTGTTAACCCCATTCAGAGCCATACACTGAGAGGCATGTTTTTAAAAGTTAGCTGAAATTATTTGGTGGCTTGGTTTAAATATATCTATAGCAATTTTACATTTATGAATATATTCTCTTTCCAAAAATAGTTTTGAATAAACTTGGTTTCTCAAATGTTAGTAATTGTCAAACACTTTAAATCACTATCTAGCCATATTGCAATTAGAGCAAAAATATGATGCATACTTATGCTAACTAGTGAGTGATTTAAGTTACCACATTTCTCTTTATTTTGTGAATGTTTTGTCAGCATTCAGACTGAGTGCCTAAATTATTTAAATGTCTCTCTGTGTGTATACACAAATGTTAATAATAACTACCATTGCTGAGTTTCTGCATCTTGTAAACTTATAGTGATGGGCTCTTAATGCTATGCTAAAGTGCTTTATATATATGATATAATTTAATCTTCACATAATTCTGTAACGTAAATATTTTTATTCCAGGTTTGTGGAAGAGAAAACGTACTCTCACAAAGACTGAGTAACTCCTTAAGGCTACCTAGCAGGTGAGTGGTAGAGTCAGGATTTGAACTCAGGCTGTCTAAGTCCAAAGCCACGCCCTAACATATTTGCTGTGAATAATCAGTCAGCTTTATCTTCCCTGAAGTTTGGGCTATGCTCATTTCCTTCTTTAATGCATCCTTAGTGCAATGGAAAGCAACCTTATCCTTGGAGTTGATCTTATTTCTTAAGCTGGGAGGCCTCCCTGAGAACAGAAGTTACAGTTTAGGGAAAATTTCAGGTCATTTAATGGTCAGGGCAGGCTAGGTCATGCTTAGTGAAAACAACCTCAAAATCCCAATGGCCTACAACAACAAACAGTTTATTTCTAGCTCACATTATGTCTGTTGCAGGCTCAGCTCCATGTCCGGAACCCAAGCTGGTGGCAGCCTTTATTTGACATTGCCTATCTTCAGACAGAAGTAAAAGGGGGACAGTGAAAACACACAATGACCTCGTTGGCCAAAGTCACATGGCCAAGCCTGATATCATGGGGTGGGAATTATAGTCCTTGCCCAGAAAGGAACAGCTATTACTTTGAACAATATTACAGTCTATCATAAAGTTCTTTTTCACTATGAAAAAAAACCAACAGATTATTTCAGTTTGGGAAGAACATTTTTGTTCTGTATTCCATAAATCCATAGCACCGTGCTGCTTTTGCCAGAACACTATGGTAATAACTGCTTTTTAATTTAAAAAGATAACATTTCATCTAAGAACTTAGAACTCAGAGAATGCATAATTTAAGGTGTATGAAACAGAGACCTTTTTAAATAAACAAAACCACATGAATACAATAAAACTAATTTTTCAAACACAAACTCTTCTATATAAGTGCACATTATATCTCCTGAACAACAGTCATCAATTCAAAAATTAGAAATATTTTCATCACTAAATTTTGGCCTTGTATCTTCACTATACTGTCTGATTCAGCATTCAGAGCACCTTTTTATTTCTCACAGTTCTAGAAGCTGGAAGTCTGAGATCAGGGTGCCAGTAGAGGCCGTGTCTAGTGAGGCCTGCCTTCTGGCTCTTAGATAACTTCATTTGGCAGAAGGGGCTCACTAGAGTCTCTTTTATATAAGGGTACTAATTTCATTCATGAGGGCTCTACCCTCATAACCTACTCACCTCCCAAAGGCCCCAGCTCCTAATACTATTGCATTGGGCATTAGGGTTCAACATAAGAATTTGGGGAGACACAAATACTTAGTCTATAGCAGTGATGAAATTACCATTTGAATGGATAGACTGAGTAAAACAGATGGCTCCATCTCACTTCTGTGGGTGGGCCTCATCCAATCTACTGGAGGCCTGAACAACAGAGCAAAAGGCTGAGTAAAGGTAATTTTTGCTCTCTCTCTCTCTCTCTCTTTCTCAACTCTTTCCCCTTGCCTGATTGCCTCCCAGCTGGGACATGAATCTTCTCCTGTTTTAAGGACTTGGACTCAGATTGGAACTACACCATCAGCTCCCCTGAGTCTTCAGCTTGCCAATTGCAGATCTTGAGACTTCTCAGCCTTCATAACTGGCATGAGCCAAACCTTATAATTAATACATATATAAAATATTACTTACAGTTTGTATATATTTACATATGTATATGTATGCATATGTAGATGTATATATATACATATTGGCTCTGTTTCTCTAGCGAACCCTGACTCACACAAACAGATTAGAAAATCTTCCTGCTGTATGGTTGGGAAAACTGTGGTTTAAAGAGATGCAACTCTTCTTGAGTCATTTAGCAAGCAAGGTTTCTGGGTTCCAGACTCTGGATTTATAACCTGAACCAAACCAGCAGCAGGGCATGTTTGCTGTGTGACCTAAATTTGGCCAGCATCCCCCTTGACCCCAAGCCCAGCGTGGCACAGGACAGTATGGGCTTTGTTGCCTATGGTTGCTTCAGGGACCTGGCTCCAGGGAATCTATCAGAAGCCTGCCTTGCCCACACCAAGTGCATGGAAGGGACCTCTGCCTTCCAATTAGGCTGTGGCAGACATGAGGCACGGAGCTTTCGGATGGTATGGGTCCTAGTATTTTCAAGGACAAGGTCAGAGATTAGTCCAGTTGGCTCTTTCTGTGCCAGCCAAAATACTCTCAACTATAATTAAAACAAAAGTAAAAAGAGCCAAATAAAATTTGCAGGGGCCAAACTTTCCATGCCTTAAGCCTGATAACATGTTTTAAAACCAAGGAATCAAACAAGGTCAAGAAAATAATTTTGTTCTATTGAAGTGACCCCATAAACTTTCTGCTTTGTGGAGGGGTATAATCTAACAGAAGCACATGGTAAATCACCTGGCCACCATCAACACACTGGTTCTAAATGAAGCTAGCCTACAGTTACACAGGCTTAGATGGTATGCAGATGGCCAATGGGCCCATGAAAAGATGCTCAACATCACTAATCCTCAGGAAAATGCAAATCAAACCATCATGGTTGGTCAGATTTTTCAAATGCAAAGAATTTATATGTTCATATAAATATTTCAGCTCATTTCTATTTGTTTCTAAAGGTATTATATATTCATATATCAGCAAATGTATGTGGAATGATATATTTATATGAATTGATCATTAAATTTATACCTTTCTGTACTTGGAAACACTTAGATAAGACCCCTCCACAATAATAAGATATCACCTCACTTCCATTAGGGTGGCTTTTATCAAAGACAAGAGATAACAAGCATTGGTGAGGATGTGGAGAAAAAAGAACAATGTGCACTGTTTCTGGGACTGTAAATTGGTACAAGCACTATTGAAACCAGTATAAAAGTTTCTCAAATAATTAAAAATATATATTATGATCCAGCAATCCCACTTCTTTGTATTTATCCAAAGAATATAAAATCAGTATCTCAACAAGGTATCTGAACCCCCAAACATCACCTGGTACACCGTAAATATATACAAACATTACTATTCACAATATCCAAAACATGGAAGCAACCTAAGTGTTCCTTAATGGATAAATGGATAAAGAAAATGGGATATATATATATATATATACTAGAGGCCCAGTATATGAAATTCGTGCACTGAGGGGAAGGGGACCCTCAACCTCGCCAGCACCCTCTCATAGTCCAGGACATCCTCAGGGGATGTCCGACTGATGGCTTAGGCCCACTCCCCACCACAGGGAGCAGACCAAAGCCGTCAGTAGGACATCTTTAGCTTTGCCGCGGAGACAGGAGAGGCTCCCACTACTGCTGCTGCGCTCGACAGCCATGAGCCCAACTTCTGGCTGACCAGTGCTCCCCCTGTGGGAGCACACTGACCGGTCATTCCGCTGTCGGGCCAAAACCAGCTCTCTGACATCCCCCAAGGGGTCCTGGATTGTGAGAGGGTGCAGGCCAGGTTGAGAGACCCCACCGGTGCACGATTGGGGCCAGAGAGGGATGTGGGAGATTGGCCAGCCAGGGAGGGACCGTGGGAGGGCTCCAGGGCTGTTCCGGCCCATCTCACTCAGTCCCAATCAGCCAGACCCCAGCAGCAAGCTAACCTACTGGTTGGAACATCTGCCCCCTGGTGGTCAGTGCATGTCATAGCAAGCAGTTGAGTGGCCTTAGCATAGCATTAGCATATTATGTTTTGATTGGTTGAATGGCTGACTGGATGACCAGACACTTAGCATATTAGGCTTTTATTATATAGGATGATGTAAATGCATCATAACAGAGGCTGTGTGGTAAGGCCTAAGACGTCCCCTCTAGTAAAGGAATCGGGGACCATATTGTCACGCACTCATTCGGCGAACATCTTCAGTGCTTTCTCTAGCCCTGAGCACTCTTTCTGTGGGTTCCCAGGGCACAGAATTTCTGCCAACAACCCCCAAGGACCCCTCCAAGGAGACAATGCCAACAGACACCACACTGGCTTATCTGACTCTCAGATTTGTTTTGTTTTGTTCATTTGTACATTTCTTACAGTGGAATCTGTGTCTGACATATTGGACTTGGACCGTTTCACATTGACAAATAGATCTGAGTCTCTAGGCCCCCCAGCAAGACAGCCTCTGCAAGGCCTCCTGGGAGATCAGACAACTGCCCATGGGGACCATGGAGAATGAACCCGTCATCTCCTTGGACAAACAGTTGGCAGGAGTCACACATTTCCCAACATTTAGGATCCAGGCAACACTGTGACAGGGTCCAGGGTGACTGGTGTCCATGGTGGGCAGACTCCAGTGGCCCCACTTCCTGGTGTCCTGCCTATTGTGAACACTTCCTCTCGAGTGTGGGAAAGGCCATGGCTGCTCCTAACAGCCCAGCCAGGGAGCTGAGATGTGGCTCCTGCAGCTCCCTGGGGCCTGTCTGGCTCAGTCGTGGCAGCCACGGTGGGAGGCCCCCTTGGGACCTGGAGAAGCCATGGCAAGAAGCCAGGGTGGCCTCTAGGACCTCAGGGGATCTCTGTCCACAGCCAGCATGCAGCTGGGCCTCTAGTCCCAATAAATCTCCAAACAAAATTAATTTTAATGGCTTTAATTAACCTTAATGGACTATTCCTATTGGTATCTGCTCCTTTTGTGAAGTTGTTGAGGAAATACTTAGAGAGGAACAAACCAAGAGGCCAATGAGGGAAACAATTGGTCCAAAATCTTTTTAAATTAATTGCCTGTGTGCTATCTACTCACATCTCCTTCCGTGTGCAGTGCTCACACTTCATCTGGAGTGGGGCAGGTGGGGGCCCGGCTCGAGTGACCTGGAGGAAGCACAGGGAGAGCAGTAACCACTGGTCACCCCTGGCGCTGCTGGTGGTATCCTTTCTTCCTTGTGGAGTGTCTAGGGAGGGGAAGCAGCTGCAGTGCCCGAGGCTTAGTTCCAGGAGGCCGGCAGTGCTGTCAGGATTGTGCCAGCGGCACTGGCCCATTGGTTCCTGGCCTGTCCTCTGGAGATTTAACCTGCAAGACTACTAAGAAAGCCAGTCCCCAGTTCAGCCCCGCCTCTGCCACCGATTGATTGGAGTCTGAGGGCCGGGAGGAGGGACCAAGCGGTCTGCTTTCCACCTGCCCACTCACCTCACCAGTCACTGCTTCCACAGATTCATCAGTGCCTGAGGGACCCCGGTTCCCCGTTAGCCATCCCCTGATCAATAGAGCCTGCTGTTCGGTCGTCAGACCGGTTGTTTAGGTCGTGATGGACCCTGGCTCTTTATATATTAGTATATATATAATGGAATAATATTTAGCCATAAAAAAGAAGGAAATCCTGCCATTTGCAACAACATGAATGAATCTGGAGATTATGCTATTGAAATAAACCAGATACAAAAAGACAAATATTGTATGATCTCATTTACATGTGAAATATAAAATGGTCAAACCCATAGAAACAGAGCTGGGGAAAAGAGGAAATACGAGGTATTGGTCAGAGGATACAAAGTTTCAGTTATGCAGGATGAAAAATTTCTGGAGCACTAATGTACAGCATGGTGACTATAGTTAACAATGTTTATCATGTACTTGAAATTTGCTAAGAGAATGGATCTTAAGTGATCTCATCACAAAAATATAAACGAAGATAACTATGTGAGGTGATAGATGTGTTAATTAGTTTGATTTTGGTAACCATTTCACAATATATACACATATCAAACTGCTTTTTAAATTAAAAAGCAGTTGGCAAACTCATTAGTCAACAGAGCCAAATATCAACAGTACAACGATTGAAATTTCTTTTGAGAGCCAAATTTTTTAAACTTAAACTTTTTCTAATGCTACTTCTTCAAAATAGACTCACCCAGGCCGTGGTATTTTGTGGAAGAGCCACACTCAAGGGGCCAAAGAGCTGTATGTGGCTCGCGAGCTGCGGTTTGCTGACCACTGGGTTAGGCAATCATATACTTTACAAAGTGTTCCTCCTGATATTTCCCAGCAGGCACTATACATAACTGTTACAAAATTATTGACTATACTGTACTTGACATCCCCATGATTGTTTTGTAACTACAAATCTGTAATTTTCAATCCTTTCACCTTTTTCACCCAGTTTCCCAACAAAAATATAGAACACTTTATGAATTTGTGTGTCATCCTTGCTCAGGGGCCATGCTGATCTCCTCTGTATCATTTCAATTTTAGTACACGTGCTGCTGAAGCGAGCACCAGTTGTTGATTATTATTAACATGCAATTACTTTTATTTTATTTTTTTATTTTTCACTATCCTCAAAACATTTTATTCATACTTACATGGATGAAAAATTAAAATACTTGAAGAATTTTAAAATAAACAACAATTAAATTTATACACTAAAAATATACCTCTGCCTTTTCTTTCACTGGTAATTGAAAGCATTCTTGGTAGAGGGAAAAGCTAGTGTGCAGGTTCCAAGGAAGAAAGAAGTCCAGCAGGTGGAGATTACTGACAGAGGGGGAGAGTGGTAAAGGAGATTTCTTGTGCTAAGGCAAAAGGATTTCAAATTCAATCAAAGTTTTCATTATCAAGAATTTTAAAATAATGAAGAGACTCTTATTTGCAGTCTATATTATAATTGTTACCTTGTAGTTACCCTTAGATTCCACCAAAAGTGTATCTCAGCTGCAAAGACAGAAGTACCTGATATACAGTAATTCAGGGCTATGGCCCCAAGCTGTGCCCACCAGGAGCCTCTGCCCAGCCCCTCTGCTTCATCTCCCAGATCAGGTATACACGATGCTTATGGTACTCCTGGATCATTATGTGTCCCATCGATTCCACGCTCCCTTGTCCTTAATAGGCAGCAGCTGGCTCCTGAAACAGATGTCCAGCTGGTGGATGACTTACTTGGGCTGCACTCAGCGCCTTGCATCAGAGCAGCAAATGCCAGCTATCCTTCAAAATATGTGCTATTTGCAGGGATGATGGGGCTTGTGGTCAGACACTGCTCCATTATGAATACCCTCTGAGGAGTTCAATATAGGGATGGATCACAATGATTTTAAAGTAACCACTTCCAAATCTTGACTGGTTATCTTAATATATACAGAAGAGCAGTGGCACGTAAAATGTAAAAGCCACCGAGATTCCCTATGGAAATGTACAATGGTTGTTGTGTGGCAAGCAGAAGTCCTGGTTGTTTTATGTTTCTAACAAAGTTTGAGCACAGGACAACCGTTTTTTAGAGAAGGAGGCCACGTGGTCCCCAAGCATATGAGAAACAGGAGACCAAATGCACAGAACTCTTCCCATTATTGACTGTGAAGCCCCAGACTGTGACCCTGCAAGTGCTAGTACAATTTCTCCATCTTTCTATGCTCTGTATCTGTATTTGTCTGAGTCCATTTGGGCTGCTATACCACAGACTGAGGGGCTAAAACAACAGACGTTTATTTCTCACTGTTCTGGAGACCAGAAGTCCAAGACCAAGGTGCCGGCAGATTTGGTGTCTGGTGAGAGCCTACTTCTTGTTCCATAGATGAGACTGTTTTTGCTGTGCCCTCACATGGTGAAAGGGGTGAGGGAGCTCTCTGGGGTCTCTTTTATAAGGGCGCTAATCCCATTCACGAGGGCTGCACCCTCATGACCTCATCACCTCCCCTAATACCACTCTCCCCAGAATATTCAATATTCTGATCACTTTGGGGGTCAGAATTTCAACAGATGAAATTGGGGAGGGAGCACAAAACATTCAGTGCATAACAACATCTGACACTTGAAAGCTATTTAATGAATTATAAATTTGCATCAAATTGTAGTTCTCAAACTTGCCAGCATATTGGAATACCTGGACAACTTGAAAAATATTTACTGGTACAAGAGCCCTACCCCCCAGAGATTCTGGTGAAGGGCATGTTCTGGACATTTTCAGCTCCACTGATGATTCTAATATGTGGTCAATATGTGACCTAATGTGATCTACTATGTGAGAACTATTGGTACAGAAAGAACTATTGTTACTATTGGTATAGAATTATTGGTACAGAAGCAATGCAAGTATTGCTTTTCTGCACAAATGAACATAACCCACAGGCTGGTTTCTGTCTGGGAAGCTGCTTTTCACTCGTCCCATGTTCAAGCCATCAGTGGTTCATGCCAAACAGTCCTATCTCATCTCCTCATCTTTCAGCAGGTACGGTCTCCAGTGCACACTTCCTTCCTCTTCCGTTTTAAATTCTCCTAAATGCATTTCCTTGGACTTTTCTCAAGAGTCAGAGGCTACTCAGCTTCATATCAAATGTACCTCCTGGAGAAATTCCAGAACCTTCATATAAACACTAGAGGCCTGGTGCATGAAATTCATGCACGGGGGAGGGGGTTCCCCTCAGTCCAGCCTGCACCCTCTCCAATCTGGGACCCTTTGGGGGATGTTCAACTGACTGGCAGTTGGACATCCCTCTCACAATCCTGGACAACTGGCTCCTAATTGCTCACCTGCCTGTCTGCCTGATCGCCCCCAACTGCCTCCCCTGCTGGCCCGGTCACCCACAACTGCACCCCCCACCAGCCTGGTCACCCCTAACTGCCCCCCCACTGGCCTAGTCACCCCAACTGCCCTGAGATAGGACTGACTGCCCCACGCAGCCTGCTGTTCAGTCGTTTGGTTGTCCCTTACTAACCCCCCTGCCGGCCTGGTCATAGGCAGCCATCTTGTGAGGGCATGAGGGTCAATTTGAATATTACCTCTCTATTATATAGGATTAAGTGATAAAGAGAAAAACAGAAGTCCAGAGTGCTAAATATGAGGGTAATGGGGAAGCAGTCTCAATCAGAGCCTTGGTAAAAGGTTAAACCATCAATTAACTCACAAGTGTTGCAATAGCCAATAATTACAGGGTTGACTCTTGTGGAGACTAGCTTTGGGAATGTCAGTCATATCAGCAAAACAGAATTTGGGCCTGTGAGAACCTTCTTACATCCTTCAAAGCACATCAGTGATCAGTTGTCTCCTCTACCTGTGAGTAGAGCTCTCTCTAACCCCTTCAGAGGTGGTGGGAGAAGAAGACAGAAAAAAAAGAAAATGGCCAAAGGACAAGCAGAAGGAAACAAAGGGTTTAATGCTCTGGCTTTGATTCCGCTGGGATAGCCATGCAGGCACACAAGGAATAAGTACTTGGGAGAACTGCCATCTGAGACCTTTGCTGAGTCCTGCCATCAGTCCAGCTCTGTGATACTCCAAGTGCTAATTGTGTGCATTTCTCTTTCCCTGTTGATTTTTTGTGGCTTTAGGGAGCCCAGATAAAAGTAATTATCCATGGAAGGGAAGATGGCTGCCGACGGGAAGGCAGACTGCAAGATACTGTGTGAGTGAGAGAACAAAGGGAGAGTGTGTGATCGCATGGGGAGTGTTTGTTAGTGAGTTGAGGGACAGCTATACTCCAGGAGACTGTGGGGGATGACTGGACGGGGTTCCGCTGACCAGGCAGCCCCCGCTGCTGCTGGGTTCCTCTGACATGGAGACCACGCCATCTTGAAGGGGAAAGTGAATGTTATTGGAAGCCTGAAAATCTACAACTATGGCACCCAGCAAACAGCTGCGAACCCGAGAACACCGGTTCCCAAGTGCCGTGAGCATGTGGATTCAGAGGAGCTCTGCACCCCCTCACAAAAAACAGATTTCGCCTGGGATAAGGTGAGGTCTGTGGTCTGAGCAGGAGAGAGAAACGCACACGGCAGGAGCTGGAGGATCCGGGGAAGTCTGAGACCAGAAAAATCCACAGCCATTGGGGCTGGCATGATCCGCAAATGTGGAAGGAGGTCCAGAGAGCTGCTAACAGAAGGGAACTCTAAAAAGCAACCCATAGCTGAACTGGGAGCAGAGGGACAGGCTAGAGATTTTGGGGGTGTGCCGGCTGCTTGGACCCAAGGGGAAAGGAGACTGCACATATTTGCGCACATCGCCAGGGTTTGCACCCTTGCTCTGGTTCTTCTCTCTCTCTCTCTCTCTCTCTCTCTCTCTCTCTCTGTCTCTCTGTCTCTCTCTCTGTCTCTCTCTCTCTCTCTCTCTCTCTCTCTCTCTCTCTCTCTCTCTCTCGATTCTTGCTTCTGATTGCTGAGCCCAATGCATAGGATCACCCAATTGGGGACACTCTAGGTGACTGCAGGGGAAAGTTGTTTTTGTGGAACCTGGGGATCAGAGTGGGGAATAACAATCAGAGAACCAGCTCTGGGGCAGGCCATTCCCCCAAACCAGTATTAAGTGCCATGGGGAAAACAAAACCTAAACACTAGCTAGAGAGGACCTATAGACCCGGAGGTCAATCCAGAAACACTGCCACCCAGGGGTTGAATCACAAATTGACTCTTGTGTAAACACAAAGTAGTATAAGAAATAAAAACGTGAGGATTCAAGAATAATGGCGGCGGAATAGACAGACGTGTTCCGAGCCTTGTCCTGGAGCAGAAAGAAAGAACAGCTGAGGGTCGCAAGAGGAGTGTTTGTTGGCAAGTTGGGAAACAGCTGAACTCTAGAAGAAGGTGGGGGACTGCTAGACGGGTTCCCCTGACCGGGCAGCACCAACAGCGGCCGGGTCCCCTCCCAGAGCTGCAGGCTTGGAAGTGGAGTCTGCGCCATCTTGAACCAGAAAGTGGAGCTTATCAGAAGCCTAAGAATCCACAACTGCAGCACCCACGGAACAGCTGCAAGCCCCAGAACAATGCTCCCCAATTGGCGAAAACACACGGGTTCAGAGGAGCTCTACACTCCACCACGAAAAGGTCAGATTTTGCCTGGGATAAGGTGAGGTTTCTGGTCCCGGCGGGAGAGAGGAACACGTGTTTTGCGGGAGCTGGAGGACCAGGGAAGTCTGTGCCTAGAAAAATCCGAGGCTGTTTGGGCTGGCGCGATCTGTGAATGTGGAAAGGGGTCCTGAGAGCTGCTAACAGAAGGGCTCTCTAAAAAGCAACCCATTTTGATCTGAAGTGCAGGGACACCCTAAGAATTTCAGGCTGCCTAGCCTTACGCGCAGCCCCGGAGTTCACCGGGTGCCTAGACTTACGCGCAGCCCCGGAGTTCGCACACTTGGGCTTTTTCCTCTTGAAATTCTTGCTTCTGATTACTAAGCCCAATACATAGGATCACCCAGTTGGGGACACCCTGGGAGACTTCAGGGGAAAGTTATTTTTCTGGAACCTGGGGATCAGAGTGGGGAGTGACCATCGGAGAGCCAGCTCTGAGGCAGCCCACTCCCACAAACCGGTAGTGAGTGCCACAGGGAAAGAAGGCTCTAACACTGCCTAGAGAGGCCATAGATAGACCCGGAAGTCAATCCAGAAACACTGCCACCCAGGGGCTGAATCACAAATTGACTCTTATGTAATCAAAAATAAAGGAATACGAGAAATTAAGACACACAGCCTGCTTAAAATCAGGATTGGCTTACAACACTGAAGAGCAGTGGAACACAGGGAACTGCAATACTGTCCGGACTGAGAAACAGGCGTGCCAAACAGAACAACAGAGGAAGTGAATGACCTTCACTACTCCACATTTTATTTTTTTATTTTTTTATTTTCATTTTTTGCATCTTTTACTCAAGAAACTAACTTTTTTTCTTTTTTCATCACTTGATTTTACCTTTTTAATTATTACATTTTTATTTTCAATCCATATTATTACTACTGCTATTTTATCTTTTTTTTTAAGTATCATTTTATTTTCTCTTCATTTTATTTAGGGATTAGTGTTCTACATTCTATTTTTATCTTTCCTTTAGCATCGTTTTACTCTATCTCAACTCTACCTTTATGCCATCACTCTCTTCGTAACCTTCCCCTTTTCAGTGTCCTGTTTATCTTACCTCTTTCCTGCTTTAGATTTTCCCTATTCTTTCTGTTTACCCCTTGTTAAAATTTCACCCTATTTACATATCTAATCTCCAATCCCCTGCTCCAAGTCCATATACACCTCTCTCTTCGCTGTCTTAACTATCCAAAAAATTGTTTTTCACTCTGTCCTTTTGTTGTTGTTCACTTGAATGTAGATTATATCGAATTTTTATGGTTTTTTGTGAGATTGTTTTGCTTATTCTTCTTTTGTTTATTTTTTTGTTGTTTTGTGCTTCAGCTTTCCCTTGCCTCACTCAATATTAGTTGGTATTGTAGTTTGTATTAATCCCCAGGCACTTGTTGCTGGCATTTGCTGGGATTAGTGATTGTTCTAATGGAGTTTTATCCCCAATATATATAGTCTGTTCCCCTTTCTCTCTTAGTCTCTTTCTTGTCTCTCTTACTTTTTTTTCTTCTTTTTTTTCTTTCCCTTTTCCCTATTTCATTGTGACACTCCTTTTTTTCTTCTTCTTCTTCTTTCTTTCTTTTTCCTCTTCTTCTTTCTCTCCTATCACCTAATTGCCTTTCTCTGGTGGTCACCTTTATTGGAGGTTATTAATATCGTGAATACATTTCTGTTCAGTGCCTTGTGAGTTGTACCTGGTAGTGCTGTATTTTGTGCCTTTAAATCAACACAGGAGAGAGAGAACTACATAACCAGACACCCAGAGAAGAGAGACCATGGGGAGACAAAGAAACAGCCTACATATGAAAGAAAAGCAGGCATCACCAGAAAAGGAAGTAAACGAAATGGAGGCAAGTAACCTTCCAGAGAAAGAATTCAGAGAAATGATCATAAGGTGGCTGAAAAGAATGGAAGACAAATTCGACAATATGAGCAAGAACCAAGAGGAAATGAAGAAGAACCAAGAAGAAATGAAAAAGGACATCGCTGCTGTAAAGAACTCAATAGAAAGCATCAAGAGTAGACTAGAAGAAGCAGAGGACCGCATCAGTGAGCTAGAAGACAAGATGGGAAAAAATACCCAAGTAGAGCAACTTCTGGGAAAAAAAATTAAAAGGCAGGAGGAGAGCCTAAGGGAACTTTGGGACAACACGAAACAAAACAACATCCGCATAATAGGGGTTCCAGATGGAAAGAAAGCTGAGCAAGGAATAGAAAACCTATTTGAAGAAATAATGACAGAAAATTTCCCTAATATAGGGAAGAAAAAACCCACACAAATCCAAGAAGCTCACAGAGTCCCAAGCAAAATGAACCCCAAAAGACTGACGCCAAGGAACATTATAATTAAATTGGCAAACACCAACGACAAAGTAAGAATCTTAAAAGCGGCCAGAGAGAGACAGAAAGTTACATACAAAGGAACCCCCATCAGACTAGCAACTGATTTCTCAACAGAAACTCATCAGGCCAGAAGGGAATGGAATGAAATATACAAAGTCATGCAAAGGAAGGGTCTGAATCCAAGAATACTGTACCCAGCAAGGCTGTCAATCAAAATTGAAGGTCAAATCAGGAGCTTCACAGACAAAAAAGGACTAAGGGAATTTATTACCACCAAACCAGCAATGCAAGAAATGCTAAAGGGTCTGCTGTAAAAAAAAAAAAAAAAAGAAAAGAAATAGGAAGCGAAGTAGAAACACAGGGGTAAAGAATAGGAATGGCGACAAATAAGTACCTATCAATAATAACTTTAAATGTAAATGGATTAAATGCCCCAATCAAAAGACATAGGGTAACGGATTGGATAAGAAAACACTACCCATATATCTGCTGTCTACAAGAAACCCACCTCAGAAAAAAAGACGCACACAGACTGAGGGTGAAGGGATGGAAAAAGGTTTTCCAGGCAAATGGAACTGAAAAAAAAAGCTGGGGTAGCAATACTTATATCTGACAAATTAAATCTCAAAGTGAAGGACATAACAAGAGATAAGGAAGGCCACTTCATAATACTAAAGGGAGCAATCCAACAAGAAGAAATAACTCTGGTAAACATATATGCACCCAATACAGGAGCACCCAAATACATAAAAAAAAAAACTCCTGGAGGATATCAAGGTAGAGATTAACAGCAATACAATCATAGTAGGAGACTTTAATACCCCACTATCACCATTGGACAAATCCTCTAAACAAAAAATCAGCAAAGAAACATCAATCCTAAATGACTCACTAGACGAGATGGAGTTAATTGACATCTTCAGAACATTTCACCCCAAGGCCACAGAATATATATTCTTCTCAAGTGCACATGGGTCATTTTCAAAGATAGACCATATGTTGGGACATAGGCAAAGTCTCTTCAAATTCAAGAAGATAGAAATCATAGCAAGCATCTTCTCAGACCACACTGGCATAAAACTGGAAATCAACGACAATAAAAACAACCCAAAGAAATCAAACACATGGAGACTAAACAGCATGCTATTAAACCATGACTGGGTTACCAGAGAGATCAAAGAAGAAATAAAAATCATCATGGCAACAAATGACAATGAAAACACTACAATCCAAAATCTATGGGACACAGTGAAAGCAGTCTTGAGAGGGAAGTTCATAGCTCTACAAGCCTACTTCAAAAAACAAGAAACAATGGTAATAAATTACCTAACCCAACAACTCAAAGAGTTATAAAAAGAGCAACAAGAAAAGCCCAGTGTAAGCAGAAGAAAGGAAATAATAAAGATCAGGGCAGAGATAAACGACATAGAGACCAAAGAAACAATACAAAAGATCAACAAAACCAAGAGCTGGTTCTTTGAAAAAATAAACAAGACTGATGAACCTCCAGCCAGGCTCACCAAGAAGCAAAGAGAGAGGACCCAAATAAACAAAATCAGAAATGAAAGAGGTGAAATAACAACAGATCCCGCCGAAATACAAAGGATTGTTTAAAAATACTACGAACAACTCTATTCCAACAAACTGGACAACCTGGAGGAAATGGACAGATTCCTAGAAAAATATAATCTTCCAAAACTCAATCAGGAAGAATCTAAACAGCTCAACATGCCAGTAACTATGGAAGAAATTGAAGCAGTCATCAAAGAGCTTCCGGCAAACAAAAGCCCGGGGCCAGACGGCTTCACAGGAGAGTTTTACCAAACATTCAAGGAAGAACTAAAACCTATCCTCCTCAGACTATTCCAAAAAATTCAAGAGGAAGGAACACTTCCAAGCTCCTTCTCTGAAGCCAGCATCACCCTAATACCAAAACCAGATAAAGACAACACAATGAAGGAGAATTACAGGCCAATATCCCTCATGAATGTAGATGCCAAAATCCTCAACAAAATTCTAGCAAATCAGATCCAGCAGTACATCAGAAAGATCATACACCATGACCAAGTAGGGTTTATCCCAGGAATGCAAGGATGGTACAATATCCGCAAATCAATAAATGTGATACATCACATAAACAAATTGAGAGATAAAAATCACATAGTCATATCAACTGATGCAGAAAAAGCATTTGACAAAATCCAACACCCTTTCTTGATAAAAACTCTCAACAAGGTGGGACTAGAAGGATCATACCTCAACATAATAAAAGCTATATATGATAAACCCACAGCTAACATCATACTCAATGGGCAAAAACTAAAACCATTTCCCCTAATAAGAGGAACAAGACAGGGATGCCCGCTCTCACCACTCCTGTTTGACATAGTACTGGAAGTATTAGCCACTGCAATTAGACAAGAAGAAGAAATAAAAGGCATCCAAATTGTAAAGAAGAAGTAAAGCTGTCCTTTTTTGCAGATGACATGATATTGTACATAAAAAAACCCAAAAGACTCCATCAAAAAACTAACAGACTTAATAAATGAATTGGGCAATGTAGCAGGATACAAAATTAATGCCAAGAAATCTATGGCATTTCTATACACCAACAGTGAATTTACAGAAAGAGAGACTAAAAAAGCAATCCCATTTACCATCGCACCAAAAAAATTAAGATACTTAGGAATAAACCTACCCAAGGAGGTAAAAGACCTATATGCGGAAAACTACAGGACACAGAAAAAAAGAGATAGAGGAAGATGTAAACAGATGGAAGAACATACTATGTTTATGGATTGGTAGAATCAACATCATTAAAATGTCCATACTACCCAAAGCAATCTATAGATTCAATGCACTCCCCATTAAAATACCAACGGCATATTTCACAGACCTAGAAAGAACTCTCCAAAAATTCATCTGGAATAAAAAAAGACCCCGAATAGCCACAGCAATCCTGAGAAAGAAGAATAAAGTAGGAGGGATCTCAATACCAGATTTCAAGCTGTATTACAAAGCCACTGTCCTCAAAACAGCCTGGTACTGGCACAAGAACTGACGTATAGATCAATGGAATAGAATAGAGAATCCAGAATTCGACCCAAACCAATATGCGCAATTAATATTTGACAAAGGAGGCATGAGCATACAATGGAGTCAAGACAATCTCTTCAATAAATGGTGTTGGGAAAATTGGACAGATACATGCAAAAAAATGAAACTAGATCACCAACTTACATCATACACAAAAATAAACTAAAAATGGTTACAGGACTTAAATATAAGATGGGAAATGATAAAAATACTAGCGGAATCTACAGGCAGCAAAATCTCAGACATATGCCGAAAGAACTTTTTCACTGATACTGCCCCTAGGGCAATGGAAGCCAAAGGGAAAATAAACAAATGGGACTACATCAAAATAAAAAGCTTCTGCACAGCAAAAGAAACCATCAACAAAACAACAAGAAACCCCACTGTATGGGAGAACATATTTGCAAATGTTATCACTGATAAAGGTTTAATCTCCAACATCTACAAGCAGCTTATACAACTTAATAAAAGGAAGATAAATGATCCAATAAAAAAATGGGCAATGGACCTAAATAGAATCTTTTCGAAAGAAGACAGAAGGAAGGCCAAGAGACACATGAAAACATGCTCAAAGTCACTAATTACCGAGTGATGCAAATCAAAAAGACAATGCGATACCATCTCACACCTGTCAGAATGGCTATCATCAACAAATCAACAAACGACAAGTGTTGGCGAGGATGCGGAGAAAAAGGAACCCTCGTGCACTGCTGGTGGGAATGCAGACTGGTGCAGCCACTGTGGAGAACAGTATGGAGTTTCCTCAAAAAACTGAAAATGGAACTCCCATTTGACCCAGTAATACCACTCCTAGGAATATATCCTAAGAAACTAGAAACACCAATCAGAAAGGATATATGCACCCCTATGTTCATAGCAGCACAATTTACAATAGCTAAGATTTGGAAACAGCCTAAGTGCCTGTCAGCAGATGACTGGATCAGAAAACTATGGTACATCTACACAATGGAATACTATGCTGCCATAAAAAAGAAGGAATTACTACCATTTGTAGGCACCTGGATGGAATTAGAGAACATTATGCAAGGTGAAATAAGCCAGTCAATGAAAGAAAAATACCACATGATCTCACTCAATTGGGGATAATGAAAAACATTATAAACTGATGAACAAAAAGATAGATACAGAGGCAGTAAAGCATCAAACAGACTGTCAAATTACAGCAGTAAGGTTAGGGAGAGGTGGGGGAAATAAGAGATCAACTGAAGGACTTATATGCATGTATATAAGAGTAACCAATGGATGCAAAATATTGGGGGTGAGGGCATGTATGGGAGTGGGGTGGGGGGGCAATGGTAAGATATGTAGACATATAATACCTTAATAAAAAAAAATTTTAAAAAAGAAATAAAAACGTAATGCTTGCTTGAAAATCAGGACTGTGGCCTACAACACTGAGGAGCAGTGGAATGCAGGGAACTTCAATACTGTCCTGACTAGGAAACAGGCGTGCCAAACACAACAGTAGAGGAAGTGAATGACCTTCACTACTGCACATTTTTAACTTTTTTTCATCTTTTACTTAAGAAACTAATTTTTTTTCTTTTTTCCTCACTTGATTTTACCTTTTTAATTATTACATTTTTATTTTCAATCAGTATTATTACTACTACTATTTTACCTTTTTTTAAAAGTGTCATTTTATTTTATCTTTATTTTACTTTGGTATTAGTGTTCTACATTCCATTTTCATCTTTCTTTTAGCACCATTTTATTCTATCTCAACTTTACCTTTATGCCAACACTCTCTTCCTCACTTTTCCCCTTTTGTTGTCCTGTTTCTCTTACCTTATTCCTGTTTTAAATTTTCCCTATACCTTCTTTTTACCCCCTGTTAAAATGTCACTCTACTTATATATCTAATTTCCAATCCCCTGCTCCAAGTCCATACACACCTCTCTCTTCTCTTTCTTCACTATACAAAATTTTTTTCCTCTCTATTTGTTGTTGTTTGCTTGATTGTTGATTATATCAGGTTTTTTATGCTTGTTTGTGAGAATGTTTCACTTTTTCTTTTTGTTTTTTGCTTCTGTTTTCCCTCGCCTCACTTAATATTAGTTGTTGTTTGTAGTTTGTATTCATTTCTAGGTATTTGTTGCTGGAATTTATTGGGATTAGTGGCTGTTCTATTGGAGTTTTCTCCCCATATAAATAGTTTTTTTCCCCTCTATTTTTTTTTCCTTTTCCCAATTTCACTTTTGCACTCCCTTTTTTTTCTCTTCTTCTTTCATTCTTATCCTCTAATTCACCTTTCTCTGGTGGTCACCTTTATTTGGGGTTATTAATATCATGAATACATTTCTGTTCAGTGCCTTGTGAGCTGTGCCTTGTTGTG
This sequence comes from Plecotus auritus, assembly GCF_963455305.1. Taxonomy (NCBI): domain Eukaryota; kingdom Metazoa; phylum Chordata; class Mammalia; order Chiroptera; family Vespertilionidae; genus Plecotus; species Plecotus auritus. Next base: position 159,109,309 of record NC_137770.1, read on the forward strand.
TTGTATTTTGTGCCTTTAAGTCACACAGGAGAGAGAGAACTACATACCACACACCCAGAGAAGAAAGATCATGGGGAGACAAAGAAACAGCCCACATATGAAAGAAAAGCAGGCATCACCAGAAAAAGAAGTAAATGAAATGGAGGCAAGCAACCTGTCAGAGGAAGAATTCAGAGAAATGGTCATAAAATGGATGAAAAGAATAAAAGACAAATTCAACAATATGTGTAAGAATCAAGAGGAAATGAAGAAGAACCAAGAAGAAATGAAAAATGACATCGCTGCTATAAAGAACTCAATAGAAAACATCAACAGTAGACTAGAAGAATCAGAGGAGAAATAACAACAGACCCCACAGAAATACAAAGGATTGTTAAAAAATACTATGAACAACTCTATTCCAACAAACTGGACAACCTGGAAGAAATGGACATATTCCTAGAAAAATACAACCTTCCAAGACTCAATCAGGAAGAACCTAAACATCTCAATAGGCCAATAACTATGGAAGAAATTGAAGCAGTCATCAAAAAGCTTCCAGCAAACAAAAGCCGGGGGCCAGATGCCTTCACAGGGGAGTTTTACCAAACATTCAAGGATGAACTAAAACCTATCCTCCTCAGACTATTCCAAAAATTCAAGAGGAAGGAACACTTCCAAGCTCCTTCTATGAAGCCAGCATCACCCTAATACCAAAACCAGATAAAGACAACACAATGAAAGAGAATTAAGGGCCAATATCCCTCATGAACATAGATACCAAAATCCTCAACAAAATTCTAGCAAATCGGATCCAGCAGTACATCAGAAAGATCATACACCATGACCAAGTAGGATTTATCCCAGGGATGCAAGCATGGTACAATATCCACAAATAAACGTGATACAAAACAAACAAACAAAACAAAAAAAAGTGATACATCACATAAACAAATTGAGAGATAAAAATCACATAGTCATATCAACTGATGCAGAAAAAGCATTTGACAAAATCCAACACCCTTTCTTGATAAAAACTCTCAGCAAAGTGGGAATAGAAGGATCATACCTCAACATAATAAAAGCCATATATGAAAAGCCCACAGCCAACATAATACTCAATGGGCAAAAACTAAAACCATTTCCCCTAAGAACAGGAACAAGACAGGGATGCCCACTCTCACCACGCCTGTTCGACATAGTACTGGAAGTTTTTAGCCATTGCAATTAGACAAGAAGAAGAAATAAAAGGCATTCAAATTGGAAAAGAAGAAGTAAAACTGTTCTTATTTGCAGATGACATGATACTGTACATAAAAAAACGTAAAGTCTCCATCAAAAAACTATTAGACTTAATAAATGAATTCGGCAATGTAGCATGATACAAAATTAATGCCAAGAAATCTATGGCATTTCTATATCAAGAGTGAACTTACAGAAAGAGAGACTAAAAAAACAATCCCATTTACCATCGCACCAAAATAATTAAGATACCTAGGAATAAACTTGACTAAGCAGGTAAAAGACCTATACGGGGAAAACTACACAACACTGAAAAAAGAGACAGAGGAAGACATAAACAGATGGAAGAACATAACATGTTCATGGATTGGTAGAATCAACATCATTAAAATGTCCATACTACCCAAAGCAATCTATAGATTCAATGCACTCCCCATTAAAATACCAACAGCATATTTCACAGACCTAGAAAGAACTCTCCAAAAATTCATCTGGAATAAAAAAAGACCCCGAATAGCCACAGCAATCCTGAGAAAGAAGAACAAAGTAGGAGGGATCTCAATACCAGATTTCAAGCTGTATTACAAAGCCACTGTTCTCAAAACAGCCTGGTACTGGCACAAGAACAGACATATAGACCAATGGAATAGAATGAGAACCCAGATATCGACCCAAACCACTATGCCCAATTAATATTTGACAAAGGAGGCATGAACATACAATGGAGGCAAGACAGTCTCTTCAATAAATGGTGTTGGGAAAATTGGACAGATACATGCAAAAAAATGAAACTAGACCACCAACTTACACCATACACAAAAATAAACTCAAAATGGATAAAGGACTTAAATATAAGATGGGAAACCATAAAAATACTAGAGAAATCCACAGGCAGAGAAATCTCAGACATATGCTGAAGCAATTTCTTCACAGATACTGCTCCTAGGGCAATGGAAACTAGGGAGAAAATAAACAAATGGGACTACATCAAAATAAAAAGCTTCTGCACAGCAAAAGAAACCATCAACAAAACAACAAGAAAGCCCACTGTATGGGAGAGCATATTTGCAAATGTTATCACTGATAAAGGTTTAATCTCCAACATTTACAGGGAACTCATACAACTTAATAAAAGGAAGATAAATGATCCAATAAAAAATGGCAATGGACCAAAGTAGATACTTTTCAAAAGAAGACAAAATGAAGGCCAAGAGATGTATGAAAACATTCTCAAAGTCACTAATTATCTGAGAGATGCAAATCAAAACAACAATGCGATACCATCTCACACCTGTCAGAATGGCTATCATCAACAAATCAACAAACAACAAGTGCTGGAGAGGATGCAGAGAAAAAGGAACCCTGGTACACAGCTGGTGGGAACGCAGACTGGTGCAGCCACTGTGGAGAACAGTATGGAGTTTCCTCAAAAAACTAAAAATGCAACTCCCATTTGACCCAGTAATCTCACTTCTAGGAATATATCCCAAGAAACTAGAAACACCAATCAGAAAGGATATACACACCCCTATGTTCATAGCAGCACAATTCACTATAGGTAAGATTTGGAAACAGCCTAAATGCCCATCAGCAGATGAGTGGATTAGAAAACTGTGGTACACCAATGTAATACTATGGTGCTTTAAAAAAGAAGGAATTCTTACCATTTGCAGCAGCATGGATGGATCTGGAGAGCATTATGTTAAGTGAAATAAGCCAGGCAATGAAAGAAAAATACCACATGAGCTCACTCATTTATGGAAAATAAAGAACATTATAACCTGATGAACAAAAAGATAGCTACAGAGGCAGTAAAGCATTGTACAGACTGTCAAATTACAGCAGGAAGGCTGGGGAGTGTTGGGGAGCTGAGGAAAGAGATCAACCAAAGGACTTGTATGCATGCATATAAGCACAACCAATGGACACAAGACACTGGGGGGTGGGGTGGGATGAAGACATGCGACAGGGGGTAAGGGAGGCTGGGGGAAGGTCAATGGGGAAAAAGAGAATATATATGTACTACTATATGTAATACTTTAAACAATAAAAAAAGAAAAAGAAAAAAGAAATCTGAAAAAAAAAGAAAGAGTAACTTTCCACTATTCCCTTAAAGAAAATGTTGTAAGCAAAACTAAGATCTTCCTAGTTTCTTATATGCCACTCTGCAGACAAGGGGCCGATAATATTTATGCTCATCGTTTTGTGAAAGTTCTCGGTGCATATACACTGAGTGGCCAGATTATTATGATCTCTGAACGCATATATATATATATTAGAGGCCTGGTGCATGAATTCGTGCATGGGTGGGGTCCTGCCAGCCTGGCCAGGGGGAGGGGACATGGGCGGTTGGCTGGCCTGCCTGCTGGTCGAACTCCTGGTCGAGGGGACAATTTGCATATTAGCCTTTTATTATATAGGATATACACTGGGTGGCCAGTTTATTATGCATTCAGAGATCATAATAATCTGGCCACTCAGTGTAAGTTACTAACAGTTTTTCAAACATCAGATTATTTAACATTGGGTGATAAATAACCTCAATAGAGGCATCTGTCTATCTGTATTAGTGCATTCTGGGGGCGGAGGGGGGACAGAAGCAAAATAGGAATAGTTTTATCAAATTATGTCACAGTTATTTCTCAATTGTTTGGGAAAGAATTTTTCAGCCCTTATACTTTCATGAATATGTTGTTGGTTTTAGTCAAATTTAAGGGGAGCAGGCATGTGTGAGTGGGTTTGTAAAAATTTTGCCCAGCATGGAGATCTTTGTTTAACCCACTGGCAAGATAGCAATGTGGCAAGACACCACATTCTTGGCAAAAAGCCTCTTTTCCAGAGATCGTGCATTCAAGAAGAAAATAAAACTTGAATTGCTATTCATAAAGCAGAATTTGAAAGACAGATGGAAGGAGTAGGTTCCATGGGAAAGGAAAGAAGGAAGAAAGGGAAGGAATGACTTGCCAAAGTAAAGCTGGCTGTGGCTTGGAGTTCTTTCAAAAATGCCAGGAACCTTGGGAGTCAAACACTTTCCTCTCCCGAGAGGAGATGCAGGCCTAATGACAGTTCAATAATTGGAAATGCACTTCTCCAAGGCAGAGCCCCACTTGGAAAGCATTAAAAGAGTTAGCTAAAGGCCTTCTCTCCTTTAGTGAATCAATTATGGGGTCAGTGAGAAGCACATAAAAATCGTTAGTAGAGCCTGGCCAGTGTGGCTCAGTGGTTGAGTGTCGACCTATGAACCAGAAGGTCACAGTTTGATTCCCAGTCAGGGCACATGCCTAGGTTTCTAGGCTCAATCCCCAGTGGGGGAAGTGCAGGAGGCAACCAATAAATGATTTTCTCTCATCATTGATGTTCCTAACTCTCTCTCTCTCTCTCTCTCTCTCTCTCTCTCTCTCTCTCTCTCTCTCTCTTCCTCTCTCTGAAACCAATAAAAACATATTTTTTAAAAAAGAAGAGAGAAAAATATTTCAACAGGTGTTTTTTTTTTTTAAATCATTAATCCAGATTTTGTGATCCTCTAGATTCTAGAGTCTAGAAGGTTCATGATTGAGTTCTAGGTGATCTGTGAAAATCCCCAGATTTAGGCTACAGCTAAATTCAAGTTCAGAAGAAGGGTTCTAGGGTGGGTCTTGGGTGGGTCTTGGGTGGAGGGGGTCAAAGGGGCAAAAATGGGGCATCTGTAATACTTGCAACAATAAAGATAATTTTTAAAAAGAAGAAGGGTTCTATGTCAGATTGGTTATATTTAGAAGACATTTTCATATTACAACCATTGTTCTGGGTGCACATTTTATTCTTCAATAATACATATTTATTTGATTACAGCAAGTACTTTCTTGACATATCTAATCTTTTTGGATGCTCTAAAGTACCCAATAAATGTTACAAGTAGAGGTAGTAAAGTAACACATTTTGTAAATGTCTTTTTGTTAAAATCCATAAAAAATATTCTCTTTTGGAAATGGAATAGCTAAATGGCCTCTTTAAAGGGGCACGTTGCATTGTGCCCTGGTTTGAGAGAAGATGGGTGAGAGGGACCTGCACAGGGCTCTATGCCAGTGTGACTATAGTGAGCCAAGATTACCCACTGTCCCGTAGGTCTGCATTTTGGGTTGTTGGTGGTGGGGGGGGGGTTGCTGTGCATATAATATATATCATGGACAAGTGTGTCCTAATTTTATAGCTTCTAGTATGTCTAGATGTTAGTGTTTGACAAAAGTAGAGTTAGTAAGCTATTTTGTACATTTTGTGTTAAAATTCATAGGAAAGACTTTTCTAAAAAATGACTTGTAGACATTGTTAACATCCTCTCTGGGCATTGCCCAGGTGCCCACTGGCTGACAGCAGACAGAAGGGTTCTAGGCCAGAATGGTCCTACCTAGAAGACACTTTCAGGATTCGGCTTTTGTTACATGACATGCATGAAGTTTGTTTCATGCTACTGTGGTCCTTATCGTAGGTCTTTATCTGAAATATCCAGTCTTTTTAGATATTTAAATTGCACAACCTGTGTTAAAAGTACAGAAGGTTAAAAAAAAGAAAAAACAAACAAAAATACCTTAGTATTTTTTTCCTGTTAATTCACTAAGCATGATTACCTTTCGAGGATGAATTTTTCAACTTAATCTCTTGGAACAGTATACTGATTGTCACAAGGGAAGTGGGGATGGGTCTATGACCATAAGTTTTTAAACAAATTCAGACTATTATAAGTGGGCATTTTAGTTAACATTGGTGTCTATTTAAAAACAAGTTCTAAGTGACCATAGTGTATTCAAAGCAGAGGTAGTAAAACAACCCCTTCATAAATGTTCTTTTGTTAGTTTATAGAAAGGACTTTTGTTAATCTACCTCTGGAGCAGAGTCTTTATTATAATTAATATAATAGAAAAGAAGCACCTTAGACATGGAATTGTTAAGCCACTTTTGAGATATATGTATATATATCAGGACTTGTTCATTGGGTTGGTGGCTGAGGGGCAGAAAGAAGGTCAAGAAAGGAATTATACAGATATACAGGTGTGTGCATATTTACATCTTAATGATAACCCCTGATGGTTGTGTGCATCTCTCCTGGCTGTGCTACACAAATACACTGTTAAATAAGTCAGTGGTACATGCCTTCCTATTTATGTTTTAATAGGACAATCTAAAGATTCCCTTAGAAACATTATTCTGATTATACTCTATTGCTTTATATCTCACTTTAAATTGATCATTAAAGGGAGGCAGTGTTTTAATTTAACTCTGTCAGCATCTTTATTCAGAGTCCTGCTGCCGTTTTTGTCTTTTAAGAAATGTTAGTCTCCATGAGACGCAGGGTTACACTTTTTCTGGATTGAGTTGTAGTGTATTCTTGGTTATCAAACTACCCATGGCTTTGCCTGGGCTCACACTCCTTTTTCCAGGAGGTCTACGCCCAAGGTGTCCCTGCTCATCACTATGCTGCCCTTACACAAGGTTTCCTCCCTTCTCTGGCATATATCAAACCTCTTGCTGGATTTTCTAGAAGGATTTATCATCCTGCAGGTCAAAGAGTAACTGGAAAACCTTATTTAATGTTCCCCTGAAGGGTGACCTTGCAGGTGAGTCACACTGAGATTCCTGATATCACACCCTGAAGTACTGGAAATCCAGGTTTCTCTTCTCTTCTCTTCTCTTCTCTTCTCTTCTCTTCTCTTCTCTTCTCTTCTCTTCTCTTCTCTTCTCTTCTCTCTCTCAACCTCTCTCCCCCCCTCCCCCCCCCCGCACATACACTGTTTGATTTGTCACCCCTGTAATTAATTTCTCACTACAGGCTTGCTCTTTATTTCTTTCTTCCTTTCTTCCTTTATTTTCTTACTTTTTTTCTTTCTTCCTTTCTTTTTTTCCTTCCTTCTTATTAGTCACTAGACTTACATGTACTCATAAACATTACCTTGTATAGTTCTCATAACAATGTAAAACAAGTATTATTGTAATTATTTGTACAATTTGGGAAACTGAGACATTAAATATCTTGCCCAGGGTTACACAGCAGAACTAGAATTCAAACACAGGACTGAAAGAACACAAGATCCATGATCACTCCATTTTATCATTTTGTTTCTAATTTTTTTTTTTTTCAGAGAGAGGAAGGGAGATGGAAAGAGAGAGAGAAACATCAATGATCCCCTACTGGGGAATCGAGCCCACAACTGGGCATGTGCTCTGAACAGGAATCAAACCATGATCTGGTTCATAGGTCGACGTCCAACCACTTAGCCACACTGGCCAGGCTCTAATTTATTTTTAAAAGTCATTGTTGAAAAATAGTAATGTCTTTGAGGTGTTATTAAAAGTTAACCTTAAAGCTAATGGGAAAAAAAATAAAACTTTAAAAATATAAATCAAGAAGATAGCATATTTTTATAGCCCTAAGCAAAAGACAGAGGAAAATAGAACTGAACAAGTATTAAGTGTTAGTTTCTTCAAGACTCTTCTTAATGTATTATAAAAATGGATCATGTGTCCCTAAAAGTCATAGTATAATTATCTGTGGGGGAAAGTCAGAAGAGCAGGAATCAGCAAAAGAGAATGAAACAGAGTGGGGTAGATACCTTGGATAATGGAAAGCCTGGTAAGGACATAAAATAGAATTTCTATGTGGAACTTAGCTCTCATTTAAGGTATGCAATTTATTGTGAAGTCAGTCAGTGTACGGTGTGAGTTTCTCCAACAATATTCAGTAATTGAATCCAATGATCTACCTCAAGCACAAAGGAGGTAGATCATTGGATTCAACCAGGTTGGAGTTTTGACAGATGAGTGCAAAGGACGGAAGATGGATTCTTAATATATGGTTATTGACCTGAACAAGCATGGCCTCTGCAAAGGGTTCTAGTTTGTTTGTTTTTTCCTTGAGGAAAAGAAAACCAAATTAATTTATATAAATACAGAAAGATTATGAAATATACCAGAGAGGAAGAAAGTGTGTCAGGGAGGTCATTTACCAGTGGTCATCAAAAAAGAATGAGTCATTTTTGTTCACTACTAAATCCCCAGCATATAGAACATATAAGGGGCTCAATAAATATTTGTTGAAAGGATTCCTTCTGTGACTATCTATCAAGCACCTACTGTGCTACATAAACACCGTGCTAAAATGTGGGCAAATGCGGATCTCAGATGGCAAAGACAGCACCCACAGCACATGGAGGCAGCCTAAGAAAATCTCCCTTGGCCTCCAACTTTTGCCAGTCCGGTTCATGTTTGTGCATGATAAGTTCCCATTTCACCACAACGCTGGAGCTCTGAGAAGTGGCCTGAGTCCACAGCCCCAGGGAGGGACTGTCTGTTGGGAATAATATTTTTCCCCTTTGCACAAATTGTCAGTGGCCTCCCACATGCTTTTCTTCAGGCTTCTGATCTGTGAGTCTCCTGGGATTTTCCACAGTGGAGTAAATGACATTAATCACTACGGAACCACAGCAGACAAATCATAGTGGTCAGGCGTAAACAAGAATGAATGTCTCTGTCTCAAGTCAAAACATCACAGTGATTGTTGGCGGGAATGTGGCTGGCCACGGTCTGCTAGCAGAAGTGAAGCACAGTTTTGGAGATGGGCAGGAGACCTCATGTCCTTCTGACTTGCTGTTCATGTCTTGTTAACCAATTGGGTTGTCTTCAAACCTCAAACAAGACACAACTATTTAATCTCTTGCTAGACATCTCCCCTCTTGCTGCAATGGAAAAAAAAACAATTTTATGTTCATACAAAAATTGTACACAAATGTTCATAGGAATACCCAGGTACCCTAGGACCATCAAATAGTAATGCTACTTGAAGTCCTGCAAGAGCATAGGGCAAATCCATACCTGGAATACATGTCTATTGCTATTAGAACAAACCTCTGGCCCTTCCATGATAGAAGGGGTCCCATGTAGTAAACTGACCATCAAGAGGCCAGTTGGTCCTCCTCAAGTATAATCGTAATTAAGGGCTCAGCATTGGTTTCTGTTGCTTGCAGGTTGACCATTTGACAGTCGCAGAGGCTATATCAGTCTTGGTAAGAGGGCGTCCATAATGAAGGTCCCATCGCATCCTTCATCTCTCCTCCTATGGCCACCCTGGTCATGTGCCAATTATGTCGACTGGCCAAGTCATTAATACCTCTTCCACTTTGGATGTTCACTGGGTGTTCACTGGTGGGTGTTAACATGTGATAAAACTATCTTCACATTCCATTCCACTTTTGCATGTCCATCTTCACATCCCTACCCCAAACTTCCTGGTCCCTAGTCTTCCAATCTCTCTCCTTTCAGGCCCTGGTTAGCTAGCCAAGCCATTTGCCACTTTGAGTCAACAAATATTTTAACATCCAGTCATTTTTCCTTCAGCACAAAGTAGGCAACCAGGTTCAACACCCAAAGTTTTGCCATTAGGTGATTATGCCTCACTACTTACTGTCTTTTAAGGCCACTCCTAACTGTCTGTAGAATAGATAGAGGCCATTTTTGGCTTGCACCTACATCCTGAGCTGATATGTCCATAAACCAAGCTCAATGATTTTTTTCCTCCCTGTTGCTATTAATCCCATAGACTTCTACCAAATCCTGTTACTCAGCCCATGAGGCCATCTTTTCTATTCTATAAGGCCAAATCTCTGTCAGCATCCCATCTTCATTATCAAAACCGTTAAAATCAATGACAGATCTGAGATTTTTTCCCTTGAAAGCTAACAAGTTAGCCTGACAGTTACATAGATGCCTAGCACAAAATCCTGGGTCAGTGACAAATGACAGTTTATTATTCACAGTAATAGCAGTTGCCATCGAATCAGCATTTCCATTCATTCCCCAAACCCTAGTTCTCATGAAGCTACAAAGTGACTGCCAAGTAGTATGTACATGTGCACTGGGTTGTATTACCAGAGATGAATCCTAAGCTAAGGAAATTCTATTTTTATTATTATTGTCTAAAGTTTTACATATGTCTCCTTTTTCCCCAATTGACACGCCCCCCCCCCCCAGCCATTCCCACCCTGGGCAAGCCCCCACCACCCCAGTGTCTGTGTCCATTGGTTATGCTAATATGCATGCTACAAATCCTTTGGTTACTACCTGGCCTTTACTCCAGAGGAAGATACTATCTTTATTCTCCTGGACAATAAACAACCTGGGATTTGCCCCAGAAGGAGACACTATGCAGATAGATCAATAGATCAATAGATAGGTAGGTAGATAGATAATAGGTAGAATAAGGAATTGACTCATGTAACTATTGTAAAGAATTGGTGTGCTGGAATAGCAAAGGGCTAAGCTGACCCAAAATGCATAATGTCTCGAACATAACACAGGTAGACTTTTTTTTTATAAACCTAATCAAAGCATGTGCTCTTTGCTCATAGCTTCTCTGTGAGATAATTCAGGGACCCAGCATCCTTCCATCATGTGGTTCTGCCGTCCCCCGTAGCCTCATTCTCACTGGAATCCAGCCAGCAGCAGGTGAAAACAGAGCAGGGAGTGCACCTGTGTCTTACAGGCCTCAGCCCAGAAATGAGACACTTCACTTCTCTTCCTATTCCCTTGGCTAGAACTCACTATAATCACTTATTTCTACATTTTAATCAAGGGTAAATAAATGCGCCCTAACCGGTTTGGCTCAGTGGATAGAGCATTGGCCTGCAGACTGAAGGGTCCCAGGTTCGATTCCAGTCAAAGGTATGTACCTTGGTTGCGGGCACATCTCTAGTAGGGGTGTGCAGGAGGCAGCTGATGGATGTTTCTCTCTCATTGATGTTTCTAACTCTCTATCCCTCTCCCTTCCTCTCTGTAAAAAATCAATAAAATATATTTTTTAAAGATTGTTTATTTAAAAAAAGAGTAAATAAATGCAATTTCAGCCATGAACTTTTTGTATTGGATCCATCTATGTGATATTTAAATTAATAAAACATTTAATATTCAACCATCAGTGCATGGTGGGAGAATATTGCTATAGTCTACCATTTGCTCATATTTTTATTAGAATTTTTACTTCTCTATAAAGGAAACCAGCCTATACTTTCATTTTTCTCCTCCTCCTTCTCCTCCTCTCCTCCTTCTTGTCCTCTTCTTCCTTCTTCTTTTGCATTAGGTTTCTGCTGGTTTTGTAAATGAATCAATGCATTGCCTACCAGATATATAACACATTTATTACTCTTGCAAGATTATAGTGGTCCATAAGTCCTTATGGACATTAAACTGGATTTTTTAAAAAGAGATCATAAGTAAATATTTGTCGGAAAACAGAATATTTGTGCTTTATAAGGCCATTCATATGCTTGATTTTATCAATGTGTACTGGACCAGCCATCAGAAGAACCATTTTAATTTCTACTCTGTTCTACATGTCACTGGGGCACATGGCAATTCCACATCAGCTTGAACTTCCTTCCTATCCATAAAGAAGGTACTGGATAGATGTGATGTCCAAAATCCTTCTAACAGTCCCAGTTTTTTTCTAAATTCCATAGATGACTTCTTCAGTTCAGAAGCCAAGAAAGAGTTCTTTAAAACCAAGATTTGTTTGTTCGTTTGTTTGGCTTTAGCTTCCTACCTGAAAAGAAAATGGGTGTGGAAAAATCACAAGTATATTAGCTTTATATAGATAATAAAATGAGCACACTTCTCTGTCCCTCTCCCAGGAGGAAGTATAGAAAGCAAAGTGACAATCCAGTCACTAAACCGCCTTATGAGGATCTTGTGAGATTGAACAGTCGTTAACCATTTATTAGAGCAGCTGGCAAAGCAAGTGACCCTCAGCCCAGTTCTTTGCACTGGAAATAACATGATCTCTCATTTCCTGTCATGTAATCATAACAAAAGGACTGACTTGCAGTGTGGCTTCCCTTATCAAGATAGAGTGAGTGGTAAACTGGAACTCTATTTCCTCTGTGGCTTGACCCCATTACTCATGACAATTCCCACATAGACCTTTGAACAGAGCTACTCTGTAGGGCAGATTTGGTGCTCACTGGGTCAGGTTGTCACTCACGTTTGCACAATCAGTGCTTTTCAAAAAAAAGGAGCTTTTCTTAATCTATTGTTATTACATTAAGTAAACTATCTGAAAACCCAGATTAGCACAATTTTGTTTAAATAAGAATTTCTCTTTTTTTTTTTTGCATTAGGTTACTCAGTGCCTTTAATTTTTTTATTAAAAAAATTTAATATTGACATAATTACAGGTGTCCCCTTTTTCCCCACCCTTTGCCCACCTCCACCCACCCCCCCGCTTCCCCTCCCTTGGCCTTCACCAAAGTATTTTCCTTGTCCAAGGGCTTTCCATGTATGTTCTTTAGCTAATCCCTTCACCTTCATTTTTTAATATGTTTGTTTTCATTGATTTCAGAAAGAGGAAGGAAGAGGAAGAGAGAGATAGAAACATTGATGAGAGGGAAACACTGATTGGCTGCCTCCTGCACTCCCGCTCCTGGGGATCAAGCCCACAACCTGGGCACACTGACAACTTGACCTGGAATCAAACCTGTGAATCCAGCAACTTCCTGGTGCTTGGGACCTCCTGGTGGATGGGACTTGGCTCAATCAACTGAGCCATACCGGCCAGACCCCTTCACCTTCTTTATCCAGTCACACACACACACACTCACACACGTCCCCACCACCCCCCCTCCCCAGGGCACTGGCTAAGACATAACATGCTTCCCAGTTGCATTTAAAACAAGTCAATCCTCCCACTCCAAATGTGGTCAACACTCAATATTTTTAAGGATGTACCTCAAATGATCCAAGGGTATGCTTTGGCCATTACCTACAAGTAAGAGTGAAAGAAAATAATCCTTATTAAGTCCCTTAAACATCCAAGAACCATGCTAGATGTATTACATATGTGCTAGGAATAAATCTTCATCTTGCAATCTAGCTGTACATGAATCATTACTTTATTTCCTTAAATCAAAGTCAACTCCAAGTCACCATTCCACTCAGATAGTGAAAAGTCCAATTGTGGATTTTTCTTCCTGTTCAGCACTTCTCCGGGATTATAAAAAGGCACCCACAGCAAAATACTCATTTCCTGTTTATACTCACATGGCCCATTGAAGTCTGGCAGCCTGGGGCTTCCATGCCAAGCTTGGGTAGAGGAATCTGGAACAAGATGGTCACTTCAGTTGCTAGGGCCCGGCCTCCATGGTGCATCACACAATCTCTCTCAATGGCCTTCCCACCTTCCTGGATGTTGTAAGAGAGAATACGAGGGTCTCCTTATTCATGGGACCCATAAATTCATGTCCTGTTGTTAACCCTAAGTAATTACCCTCCTCTCATTGGCAATAGCTTCTCTCTACTACCGGTGGCATAATCCTCTCAAGAAGCCTAGGCTTCCAGAACTCAAATCCAGGAAGGAATCTGGAAGGAATCTAGAACTCAAATCCAGAAGGAAATCATATCCAATTGCACAGAACTTCTACTTCCACTCTGTATCACAAGACTGGTAGACTTCTGGGTGGCAGTTAATAATAAAAAAGCATGAGATGTGATGCTTTCTAGTTTTGGAACTGATCTGAAGCTATTGCCATTCAGAAGAGTATTGGTGAGTTCCTTTCTGGAAATGCCAAATTTGATATTTCAAATTAGTACATGCTAATACACATTTCATACACACAGAGAAAGCAACATTGGACAAGACTTCACTGCTAAGACTGACCTTGTGAGCTCATGATGTCTCCAGAATCTACTATTTATTCAGTAAATACAAATACTTATTGAATACCTATTGGGTGCCAGGCACTATGTCAAATGATGGAGGAAGTAAGGTGAATAAGACAAAGTATCATCTTTGAGGAGTTCAGAGTCTTAAAGACAAAGACAGACAGATTCATCATGTGGTTTGTATGGAGGTTCCTCAAAAAATTAAAAAGAGCTATCATTGATCCAGCAATCCCACTTTTGTGTATTATATCCAATAGAATTGAAAAAAGGATCTCAAAGAGACATTTGCACACCCATGTTCATAAGAGTATTATCCACAATAATCAAAAGGTAGAAGCCACCTAAATGTCCATCAAAGAATTAATGGGTAAAGAAAGTGTGGAATACAATGGAATATTATTCAGCCTAAAAAAAGGAAATCCCAGCTTGAGAACCCAAAAGTGCGAGGGAGAGCTGAGCCACGTGGGTGGAGCTGGAGCACAGCTCACATGGGGAAGTCTATCCCGCTGGCGCCCTGGTCCCGGTGGAACAGGCTGTGCTGGAGACGTTCTTCTCTCACCTGGGTGTCTTCTCTTAGGACAAGGCCAAGGACAATGTGGAGAAGGAATGAGAGGCCAACAAAACCCCGGGGGGCATTGGGGGGGTGGGGAAGCTGGCTGTCGCTGCTGGCGGCCTTGGCCCACCTGGCCGCAGCCGAGGAAGTCTATCACAGCCTCACCTCGCTGGGGCAGAAACTAGGGGACCAGTTTTTCTTCAGCAGGAAGGACTCCATCCACACTATCTATACTTCTTTGTATAATGAGCTGAAGAAGGTGGTGACTGGCCGTGGCACCCTGGGTGGGACCACCCCTCACGTGAAAGAACTCCTTTCCCACCTGTCAGAGCAGCTCTGCTTCTTCTTTCAGGCGCGGACGGAGATTGCAGACTTCTGTGAGAAGATGTACACCTCAGCACACAGAAGTTCATCAATGCTGAAGAGCTTGTTGGCCTTTTGGACACCATCCTCAAGAAATACAGCTCCAGGTCAGTGCAGGTGAAGAAGGAGGGAGGAATAGAATGTGGCAGCCTCTGGACCCCTCACAGACCCTCAGTTTTCCCCCAAACTCTTATGAAGATCTATGATGAAAAAACAAAGGAGAATAGCATATTGCATTTTGTATAGATTCATTAATTGACAAGTATGCATTTGGCTTACTTGGGCTTAGTTTACACCATCCTGGATGGATACTTCTCTAAGCAATAGCGAAAGACCAATAATGAAATAAGCCTTAAAAGATGTATTATAAAAAGAGTTCATACAACCAAAAGAAAATTGTCTATAAAATAATGTGATTTTTTTAGCAAACCACTATTTGAATAAATGCCCCTTCAAAGTAACAAAAACAAAAAAAAGGAAATCCTGTCATATGCCATAATACATACTAAACTTAAAGACATTAGCTAAGGGAAATAACCCAGTCACCAAAAGACAAATACTTACGTGAGATATCTAGAGCAGTCAAGATGAACAAGGAATCTAATGAACAAAATAAACTGATGAGTAAAATAGAACCAAGGTATGAAAACATAAAACAGACTGATGAATCTCAGGGGGAAGGGGGAAGAGATTAAACAAAGATCTTATATGCATACTAGAGGCCTGGTGCATGAATTCATGCATGGGTGGGGTCCCTCAGGGTGGCCTGCGGGGATTGGACCCCAGCTCACACCCCCAGGCTCGCAGCCCTGCAGCCCTGCCTGGCAACCTGCCTGGCAACCTGCCGTGGCCTGATGCCGCCCCCTCACCTGCTCCACCATCCCGCCTGCAGGACGATCGATCAGGGCCGGGCCCCCCTGCCCGGCTACGTCAGCGCCTGGGAGCCAGGTGGTGGCCCTGCCCTCCGCCTCTGCCACTGGTTGCCATCTGCGGGGTGATCTACAGGGCGATTGGGCCCCCACTCGCACCCGCCTTGGCCTGGCACCACCCTCTTACCTGCTCCACCATCCTGCCGAGGTCCCATTCTCGTCAGGACCCATCCAGGCCTGCAGCACCTCCACTGCCACCTGCTGCCAGTGCAGCATCACTGATGCCCGCCATGTTCCATGCCACCCCCTGGTGGTCAGCGCACATCATAGCAAGCGGTCAAACTCCTGGTCAAACAATTTGCATATTAGGCTTTTATTATATAGGATATGCATTATCTATAGACACAGACAATAGGGTGGTAAAGGCCTGGGGTGGGGTGGGAACCAGATGGAGTGGGGGCAATGGGGAGAAAAAGAGGGAACATCTGTAATACTCTCAACAATAAAGATGTTTTTAAAAAGAGTAAACACAGCTTAGCCCTCACAGCAAAGTCTTATCTACCACAGTTCCTTTTTCCTGGTACATCATATCTGACTTTCAACAAAAAAGGCATGATGAAAGGCAAGCATCACAGCCTGAGGAAACAAAGCCATTATCAGAGCCAGACTGAGATAGGGCAGAGATTTGGGAATTATCAGACCTGGAATTTAAAATAACTGTGATTATTATGCTAAGGGCATATTAATAACCTTCCAAAACAGAAATCACCAAGCCCACATAGTTCCACGGAAAAATTTTCCCAAACTTTTAAGGAGTAAACCATACCAATTATCTGCCACCTGTCCTAGAAAAGAGAAGCAGAGGAGACACTTCCTAACTCATTCTGTCAGCATTCTCCTAGTACCAAAACGAGACAAAGACATTCTAAGAAATCTATAGACCAATATCTCTCATGAATATAGATGCAAAAATCCTCAACAAAATAATAGCAAATTGAATCCAACAATGTATAAAAAGAACTATACACCACAACCAAATGGAATTTATTCCAGGAATGCAAGGCAGGTTCAACATTCAAAAATCAATTCATATATTCCATCTCATCAACCGGCTAAAAATATATGTATGTATATTTTATAAATCCTATATATAAATACCTGATAATATACAGGCATACCTTATTTATTGTGCTTCACAGATAGTGCATTTTTACAAATTGAAATTTTGTGGCAATATCTGCATCCAGCAAATCTATCAGCACCATTTTCAAATTAGGCTCAGACTATGCTTTTTTCTTTTTTTAGCAATAGAGTATTTTTAGTTAAGGTATGTTCTTTTTTAGACATACTGCTATTATACACTTAATAGACTATAGAGTAAATGTAACTTTTAATTTTATAGGCACTGGAAAACCAAAAAATGCATGTGACTTGCTTTATTGCAATATTTGCATTATTGGGGTGGTCTCCAAGGTATGCCTGTATATTTTAGATATAGCTAGTTCATATACATTATAATAAAGGGCTGTTAACACAGAGTAAAAAAAAAAAACACAAATAATTCTGTCTGGTAAACGTAAGGAAGGCATCACAGAGGAAGTGACATTGGAAGTGGGTCTTGAGAGACAAGTAGAATTTCTCCAGGGAAGGATGATTTAGGTAGGCAAGGCAACTGAGCAAAGATACCACGGTAGGAAGATAACTAGTTACATAGTTACATGTGGCTAGTATGTGGGGACAAGCTCAGGAGTTCTTTGTCTCCCACATCTGTCTGTTCTATCCTGCAAAGCCTAGATTCCTCCAAGAGGCATTTCTAAATAACCTTTTCTACACACACTGCATCCTGCCAGGGTCAAGCACAAAGACTAGGTAATCTTCACAAACCCATCTCATTCGCACAAGGGCCTTGATATGTGGGGGCCAACTGACTCTAGCTCCATTGAGGTAATGGTAAATATTGGTGTTTACTTATCAAACAGCTGGAAACTGTACTCACCTCTTCCTGCCCTGCAGTTAATGGTTAGTTTCTAATTGCTGCCTCATGCTGTCTGGTGGGAGGTTCTGTGTGACTCAGCGCTTTACTGACATTCCAGGAGGTCACTGGAGACACTCCCCTCAAACATGACACACAGACACACAGGATCCTCTCCCCTCAAAGTGCTCAGACAGCAACCCAATTTCTGAAAAAGAGAAGAAAAAAAAAGGAAACAAGACACTTGCTTTTTCAAATGAATTTATAGCAGCAATTTTCAACTGGTGTGCCACAAGAATTTTTAAAATATGCAATACCTAACTAGTTAGTCAGGGTCACTGACCTCTTTTCCCTTAGTTTGTCAAATTTAAAAAATGATAACAGCCAACGCAACAATAGCCATCCAGTGCGAATAAATCAAAATTATACCTATTATTTTTGTCAGATCAGCAAAAAATATATTTTTTGGTGTTGCTGCAGAATTTTAGTAATTAGTTAATTTGTGCCATGAGATGAAAAAGGTTGAAAATCACTGATTTATAATACGATGAAGAGGGAAAAATAAAATCTGTTCAGGCCACTTTTATAAAAGCAGCTACCATTTTCCAAGGTTGATAGAAACCCCTGACCAGCTACACAGAAAAGAACATTTCAATCCTTCCTAATGTCTAAAAATATGTATATGCATGTTGAAATATTTGACTATTAATGTTCATAACTTTAAATATTAAACAAGTATTGCTATTTTAAAAAGAAGGTATTTAGCTATTTAAAATGTTTGCATACATATGAACACCAAATTTAAATATGAATAAATATCTACAGTATAATGGTACAGCTTCATTTGAAGGATAAAGCATTTCACAATAAAAGCAGTTACTGCATTGTAATGATCTTATGTAGATTTATGATATAGTAATGAATAGTAGTAAGAGCTGAAATTTATTACACAATTACTATTTAACAGAGACTGCTAGGAGATTCATGCATTTCCTCACTTAATTTTTACAATAACCCTACAACAGCAGTACTGTTATCCCATTTTACAGATGAGGCACAGAGATCTGCATAAGACCATCTAGGAGGTAATAAATTCAGGCCTAGAATTCTACTCTGTCTGAATCTAAATGTTTGGTTTTACCACTCCACCATATTGTCACCTTATAATGGCTGCTGTACACCTATCCATTCAATAAGCAAGCATTTATTGAGCATCTGTGTGCAACACTATGCTAAGTATTAAAGGATAAAAATGTGTATAAAATCCAGTCTTCCCTCAGCAAACCTTTGGTCTACTGATCAGTATCACTTTTTACCTTTAAAGTTACTATGCAGATAGCAGCTTTATTCATAACTGCCAAAAACAAGAAACACTCCAAATGTCTTTCAGTGGATAAATGGTTACAAAACCTGTGACACACCCATATCATGTAATACCATTCTTTGATTTAAATGAAACGAATTATTAATACACCCAGCATCTTGGATGGATATCAGAGGAAGTATGCCAAGTGAAAAAAATCTACCAAAAGTTTACACACTATAAAATAACATTTATGCAACATTCTTGAAATAACAGAATATATAGCTGGAGCACAGGTTAGTGGTTGCTAGAGGTTAGGGATGGGAAGGGGAGGGAGTATGTGGCTGTGAATGGGGTACCATGAGGGAGCCTTGTGGTGATGGAACTGTTCTGTATCTTAATTTTAGTAACGGTTATAAGAATCTCTACATATGATAATACTAGAGGCCTGGTGCATGGATTCATGGATTCATGCACCAGTGGGGTCCCTCGGCCTGGTCTGCACCCTCTCACAATCTGGGTCCCCTCGGGGAATGTCAGAGAGTCGGTTTCTGCCCAATCCCCGCAGGCCAGGCCGAGGGACCCCACCGGTGCATAGTCAGGGCTGGGGAGGGACTGAGGGAGAGCTCAAGGACATGTCTGGCCCGTCTCACACAGTCTTGATCATCTGGACCCCAGCAGCAAGCTAACCTACTGGTCAGACCATCTACCACCTAGTGGTCAGTGTGCCAATAGCAACTGGTCGAACAGTCAAACGAACAGTCAGACACTTAGCATATTAGGCTTTTATTATATGCTAGTAGCCCTGCACACGAATCCGTGCACCAGTAGCTCTCTGCCGCCCTCCTGTAGCTCCCCGCCCTCTCCCCCTCCCCCCCCTCATAGCTTGCTGCCCTGCCCCCTCCTGTAGCTTTTCACTGCCCACTTGTAGTTCGCTGTCCCACCCTCCTGCAGATCCGTGATCTGGTTGTTACGCAGTTGGTCGTTACTCCTCAAGGCATAATGGATAATTAGCATATTCCTCTCTTATTGTATAGGATTGCCAGTGCGCATCATATGTACCTGCTGGTAGGTCAGTCAGACAGTTGTCGGAGGTACAGTCAGCCACTTAGCCTTTTATATAGATAGAGGATTGTATAGAATTATTCACATACACACACGAATGCATATAAAACAGAGAATTCTGGATAAGCTCTATGGACCTATGTGGACAACCTGGTGGTGATACTGTACAGGAGTTATGTGAGAGCCCTAGCTGGTTTGGCTCAGTGGATAGAGCATAGGCCTGTGGACTGAAAGGTCCCAGGTTCGATTCCAGTCAAGGGCACATGCCCAGTTTGCGGGCTTGATCCCCAGTAGGGGGCATGCAAGAGGCAGCCAATCAATGATTCTCTGTCATCATTGATGTTTCTATCTCTTCCTCTATGAAATCAATAAAAAATATATTTTTAAAAAAATTCATCCAAAAAAAAAAGAGTTATGTGAGAGCCTGTCCGGCATGGCTCAGTGGTTGAGCCAAACTCAGGAACCAAAAGGTCACAGTTTGATTCCCAGTCAGGGCAGATGCCCAGGTTTCAGGCTAGATCCCCAGTAGGGGGCATGCAGGAGGCAGCCAATCAATGATTCTCTCTCATCATTGATGTTTCTATCTTTCTCTCCCTCTCCCTTCCTCTCTGAAATCAATTTTTTAAACAGTTTTTTTAGAAAACACAAAAAAACAATGTTTAAAAGAAAGAGTTATGTGCAATAGTACCATTGGGGGAAGCTGGAGGAAGAGTACAAGAACCCCCCTATGCACTTGGCTTTGTAAATCTTTGAATCTATGATTATTTTAAAACATCCTTTTTTTGTGAAAGAATGAGTCATCTTTTATTTTAAAAATTATTATTATTATTGATTTCAGAGAGAAAGGGAGAGGGAGAGATAGAAACATCAATGATGAGAGAGAATCACTGATCAGCTGCCTCCTGCACACCCCGTACTGGGGATTGAGCCCACAACCCGGCATGTGCCCTTGACTAAAATTGAACCTGAGACCTTTCAGTTCGCAAGCCAACGCTCTATACACTGAGCCAAACTGGCTAGGGCAGTGGTCGGCAAACGGCGGCTCGCGAGCCACATGCGGCTCGCGAGCCGCCGTTTGCCGCTCTGTTGACTAATGAGTTTGCCAACCACTGGGATAGGGGCTTAATCACAAGGAACAACAACAGCCTGTAATTATTGGAATCAAGAGTCAGTGGTCGGCAATCTCATTAGTCAACAGAGCAGCAAACCGCGGCTTGCGAGCCACAGTTTGCCAACCACTGGGCTAGGGCAAACATTTTTACATTATAACTACTACACAGCTATTCTCCTTTTGGGATATTATTTAACTCCACCAGCAGCTGCAATATCTCTGCTGTTGCCCTAAGGCCATTGCCCTGAAAAAGCAGACTTCACTGGTCCTGGGCAGAATTCAAATGGAGCTTATCATAGCTGATGGTTAAATACAGTCACGAGTTAATATGCAACTGCCCTACCAGCAGTCAAATCACAGTATCCTATACCAGTGGTCGGCAAACTGCGGCTCTGTTGACTAATGAGTTTGCCAACCACTGCATAAGGCATTACCCTTACCCAGAAGTTTTGACTTCAGGTTAAAGACATTAGTACATTATTAAAATGTTTTTAAGTGTTTTTTCCCTAAGTCAGTGGTCGGCAAACTCATTAGTCAACAGATCCGCAGTTTGCTGACCACTGTCCTATACAGAGTTGGTCTTTTGGTTTTTGGTTTTTTTTGCAGGGCAAAGTTTTTTTGTTTTTGTTTTGTGTTTTTTTCTGAATAATGGTCCTTTTATTAAATACTAGAGGCCTGGTACACAAAATTCGTGCACTGGGGGGGTGTCCCTCAGCCCAGCCTGCACCCTCTCCAATCTGGGACCCCTTGAGGGATGTCCGACTGCCCGTTTAAGCCCGATCCCACCCTCTCACAATCCAGGACTGCTGGCTCCCAACTGCTTGCCTGCTTGCCTTCCTGATTGCCCCTAACTGCTTCTGCCTGCCAGCCTGATCACCCCCTAACCACTCCCCTGCCAGCCTGATTGATGCCTAACTGCTCCCCTGCCAGCCTGTTTGCCCCTAACAGCCCTCCCCTGTAGGCCTGGTCACCCCCAACTGCCCTCCCCTGCAGGCCTGGTCCCCCCCAACTGCTCTGCCCTGCAGGCCTGGATCCCCCCCAACTGCCTTTCCCTGCAGGCCTGGTCGCCCCCAACTTCCCTCCTCTGCCAGCTTGGTCACCCCTAACTGCCCTCCCCTGCAGGCTTGATCACCCCCAACTGCCCTCCCTTGCAGGCCGGTCCCTCCCAACTACCCTCCCTTGCTGGCCATCTTGTGGTGGCCATCTTGTGTCCACATGGGGGCAGGATCTTTGACCACATGGGGGCAGCCATCTTGTGTGTTGGAGTGATGGTCAATCTGCATATTACTCTTTTATTAGATAGGACTAGAGGCCCGGTGCACAAAATTCGTGCACTGAGCGGGGGGGGGGGGGGGTGTCCCTCAGCCCAGCCTGCACCCTCTCCAATCTGGGACCCCTCAGGGGATGTCCAACTGCCAGTTTAGGCCTGATCCCTGATCGGGCCTAAACTGGCAGTCAGACATTCCTCTCACAATCTGGGACTTCTGGCTCCTAACCACTCGCCTGCCTGCCTGCCTGATTGCCCCTAACCACTTCTGCCTGCCAGCCTGATCACCCCCTAACCATTCCCCTGCTGGCCTGATTAACACCTAACTGCTCCCCTGCCAGCCTGATCACCCCCAATTGCCTCCTCTGCCGGCCTGATCTCACCCCCAACTGCCCTTTCCTGCCATCCTGATCACCCCTAACTGCTTCTGCCTGCTTGATCACCCCTAACTGCCCTCCCCTGCTGGCCTGATCTCACCCCCAACTGCCCTCCTCTGCTGGCCAATTTGGTTCTGATTGGTTGGTTTCTATGCCAGTCAGCATCAAAAGCTCCACCTCCTAGGCAGCCATTGGCTCCTCACAGTTGACCCAGGTTTGGTTCTGATTGGTTGGTTTCTATGCCAGTCAGCATCAAAAGCTCCACCTCCTAGGCAGCCATTGGCTGCTCACAGTTGACCCAGATTTGGTTCTGATTGATCAGTTTCTATGACAGTCAGCATCTCTGGACCTATCAACGGGGCCTGATCAGAAAGGTGGGGCTGATCAGCAGCCCCGGTGGAGACCTGGAGAGAAATGGAGGCCCAGCTGCTGACCAGGCCCAGAAAGAGAGAGGAAAGTGCTGCTCAACAGCTGACACAGAGGCTACGGATCACACCCTACTTCTCTCTTCAGGCCTCTTTTTGGGCCTGATTCACAGACCCCTCAGCACTCAGTGCTGGGTAACCATGCCTGCAGCAGTAGCAGTCAGTGGTGAGTCACCACAGCAACCCAGCGCTGACTGCAGGACTTACTTCTGATTGGTCAAGCCTCCTGGTCTTTGTGGATATGGCGGACCCAGGGTTTTTATATATTAGGATATGCACAAACATACAGTTTGCATATTTATACATTTTTCTAAATTATGATCTAAAATATATTTTATACTAGAGGCTCGGTGCACAGATTTGTGCACCAGTGGGGTCCCTCAGCCTGGCCTGTGCCCTCTCACAATCCAGGACCCCTTGGGGGATGTTGGATTGCTGGTTTCAACCCAGTCCCCACAGGCCAGGCTGAGGGACCCCACTGGTGCATGAATCTATGCACCAGGCCTCTAGTATGCATATAAGATCTTTGGTTAATCTCTTCCCACCCTTCTCACTTCCCCCTTCCCTCTGAGATTCATCAGTGTGTTCCATGTTTCCATGCCTGTGCATTGAGCTTCTACCCCCTGGTGGTCAGTGTGCATCATAGCTACTGGTCGAACAGTCAAATGGTTGAACAGTCACTTGGGCTTTTATATATATAGATAGTAGGCAGTTAGGCATGAGCAGAATAGGCCAGGTACAGAAGCTTATCAGGGTGGAAATCCCCGGGTGCCTAGCAACAGGCAGAACTGGGAGGTCAAATATTGTACAGTGGGAACTTGGACCTGGGATGATCTTTTCCTCCCCTCGCATATAGCTAGCCATGCAGTTTAGACACCCTAACCCTTCATATTGCTGGCCATATGGTTCAGACCCTCCCCTGACCTTTCCTCCCCTGGCATGTCACTAGTCATGTGGTAGACCCCTAGAGGAAGAAAAAGGGGGCTGGAGAATGGCCTCATATGACTCCTTGCATGAGCACTTTCTTAAGCATTAAGCCCTCAGGACAATGAGGTTCTGACCCACATTATATAATCTTAAGAATAGATGTGCTCTCCCTCCTGGGAGCATGCCAATGCCTTTCTCTCCCCCTCTTCTTCCCCCACAGGCTTGCATCTCCTAAACTGTAAGAGGCCCCACCAGACTTGCAACAAGGGGAGCAGTGGGCAGCAGCAGCTTGTCCTGACTTTCCAGTGAGCTGACAGCAGCCCTGCCTTGGCTCACTTTTTCATAACGTTTCTAGAGAGCCAAAGAAACACTGCCCCCGCCCCCCCCCCCCAATCCCCAGTCTCTGTCCTGTTGCTTCGTCTATTCTAAGCCCTTCCTTGTTTCACTGTCCCCAGCTTTAATAAGTGTATTCTCAAAATAAAAAATAAAAAATAATTTTTTTAAATAATCTTAGTAACAAAACCTCGGGTCTATGGGCCACAGAGACAGTTGGTCAAACTAGAGACAACATCTAGGCCAGGTAAAGAAGGTTATCAGGGTGGAAAGCCCCAGGTGCCTAGCAACAGGCAGAACTTGGAGATCAAGTATTGTACAGTGGGACCTTGGCCCTGGGGTGATCTTTTCCTCCCCTCACATATAGCTGGCCATCAGCTCAAGGCCCAGGTCCTCTAATTCCCAAGAAGACTCTCTTTATGCATCCTATTTCTTCAAATACAAGAAACCAGGAATTGTAGGACACATATTCCAAGGTATTCAAGCATGAAAAAAATGCATGTCTTAAAATAGATGGAATACTGTAATATTCCATCCAAATAGTTCCAAATTGAGATAATGTAACCTCTGCCTTTATTTGGAGAACAGGATTCTCCCTTGTGCCATAAAGAGAATGTTTCCATTACGGTGTGATTCCTCCATTCAAAACACAGGGTCTGAATAAAGATTTTCTTTCTGTGACTTAAGAACCTGTTGGGGGTGGGGTGGAGAGGGAGTGTATGGGTATTCACATTAGTTAGATGAGCTCATGTGAGTCTTCCTGGAGAGACTGGAGCTGGGAGAGGGCCACATGAGTAGAGACCAGCTGACAACTGACTAGAGGTTCATGATTCAGGGACAGCTGGCTCTAGCACGGGGATAGATAGGATGGAGTTCCTGGGATAGACAATCAGCTACTTCCTGCCTGTGTCAGACCTCAGGAAGGGCTCAGCTGAGTCATGCAGCAGCAATGGAGGTGGCTCTTCTGAAGAAACTGACATGTGACTTCTCAACACCTTCTCACTGAGTCACAGACCAGCTATGCAGAGAAATCTTCCAAAGCAGTGACACCTTCGACTGAGAAAGGAGCAACTTCCAGAAGCCACGTAGGTCAGTGCCATGACAACAAGGGCCCAGAGAAGAGGAGGTGTGGCCATGAGTACCAGGCTCTGGCACCAAACCCCTAAGACCCAAACTGGAGGAGTGGTGGGATCCAGGCAAGCAGCCACAGACAACGGGCACAGAGTGGAACCAATCCAGTCACCTAATCACACATCTCAGCAGTCCCCTAGACAACACTCAGGCTAGGAGTGAATAGAATTTGGGAAGATGCACACTTGATGATGAAAAAGAAAGCATTGCTTCTGCGAACCAACAACAGATATTTAGCATTTTAACTAGGAATGTGGGCAACATACCACATCAGTGGCATCTGTGTCTGCACCAATAAAAATCATGATATGCCCGTCTCACATTAAGGTTATGGCAGATATCATTCACCCTTCATCTGTACTTGGAATTTACAGTTGTATTTAGACTTTTCACTATATCTTGCTATATAATTCTTTTTTTTTTAAGGCAAACTGCCACATGCAGCACCTCATTTGGAAGCTTGACTACCCTACGTTCTCCTACAAATGGACCTTGAGAGCTTGTTTGGAGGCTCTACTGGGGAGCAAGCTACTCATAAACCCTTGACCGAAGAACAGTCCTCTCCTCTATTGGGGAAGGTCGTCCTCTTTGACCCAGCATGCAGCTTCTGGAGGGACAGGGATGCACACGGAGCAGTGATGGAGGAAGGGGTCATGTGCCTAGCCAGCCAGATCAGCTGAATCAACCCTGGCAATCAATGGGGTGATCAATGGGGATGCCACAGCGAGATCGCCCTCATGTCCTGTAATCCATTATTAAAGTACACATATGTACTATGCCACAAATGTTTATGTTTGGTATTTTGATAACTGTATTTCAATAAATGTTCTTTCCTTTGTAATCCAATGTATTTTATTTTTTTACATTTAAGCATTATTCTGAGAAGCTGCCCAGAGTCAGTCTTAGACCACCAAAGGGGTACATGGCAGGGAAAAAGTTTAAGGACATCGTGTTAGTTTGCTAGGGTTGCTATGACAAAGGGCCACAGACCAGGTGGCTTAAGCAACAGAAACTTATTGTCACACAGTTCTAGAGGCTGAAAGTCCAAAATCAAGGTGTTCAGCAGGATTTGTTTCTTCTGAAGCCAATCTCCTTGGCATGTAGACACCATCTTCCCCTTACGTCTGTTCACGCTGTCTTCCCTCTATGTGTTTCTGTGTCCAAATTTCCCCTTTTTACAAGGACATCAGTCATATAGGATTAGAGCCAGATCTAATGACCTCATTTTAACTTTATTACCTCTGCAAAGAGCCCATCTCCAAATAAGGTCACATTCTGAGGCACTGGGGGTTAGGACTTCAACATATCTGTGAGGGGACACATTCACCCCACAGTAGACACATACTCTAGCCCATTCTCCATGTTTCCTCATGAGGCCCCATGCAATGGAGCGACTAACAGAACTGCTAATAGATACAGGTTTCCTGGTGCCTCCTTCAGGGTTTAGAGGGCATTGTACACTGTAAAGACCCACATAATTGTAGGTCAGCTGGTGGCTGAAACCCCTCGGAAAGTGGGGAGCAATCTCTCCACCTGCTGATGCTCTCAGAAGCCTGAGAGGCCCAATCAGAATGCAAAGCTTTTCACCCACTGGGCAACTAGTTCTTAGGCGCCTGAAGGGAAGGGGGGAACTCTTCAGCATCATTTTATTATTTTCAGTTGGCAGCTGCTTCCAGTCTTGTCTTTAACTTTTATAACTGTCATGATTATCTGTATCACACATGTCAGGGGCAGGTGATGGGGCACAGGGAGTCCACTTGTAGTCACCAAGAAAATGCCTGCAACCTTGACTGCACTTAGTAGAAGAAGACATTTGAACACTTCAGGAGAGTGGGAAATATTTTCTCACCACTGTTTTCTCTCTGAGAATCGCTCAGGTCCTCAGGCTTGTTATCCAAATCTGAAATCCTATCTCCTCCATCTGACCCTGTTATCAAGGGAGCTGAAATGAAATCTGTCCACAGAGCAGCTGGCATGTACAAATCCAGGGTTTGGAACTAGTCCAACAGCATGCAGTCAAAGCAGAGAGTAGTCAGGGACCCGATAGACCTATTTAATTACACTGGCCATAAATCTGATGTATCATCCAGGCTTTAGTTAAGAACCCCAGCACCCTATGTCCTAATGGGGCCATCAGAATGACCTCATTCATCCTATAGACAGTGTGACTTCAAGGGAGGAAACAGGGAGACTATTACCTGCCAGCCCTAAAGTGACATCAGGGTTAGGAACTGGGAGGAGGGGTGGGTAAAGGGGAGGAAAATGGGAGTATCTGTAATACTATCAACAATAGAAAGAAGAAAGAAAGAAAGAAAGAAAGAAAGAAAGAAAGAAAGAAAGAAAGAAAGAAAGAAAGAAAGAAAGAAAGAAAGAAAGGAACATCAGGGACATTTTTCATCTCTGAGCAGCCACCTTCCCCACCAGCCATTCACTAAAGCAAACCAACTTTTTTATAGCCCCTCAGTCCCATGAACTCAGAGCACTTTGTACTTCTTTGTAACATGCTGAGTGCACACACAGTGTTAATTAAGCACATAATTATTGCTTCACATCAGTCTGTCCTTCTAAATACATATTCCATTGATTTTTTACAGAGAGGAAGGGAAAGGGATAGAGAGTTAGAAACATCGATGAGAGAGAAACATCGATCAGCTGCCTCCTGCACACCTCCCACCGGGGATGTTCCCGCAACCAAGGCACATGCCCTTGACTGGAATCAAACCTGGGACCCTTCAGTCCGCAGGCCAATGCTCTATCCACTGAGCCAAACCGGTTAGGCCAGTCTGTCCTTCTATCAGGGGTCCTCAAACTTTTTAAACAGGGGGCCAGTTCACTGTCCCTCAGACCGTTGGAGGGCCAGACTATAGTTTAAAAAAAAAACTATGAACAAATTCCTATGCGCACTGCGGGCTCGGGACGAGTCGGCTGCTAAGCAGGACAGGCAGCGGCACCCGGCGGGCCAGATAAATGTCCTCGGCGGGCCGCATGTGGCCCGCGGGCAGTAGTTTGAGGACGCCTGTATAAGCAATATGAGGGCAGGAGCCATTGTGTACCTTGCCCACCACTGTATTCTCAGTGCTAGGCACAGATTCCCACAGTTGGCAGACACTGGTCAATATTTTCTCAGCAAATAAAGGAAAGCCTCTCCCATTTCCACGCCCACCTCTCTGACAACCTATTGCCCTGTTGCAGCACTTTCTCCCCTCTGTGGTTGCCCAAGTTCATCTAAATTTAGCTTTAAAAATATAAAAGCATGCCCAAATGTGGGAGCAGAAACTTGCCCCCAAAGATCCACCCCCAACCCCCGTCCCCAGGTTGTTTGGGGTATTAGTGTCCAAATTGCCTTTATTGAACACTCATTTTCTGTTACTGGTTGTGAGTACACGGCCTCATTCACTTCACACAATGACCTGATTTAGAGACTCATAGGCTAAGGGGTTGAACATCTTGTTTGAGGTCACAAAACTACAGGATATTTGCAGAATAATAAAAATATATATTTGTTTTTATCTTTGTCCCCATTCCTGGGACAGAGCCCCTTGGAAATTCCTGCGTAATAGGACTGTCTTTTGCTATTCATAAGGAGCCCCTTTTGATCACACCTGAATTTATGCTAATGAGGTGAAACAGGTAGTACCCCTAGGTAGCCTGGTCACCTAGATGAGGCTGGTCAGCAGAAACACCAGGTGATGAGAGGGTTTGAACTTTCAGCCCCACTCAGGACCTCCGGGAAGGGGAGTGGAGCTGCAGATTGAGCTCTGTGGACTCTTAAACAAGGAGATAGGCTGAGCTTCTGGGTCGGTAAATACGTGGAGGTGCTGGGAATATGGCCCACCCAGACAGGGCATGGAAGCTCCACACCCTCTCCACAAACTGTGCCCAATTCATTTCTTCCATCTGGGTGTTCCTGAGATGCATCCTTTATAATATACCAGTAATAGCAAGTAAACTGTTTTCTCTGAGTTCTGTAAGTCGTTTTAGCAAATTATCAAATCTGAGGAAACAACCTTCCGAACTTCACGGCCAGTGTGTCAGAAGTGCAGGTAACAACCTGGACTTGCCACTGGTGTCTAAAGTAGAGGATCTTCTGGGACTGAGTCCTCAGCCTGTGGGGTCTGCGTCAACCCAGGCAGATAGTGTCAGAATTGAACTGACTCGCTGGCCACCCAGCTGGTGTCAGAGAATGGATGGGTGTGGGGAGAATCCTGGCACACCTGATGTCAGGAGCGCAGATATGGCTGGTTCAAATATTGTGCTTAATCAGCCGGTTGTGCAACCTGCCAGGAAGTGGCTTCATGACTTTCAAAGAACTTTTAGATTCACGCCCTTCCCTGAATACTGTCATTTCATGGTCACGTTTGAAGTTTGACCTCTTGCCTCTTGGCTTCCAGGCTCCCAGCAGGCTTCCTTCAGAGTCCTTCAGTGGCTTAAAGGGCTTCCCAGCTGTCACACATGCACCAGAAAATAAACTAAAAGGCTAAACTCTTTTTCCATTCTCAACCTTCCCTTATCTGAGGTGTCAGAGACGATGCTGACAGTGAGTGCATCAGTCCCAGAAGCAGCGGCCCTCACAGCCAGTCTGCCTTTCCCTCGGCTGATTAGCAAGTGGCAGGAGAGGTCTCCCCAATTCCTGAAATACCAATGCAGCTCCCCCTACCTGGTAGGTCCTCACTACAATGCAGTTTTTTTTAAAAATGAACAAATAAAGAGCAAAGATTTCTCATCCATAGCCTAGTTTGGATATCTCAGCAATTGCATTGCCACTGGTGTTTCCAGGAGAATCAGAGTAAATTCTAAACATGTTTTCTCTTGGCACTTGAAACCAGGTTCCAGACAGCGGAAGTGGTTGAATACTAATCACTTGTAGCCAAGGACATTTGAAAACCATCTTTCACTTTTGTCACAGTTTAAATCATCTGTCCCTAATGCTTCTTGCCCCAACGCACTTTTCAGAAAGCAAGTTAATAAACTGACAAAATCTATAGTTAGAATGAAATTAACAAGACTTCTTTTCTTCATTCGTTTATTTGACAAATATTTATGCAGGGGTCTTCAAACTACGGCCCGCGGGCCACATGCGGCCCGCCGAGGACATTTATCCGGCCCGCCGGGTGCCGCTGCCTGTCCTGCTTAGCAGCCTACTCGTCCCGGGCCCGCAGTGCGCATAGGAATTTGTTCATAGTTTTTTTTTTTTAAACTATAGTCCGGCCCTCCAACGGTCTGAGGGACAGTGAACTGGCCCCCTGTTTAAAAAGTTTGAGGACCCCTGATGGGTGCTTACTATCCTCAGACAGTGGACTAGAGGCTGAGGAGAGAGTGATGACCAAAACCCAGCATGATTCCTACCCCTCAGGTGCATACTAGTAAGTCTAGTGAGAGAGCAGGCAGGAAGCAAATAATTACACCAATAATTGTAAAGTACAACAAGGAGTCCTACAGAAGAGAAGCATGTGGTCCAAGGAAGGCATTTCACAGAGATCTGAACTAGTCCTGAGGTTGCGAAGACTCCCTTGGAGACGTGACACTAGACACTCCCCTGAGGACGTGATAGTAGATGCATCAGAAACTAACTGGGCTGGGAGAAAAGGGGGACATTTCTAGCCAGAGAAACAGCAAGGACAAAGGCCTTACAAAGGAAGGGAGCACAGCAAGGGCAAGAGAGCTACAGAAAGTCAATGTGATTGGAGAAGGATGGACTAAGGTGAAGCAGGGGAGGTGGGAAAGGGCCAGACCACCCAGTTCATGGTGAGCTGTGATTGCAGGTGTGTCATTAAGCTCAAGAACAATAGGAAACCATCGAAGGGTTTTAATCCTTGAGATGACAATCTGTTACCTCAACCACACTGCTCTAGTTTCATGGTAGAATAATGAGTAATATCAGCCATGCTGCACTTTTCATGTGAAATGGGAAAAGTATGAATTATCATCTCCTCTAGAGATGACAATAGTGACTCACAGAGAAGGAAAGCAACCTGCCCAAGTGGTAACATACTAGAGGCTAAAACACAGGACTCTTGTCCCATGTTCCCAAGTTTCTCAACATCCATTTCAAAAAAGTAGATTATAAATTTGTCAGTAATCACTCTCAGGTGCCCTTCCTCACTTATGCATTTGACATGCTGACTTCTGAAGTTGTCTAAGTATACATGACTCAGCCAGTGGCCAGAATTACAAACAACCTAATATCTGCCCCTAGGGATGGCTAAGCCTTACTACCTCCTCTTTCCACACACTAAACCTATTTCTCCTCCCATTTCCCCACACTAAGTCACTCCCAACTCCTTAACTGCAGTGTCTTGCCTTCGGCAAAGGCTTTGTCCCCTACACTTTCAACATGACCTCATCACCACAGATGAAACAGATCCTGCAGTCTTGAAAAGGAAAATAAAATGTTGTGTGTTACTTTCTAAAACAAGTCTATATCACCTTAGACCACGGAATCTGTAATTCAGCCTTCACTTTATTTAGGGAGAGTTATTTGTGCTCTCTCAGTCTCAGTATCTTCATCTATAAAATGGAAATAATAAGACTTCCACTCCTAATAATGGAGAACTAGTAATTCCAAAGTTCCTCCTCATAATACGTAGGGCAGCTGAGAAAAATATTAGGGAGCTAAAAATACAGTGACGAAATGCCATTGAGGGAAGCTGAAGATCCAGAGAGATGAGCCTGTCCATGTTGAGAATTGCTTTCCTCCTGGAGGTGTTTGATCATTTGAGAGGGGTTGGTTGAGAGAGTGAGCAGTGACTCTGTGGATTGGAACACAGGGACAGGCATAGGAGTGGGACATGGTGAATGCCCCTCACTTTGGGCCGGAACCTCACAGGACTACACGATAAAAGTAAGGGTAAACCTATGGAACTGCTGCTACATTTCAAATGAGCTCAATGACTGAAAGTGAATGGAGGTCATTACAGAGTGTCAGTGCCCTTGGGCACCCAGCAGAAAAAAATGTAAATCTTCTCTGGGAAAAGATAGCATCATATGAATTATTTCTACAAATAAGTTTATAAGAATGTCCTGCACACAATAAAAAATAACAAGGCAGATGAGGAGACAAAACAACATGATTAAAAATCTGCAGAAATAATAAGCAGTAGAAATGGACTCAGTGACTGCAGTTAACAAATACAAACTGTTAAATGCTTGCTATGTCCAAGAAGACAGAAGACAGTGGGACAGTGAAAGCCTGGGGTGGGGGGGCAGGGGCAGGGGAGGTGGAGGTCAATGGGGGAAAGGGGGGACATATGTAATACTTTCAACAATAAAGATTTTTAAAATAAAAACAAAATAAATATATACCAAGAAACAACTCTATGAAAATGTGGATGTACAATCAAATTACCAGAGAAATAAAACATACCAAACCTGGCATGATAAAGTAGAAAATATGACTAGTAATTTAAATCCATAATTTAATACCTGCCCCTCCCCTCACTCCCCCCAAAAAAAGGGTCCTGGTCCAGATAGATTCATTGGGAATTCTGTCAAACACTCAGAGAAGAAATAATGCTACTCTTACACAATCTCTAACTTTTAGATCATGTTTGAGGTCAGCCTAACCATGATCCAAAACCTCTGAAAAACATCACAAAAATGGAAAATTTCAGACCCATCTTACTCATGAACACAGACGCGTGCACACACACACACACACACACACACACACACACACAAAACACAAAGTAAGCATAAACCAAATCCAACAATATATAAAGAATTTCATACATCCCAGCCAAGTTAGGCTCACTCCAGGAATGCCAGGTTGGCTTCTATTCAAAAAGCAATGTCAGAATCACATGACACCTCAACAGATGCGGAAAAGGCATTTGATAAAATTCATCATTTATACATCATTAATTTTTTTTCAAAACTTATAGGAGATTAGGAATAGAAGATAATTCCTTGTCATTGTTTTAAGCATCTACAAAAATCATAATGTTATGGGTGAAAAGTTAAAAGCTTTCCTTCTGAGATCAGGAATGAGTCAAGAATGTCCACCATCACCACTTCTATTCAACTCTGTCCTGGAGGGCCTAACAACAATAACACAAGAAAGATGAGTAAAAGATAAGAATTAAAAGGAAGAAATAAAATTGTCATAATTCTCTAACCAGATAATCAACTTAAGTAAAAAGAAAACTATTATGCTGGGGCTGACCAGCAGACCTTGAGCAACAAATGAATTATTACTCTGACATGTCTGCTGTGAAAGAGAGGGCTAAGGGACTGCCTGGCTAAAGGAACCAGACAGTCTCAATCACCTGCCTCATTAGGTTTTTACTGTAACAGCAGTTTGAGATAAAGTTTATCTTTAAGATATAATCAGTAGGGTAAGTAATCTTGGAAGGACACATGTGTTTGCAGTGTCCTTTAAGCAAGGACACCCAAAGGTTAAGCATAAGGATTCCAGTAAACACCCGGGGCTCTGCACGTTCACAGACTTGTTTGGAAAGATCAAGGAATAATTAGGGACACTGCCTTCAGCACTCCCCTAAATTGGAATTCCAATAAATAGGGTAGGCTGCCTTGAGCACTCTTTCCTGATCTCAGAATGTCCTCCTTACAAACTTTCCAACCAAGTCTCCTGTGTTCCCCAACACTATTAGAGATAGTTCAATGAATTTCACAAGATCCCAAGGTATAAAGTTAATTTTTAAAAGCAATTATTATTTCTACATAACAGCAATAGCTAATTTAAAAATTTAATACCTTTTTTATTGCTATTGTTAATCCTCACTGGAGGATATTTTTTCCATGGATTTTTTAGAGAGAGTGGAAGGAGGGGGAGAGACAGAAAGAAAGAAACATCAATGTGAGAGACTCACATCGATTGGTTCCCTCCTGCATGTGCCTCAACTGAGACCAAGGGCCAAGCCTTCAAATGAGGTGTGTGACTTTGACTGGGAGTCGAACCCACCACCCTTTGGTCTTCAGGCCAATTCTCTAACCACTGAGCAACCAGCTAGGACTTAATGATATCCTTAACCTCTTTGTGCTTGATCTTTGTGAATGTATTATCCAGCCCAAACAAAGGTTTTTTATTAAAGTCTTTTGTTGGGGCAGGGGAAGGGTAATTTTAACTATGGCATTTAAAAAACACACACAAAAAAAAAGTTTTTAGTCTGAAGAATAACAGCAGCCACTAGAATTTAAAATTTTTCATTAAGGCAACAAATGACAATGAAAACACTATAATCCAAAATCTATGGGACACAGCAAAAGCAGTCTTGAGAGGGAAGTTCATAGCTCTACAAGCCTACTGCATAAAAACAAGAAACAATGGTAATAAATTACTTAACCCAACAACTCAAAGAGTTAGAAAAAGAGCAACAAGAAAAGCCCAGTGTAAGCAGAAGAAAGGAAATAATAAAGATCAGGGCAGAGATAAATGACATAGAGACCAAAGAAACAATACAAAAGATCAACAAAACCAAGAGCTGGTTCTTTGAAAAAATAAACAAGATTGATGAACCTCTAGCCAGGCTCACCAAGAAGCAAAGAGAGAGGACCCAAATAAACAAAATCAGAAATGAAAGAGGTGAAATAACAACAGATCCCGCCGAAATACAAAGGATTGTTTAAAAATACTACAAACAACTCTATTCCAACAAACTGGACAACCTGGAGGAAATGGACAGATTCCTAGAAATATATAATCTTCCAAAACTCAATCATGAAGAATCTAAACAGCTCAATATGCCAGTAACTATGGAAGAAATTGAAGCAGTCATCAAAAAGCTTCCGGCAAACAAAAGCCCGGGGCCAGACGGCTTCACAGGAGAGTTTTACCAAACATTCAAGGAAGAACTAAAACCTATCCTCCTCAGACTATTCCAAAAAATTCAAGAGGAAGGAACACTTCCAAGCTCATTCTATGAAGCCAGCATCACCCTAATACCAAAACCAGATAAAGACAACACAATGAAGGAGAATTACAGCCAATATCCCTCATGAACGTAGATGCCAAAATCCTCAAAAAAATTCTAGCAAATCAGATCCAGCAGTACATCAGAAAGATCATACACCATGACCAAGTAGGGTTTATCCCAGGAATGCAAGGATGGTACAATATCTGCAAATCAATAAATGTGATACATCACATAAACAAATTGAGAGATAAAAATAACATAGTCATATCAATTGATGCAGAAAAAGCATTTGACAAAATCCAACACCCTTTCTTGATAAAAACTCTCAACAAGGTGGGACTAGAAGGATCATACCTCAACATAATAAAAGCTATATATGATAAACCCACAGCTAACATCATACTCAATGGGCAAAAACTAAAACCATTTCCCCTAAGAACAGGAACAAGACAGGGATGCCCACTCTCACCACTCCTGTTCGACATAGTACTGGAAGTATTAGCCATTGCAATTAGACAAGAAGAAGAAATAAAAGGGATCCAAATTGGAAAAGAAGAAGTAAAGCTGTCCCTATTTGCAGATGACATGATATTGTACATAAAAACCCAAAAGACTCCATCAAAAAACTAACAGACTTAATAAATGAATTCGGCAATATAGCAGGATACAAAATTAACGCCAAGAAATCTATGGCATTTCTATACACCAATAGTGAACTTACAGAAAGAGAGACTAAAAAAGCAATCCCATTTACCATCGCACCAAAAAAATTAAGATACTTAGGAATAAACCTAACCAAGGAGGTAAAAGACCTATATGCGGAAAACTATAGGACACTGAAAAAAGAGATAGAGGAAGATGTAAACAGATGGAAGAACATACCATGTTCATGGATTGGTAGAATCAACATCATTAAAATGTCCATACTACCCAAAGCAATCTATAGATTCAATGCACTCCCCATTAAAATACCAATGGCATAGCCCTGACCGGTTTGGCTCAGTAGATAGAGCGTCGGCCTGTGGACTGAAGGGTCCCGGGTTCGATTCCAGTCAAGGGCATGTACCTTGGTTGCAGGCACATCTCCAGTGGGGGGTGTGCAGGAGGCAGCTGATCGATGTTTCTCTCTCATCAATGTTTCTGACTCTCTATCCCTCTCCCTTCCTCTCTGTAAAAAATCAATAAAACACATTTTAAAAAAATCTCCTTTAAAAAAAAAAATACCAATGGCATATTTCACAGACCTAGAAAGAACTCTCCAAAAATTCATCTGGAATAAAAAAGACCCCGAATAGCCACTGCAATCCTGAGAAAGAAGAATAAAGTAGGAGGGATCTCAATACCAGATTTCAAGCTGTATTACAAAGCCACTGTCCTCAAAACAGCCTGGTACTGGCACAAGAACAGACATATAGATCAATGGAATAGAATAGAGAATCCGGATATCGACCCAAACCACTATGCGCAATTAATATTTGACAAAGGAGGCATGAACATACAATGGAGTCAAGACAGTCTCTTCAATAAATGGTGCTGGGAAAATTGGACAGATACATGCAAAAAAATGAAACTAGATCACCAACTTACAGCATACACAAAAATAAACTCAAAATGGCTACAGGACTTAAATATAAGACGGGAAACCATAAAAATACTAGAGGAATCCACAGGCAGAAAAATCTCAGACATATGCAGAAAGAACTTCACTGATACTGCCCCTAGGGCAACGGAAGCCAAAGAGAAAATAAACAAATGGGACTACATCAAAATAAAAAGCTTTTTCACAGCAAAAGAAATCATCAACAAAACAACAAGAAACCCCACTGTATGGGAGAACATATTTGCAAATGTTATCACTGATAAAGGTTTAATCTCCAACATCTACAGGCAGCTTCTACAACTTAATCAAAGGAAGATAAATGATCCAATAAAAAAATGGGCAACAGACCTAAATAGAATCTTTTCGAAAGAAGACAGAAGGAAGGCCAAGAGACACATAAAAACATGCTCAAAGTCACTAATTATCCGAGAGATGCAAATCAAAATGACAATGCGATACCATCTCACACCTGTCAGAATGGCTATCATCAACAAATCAACAAACGACAAGTGTTGGCGAGGATGCAGAGAAAAATGAACCCTCGTGCACTGATGGTGGGAATGCAGACTGGTGCAGCCACTGTGGAGAACAGTATGGAGTTTCCTCAAAAAACTGAAAATGGAACTCCCATTTGACCCAGTAATCCCACTCCTAGGAATATATCCTAAGAAACTAGAAACACCAGCAGAAAGGATATATGCACCCCTATGTTCATAGCAGCACAATTTGCAATAGCTAAGATTTGGAAACAGCCTAGGTGCCCGTCAGCAGATGACTGGATCAGAAAACTATGGTACATCTACACAATGGAATACTATGCTGCCATAAAAAAGAAGGAATTATTACCATTTGTAGGCACCTGGATGGAATTAGAGAACATTATGCTAAGTGAAATAAACCAGTCAATGAAAGAAAAATACCACATGATCTCACTCATTTGGGGATAATGAAAAACAATATAAACTGATGAACAAAAAGATAGATACAGAGGCAGTAAAGCACCAAACAGACTGTCAAATTACAGCGGTAAGGTAAGGGAGAGGTGGGGGAAATAAGAGATCAACTGAAGGACTTATATGCATGCATATAAGAGTAACCAATGGATGCAAAACATTGGGGGTGAGGGCATGTATGGGAGTGGGGTGGGAGAGGGGCAATGGTAAGATATGTACACATATAATACCTTAATAAAAAAATTTAAAAAAATAAAAATAAAATAATAAAATAATATTTTTCATGAAACCTCCAAAAAGAAGCCTAAGAGCTTCAAGGAGTGAAAAGAAACCAGACATGTCTTCAGCATTACCAGGACAAAGAGAACTTCAAATTATGCAGAGAACTATGCACCTATTCACACAAAGCTACTCCTGGAGCTCTGCTGCAGCTTCATCACCTTGGAATAAAGAGTGGAAGAGCAGAGTCTTAAGGAAATCTTTAAAAAATAGGAGATCTGTGAACTATGCGGTCTTCAGGGAGGACCCTGTGCTAAGGAGGACACTGCACTTGGTTTAATGCTCTGTGACACCATCTTGAAATTGTCCCTAACTGCCCTTCCCTGCCAGTCTTGTCTCCCCTAACTGTCCTCCTCTGCAGGCCTGGTTGCCCCCAACTGCCCTCCCCTGCTGGCCTGGTCACCCCTAACTGCCCTCCGTGCAGGCCTGGTCCCCCACAACTGCCCTTCCCTGCAGACCTGGTCCCCCCAAACTGCCCTCCCCTGCAGGCCTTGTCCCCCCAAACTGCCCTCCCCTGCAGGCATGGTTCCTCCCAACTGCCCTCCCCTGCAGCCAGGATCTCCCCCAACTGTCCTCCACTGCAGGCCTGGTCCCCCCTCAATTGCCCCCGACTGCAAGCCTGGTCACCCCCAACTGCCCTCCTCTGCTGGCCAGGTCACCCCTAACTGCCCACAACTGCCCTCCCCTGCAGACCATCTTGTGGCAGCCATCTTGTGTCCACATGGGGGCAGCCATCTTTGACCACATGGGGGTGGCCATCTTGTGTCTTGGAGTGACAGTCAATTTGCATATTACTCTTTTATTAGATAAGATATATATATATAATTATATTATGTATACACCTATATTTATCCCAGCCTTGGCCACTGAAAGAGCCCAGAAGCAATCACATCCTAATAGTAATGCATACATCTCCATCCAAATCCAGGAACAAGGGTTAGTTGGGGATGTGGCTGATCCCAGGACTGAGAATGGGGAAGGCACAAATGAGGGCAACATGTCAAAGGATATAGAAGCCAGCTTGAATATGTTCCCACTGCTCAAATCTGGAACAATTGGAGCATCAAAAGAAAAAGGACAGTAATAAGCCACTGACTATAATAAAGAATCCATGAACCCATAAAATAATAAACAGAAAATAAATAAATGAGGGATAAAGGAGGGTTCTTCTTGATGATAGAATGCTGAATGATAAATGTGGAAAGAGTGGTGGAACTGGAAAAATCATCCTTTTGCAATCATTATAGTAAAGATTGGTTTGGGCAAGAATCATTAACAGATGCTAAAATTACGGGGCAAGTTTGATGAGATGCAGGATATTTTCAAGGCCTCATTATTTTCCCACAGATTGCTTATTACCTTCCATGGGGAAAATAGTATGTATACAGTGGAAAAACTGAACATACCTTGGGCAGATGATCAGAATCATTACCAGTGAGAGGCAGATAGGCATCATGTGCCTTCAGATGCAATACCCTGAGAGAGACACACATTGCTCATGTAATTCCAGCCAGGGATGAAAAATCTGAATCTAATCCTGAGGAAACATGAGACAAAGTCAAACTGAGAAACATTCAATAATATAACTGGCCCACTGTCTTCAAAATTGTCAATATCATGAAAGACGAAGAGCTGAGGAACTGTGCCAAATTAAAGAAGACTAATAAAGCCTAGCTGGCATGGCTCAGTAGTTGAGCATTGACCTATAAAACAGGAGGTCACAGTTCAATTCCGGTGCAGGACAGATACCCAGGTTGCAGGCTCGATCCCAATGGGGGATGTGTAGGAGGCAGCCAATCAATAATTCTCTCTCATCATTGATGTTTCTATTTCTCTCTCCCTCTCCCTTCCTCTCTGAAATCAATAAAAACATTAAAATATATATCTTATATAATAAAAGGCTAAAACGCAAATCAACCAAACGGCAGAACGACCAGTCACTATGATGCACCCTGACCACCAGGGGGCAGATGCTCAATGCAGGAGGTCCCCCCTGGTGGTCAGTACACTCCCACAGGGGAAGTGTCACTCAGCCAAAAGCCGGGCTCATGGCTGTTGAGCGCAGCAGCTGTGGCAGGAGCCTCTCCAGCCTCTGCAGCAGCACTAAGGATATCCCACTGACAGCTTGGGCCCACTCCCCATGGGGGGCGGGCCTAAGCCATCAGTCAGACATCCCCCAATAGCTCCCAGACTGCAAGAGGGCACAGGCCAGGCTGAGGAACCTCCCCCTTGAGTGCATGAATTTCATGGACTGGGCCTCTGGGCCACTGTGTGTGTGTGTGTGTGTGTGTGTGTGTGTGTGTGTGTGTGTGTGTGTGTATACACACAATGAGTGGCCAGATTATTATGACCACCCCATCAGTACTTCGTTGGGCCACCTTTTGCCTTCAATACTGAGGCGATTCTTCTTGACATTGACTCCACGAGATGTTGAAAGGTGATGCAAGGAATCTGACACCATGCCTGATGAATAAATAGCACTGTCCAGTTCTGTGAGATTTGATGGCTGTGGAACCAGCTGCCTGATGGCTCTTTTAACTTCGTCCCACAAATGTTCAATTGGTGATTGTGGGGGCCACCTAAGCAAGGTAAAGTCTCCCTCATGTTCTTAAAACCACTCCTGCACAATACGAGCACCGTGACATGGCACATTTTCTTGTTGGAAGAAGCCATCTCCATTGGGATACGCCATCAACATGATAGGATGAACTTGATCAGCAACAATACTTAGGTATGTTGTGCTATTCAGATGTTGTTCCACACGAATTAAAGGGCCCAAATCATGCCAGGAAAACATGCCCCAAACCATAACACTGCCCCCACCAGCTTGAAGGGTTGTACTCATGCATGTGGGGTGCATGCTTTCATGCTGTTTCTGCAAAATTCTCACTCTGCCATATGCATGATGCAACTGGAAACGTGATTCATCGGACCACATGACTTTTTTCCAATGCTCGAATGTCCAATCCTTGTGTTCCTGTGCAAAACTGGAGACATTTTATCTTGGTAACTGTAGACAGCAAAGGTGTTCAAACAGGCCTTCGGCTTCCATATCCCATACAATGCAGTGTACAGCTAATTTGCCTACAAACGTCAAGTGCTCATAATAATCTGGCCACTCAGTGTATATATATGTAGATATATAGGTATGTATGTATAGATAGATAGATAGATAGATAGATAGATAGATAGATAGATAGATTTTTTTTTAAGACAACTAATACAAAATGACATTTAAGTGCAATATGTATTCCTAAACTGATCCTGTATTGGAAGGATGTTAGTAGGACAACTGATGAAATTGGAAGGTGGACTACATTAGGTAAAAGCATTATATCAAGACTAACTTTTCTGAATTTTATAATTACACTATCTATATATTTAAAAGGTCAACATGCAGCCGAAACCGGTTTGGCTCAGTGGATAGAGCGTCAGCCTGCGGACTCAAGGGTCCCAGGTTCGATTCCGGTCAAGGGCA
Source organism: Plecotus auritus (assembly GCF_963455305.1). Taxonomy (NCBI): domain Eukaryota; kingdom Metazoa; phylum Chordata; class Mammalia; order Chiroptera; family Vespertilionidae; genus Plecotus; species Plecotus auritus. The sequence continues at coordinate 159,151,086 of NC_137770.1, forward strand.
TGTACCTGGGTTGCGGGCACATCCCCAGTGGGGGGCGTGCAGGAGGCAGCTGATCGATGTCTCTCTCTCATCGATGTTTCTAACTCTCTATCCCTCTCTCTTCCTCTCTGTTAAAAAAATCAATAAAATATATTTAAAAAAAAAAAATAAAAAAATAAAAGGTCAACATGCAAAAAGTGTCCCCTCGGGAGTTCGACCGGGAGACTGGGAGACCAGGAGTTTGATCACTTGCTATGACATGCGCTAACCACCAGGGGGTGGCGTGGAACAAAGGAAGGCCCCAATCATCCCTGATTGCTGGCCAGGCCTAGGGACCCTTTGCACACGAATTTCATGCACCAGGCCTCTAGTGGTTATACTAGTATAATGGACTCTCTTTGTTCTTCGAAAATACACATGGAAACTTAAGGGGTAAAGGGGACTGACTTATTTACTCTCAAGTGATTTAGAAAACAAAAAAATAACACATACCTATAAATACAGTGAAGAAAAAAAGAGATGGAATTCCAATGCAAATGTGGCAAACATTTCTCAGATGTTTACTCTGGTTCCAGGAAATAAGAGGTTTCTCTGTACTATCCTTTTAGTTTTTCTATGAGTTTGAAATTACTTCAAAATAAAAAGTTAAAAAATCAAATACTGGGAAGAATAAATGTTATACAACATGTGTAAGATTTCTAACAGAAGAGTGTCAAATATTATTAAGAGAAAATAAATAAAACCTAGGATAGGGCAGGAACTGGGTGGAGGGGGGAAATGGGAGGGGAAAGGGGGGATATCTGTAATACTCTCAACAATAAAGATTTTTTAAAATTAGAAGAGAAAAAAATGCTCAACATCACTAATCATCAGAGAGATATAAATTAAAACCACAATGAGGGCCTTTGCTGGTTTGGTTCAGTGGATGGAGCATCAGTCTGTGGACTGAAGGGTCCTGGGTTGGATTCCGGTCAAGGGCACATGCCATGTTGTGGGCTCAATCCCCAGTAGGGGATATGCAGGAGGCAGCTTATCAGTGATTATCTCTCATCATTGATGTTTCTATCTCTCTCTCCCTCTCCCTTTCTCTTTGAAATCAATAAAAATAATTTTAATTTAATTTTAAAAAGCACAATGAGGTATCACCGCATACCGGTCAGAATGGCTACCATCAATAAACCAACAAACAATAAGTGCTGGAGAGGATGTGGAGAAAAGGAAACCCTGTACACTGCTAGTGGGATTGCAGACTGGTGCAGCCACTGTGGAAAACAGTATGTAGTTTCCTCAAAAAATTAAACATGAATCTGTCTTTTGACCCAGTAATCCTACTTCTGGTAATATACCCTAAGAATCCCAAAATACCAATCAGAAAGATTATAGGCACCCCTATGTTTATAGCAGTGCTATTTACAATAGCCAGGATCTGGGAATAGCCCAAGTGCCCATCAGTAGAAGAGTGTGTAAAAAAGCTGTGGAAGAGAGAAAGGGAACTCAGTGGAACCCTTTCCCCCTCCCACCTTGGGAGTCTGTACTTGTTCTTCAATAAATCTCCACCTTGGTATACAAAAAAAAACAACAACAAAAAAAAACAACCCTGGTACATTTACACAATGGAATACTACACAGCTATAAAAAAGAAGGAACTCTTACCTTTTGCCACAGCATCAATGGACCTAGAGATTATTATGTTAAGTTAAATAAGCCAGTCAGAAAAAGGCAAATACTATATGATCTCACTAGAGGCCCAGTGCACAAAATTTGTGCACGGGGGAGGTATGTCCTTCAGCCCAGCCTGCACCCTCTCCAATCTGGGATTCCTCTCACAATCCAGGATTGCTGGCTCTCAACCACTTGCCTGCCTGCCTGCCTGATTGCCCTTAACCACTTCTGCCTGCCAGCATGATCACCCCCTAACCACTCCCCTGCCAGCCTGATCGATGCCTAACTGCTCCCTGCTGGCCTGATTGCCCCTAACTGCCCTCCCCTGCTGGCCTGGTCACCCCAAACATCCCTCCCCTGCCAGACTGGTACCCCCCAACTGCCCTCCCCTGCAGGCCTGGTTTCCCCCAACTGCCCTTCCTTGCAAGTCTAGTTGCCCCCAACTTCCCTCCTCTGCCCGCCTGGTCACCCCAAACTGCCCTCCCCTGCTGGCCATCTTGTGGTGGCCATCTTGTGTCCACATGGGGGCAGCCATCTTTGACCACATGGGGCAGCCATCTTGTGTGTTGGAGTGATGGTCAATTTGCATATTACTTCTTTATTATATAGGATTATATGTGGAGTCTAATGAACAAAATTAACTAATGAACAAAACCTAGGGATATAGAAGCATGGAACAGACTGTGGAAACTCAGAGGGATGGCACAGGTGGGTGAGTGGGTGGGTGGTAAGAGATAAACCAAAAAACTTATATGGCCCTAACCAGTTTGGCTCAGTGGATAAATAGTGTCAGCCTGCAGACTGAAAGGTCCCAGGTTCAATTCTGGTCAAGGGCATGTACCTGGGTTGCGGGCACATCCCCACTAGAAGGTGTGCAGGAGGCAGCTGATCGATGTTTCTCTCTCATCGATGTTTCTAACTCTCTATCCCTCTCCCTTCCTCTCTGTAAAAAATCAATAAAATATATTTTTTAAAAAAAGAACTTGTATGCATAAATGCAGAACCCATGACCACAGACAATAGGGTGGTGAAGGCCTGGGGCTAGAAGGGGTCAATGGGGAGATAAAGGGTGGGAAACATTTAATACTTTCAACAATAAAGATTTAATTTTTAAAAAAGAACTGAGGAAAAGAAAAACAGAAGTCATTATCATATATATCAGGATGATGGTTACTTCTAGAAGGTAAAGAGGGAGTGGCAATTAAAATGGGGCATAAAGATGACTTCTGGACTGTTGGACATTGAAATTGGGACTCAAACATTTTTTGTTATTATGTGTTTATTTCTAGTCTGCAGAAGCAAGATTTTTTAAAGGAAAGAAATGGGGAAAAAAGAGATACAGAGGCAAAGAAGCATTGAACAGACTGTCAAACTACAGTCGGAAGGCAGGGGAGGTTGTTGGGTGGGGGCTGTAAGATATCAACCGAAGGACTTGTACTTATGCATATAAGCATAACCAATGGATACAAGACACTGGGGGGCGGGCAGGTAAAGGCATGTACTGGGGGGTAGGGGAGGCCGGGGGGAGGTCAATGGGGAAAAAAAAAAAAAGGAGACATATGTACTACTATTTATAATACTTCAAACAATTAAAAAAATAAAATTAAAAAAAATAAAAAGCTGGGGAGGAGCCTGCAACTGGGGTACATGCCCTTGACCAGGATCAAACCTGAGGCCCTTTGGTCCTTAGACCTATGCTCTATCCACTGAGTGAAACCAGCTAGAGCAAAACTGGTCAACTTTTTAATATAATTTTTAAAAATGTATTTTTATTGATTTCAGAGAGGAAGAATAGGGAGAGAGAGAGATAGAAACATCAATGATGAGAGAAAATCAATGATTGCCTGCTTCCTGCAAGCTCCACACTGGGGGGTCGAATCCACACCCAGGCATGTGTCCTTGACCAGAATTGAACCTGGAACCCTTCAGTCCACAGGCCGACACTCTATCCACCAAGCCAAACCTGCTAGGGCCCTCAATAGAATTTTTGTCTTGCTATTTTACCAATCCTATTATTCTACTACAATCCTTATCAAATCCTAATCAAATTCACACTTTGAAATACCTCTATTAAACCAAACATTTTATACATGTTCTTTTATATTGTGATATAACAATAATTTTATTCCTTTCCAATTCATAAGCATGTGGTTTCTTTTTTTTCCTTGTCCTAGCTATGACCTACAATATGTTGAATATATGAGGTGATATTGGGTTTCCCTGTTTCATTCCTATTCACAGAATCATATGACTTCACTCATATGTGGGATATAAAACTAATAGACACAGAAAGACAACAGTATGGTGGTTACCAGAGGAAAGGGGGAGAGGGGTAGTAAAAGGTAAAGGGGCCTAATTATATGGTGACGGATGATGTGACTTTGGGGGTGGGCACACAATACAATATACAGATCGTGTATCATATAAATGTAAACTTGAAACCAATATGACCCTATTAATCAATGTTACCCTAATAAATGTAATAAGATTAAGAAGAAAAAAATCTAAAAAAAAAAAAAAAAAAAAAAGATGACTTCTGGGGACTGGCAATGTTCTATTTTTTACCTCATTATATATGCACTGCTTTTTGAGAAATTTCAGAATCATAGTTTATTTTTGTACACTTTTCTTTATGTATGTTGTATTTCACAATAAAAAATTAAAATGTAGATAATACTACACATTTCTTAGGATCATTGTAAGGATTAAATTAAATCAAGTGTATTTAATATATGCAAATATATAATATAATATAATATAATATAATATAATATAATCCTATATAATATAGTCCTATATAATAAAAGCCTAATATGCTAAGTGTCCAGTTGTCCGATTGTCTGTTCAACCAATCATAGTGTAATCCTATATAATAAAGAGGTGATATGCAAATTGACCATCACTCCAACACACAAGATGGCCGCCCCCATGTGGTCAAAGATGGCCACCCCCATGTGAACACAAGATGGCCGCCACAAGATGGCCAGCAGGGGAGGGCAGTTTTGGGCGATCAGGCCAGCAGGGAGGGCAGTTGGGAGGGACCAGGCCTGAAAGGGAGGTCAGTTGGGGGAGATCAGGCCTGCGGGGGAGGGCAGTTAGGGGTGACTGGGCCAGCAGAGGAGGGAAGTTGGGGGCAACTAGGCCTGCAGGGGAGGCAGTTGGGGGGAACTAGGCCTGCAGGGGAGGGCAGTTGGGGGACCAAGCCTGCAGGGGAGGGCAGTTGGCAGGAACCAGGCCTGCAGGGGAGGGCAGTTGGGGGCAACCAGGCCTGCAGGGAAGGACAGCTAGGGGTGACCAGGCCAGCAGCGGAGGGTAGTTAGGGGCAATCGGGCCAGGAGGGGAGCAGTTAGGCATCGATCAGGCTGGCAGGGGAGTGGTTAGGGTGTGATCAGGCTGGCAGGCAGAAGCGGTTAGGGGCAATCAGGCAGGCAGGCAGGCAAGTGGTTGGGAGCCAGCAATCCTGGATTGCGAGAGGGATCCCAGATTGGAGAAGGTGCAGGGTGGGCTGAGGGACACACACACCCCCGTTTACGAATTTCATGCACAGGGCCTCTAGTATGCTAATGATATGCTAAGGCTGCTCAACTGCTTGCTATGACGTGCACTGACCACCAAGGGGCAGATGTTCCAACCGGTAGGTTAGCTTGCTGCTGGGTCCAGCCAATCAAGACAGAGTGAGACAGGCCAGACACACCCTGGAGTCCTCCCTCAGTTCCTCCCTGGCTGGTGGTCAACCTCCCATGTCCTTCCCCAGCTCCAATCATGCACCAATGGGGTCCCTCAGCCTGTGCCTTCTCGCAATCTGGAATCTCTTGGGGGATGTTGGAGAGCTGATTTCAGCCCAATCCTGCTCAATGCAAGAGTTGCCCCCTGGTGGTCAGTGCACTCCCACAGGGGGGGCACTGCTGAGCCAGAAGCCAGGATCATGGTGGTGGTGGGAGCCTCACTCACCTCCGTGGCAGTCGGACATCCCCTGAGAGCTCACAGACTGCAAGAAGATGCAGGCCAGGCTGAGGGACCACCCCCGCCCCCAGTGCACGAATTTACACTAATAAAAGAGAAATATGAAAATTGACTGTACCTCCGCAACACCCACCAGCCAATCAGGACTGAGATGCAAATTAACCCAACAAAGATGGCTGGTTAATTTGCATACACAGGCACAGAGTGAAGACTGAAGGCTCTGGCCCGAGCAAAGACTGAAGACTGAAAACTGAAGAGGCTTGGCTTCTCCGCTACGGCCAGAGCAGAGAAGCCAAACCTTGCTGCAACCGGAGCGGAGAAGCCTCGAGGCTTGGCTTCTCCGCTGCAACCTGAGCGAAGGCCTGGGTCCCAGGTGCCGGAGGAAAACTGGTGCCGGCAGCCAGGGGAAGGAAGGCCTATTGCACGAATCTTAGTGCAACAGGCCTCTAGTATAATATAGTAAGCATTGAATACATGGTAGTTATTATCTGACTAGAGGCCCGATGCATGAAAATTTGCAAAAGTAGGCCTTCCTTTCCCCAGCTGCCAGCACCAGCTTCTCTCTGGCACCCGGGACCCAGTCTGCTTCCCTCCAGCCCCAGCTTCATCAGGAAGTACGTCCAGAAGACGTCCAGTCTAATTAGCATATTACCCTTTTATTATTATAGATGTAGTACTACTGAGAGATGAAAGTAACAATGAACTTTGGGCGAGAATAAAACATAACCCTAAGGGAGGGCTTACAGTGCTTTCTAACATATACTAAAGTCTGCAGGTAAAGGTTGAAGGTTAGTTTCAAGTGTGTTTACTACAGATAAATGCCAGGAGACGAGGAATTATGCTTACTGCCATGCCTAGTTCATGAGAGTCTCTCAATCATTATTAGAAATATGGATGGATGGATGGATGGATGGATGGATGGATGGATGGATGGATGGATGGATGGATAAGTTGAAACAAAAGTTAGTCTGATGCAAAATTGCAGTTCCAAGAATGTAGAGACGTTCTCCATGCAGTGCTCTTTGGCCCAAGTTTAATGCAACACCATATACAACAAGGCTTCAAGCTTTGTAATAACATGAAAGACCATTTTTTCTGAACAGTTCATGGTACTTTCTGGCTGTTTACAGACCAGGGTAATGGATTATATCAATCTGAATCTATAATATCTACCAAAGTGGGTAATTTCTTCTACCTACAAATTAAGGGTTCTTCCAGGGCTACCAATCTAGGCTCAAGGCAGAGTATGGGTAGTTTCTCCACCCAAACAGCCTCCCACAGAGAGCAGAGGCTAAGCTAACGCACATCCAATGGACAGGGATTCAAGCATGAAGGGGAAGCACTTGACTGAAAACCTATTTTCCTAAGACAGCCTAAAATAACAACCAGGCATCTGGAATGAAAACCACCAAAGCCACAATTTCCAGTCCAGTTTTGAACATAATTGTAGATTTCAAAGTATTGATCCTTACAGGGAAATGTCACATATTCTCTAAGTAGCACTATGCTCCTTTCACTCAATATGGCCCATCTGATTGTCAGAACTGCAGACCGAAAAGCCCAACAACTACAGAGGCACATGCTCTGGTTCATGGCAGAGGCCTTGTACATTGTGTTATTTTTTTTTATTATTATTGATATTTCACAGAGAGGAAGGGAGAGGGATAGAGAGCCAGAAACATCGATGAGAGAGAAACATCGATCAGCTGCCTCCTGCACACCTCCCACTGGGGATGTGCCCGCAACCAAGGTACATGCCCTTGACCGGAATCGAACCCGGGACCTTCCAGTCCGCAGGCCGACGCTCTATCCACTGAGCCAAACCGGTTTCGGCCATTGTGTTATTTTTTATTCCTATGATAAAGCATAATATGTTTGCTCATAAACTCTGAATGCCTCTACCTAAAAAAAAAAAAAGAAAAATTAACACCTCTACCTACTCCTCCACCTCTCTTTCCCAACCCTAATCCCTCCTGCGGTAACACAACAGTTGGGTCTTTTTCCTTCCAGACTTTTTTCTTTACATGCACATGTTTCTTTTCACTTAAAAAAAAAATGATATCAGCCCAGCAGGTGTGGCTCAGTGGTTGAGTGTAGATCTATGAACCAAGAAGTCATGGTTCAATTCCTGATCAGAGGAATTGAGCCTGGGTTATGGGCTCAATCCCCAGTAGGGGGCAGGCAGGAGGCAGCAGATCAATGATTCTCATCATTGACATTTCTCTCTCTCTCTCTCTCTCTCTCTCTCTCTCTTCCTCTCTCAAATCAATAAAAATATACTTAAAAATAAAATAAAAATTATATCAAACTATATGTGTATCTATATATATAAAGAGGTAATATGCTAATTGGTCCTAACCGTGTCCCAGTCATGACCGGTCAACAGGCAGGAGCTGGTGGGCGGGGACAGGGGTGGGGACTTCTGCCCCCAGCGCAGGCGCACACAGGCCTGCCCAGCGCTAACATCATGCTGACTCGGAGGCGGAGGCCGCTCCCGAAGAAAGCACACGCAGGCAGGAGCTGCTGGGCAGGGACAGGGGCGGGGACTTGTGCCACCAGGACATGAGCCTGCTGCCAGGGGCAGCACCCGCCTCCAGCAGAGGCACACACAGGCTCACGGCACCACTGGGCCTGGAGGGGGGCATCAGGACGGGGGCGGGGCCTCGGCAGAAAGCTCTCAGCACTCCTGCGTGGAGAGGAAGGGAGAGCACATAGTCAGTTAGGGGGTTTAGGCCAGGAGGGGAGAGCAGTTAGGGCCATCAGGCAGGCAAGAGAGCAGTTAGGGGCATCAGGCAGGCAGGCAGGTGAGCGCTTAGGAGCCAGTAGTTCTGGATTGCAAGAGGAATCCCAGATTGGAGAGGGTGCAGGCCAGGCTAGGAACCACCCCACCCCCCGTGCACGAATTTCGTGCTCCGGGCCACTAGTAGTATAATAAGCAATATAGTTGTTCTTTCTCCTATTCCTGGCACAGAGCTCCTAAAAGTCTTGGAAACTCCTGAGCAATAGGAGTATCTTTTTGTATTCATAAGGATCCCCTTTTTATTACCTCTGAATTTATGCTGAGATAATACAGGTGGGGCCCCTAGGTATCCTGAGGATGGGGCTGGTCATCAGAAAGACCAAGTGATCAGTTGGGACTTTCAGCTCCATCTACAGACCTAGGAGGCGGGCAGGGGACATTAAACTTTATAAAAACTCTTGGACAATGAGATTGGATGAGCTTCTAGGTAGGTGAGCATGTGGAGGTGTTGAGAGGGCAGTGCACCCAGAGAGGGCATGGAAACTCTGCACCCCTTCCCACACACCTTGCCCTATGCATCTCTTCCATTTGGCTGTTCCTGAGCTGTATCCTTTATAACAAACCTGTAAATGTAAGTCAAATGCCCTCCTGAGCTCTGTGAGCCATTCTAGCAAATTACCAAACCTGAATAAGGGGTATTGGGAACCCCCAAAATGTAGCCAGTCCTCCACAGTACAATTGGCAACCTGAGACTTGTGGCTGGCATCTGAAGTGGAACTGAGCCCCTTAACTCCTGGGATCTGACACTGATTCCAGGTAGCTAGTGTCAGAATTGAGTTGAATCATTCGATACCCAGCTGGTACTGAAGAATTGATTGGTGTTGGGAAATACCCCAGGAAATGTTATTCGGCAACTTGTTTTGGTTTTTTTGTTTGTTTGTTTGTTTGTTTTTTTTAGCATAATGCTGATCATAAACTTCCAAAGAAAGGACTTTGCACTTTCACATCATTCTTTCTGTTAGTTGCACAGCAAAGCAGACACTCTAACCAGAACACTTGCAATCCCTTTACCATTCCAGTGTGAGTCAACCCCTGGTATGTGTGTGCTTTTCTTTAGCTGCCTGCACCTGCACGTCTCTCCTGAGGCCTGACGTTGGGCCTCTGGAGCTACTGGCAAGAGAGCACTGAGAAGCCGGAGGACCTTCAGGGTGATTATGAAAGCCCAGCTCCTGGTCACCAGTTGGTACAGTTTATGCTCCAGAGTTTCCGAAAGGAACCAGGCACGTGCCGGAACTTTATACAAAAATCACTCCCTGACTTCATTTCTTTTTCTTCCTCACTCCTACCTCCCTCTCCTTTATCAGGTTCTCCGGGACACTTCCATAATAAATCACGTGTAGCTGATTCCTCATTGCAGGTGTGTCGGGGAAAGATGACTTATGACACGTAAATTCCATAGTATATGACGTGCCATAATCTACCTAAACAGTCTCCTATTAGTGGATTTTATGTTATTTCTGTCTTTTCCTGTCCCAGACCATGCTGGACACATACTTACACCTACAACAGAGTCCTTCACTGCCCGCCAGCTGTTCTGATGAGTTGCTTTGGTGGTCAAGTCAGTTGTTCTGCCTCCTGCCATTATAGTTTAAAAACAAGAATATGAACATGACTGCGAGGATCCCACTGCCTTTATTAGTGACTATGAAGTAAATGACTGGGCAGCTTGTTTGTGTTTCCTGGAGTTAAGTAAGGATCGAAAAGCTCAGCCCACACAACTTCCCAACTGCCTGCTCTCAGGCTCCTAAGTAATCAATGGTTATTATCACACACCTAAGTAATCAATGGTTATTATCACACAGAGGCTGGGTCCAGCAGACAAACTTTCAGATCAATGGCTCAGGAAGAGCCCTTTGTCTGAGGAATTACAGGGTCTTATTTCTCTGTGTCTAACCTCTTCCCAATGCCTTATATAGTCCCCAAACAAAAAAGGTGAAATCTTAGTGGCGGAGAGACTTCCTTTACGGTGAAGTTGTTTTCTGGAAATTTCTTAAATGAAAGGGCACCATGTGAGTTGAATATTGCTTTCAGAAATGAGCAGCGAGGACGTATGGAAATCTATTCGGAACCACTTTGTGTAGAAAATCTCTAAAAAGAAACTAAACTATCTTACTCTCTGGGGAATCACCAGAGTAGAGAAATTCTCTGCACAGAACCTAACACAGCAATAATTGGGTTTCTTTGTTTTACCAGTGTCTGAAAGACCTCTCTCATCTCTGACTACAAATTTCCATTCACTGAAGAGTTCCAAATGGAATGTCAGGATGACAAATCTCCATCACATTAACTGTGCCTCGTAGTTAGGAGCACCACCTCATTTTTAAAGCTTTCCAGAGCAATTAATAAAGTCAGCCCTCTTACGACATGCAGCCATCGTGTGAAAAAAAGAGGTGTGGTGGTTGCAACCTCTGAGTTGCAGGACAGCTTGTCTGAGAAGTGGAATTTGAAAAGGCATTGCAGACACAATTGGATTATCACAATCCTGGGACCAGGTGGGTACAGACAAAGCCTTGTCCCTGTGTTATCAAATCTTATTCACCTGTAACTCTCACAGTCTCTTATATCCCATCCCTTACTGTACTGAAAAAACAACAACTCCAATTTGTGTCCTCTGGTTTTAGGAATAGTGGATCAAACCATTCAAGAAGAGAATAAAATCTCCTCCCAGAAAGCATCTCACGTCTGATGCTGAGAACAAAAGACACAGTAAATGCCGAGAACATGGGCCCTAAAATCTGAGATAGTAGGAAACCCAGAGATTAGACCACACGGGGGCAGTGGACAGAATTAACAATTTTTCAGAGTTTAAGTGGCTTAACCCAAACCAGCTCATTAGTGTCACATGGGAGACTGCAGCCTGCTGTCCTAACTCCTAGCCTGGGGTTCTTTCCACTAAAAGACATTGCTAATGTTATTAGAAACACGAAGAGCCTGGGAAAGAACAGAAGGCAAATCAAAGCCTCACAGATCACCTGCCTGCACATTATTTTCATTATTACAGCATGTTGTTGTCACATTTTCCCACACATGTGAAGCCACAGGGAAGCAGCGGCACTACTTTTCCATCAGTGTTAGCATCATGCCTCCCCAAGCCTCCCCTCTGGGCCTAGGGCTCGGAGCACTGCCAGCCAGGCTGATGTCATTCAGAACACCAGCCTTCACCTCATGGAATTCACACAGCCAACTGGTGCACAGCACAGTCTGCCCATCAGGCACCAACGTTTGCTTGGCCTGGCAGAGTTCTGCATACTAAACAAAACTAAACTTTTTTAAAATGACTATTTCCTTCGAGTTTACACAGTGAGATAAGGGAGACACCTGCTGAAATAATCTCATCCTGAATTTTTGCATTAAAATTGATTGCGTTTTTAAAAAGTCGATTCAATTTCATTTCATTTACATGGAGATTAGAAAGAAATAGAAACTATAATGCTATGAATGGGGCCTGAGAAGACTAACAGGAAAAAATGTCAGGTTAACAGAAAACAACATTTTCATTTGGTCTGTACTGGCACGAAACCACCGTATAGACACAAAAACGTATTTTATACAACTGACGCTGGTCTGAGAAAGTGCCAAACAGAACAAGAAAACCTCTTTGAGGCCTGTCTTTGTTCCAGGTTAATGTGGTTTCTTTCAGCCAAGTATCATTAGAAGCTGCTTCCAAGAGAATCAGAGCCCAGCCGGCGTGGGCGTGGCTAGTGGTTGAGCATTGACCTAAGAACCAGGAGATCATGGTTCGATCCCATGGTCAGGGTGTATGCCCTGGTTGCAGGCTTCATCCCCAGTTTGGGGCCTGCAGGAGGCAATCAGTGATTCTCTCTCATCACTGATGTTTCTATCTCTCTCTCTCCCTTCCCCTTACTCTCTGAAATCAATTTTTTTTTTAAATTTTTTTTAAAGAGAGAAGTGGAGAAGCAGTATAAGTGCCTCTCTGGACTCCAGGATGCTGGGGGCAAGCACCAGTTTTGCGTTTGGATATTGGTCACCTCTCTAAGTATCCATGTACTGCCCTTCCAGTCAGGGGTTGGACTAGGTGACCTAGGGTTCCTTCCAAAATTCCATTTTTTTACTCCTAAGTAGGAAAGAGCACATTTAGATTGATTGGCTTGAGTGGATAAATAAATGGGGATAAAGAAGAAAAACTAACCATCTGAAAATACATGAATTAAAAGACACTATTCCTGTCCCAAGTGAAATGTGCTCTTTCTCTTGTCTTGGTGAAGCACCAACTGCCCTCTCTGCTGCCCCCCCGCCCCCCATCCCCAACACCAGGCTGTGACATCACCTTTTCTTCCCCTCCCTATGCCAGCCACTAAGGTGGGAGAATGCTGGAACCAAGGCTAGGGGAGCTCATTCTGAGCTAACTCTTCGTATCACAAACACACCTCACCCACCTGGCTGTTGGATGATGACACTGTCACTCTTGCCTGGAACAAATCAGCTGCATTAGGGGGCTACATCCTGCCACCCACAGCCATTGACCTCAATGACTTGTTTGCAACTTCATCTGGTAGCCAGTTCACTTCAAAGCAATTGCCCAATTAGTTAAATTTTACACTTTAGATTTCTAGAAGAGAGAGTAATTTTTTTCACCTTTCCATAGGCAGCCAATCGTTCCTAGAAGATGCGTAGGAAGAAAACTAAAAGTCAGAAACCAAGATGGCGGCATAGGTAAGCACCTAAACTGCTGCCTCGCACAACAATTTCAAAACTACAACTAAAAGACAGAACAGACACCATCCAGAACCACAGGAAAGCTAGCTGAGTGAAAATTCTACAACTAGAAGGAAAGAGAAAAGCTCACAGAGAATTGGAGGTACGGCAAAGGGTCTTTGTGCATGCAGAGAGGAAGGGCGGCTGAGAGCCTGGCTGACTTTCTCTGGCGGAAGGGGGAAGGAAGCCCCCGACCACACTGAACCCCAGTTCTGACTGCACTGAACCCCACTTCCAGGCGAGCCCCTGGGGACCCACGCTCTTACGGGGGGAATCTGGACTCTCAGGCGGAGACTCGGGAGCCGGGGAAGGCAGAGGTCTGAAGGCGCACGGGTGCCAGTGCGCACAAAGGCTGCGGAGGTTGCCACAAGCTTTCCCTAGTGGAATGGAGTCAGAAGCTCCTGACTGCACTGAGCCCCAGTTCTGACTGCACTGAACCCCAGTTCCAGGCGAGCCCCTGGGGACCCACGCTCTTGTGGGGGGAGTCTGGACTCTCGGGCAGAGACTCAGGAGCCGGGGAAGGCAGAGGTCTGAAGGCGCGTGCGTGTGCGCAAGGGCAAGGCTGACGGGAAGCCAAGACTGTTTGCTCCGCCCTGAAACTCTACCCCATCCAAGCTGAGCACAGAGGCTATTGCAATTTGGCAAGTCTAATCCTATAAGGCTGTTTCCAGCACCGAACTTCTCCCAGCATAGACACAGCTGATCCTTACAGCCAACTGGCCTGGAGGTCAATTCCTCCCAGTGATACCAACAACAATAAAGACTTAACTACAACAAGGCTGTACACACAGTCCACAAAGGGGTGCACCAAGAGTGTCCACCTCAGGTTAACTGGGGAGGCCGACCCACTGGGCCATATAGGAAACCTAGCACACAAATCTACCCTACCAACTCAGGGAAGCAGTAAAAATGCGGCGTCAAAGAAACAGATCACAAATGAAAGAAATGGAGGAAAACAAACGACTGGATATAGAATTCAAAACCACGGTTATAAGGCTTTTCAAGAATATCCTAGAAAAGGCCAATAAATATAACGAGACCCTCGAAGATATGAAAAAGGACCAACTAGAAATTAAACATACACTGACTGAAATAAAAAATATTATACAGAGACCCAACAACAGACTAGAGGAACACAAGAATCAAGTCAAAGAATTGAAATACAAAGAAGCAAAAAACACTCAACCGAAAAAGCAAAAAGAAAAAAAAATCCAAAAAGATGAAGATAGTGTAAGAAGACTCTGGGACAACTTCAAGCGTACCAACATCAGAATTATGGGGGTGCCAGAAGAAGAGAGAGAGCAAGATACTGAAAACCTATTTGAAGAAATAATGACCGAAAACTTCCCCCACCTGGTGAAATAGACTTACAAGTCCAGGAAGCCCACAGAACCCCAAACAAAAGGAACCCAAAGAGGACCACACCAAGACACATCATAATTAAAATGCTAAGAGCAAAAGACAAAGAGAGAATATTAAAAGCAGCAAGAGAAAAACAGTTAATTACCTACAAGGGAGCACCCATACGACTGTCAGCTGATTTCTCAACAGAAACTATGCAGGCCAGACGGGAGTGGCAAGAAATTTTCAATGTGATGAATAGCAAAAACCTACAACCAAGATTACTCTACCCAGCAAAGCTATCATTCAGAATTGAAGGGCAGATAAAGAGCTTCACAGATAACAAAAAACTAAAGGAGTTCATCACCACCAAACCAGAATTATATGAAATGCTGAAAGGTATTCTTAAAGAAGAAGAAGAAGAAGAAAAAAGTAAAGATAAAAATTATGAACAACAAATACATATCTATCAACAAGTGAACCTAAAAATCAAGTGAATTAAAAACCTGAGGAACAGAATAATCTGGTGAATATAATAGAATCATGGGCATAGAAAGGAAGTGGACTGATAATTCTCAGGGGGAAAGGGGTATGGGGGGTTCAGGAAGAGACTGGACAAAAATCATACAACTATGGATGAGGACAGTGTGGGGGAGGTAAGGGCAGAAGGTGAGGTGGGAACCGGGTGGAGGGGAGCTATGGGGGGGAAAAGGAGAAACAATTGTAATAATCTGAATAAAGATTTATTAAAAAAATAAATTAATTAATAAATACTAAAAAAAGAAAGAAAACTAAAAGTCAATATATTATGAAGGAGCAGTTAAGTTTATTATTTTTAATTATATATGTAATAGGTGTAAATGTTTTCATTGTAAAAGATCCAAATGTAGCTTATAGACTAAAACATAAAGGCCCTGCTTTATCATCCCCACCCGCTTCACCTCCAAAACGAAATTTACCTCTATTAACATTCCTTCTAGTCTTTTTCTGTGCATTGCCATATAATATATATAAATGGCATATAGACATGGAAATATAAATAGAGACATACTATACTATACAATACAACCATGTGTTGCATAATGACGTTTGAGTCAACAGCAGACCAGATATACAAAGTTGGTCCCGGACATTATAACAGAGCTAAAAAATTGCCCAGTGACAACATAATGTGGTAGCCAGTGTCAATCGTAACACAAGGCATTACTGTTTTTTGCTCAGCTCAGTCTACCGATAGTCATGCAACTGATAGAAAAGCCTGAGGACTCCCTGGTCCCCGGTGAGCTTCCCATGGACCTCTTCCCTTTCTAAACCAAGGTTACAACTGGACCCAGCCTTATGGTTCTTATTATCATGGCAAGATACCCTGCAGCAATAACCATTAGGAAACTTTGAAGAAAAAAGTTTATTACTTACAGGCCATGGGGAGTACAAGGCAGGCCAGGACATGCACAGCCAGGTCATGGGTAGGGAGAGAGCACCCAAGTACCCGGCTTCTGCTTTTGTTGGGGTGGAGTGTGGGGGCTTAGGGTTTCAATGGATTCACTCTTTATTGGTGAATTTTAAACATAAAAACAGAAACTTAAAGCATCCAACATAAAGCTTTCCTTGTGATAGATACTCAACTAATGTTCTCGAGGTAACATTAAATGCACTCTCATGAGAGTCAGTCTTAGGAACTCAATATCCGGAATAAAATTTAAAATTACAAATTTAATAGTTCAAATAAAAAAGAGAGAATAAGATTTCCAAGCTAGATAAATTCACATCTTATACTTTTACACTGGCCCAGGAAAATGGAAGTGAATATATTTTCAGGGAAAGCACATCAATAAAAATGAAAGAAAAGGTTGGATTTCCCATTTCAAAAAATTGCTCTCACAGAGTTTCTTCTCTTTCTGGAGACTCGTTGATTTTCTCTAATCAAGTTGGACCGAGCAAAACAGCAAAGACAATGGCTTCCTGGCCATCTGGTAACGACGGTTACCTGGTTTAATTCTCTTTCTATCCATGACATTCTGTGTGATATAAGGCACATCACTTAACCTGTGAGCTGGAGTTTTCTCATATATGTTCTTAAAAGATAAACTGAGACATATTAAAATTTTAAGATTATAGAGCAAAAATCAATTCAAATTGGTCCACAGCATCTAATCCAGCAGATAGAAAGGAGCCCCAAGCAGCTGTACAAAATGGAAGGCTTTACAGTGGGAATAGGAAGCTGTATTAGGTGACATAGCAGTTAGTTACTGCAAGGTCACTTTCCTTTTGCAATTGTCAGGGATCTGCTGGGCAGATGATCTAACTAGTGCTGATCAGACGATTCCTGATTAACAGGTTTAATGTTCCATTTCTGGAAGAGCCAAAACTGTGATTAAGTCTCAATTTGGTGACATGGGACTTAACGTAAGTGACTCCATTTTGGGACTGTTGTCTTGTTTTTAACAATATAAATGGCAAAAATATATAACTACCTCATAAACTTGTGGTGAAAATTCAATACAGTGTTCTAAGAGTAAACATCTAGTTCATAGTAGGCATTCAAAAATTACTTTTGTTTATTCTTTGGGACCATTTCTTCATTTTTACCCTGGTAAGGAAATCCAGTTAAATTCTTGCCTCTAGTTTTTATTCAAAGAACACTTCTAATACTTCTGACCACCAAAGAGGTATACTAGTAAGATTCCCCCATCAAAACCAGAAGTGGTTCGATTAGGAGGGGTCTGGAAGGTAAAACATCACAGCAGTGGAATGAGAAAAGAGGTCTGGGCTATCCAGGGGAAAGAAAGATGGATTTTTCTCTTAATGAAGGGAGAGATGAACTCTTGAACCAACTGGATGTTTTCCTTTGTTTTGCCTTCCCCTGGACTAGCCAAAAGCAATGGGCGGGTGGATGTGACTGCCTACTTCCTCCCGATTGTTTTTACAGACCTACATTTTGAGAGGGCTAATTGTTGGAGTCCTCTTCTTTCTTCCCCACAAGAAGAGAGCTTTGTTAGGCAATTAAATCAGGCTGCCTGAGAGCAAAGCCTTACCATTTCAAATCAAGGTTTGGCCCCCAAAATAAAAGAAGTATTGCCTCATTTTCACTTAGCTGACAGTGTTTACTCCTTCAGAGACTGAACTGGAGTTTTCCATCCTACAGAAATACTGGCCCAGCCATGATGCAAAGCAGAGCATGAAGACAATTATTTAGATATCTCTGTTCTACCTGCAGTTGAAATGCAGAAATTAAACTGGAATGCATTGTTTTTCCCTGGGCAGTATGCAAAGGTGGCTTCCCAGGGTTCTTGCCCAGGTGAATTCGAAGAATGAAGCCACAGACAAAAAGGTGGTATAGGAAAAGATGGAAATTTATTGAGAAACAAGCACAGACTCCTAAGTGAGGAGGGGGAGAGAGTCCCAAGTCCCTCTTTCTTAAGGTTTATAAAGGTTGCAGTTCTTTGTGTCCTGATATCCCTTCTGATTGGTCACTATAGTGGCTTCAGAGCTCAAATCCCTCATGAGATTCCCCTCTCTTTCTCCCCTTTGTTCTTCTATTCCCTTTGGCCTTCCTCTTCCTTCTCTGAATGAGTGGCTTCCTTTCCTTTATTCTGTAAATGTATACCTTCTGCAGCTCCCAGCTTTGCAGCTCTGTGGTTCTCCCGCATGGACCCACTAATTCCTAAAGCTTCCTAAACCTGCCTATTTTACCCCTAAAAACTCCTTTCACGGTGAATGAAAACAAGCAAAAATTGCCTTTGGTTTATCTACATAAAATGGCTCAGCCCTCTCTCTTCCTTTGTTTGAGACTTACTACACTTCAGACTCATAGGGAAAGGCCACCCCACCAGTCTCTGGGGGACGTGGGCTAGTCCTTGCTATCTCAGGAGGTTTGTTTGGCAGCCAGCTTTGCAAAACCGACACATTTTGCCCTAGCCGGTTGGCTCAGTGGATAGAGCATCGGCCTGCAGACCGAAGGGTCCCAGGTTCAATTCTGGTCAAGGGCACATACCTCGGTTGCAGGTTTGATCCCCGGCCCTGGTTTGGGAGGCAACCAATCGATGTGTCTCTCTCTGTGTGTCTCTTCCCTTCCCTTCCACTCTCTAAAAATCAATAGGGAAAAAAATAAAAATAAATGGAAAAATATCCTCGGGTGAGGATTAACAAACTAACAACAAAACAAAACAAAACAAAAAACATACATAATTTTCTCTGATGTTCTAGAGAGCCCCAGAGAACTTCTCGTTGTCACTGTCGAAGGTGATTGTCTTTTCTGAGATTAAAGGATCGCATTCTGTGGTTTAACCTGCATGTAAACTACTTCAGTCCTGTTTTTGGGAAATACTGCCCATGTTTCCTGGTGCAAGTCACTTGGCAAAGTCACCCTCTAAGCAGGAGACTCTAAGAAGTGTGACTCTAGCAGGGTAGACAGCCAGCATCAAAAGGCAACCCCACTTTGACAGTAGAGTTGAACTAGAGGACCTGGAAGATCGGAGTTCGCACAATCTAGGCTTCTAAGACTAAAAAGCTCATATTGTGATGTGTTATCCTTCTCTTTGATAGGAATTAATGTTTTTCTCATCACCTGTAAAATTCCTCCTAGCATTTAGCACAATCCTGGAGCATAACAGGAGCTCCATAAATTCTGAATGAATGAGTGAACAAATGGACGAACGAACAGAAGAACCTGGTTTAACTCAGTTCGTCTCACCTCCCCATACAGCACCATAGTGACGTGGTGAGGGGCCCCGATATGCTTTTGTCCTTAACTTCTCTTTACAGCTTCAAAATCCACCCTAATCTTTTGTGAGCTGTGAATTTCAAAGACGAAGAATTCCTTGTCCATATGTAATCTGCTTGCCACAGAACAGATTTACTTTTGTGGAAAAAAGCCCAGGTGCTTGACTGGACTAAGTTGTGTTTTAGGGTCCAACTGACCCAAAGTGCCTGCTGAGTATAGCTTTTCCTGGGCAGTGTTCACTCTCAGGCCTGGCCCAGATTGCAATATACTTAATATCTTTCTAAAACAGAGGGAGCAGCCTGATTGCCCTAAAAGACTATAATCTCTCCAGAAGTTCCCTCCCACTTTGACGAAACTCATCTTCCCGTGGCCAGTGGTGGTTCATCGGCTTGGAAGACTGAGCGCTTGATCCTCACTAACTGGGCTTCACTCAGTCTCCCTGTGTATCCTGCTTTTTTATCCTCCAGGTGATTTGGTGTCCTGCCCTTCCTTTGCCATCTGAGACCCAGAAAGGCTCAAACAGCTGAGCCAAGGCCATGCTGCCCTCTCCACGAGCTGAGGAAACAAACAGCTAACACATTTAACTCAAAAGCCCTGAAGTTATAAAATGATGAATAACAATTTGTCTCACACCTTCTTTCCACTTCCGCTGAGAAGATGCAAAGTGAGTTAGAAAAAGAACAGGCCCCAGGAGGAAACTGTTCCAGCTCAGGAAGACCACTGCCTTCAGCTGATGGCTCAGATGTGCAAATGAGATAAGAGTGAGAGCACCCAAAGGCCAGCCTGTTCAGAACAGCCAGTCCTTGCTTCCTTTCATATGGAAGGGAGGGTTTCTCTGAAGCTGTCACAGTAGGTTTACTTCCTTCCCCTTCCTGTTCCTCTCTCTGTATTTGTCATTCCTCACTAACTTCATCCACTGATGCAGTTGGGGATTTAAAAACAAAACACACAAAAAAGTAAAGCAATCTTGGATTGAGTTTCCTAAAATCCTGGAGCTAGACAAAAGAAACTAAATCATTCTGGGACCAGCAGCAGCTCCATTTCTGATCACTACAATGTGGTATTTAAATCTCTCTCTTTTTCTTTTTTCTTTCTTTCTTTTTTTTTTTTTTCAGTGAGAGTCTTTTTCTTATGAGACCCTCTGAAGCTATTGCTTTCTTCTCTACACGGCTACTACCTTGGCCATCTTGGAACTTTAAGAACCTGAGCATCTTTACTGAATCCATTAGATTGCTTGCTATAAAAGTGATACCACTGTAATTAGCCAATTAGTAATAGGAAAGGAGCAAAGGGAGGCCAGACATGTCATTTGGACAGCTTTCCCAGGAAGCTGCAATTTCACACTCCCCAGGGAACCACCGGCCCATTCCCTGTAGGTCACTGGGGGAAGGGGTCCAACAAAGGGGAGAGAGACACATGCGAAGTGAAGTTGGGGTGAGTAGGGAAGATGCCTATTAGTCGCCCCTGGAACAGAGGTAGTTAGCCAGAATTGGTGTGGCCACTGCAAGCATGCAACAATTTGGGAATACATAATCCCCTAAAATAAGGCATTCTCTCTTTTGTTGTTCTTGGCTCATCAGGCTCTCTTGTTCCTGCTTCCTTGCATTCCCCCATGTTTCCTCCATAGCCATGTGGTCCTGTTGACCCCACATGCAATGGACTGATGGACTACAGCAGGGAACACAAACTAAGCTAGCCTAATGATGTATTGGACTTCTCCAACATGGAACAGGAACTCAGGACACTGGCTCAAATTCTAGGCCTATTAAAGCCACTGCTATACTTCTTTTATGGCGAGACTGAGAGAGAGGAAAACTTGGAAACTCAGGGATTTAATTCCACGCAAATAAAAATCACTCATTCTCCCATGTGAGTCTCAGAAAATTCTTTTTCTCAGGATATAGCAAGAATTCCACTTCCACAAGCAACAGGTGGGTCTGAAGACCTCTCCCCATGGGTAACAAAAGGATGTTCCAAGTCTTACAATATTTTCTAGCTCTAATACTTAGAACAATGACCTGCATATGACAGGCACTCAGTCTTTTTGGAGAGGATAACCCCCTTCCAAGTCATGCTGCAAACGCCTCACTGGAATAATTAAAATGAACCCCTCCAGACTGGAAAGAAAGTAACTGAATCTGATGTTTAAAAAAAACAACACCCTGTTTTCAGGGCATTGCCATAAGAGTACATTCATCCTGCAAGCTCAACCCAAACATCTGAGATAAATCTTTCATAATTATGTTTTCATTCTTTCTACTTTTGTCAGAAACACCAAAAAGAGTTCTGTCTTTTCTAATGCTTGTTAAACTACTGATTTAAAGTGGGCAAGGGGAAAAAAGCCAACACCATAGACACTTTTTTCTTTAGTTTTATAATAAAAATTGTTTGAATAATTAAATCTGCCTTGTTACGGGAGAGAGGGGATGAGGAGACCCCGGTTCTTGTCTTCTTGAGGGAAAGATTTCAATCAAGTGACAAAGTGTAGAAAAGCAAGCAAGAATTTATTGACCATGGCAAAAATATACTTAGGAGAGTGAAACAAGGGCATAGAACAGTGGTTCTCAACATTTCTAATGCCGCGACCCTTTAATACAGTTCCTCATGTTGTGGTGACCCCCAACCATAAAATTATTTTCATTGCTACTTCATAACTGTAATTTTGCTACTGTTATGAATCGTAATGTAAGTATCTGTGTTTTCCGATGGTCTTAGGTGACCCTGCTGTAGAGCCTAAGACCAAAATTCCTCCTAGCATTTAGCACAATCCTGGAGCTCCTATTATGCTCCTATTATGCTCCAGGATTGTGCTAAATGCTAAGAGGAATTTCACAGGTGATGAGGAACAAGAGAGCCCGATGAGCCAAGAACAACATGAAGAACTGTATTAAAGGGTCATGGCATTAGAAAGGTTGAGAACCACTGGCATAGAAGAAGCAATAGGAGAATCTAGACTGGGCTGCTTTGGCTCATTAGGAAGTCAGAGAAAAGGGGGCCTTGGAGACAGGTTCACGAGGTTAGTCTGGGACAAGCTGCTTCTGCCCATTGCTTCCCTGGTTGCAAGTCTCCTGGGGTCCTTTATAGGTTTAGGGGATATGTGTGGGGAGTAGGAGGAAGAGAGTTGGGAGGGAATGGCACAGGTGTGTTCCCTTGAAAGAGAATGTGCTGGGACCTTCATTTTCAGGGGCTTTAAAGGCTGGACATTTAGGGGATGCTTAGAGTGGATCAATAGAATATTCATCAGCTTTATGCTGATGTACCAAAATGAGATTTATTCTCTTAATTTGTCTGTCCTTGTTGTGGTTGGCAAATGGTACTTAATTGGATTTCTGTTATCTATCTCCCTGAGTAGAGTGACTTAAGCTATTTACTCTCTGGTTGGGGAGGAGAAGTGCAAGCCATTTACTCTTAAGTGTCCTTGGTTTAGGGAAGATAGGATTTGCTAGATGGACACAAACTGATGTTTAACTAACTGTCTCAGCTTCCCTATTTTGCTTCTCCTAGAATTTTCCTAGCTTCTTACTATTCTATAACATTCCCCCCTCAGAGACTTCCACCCCTAAAATCTTTTTTTTTTTTTTTATCCATAAAATCTTTTAGGATTGACGAAGAGGATGGTCTATCTTTAATAACTTTCCTGCTGATAATAGTCATAGTCCCTGCCTATGTTACATTATGGAAGTCTCTATCCCTGCCTGATCTAAGGGAAACAATGGAATGGGATTTGAGACTGGAATAGAGAGGCCATTGGTTGGTTTTTCTTAAGTAGGGATGGGCTGGAATTCCTGAAGTGTCATCATTTTGACATGGAGTCTCACTTCTGGAGGTAGTGATGTAGATAGACCTATATTGTGTAAACAAATGATCAGTTATTTAATAAGGAGTATGCCTATGAAAACAGAAGAAAAAACGAAGGTTAATAATCATAGAAAATTATAAACCAGTTTCTGAGTCTGTAAGACTGTCAACCTGGAGAAGGCTTAACGTTTCTTTTGCTAGAATGAAAGCAAGCGGTGACAATCTGATAGATTCTTTTTATCTGCAGTTTAAATATCTTTGATGATGTCATCAGATGTTCAAGTAAATTCTGTATGGTTGACATTGTGATAACCAGAACAGTGAGCTGAGTTTTTTCCCCTGGGGTCATGTCTCATGATGCCAAAGAATGAGACATGGACCAGAAGATTTAAGCAAAAGTGTGAAAAATTTATTACAAGTAGATTCAGGCTCCCCTGCATGGGAAGGGGGCACAAATAATGGGTTTCCAGTGAAGCTAGTAGGTCTAGAGGTATATATGTGTTACAAGCCTGCTCTATATCTACCTGTGTTGCCACCTGATTTTTTCCCTTGTTGTTCTTGCCCAGTAATGGACCTCAACTTTCTCTGTTCCTATGCGTCAGTTTACCTTGTTGTTGCAGGCCCTCCTTTGATTTCACATGCCTCCCACTCTGAGTCCAAAAACATTCTATTATTACTGCATGGTTGGTTCCTGTGATTAGGCTTGCTCAAACTGCCGTGTCTGCCACATCTTATGTTCCACCTGCCTTTGTTTTCCACTGGCCCCTGCCCTGTCTGCCTGCGTGTCAAGCCAGTTCCTCTTAATTGCATCAGTAGTTCTCAATAATCCCAAGTCAAAGGATGGGGTAAAAAAGAAAACATTCGCTTGGAGGGTTGAAGGCAACTAGAAGAATTCAGAAATCAGTTCAATTTATAGGTAAAAATAAAACTTTAGAGATGATCAACTGTACTAGAGTCCAATAATTACAATTGGGCATTGTGATTTCCACTGAAACACATTTTTCCTCCCTAAAAATCACTCTCATTTTTATCAAATAGACTGTATTAGACCAGTTTTAATTTGACCTGATTATTTGTATAAACACAATAAGAATAGCAATTGTTTACATAGGCTTTGTAAAATCTGCTTTGCTGGAATTTTATTCACACGAAATCTTCAGATTGAGCTTTAGTCAACCCCTCAGGACACAGAAGCCAAGCCACACAGCTGCCATCCAGCTTTTCCTGCAATGCCTATAGGTTTGGGTGGATTCCTCAAGTTCTTGAGGTCCTTTCTTTGCCATCTCCCAGGAAAGCAACCTTCATTCTTACCTGAAAAGACTGCCATGAACCATGTGAATAAACAAGGTACCAGGCCATTTTTTCCAAGTCTCTCTTCATCATGACATTCCAGTTAAAGACTTGGTTACTAAAACCACAATTGGAATCTGGTTTTGTGTGTCCTATTATAAAGATGTGGATGAAAGGAACCACATACTAACCTGACAAGCTCAGGGAAGGCCTGCGTGACAGTCTTGCAAACTCAAAAACCTAAAGTAACCACAAAGGATGGTCTGAGGTTAAACTTTAACTAAAAGCAGTCATGGTGGGTAGTCACCTCCTAGGCTGGTATCTTCCCAACAAGGTCAAGCTTTACCTTAACTTGTTGTGGTAGAATGCACAGGAGAACAATCAGCCAGCACTCTGAGGGAGGAAAGTTTAACCTTTATTTCACAGATGTGCTAGTTAGTCCAGGGGAATTCTGGATCCAAAGCCTGAACTGAACTCGTGGGGAGGCTCTGACCTATATATCTCCTCCTGTGGCGAGCCCCTGCGGGTCCCCACAGCTCCGCCCAAGTCAGTCTTGGCAGGGCCTTGGGGGCATGCTCCATAGCTCTGCCCAAATCAGTTAGAGTGGGAAAGTAAGAATACAGTTTTAACCAGATACTGAACTAGGTTGCAAGCCCGCCCACCCCGCCGCCACCCCAATTTCCTTTTCATTCCCCCGTCTTGTTCCACAAACTATTCTTAGCCTTGGGGATTACAAAAGACTCAGGAATTGACTCAGGTAAGGTCGATGACGCTCTAGCTACTTCCTACTGAAGGGGGAGGCAATGAAAAAGGGGGTTCAGTATCCTGAGTATCCTAGACCATTTTCCCCAAGGGGGTCATTGGAGTAGCAAGGGTAGAGAAGTTCTCCTCCTGGTACCAGTCTGGGATTCTGGAGACACTTGTACTAGAATTCAGGTCAGTCAGGTGGATCCACCGTCTTCTTGAAGATGATCTGCAGGGGGTGGTTCAGGTCAGAGGTCACCTTCCACTCTGGATGCTGATTGTCCAGCTGGTGGCTGCTTTTACACAGGAGTGGTGGATCCAGGTGTTCAGTCCTGCAACTTTGAGAGCTGAGGGGGTGGATAAGGGGTTCTTTTTTCCAATCTTTTACCCAAACCTGGTCCCCAGGCTTGTGGGGTGCACAGCTGCTCCTAGAGAGATGGGCAATCTATCAGTAACCCATCTGTGGACTTCAAGGATAGTTTTCCCAAGTCCTTGTAGCTGTTTCTGAATTTCTAAGTTCTCTATTTCCCCTAAATCTCCCTTTGGCCGAATTAAGGGAGGGGCTCTGTCATATAGAATTTCAAATGGAGAGAACCCTACCCTGGCTCTCAGGGCACAGCGCACCCACAGGAGCCCAAGTGGTAACATATCTGTCCAGGGTAAGTTCGTCTCCTGGCATAGCTTAGCCATTGCCTGCTTGAGAGTCCAGTTCATGCGTTCTACTTTCCCTGAACTCTGGGGCCTGTAGGCTGTATGTAAGTTCCACTTAATTCCTAAGGCCTTAGTTACCTGCTGTACTACCTCAGCTATAAAGGTGCCTCAGTCTTTTCGAAGCAAGGGCTCAGTGATCTGGAGAAGGGCTGCGCATAAATGAATCGAGACTAGATAAGAAATATAAATTTGGAATGCATTTGGGGGAGCCAGATGGAGGCTTCACCCTCTATTGGGGTGGCTCCCTAAAACTCCAGACCCACGGCTTTTTATTTACTGGAAAATACATTGGTCCTTTAGGAATGCAAACAGGCATATCAAAGGTAAAGTTTGGTAAACCGGAAAAGATTATCAGTTTAGGGAAAATGCCTATAACTGTTCAGCAGCAGGTAATAATATGCAGTTTTTCAGTCCTGCTGAAAATGTCCATCAGCCTTCTGATGAACTTCTCACATTTATTATGCTAACTACTGTTCTTAGCCTCCAGCATAAAGGTTGAACCATTATCTGACCCTATGGTTAATGGCATTCCATACCGTGGAATTATGTCCTTTAATAACACCTTAGTGACTGCCTCAACCCAGCCTGAAAAGGTGCAGACAAAAACTAAAAGATAGTTATTTCCTCTACTAGGCCCTATTTCTGTAAAAGTCTACCTCTAGATCTTCAAAGGGAGCCTGCCCACAGCGCTGAATTCCTGTGCACAGAGGAGGCAGCGCTGGGAGACTGAGGCGCATAAGAAGGGGAGACAGGCAATTAGATAGTAACTGTTTAACAAAGCTTCCAGAGCCATCTTCCCTAAATGGGTAAGTTCATGCTGCTGGAGGACTACTCTATGAGCTAACTGTTCTGGAATGTAGACCCTATAATCTGGGAATATCCACCAACCTTCCTTCATCCTTTTACCCCCTTCTCGTTGGGCCCGTTCTTTTTCTTTAGGGGTGTATTTCGGAGGTTCAGGTAATTCAGGAACCAGCATGATCCGCAATGGCTCCACCGGCTCCTTAGCAGCTAGCCTTGCCGCTGCGTCTGCACAACAGTTCCCTTCTGACACTGAGTCTTTTCCTTTTTGGTGTCCTCTACAGTGGATGACTGCTACTTCCCTGGGCTCCCAGACTGCTTCTAGCAACTTCAAGATCTCATTCTGATTTTTTATTCCTTTTTCTCTGGCCGTCAGGAGCCCCCTTTCCTTGTATATGGCTCCATGGATATGTAGGGAAGTGAAGGCATAGTGCGAGTCAGTGTAGATGTTGGCGTGCTTATCCTTACTGAGATTTAAGGCTCTGACTGGGGCCCAAAGTTCTGCCCTCTGTGCTGACCATCCTTCAGGCAAGGCCTGTGCCTCTATTATCTCAAAGTTTGATACCACTGCATACCCAGCTGGTCTTTTTCCTTCATCTAGGAAGCTACTGCCATCTGTGAACAATACTAAGTCTGGATTCTGTAGAAACCTATCTGTTAGATCTGGCTGGCTGGAGTAAACCTCCTCTAGGACTTCTAGATAATCATGCTCAGGGGTTCCCTCTACGATGGGTAGGAAAGTGGCAGGATTAGGAGTTCTTACTGCCTCTAATCTTATTTTTGGATTCTCACATAGGAGCCCTTGGTAATGAGTCATCCAAGCATGAGTCAGCCAATGTTGCCCCTTAGCTTCCATTAGGGTGATAACAGCATGAGGCACTTTAACATTTAAGTTCTATCTCAGAGGCAGAGCTTGTCTGCCTCTTTGACTAATAAGGCTGTGGCTGCAAGGGCACTGAGGCATGGGAGCCACCTGGAGGCAACCAGGTCAATCTGTTTGGAGAGGTAGGCTACTAGCCTCTGCCAGGGTCCCAAATCCTGAGTCAGAACTCCTGAGTCAGGCTACCCCATTGTTCTCTTGAACGAAAAGGTTAAAGTCCCATGTCACATCTGGGAGCCCTAGGGCCGGTGCCTCAGTGAGCTTTGTCTTTATGGTCCTGAAGGCTTTTTCCTGTTCAGGACCCCAGTTAATGGGTGTCTTTTTCTCTCCTTTGAAGGCTTCATAGTGGGGCTTAGCTAGATCTGAGAATCCTGGGACCCAAATTTGACAAAACCCTGCAGCCCCTAGGAAATCCCTAATCTGTCGCCGGGTGCTGGGGACTGACATGGCACATACTACCTGTTTTCTTTCAGTCCCTAGTCTTCATTTCCCTTGGGTAATTCAGAAACCTAGGTATTTGATTTCCCTCTGACAGATTTGAGCCTTCATTTTGGACACCTGATAACCTGTTTCAGTTAAGTCTTAGAAGGGTTCTTGCTCCTTCCCAACACTGAGTTTTCATGGAGCTAGCCCAGGGGTCCTCACACTTTTTAAACAGGGGGCCAGTTCACTGTCCCTCAGACCGTTGGAGGGCTGGACTATAGTTTAAAAAAAAAAAAAAAAACTATGAACAAATTCTTATGCACACTGCACATATCTTATTTTGAAGTAAAAAAAAAAAACAAAACGGGAACAAATACAATATTTAAAATGAAGAACAAGTAAAGTTAAATCAACAAAATTACCAGTATTTCAATGGGAACTATGGGCCTGCTTTTGGCTAATGAGATGGTCAATGTCCAGTTCCATATTTGTCACGGCTAGTCGTAACAAGTGATGCAAGTGTGCATCAGTTAGTCTAGATTTGGTTGGAGATTTCAGATGTTTCATTCTGGAAAAAGTCTGTTCACAGACATAAGTGCTGCCAAAGATGGTTGCCATTTTGAGTGCCTGGTTCCTGAGATTAGGATATGTCTCAGAGGGGAGAGATGCATAGTAATTAGGAAGGCTGCTTGAGTTGAATGCATCTTTCAGAGAGTCACAATTCTGCAGTTCAGCCAGTTCCATTTGGTAAATTGTATCCACATTTTCAATGTCAGTAGAAAATGGGTCACGGAAAAGCTGTATGTCCTGTTCATGGAGATGAATCTCTTTAAATCTAAATTGGAATTCCTTTTGCAAGTTTTCCAGTGAATCCACACATGTTTTGTTTGGGAATGCAACCAATGGTTTTTCCGCTAACAGATTTTGAGTTGTGGGGAGATGGCAGAAATTTTCCTCCTTCACTTGTTGGATGACGAGGCCTAATTTTACTTCAAATGCTTTCACATGTGATTGCATATCACAGATGAGCTTCCCCTTTCCTTGAAGTTGCACATTGAAACTGTTGAGTAGCTCTGTTACATCTGTCAGAAAGGCAAGGTGCCATTTCCATTCTGCATCATTGAGCTCTGGTAATTCTTTGTTTTTTGAAAGCAGAAAAGCTGTAATCTGTGGAAGTAAGTCATAGAAATGTTTCAAAACTCTCCCTCGACTCAGCCAATGGACTTCTATGTGGTACAGAACATCTTCATAGGCAACATTTAGCTCAGACAGAAATTCCTGAAATTGTCTGTGGTTTAGTGCATTAGCTCTAATGAAGTTAACACAAGATACCACAATTTTCATAAAAGAGTCCCACTTCAGTGATTTACTACACAGCGCTTGTTGGTGGATGAGGCAGTGTATGGCTGGTGGATGAGAATGGTTGTTTGTCCATCTCTTGGTTAATGCGAGCAATTACTCCTTTCTTAGACCCCACCATGCTAGGAGCACCATCAGTTGTCACACTGGCTAGTTTAGCCCAGTTCAGCTCCAAACCATTCACAGTTTGGCAAACCTTTTCATAGATATCCTCTCCTGTAGTTGTTCCTTTGATGCTTTGCAGTGCAGCAAGCTCTTCTGTGACTTCGAAATAGTCATTCGTCCCACGAATAAAAATTAGAAGTTGTGCAGAATCACGAACATCATTACTTTAGTTGAGTGCCAAGGAAAAATAGGAAAGTTTTTTTGCGGAGTTTTGCAAATGCTGATGCAAATTGTCTCTCATTTCTCCAATCCTTCGTGTAATTGTAGGTCCTGAAAGACTCACTGTACTAAATAAATCAGCCTTCTCTGGACACATCTCTTTGGCAACAGAAAGAAGGCATTCTTTAACAAATTCTCCCTCCACGAATGGTCTGCCAGTGCATGTTATTAGCTTGGCAACTTGAAAACTTGCTCGCAGTGATGAAATATTTAGCTGCTTCTGCTTCACAAAAGTATTTTGCTAAGTTGTCAATGTATTTTTCAGTTTTAATATTTTATCTTTTCTCACTTCTCTGACCAAACAATCATATTTATCTTTATGTTGAGTTTGATAGTGTCGACACAAATTGCATTCTTTGAACACAGACACTATATTCTGGCATATCAAACACACAGCTCTTTCCTTGTACTGCATGAAAAAGTAATCATAAGACCACTGTTCTTTGAATATCCTACACTCCGAGTCAATTTTTCTCTTTCTTGATATCATTGTTTCCTAGGGATTCCAAATTGCTATTAGTAAAATACCAATATATATATATGCAGCGCTACAAAAACAATATACCAGCAATAACTTTGCCCACACAGAGGCATATAGACTGCACTGCCCATCAATGCAGTCTGATCAGTGCCCATCAATGCAGTCTGATCAGTGCCCATCAATGCAGCCTTGCCAGTCCACATCATTTCAGCCTCACCAGTGCCCATATTGGTGGAACTCTGCTTTTACCTCAGGCTCACACTGGTGCGGTGTGGGAACTGGCACGATTACAGAGCCGGTTCCTCCACCACCTTTCCAGTTCACACTACCCTGTGTGAACCGCACTGCGATCTGTGAACTCACACAGGAATCTGGGCGCATCGGTGAGAAGACCCATGCAATCAGATTCCACTGCAGGAAAAAAGAAGACACGTATGCCTTTTTTCTTCCAAATCTAATGCAAGTTCAGCCATACAAGCATATGGTTGAACTCGCACTGCTCAGAGATCGCAACAGTGTGAACCGGGGCTTACACAGCACACAATATACAACATCATACACAATTGAATAGCAATCAAAATATAAATGCACTTACTGTCAATTAAATTTGGTTTCCTACTCCTCAGCTGTCTGCAGAGCTGGATTAAGTTCCCATGGGGCCGTAGGCAGATTACCAGTTTGGGGCCCCCATGCGATAACACTGACCACTGACCATTTGCGATAACACTGACCGCTGACCATTTGCATTAACACTGAGTACTTACAATTATCATTACCACTGAGCAATGACCATTTGCATTACCTCTGAGCACTGACAATTTGCATTAGCACTGAGCGCTGACTATTTGCGTTATCACTGTGATGCAACCCCCCTAGAAACCACCCCCAACCAACTAACCAACTTTAAAAAAAAAAAGGTTCTCCTAACTTAAAAAAAG
This sequence comes from Plecotus auritus, assembly GCF_963455305.1. NCBI lineage: Eukaryota > Metazoa > Chordata > Mammalia > Chiroptera > Vespertilionidae > Plecotus > Plecotus auritus. Next base: position 159,182,079 of record NC_137770.1, read on the forward strand.
GCTCTCCTAACTTCAAAAAAAGGCTCCCCCTATCTGCAAAAAAAAAGACCTCCTAACTTCAGAAAAAAAAGGCCCCCCTTAACCGCAAAAAAAAAGGCCCTACTAACTGTAAAATTAAAAAAAAAATAGACCTCCTAACTTCAAAAAAAAATAAATCCTAACTTGTTCTTACCTCAGTCCTCAGGCAGCAGCAGGCTCTGCACAGGCAAGCTTGTGATTTGTCCGATCACACTCGAGACTGAGAGGAGGAGTCGAGAGACAGAGAGAAGGAGGGGAGTCGGAGAGTGCGGCGCACATTCCACACATGCCCACTGCGGGCCCGGGACGAGTCGGCTGCTAAGCAGGACAGGCAGCGGCGGCAAAAACAACCGGCAGGCCAGATAAATGTCCTCGGCGGGCTGCATGTGGCCCGCGGGCCGTAGTTTGAGGACCCCTGAGCTAGTCGGTAGGAGGTCATCTACATATTGGAGTAGAACGCACCCCACGTCCTGTCCTGGAAATTTGGACAAATCTGCTGCTAGTGCTCCACTAAAAAGAGTTGGGGAGTTCTTGAACCCTTGTGGCAGTCTGGTCCAGGTGAACTGTTCCTTAGTCCCTGTGGTTGGGTTTTCCCACTCAAAGGCAAACAGGGGCTGACGGGAGGGCGCCAGCTGAAGGCAGAAAAGGGCATCTTTTAGATCTAGACATGTAAACCATTCCACTTCTGACAAAATGAGTCCCAGGAGGGTGTATGGATTCAGCAGCGCCAAATGCAGGGTTCTAACGGCCTCATTAACAGCCCACAGGTCTTGTACCAGGCTGTAATCATTGGTCCCAGGCTTCTTGACAGGTAACAGAGGGGTGTTCTATGGGGACTGACACGGCTTAAGAAGTCCCCATTGAAGCAGTCGTTCTAGGTGGCCCTGGATACCTAGGCGTGCGTTCCTTGGAATTGGATACTGGCAAAGTTTCACAGGTTGTGCCCCAGGCTTCAAGTCAATTAGCACTGGGGCATGGTTCTTAGCAAGGCCCAGGGGATTTCCTTCTGCCCAGACCAGTGGGAATTTCTTCTCTAGTTCAGGCTCTAATGGTGACTGGGAGGTATAAAGTCTCCATTCTTCCTCCCTAGGCACTGCTAAAGACAGAATCATTGGAGAGGTCTCCTCACCTAACCACAGTTGTGCTGAGCCGTCTGAGGCAAAGGTGATTTCTGCTCCCATTTGCCTGAAAGGTCTCTGCCCATTAGGGGACTGGGCAATCTGGCAAGTACAGGAATTCACGAACCACCTGGTGGCTGCCTAACTGACATTGGTGGGGGCAGCAGAATGGTCCCCGGTAGCTTTGATAATGGTGACTTCCCATCCTGAGAGGGGAGCCACTTTCTGAGTAACTACTGAGTGCTCTGCCCCTGTATTAGCCATAAAGTACACAGTCTGGCCCCTTATTTTCATTTCGACCATGGGCTCATGGGGGCCCATTTGGAAAGAGCCGGTCTGTCCTAGTCTGAATTGGCTGCCACTAGTCCAATGAAGTCTGCCTCAGGCGGCTCTGTCAGATACCGGCTGGGTGGTTTGGATGGCCTTGCCTGCTTCTTCTGGCGGCTCAGACATTCATTCTTCCAGTGTCCTAATTCTTTACAATAGGCACACTGGTCCCGTTTAAGATTCGTCCTTCCTTTTCCTGACTTGACTTCTTGATGTCTCCCTTTCTTTTTCTGGGAGCTAGCTTCTATAACAGCCACAGCAATCAGAGTCACTTTCCTTTGTAGTTTCTCCTCAGTCTCCTTTTTAGCCTCATTGTCCCAATTAATGAAAACCTTGTTTGCTATTTCTAGTAGCTCGGTTGCATTCTTTCCCACAAATCCTTCAAGCTTCTGTAGCTTTCTCCTTATGTCTGGCTGAGCCTGACTAACGAAGGCTGCATTGACCATAGTTTGATTCTCTGAGGTCTCTGGGTCAAAGGAAGTGTAAACTCGATATGCTTCACAGAGTCTCTCATATAAGGCTGCCAGACTTTCATCAGGCCTCTGGAAAACCTGAGGTCTTGGCCATATTAGTGGGCTTCTTGGCCCCAGCCCGGAGCCCCTGGAGGAAGGCCAGCCAATATCTCTCTAATCTGGCCCTCCCGTCCTCCGAACTCGGGTCCCATCTGGGTTCCACATCTGGGAGAGCCTCCCTGGCCCATCTGTCTGTGTCTAATGTCCCTGGTGGGGCCTGGGTCTGGAGCCATTTCCAAGCTTCTGTTATTATTCTCATGCGTTCCTCAGTGTTAAAAAGCGTGAAAAGAAGTTGCTTGCAGTCGACCCAGGTGGGCTTATGGGTCTGAAAAACTGACTCCAGAACGTCAACCATGGCTTGAAGTTTTTCAGAATAAGCAGTAATGTGATGCTTCCAATTTAAGAGATCGGTTGTAGTGAAAGGCTGGTAGTAAAAGACCAATCCCCCCTCTTGTGGGGTCACGTTTTCTCCAATTATATGAGGACCCCGCATTTTTCAGACAGGCATCTGGAAAGCTGGGAGTGTTTTGGGTTCCCGATCAGCTGAGCACGAACATCGTCCAACTGGCTCTGGAGAGTCCAGTTGTGGGGAGATGGAAGGAGCTTCCCTGGCTAGGCAAAGGGGCACTGGGTACTGCTTGTGGCACATATGGAGGTGGTAGAACTGGCAGGGCTTCCTCAGGGGATTCCTGCAAAATAGGAGGCTTATTCTCCTTCTGAGGGGCCTGTCCTTTTTCTTTATATACACAAAACTGGATCCAAAGCGGCTTAAGCTCTGCTATTTCTAGCCACTTGTCAATATAAGGGAACTGGTCGGATGACCTGGGTCTCCTGTGATCATTCCTGGTCGTAGGGACAGTATCTGGTTAAAGCTGTAGTCTTACTTCCCCACTCTGACTGACTTGGGCAGAGCTGCAGAGCCTAACCTCAGGGCCCCACCACAGCTGACTTGAGCGGAGCTGCGGGGACCCTCAGGGGCCCGCCACAGGAGGAGATATATAGGTCAGAGCCTCCCCACGAGTTTAGTTCAGGCTTTGGATCCGGAATTCCCCTGGACTAGCACATCTGTGAAATAAAGGTTAAACATTCCTCCCTCAGAGTGCTGGCTGACTGTTCTTCCGTGTATTCTGCCACAACAAGGGGGCATCAATGGAATCAAAGGGATATTAACCAATGTAATTTTTAAATATTGTATTATGAAATGTGTCAACATTTGGCAGATCTTCATAATGTTTGGGGCAAAAATAGAATATTGGGGAATAGCTATGGTTATGAAATATTAATCATGCTCTATTAACAATGATTGCCTTGTTCTGATTAAAGACATTCTAACTTGGCTGCAAGTTGTATGCCCTCAGGACCTGGGAGTCAACCTTGGAATGGGGTCCGTTCTCATTTAAGACCTGCCTATTATCATGGAAAGATTAACCACCTTGTTGCCCAAATGATGGAGTCCCACCCCAGCCTACATAGTCTACTTCCCCATGCCTGTAATCCCTACTTCCTCATGTAATCCTTGTCCTACCCAATACAAGCAGCTGGCTTATGGGGGGCTGCAGAGCAGATTTCTGTGAATGACCTGCTGCTCTCCCATACTGCCGGCAGTATTGGAATAAATGCTCATATATGATTCAACTCTGTCTCTGCTTAATGGGCTCAAGTTCTACAGGCAGCATGAATTCCTTGATTATCTGGTTACAATAACTCCAGTGAGCTAATACTTTCCAAATAACCTATGTTGGTAAAAAAAAAAAAATCAATTCAAGCCCTAGCTGGTTTGGCTCAGTGGATAGAGCATCGGCCTGTGGACTGAAGGGTCCTGGGTTTGATTCCAGTCAAGGGCACATGCCCGAGTTGCAGGCTTGATCCCCAGTAGGGGCCATGCAGCGGGCAGCCGATCAATGATTCTCTCATCATTGATGTTTCTATCTCTCTCTCCCTCTTCCTTCCTCTCAATAAAAATACATTAAAATAAAATGTTATTTTTAAAAAAATCAATTCAAAGAGCAAGATTGACAAAGTGAATTTTAATCTAACAAAGTACAAAAAGTTCATTGATATAGCTTCAGATTTGACACTACAACTATTCTTTAAGAAACAATAATTTGTTCAGTTTGGGTATAGAATCAGAAAAATATTCACAATTATCTGAAAAAGATATGAACATACTCCCCGCTTTTCAACTACATATCTGTGTGAGGCTGAATTTTTTTCATATACTTTCACCCAAGCAATAATATCACAATAGGTTGAATACAGAATCAGATAAGAGAATCTGCCACTAGAGAGACTTATAAAAAATACTAGAGGCCCAGTGCATGAAAATTCATGCACTGGAGGGGGGTTCCTCAGCCCAGCCTGCCCCCCTCACAGTCCAGGAGCCCTCAGGGGCCAGAGGCAACCCGGCGATCAGGGCAAGGTGACGCCCCATCACACCTCTGCTGGTGCCACTGCTGGCAGTGCAAGCCTCGGCCGACCCTGGTTACCTAAGCTTCAGGTAGCCCTGGGCAGCTGGGCAGCCGCCGTCCAAGGCTTGCCTGTGCCTTGGGCCAGCCCTGGGCGGCTGGGGGGCTGAGAGGACTGGGGAACTCCAGAGGCAGGCGCCCGGCCTTGCCATGTGCCTACCGCCCCAGCGGGGCTGAGGGGACTGGGCACCACCATCTAGTGGCTGTGGGCGCTGCCATCTCTGAGGGCGTGGCAGTCAATTAGCATATTCCCTCCTTATTGGCTGTGGGTGCCGCCATCTTTGAGGATGGGTCAATTAGTATATTCCCTCCTTATTGGCTGTGGGCGCCACAATCTCTGTGACAGCATGAGGGTCAATTAGCATATTCCCTCTTTATTAGATAGAATAAATGCTATTCTCACTAAAAATTTTCAAATTTGAAAAGTAGTTATTGTGCATAAAATATATTAAGTAATGTGAGGGGCTTTTCAGTTTTCATTTCAAACACACTAAATATGGACAATCTAGCCCACATAAGTAAGGGCTCTTTAAAGTCCTTAATAATTTTTAAAAGTGTAAAATTCTTATATACAAATATCAAGTCATCAAATATCACGTTGTGCATATGAAACCAATATAATGTTATGTGTTAATTATTCCTCAATAAAAAAAAAAACTAATTTTTTTTAGGTTCTTATTTGGCGTGGGGTTGGGGGGAAGAAGAGTGCAAAAGAGTTTTGAGATCAAAATGTTGGGAAACTGCTGCACTAACTTATACTGCTTCAGTCATTCTAAATTCAAAACATTCCAACCTTTAACAAAAAGGTAGTGGAGGAAAGAAATCCCTGGGGGTATAGTGCCTGGATTAATCATTAAAGGAGCTTCTCTTTGTTGGGTGTCCTAGAGGTGTTTCCACTCTGGGGGCAATGCACTTTAGTAAGCACTTTGGGGTGGGTGAGGGCATTGCCTTCTGTTTGCAAAGCAGAGAAACTATTTATTGTGCATATAAGCAAACTTCCCAGACTGTTTTAGAAAGGGTGAATGTAGAAGCTGAGGCTCTGGAAACCTATTCCTCTAAAACTATCTATGCAAGTGTACCCATGGGAAAGTCTTCATGTAACCTAGGAATAAGGTTTCCCAGGATGCTGGTCTCCAGGCCCTATTTGGAAGAGATGGGAAGGGGAAAACACAGAACCTTAGATACTGGATATCTGGTAAAGAAACCTTTTATTCATTTGGTTGCAGAGATCTCTCTGTAGCCCCAGGAACACAAAAACGTTTTGCTAATTAGCATGTGACTCAGTCCAATTCCTGCCGTTGATGATCCATCCAGCAGGGCCTTGCCCAGCTCTGTGGCTCTCAGGCTGTGTGATTGCATCTGACAGACCTGGGGCTTTCCCCCAATTATGACTGAGAAAAATCCAGCAGGATCCCTGAGTTCTCCTAGTCTCCACACCTGCAAAGTAGGGATAACATTACCTACTTGGCATTTAAAGCACGTGGCACACATTATTAGATTAATATCTACCATTTCAGCGCTTACTCTGTGCCAGAAACTGTTAAGCGCTCTTCCTTTGTAAGATTTAGTCCTGACAAAAAGCCTGAAAAATAATTGTGGTATTTCTTTATTCCTAAGGAGAATTTTTGTCTACATTCAACACATCTAAAATTGAATTTGGTCTTGCATTTGATGTGCACGTGGTTTGTCCCATTTTGTACAAAGCTAATAAATTGATGATGCATCTTGTAATAAAAAATACAGTATGGATTTCCCCATTTTATGAATAGGGAACAAGTTAAAAAATATGAAGTAACTTGTTTAAGTCCACACATTTGGAATGTGGTGGGACAAAGAGGTGAAGCGTGAACCGTCCATCTCCAAGACCTGGGGTTGTTTCATTGATTCATCACTCCTGGCTGGCGCCTCTCCTCTCCCCGCCCCTGGATGCTACTACATAGCCAGGATTCAATGGAAAAGAATCTGGTCCCACCCAGACCTTGGGTGCCTCTTCTGCCCCTTTGTTCACCGAGTGTATTTGTCAGCATATCCCAGTGAGACATCTTTTGTTCAGTTAATCCTATATATCTGAGACAGAGTTCCTCTGAGGCCTGCAGCTTAAGTTTAGTCCTCAAAGAACTAAAAGTGGACAGCTTGCATTGAGCACTTATGCACAATGCAATGTTATAAAATATTTTACATATGGGAGACACTCCTCCACCCCACCCCCACCACCACTAGGTTTCTTTCTAACAGTCCACCAACCCAGCCTGCCCCTAATCATTTTATCCTATACGTGGAATCCAATGTGGCTAATGATCCCTGTGGGTGCAAAGGAGATGAGGCTTCTACCACCGACACCCACACTATTAAGTAGATCCAGACTAGAGAGTGGGCAAAGGGGTCCTCTTTAGTCCTAAGTGGTCAGAGTACCATGCTTTGAGGTGCTTCTGTTGTCTTTACAGAGGTTCTTTCAGTATCATCTTAGGAGTATGTCGGAACCTGTAGTTGAAACCAGTGTCTTTATAGATTACCTGGGCCATCAATACATTGACTGTGAAGACCTGCTCAGACTTTGAGAAAAACTAGATCTGAACCCACTCACATTGTGTTGAAAAATGTGAGCTCAAAATGAAGTTTAGAAAACAATCTTTAGGACTTAACTCCACCAAACATTCACTGTTTCATCTTTATTGTATTGTTTAAAATATTGAAACAGTGTGTGATAAGGATTAAATAAAAGCCTTTGTCCAGGTATCTAGAAGAATCTCATGTTTTTCTTATCCCTTCAGATGGGTCTCCAGTATATATTTTAGGATAATGGGTGGTGGTGTTGGTGTCAAATTTGTTGCAAATGTTTCTTAGTATTTTTTTCCCTTTTGCTTGATTTTTGATGACTTTGAACTTAAAATATTTACATTGTGAAATCTCACTATTTCCTTTGTATATTTTTTTTAAAATTTTTTTTTATTGATTTCAGAGAGGAAGGGAGAGGGGGATAGAAACATCAATGATCCCCTATTGGGGATTGAGCCAGCAACCCACAAATGTGCCCTTGACCAGAATTGAACCCGGGACCCTTCCATCCACAGGCCGATGTTCTATCCACTGAGCCAAACCGGCTAGGGCTGTAGTTTTTTATTGCTTTTAATCTTGATCGCTGTCCATCAAAAATTTAGACATTCACCAATATTTTTTCTCCTTTGTAATAGTCTGATTTTTTTTTTTTTTTAACATATAATAGGCCTAACCCTGGCCAGGTAGCTCAGTTGGTTAGAGCGTCGTCCTGGTACACCAAGGTTGTGGGTTTAATCCCCGGTCAGGGCACATACAAGAAGCAACCAATGAATGCATAAATAAGTGGAACAACATATCGATGTTTCTCTCCTCTCTTTCAAACCAATAAAAATTTTTTAACAATCATATAGGTCAAGATAGATGGTACAATGCTATGATCTCATTAGCTTTTTCTTCCCAAATAGTTGACCAATTCTTATAGTGGTACCATTTATTAAATAATTCCAAGTTAAGATATTCTTAACCATGCTGGTGAGGAAAATGGAAAGCGAGCCCAGGGCAAAGTGAGATGAGAATCAATCTGACTGGAGACTCCGATCAGCAGCACTGGCCTGTAGGAGGGGAGTGCTTGGGGTGAGGAATGCAGGCCCAGATCAGCCCCACTGCTGTGTAAGAACTGCTGCTGTTTGAAAGGGCTGGGGAGGCAGGGGGTGGAATCTACACTAATAAAAGAGAAACATGCAAATTACCATCACTCCACTACGCTACCAGCCAATCAGAATGAGTATGCAAATTAACCTGAAAACATGGCGGCAGCCCCGCCCCCCTGACGCTCAGGGCCTGTGGGGGTTGTAGAAGTTGGGCGCCAGTGCCTGAGGCTGGCTGCAGCCTGGGAGACAAAGAAGGCGCCTGTCCCATGATCCCAGGCCACAGCCAGCCAGAGAAGTTGCCCACACTGTATCCCAGGGAAGACGGAGAAGCTGCCCGCCTGAGGTCCAGGCGCCAGCACCTGCAGCTGGCTACAGCCTGGTAGACGGAGAAGCCACCCACCCCGCAGTCCCGGGCACCAGTACCTGCGGCTGGCTGTGGCCCGGGAGACGGAGAAGCCGCCCACCCCATGGTCCCGGGTGCCAGCACTTGTGGCTGCAGCCCAGGCGAAGCCACCTACCCACCATCCCCTGCAGCTGCAGCCAGCCTGGGCACCTATGGCTGACCAGAGGGAGGGAAGACCGGATCCCGGGTGCCTGTGGTCGGCTGGAGGAGGGAATCCTGGGTCCCGGATGCGGGGCCAAGGCAGAGGTAGTTAGGGGCAATCAAGCCAGCAGGGGAGCAGTTAGGGACAATCAGGCTGGCAAGCAGAAGTAGTTAGGGGCAATCAGGCAGGCAGGCAAGCGGTTAGGAGCCAGCAGTTCTGGATTATGAGAGGAATGTCTGACTGCCGGTTATCCCCTGAGGGGTCCAGATTGGAGAGGGTGCAGGCCGGGCTGAGAGACACCATCCCCCCCCCCCCCCCCCCCCGTGCCCTTGACCAGAATCGAACCCAGGAACCTTCCCCCGTGCATGAATTTCATGCACCGGGCCACTAGTGAAGGGAATAAAAACCGATGGGCATACTGTATACTGTAATGGTGGATACATATCAGTATGCATTTGTCAAAACCCATAGAACTGTACAACACAGGGTGAACCCTAGTGTACACTATGGATTCTGATAAACAACCATGTATTGATATTGGCTCATCAACTGTAACAGGTGCACCATGTTAACGAAATCATAATGATAAAAGGCCAAGAGGCGTCATGACCAAAACAACCAAACGACCGGTCACCATGAGGTGCATGGAGCACCTCTCAGGCCCTCCCCCGCGGACAATAGGCTCTGATCACAGCAAGGCTGTCAGTCGGTGGGTGGGCGGGGCACATGCGGGTGGGCAGGGCCACGTGATATCGCACGCTGGGCCTCTAGTATGTTAATAATAGGGGAGACTTTGTACAGGGACAGAGGAGGGCACATGGGAACTCTGTACTAGCTACTCTTTCCTATAAACCTGAACTGCTGTAAGAAATCAAGTCTCTTATTGTTATTTTAAAAGTTGACACAGCTTATTGTTTCCCAAAAGCTAGCACTAGGCAATCAGTATCTGCATGTCCTGTTTTAAGGAAGCAGTGCAGAGGGAGGTCAAGAACTGAGGGGTAGAAACTTGGTGTACTGACCAAAAGTGTCAATTAAAGATTCTTCTTGCCTAGCTGGTTTGGCTCAGTGGATAGAGCATTGGCCTGTGCACTGAAGAATCCTGGGTTCAATTCTGGTCAAGGGCACATGCTTGGGTTGCGGGCTTAGTCCCCAGTGTGGGGCGTGCAGGAGGCAGCCGATCAATGATTTTCTCTCAGCATTGATGTTTCTATCTCTCTCCCTCTCCCTTCCCCTCTGAAATAAAAAAAATATATTAAAAAAAAAGAAAAAGAAAAAAGATTCTTCTTCCCCCCAAAAAAGACCGGAAGTGCACTACAGTGTATTTCAATTGGGTATTTTATTGTTCTGGCAACTGCAAAATATACAAATTTCTGAAAGGCAGCCCCTGTGTGAAAGCCGGCACAGCTTCATCCCAGGTAATTAATTCAGACAAATATACAGAATGCAGAGAAGTCTTAAGTCGCACGTAAAAGGCCCCAAACCAACCGACAAACAATAAACCCAATGTAAGAGGTTTTCTATTTTCAAGCTCCCTTATACACATTAAATAAATAAATAGCACATTTGCTATCAAAATAATAAAAAAATAAATTTCAAGTATTACAAATGAAATCATCATTGGTGTGGTTCAAACAGTTTTTCTTCTCCCCCCAAATGAAGAGTTTTGTCCATGGTCTCAGGACAGAAAAAGGAGAGGGGTACACTTACCCAAAAACAAATATGCAAAGTTAAAAAAATTGGTCCCAGATATATTTTGTGGGGGGAGAGGGGGTGAGAGGCAATAAAGTAGCAGATGCTCCATGCCTGCAGCTCCCATACACCCTCCATCCAACGCCTCCTCAGAGGTCACCTCAGCAGCATCCTGCTCCTCCAAGGCTCCCTCCCCATCCATGTTCATGCCTATGCCCCACCCAGGCCCTCACAGCCATGTTCTGTGGGAGGCAAAGCCTCATTTATGTCTGTACCTACCTCAGGCTGTCCGAGGCGAGGGGTGTGCACCTTCATGCAGCCCCACTCAAATCGGCTATTAAGAGTCAAAAACCGGAGCTAGCTCTGACAACCAGGAAGAGAATTCCAGAAAGTGGGACACAATGAAGTCTTCCTCAAGAGCAGAACCACAGGCCCCTCTGCCTAAATATACGACCACCCTACAAGCACACACTCGTGTCAACTGGACACAGGATAGCGAGAAAGAGGGAAAATAACCCATCTTCAGTGGCACAGGATGTTACATACAGATCCTCTCAGGCAGACTGCCAAGTAAGGGACAGGGGTTGAGTGACTTGGTGTGAAAACCTCAAATTTTATTGTATGGTATCTGAAGCATGTCCCACTTCTCAAGCTCCTCTCAAGTAAAAATAGCTGTTCTCTCCACTTCCCACTCCTGCTGTCTCAGCCTGCCCACCCCTACTCTCAGCTAGCTCATAGGCTAAGCGGGGTGAGGATGTCAGGCTCAAAAGCAGAGGGCAGGAAAGGAACATGACCTTTGGCACCAGCTTTTAGAAAGATCCTTAAAGGGTCATTTGGACAAAAGCTGTCTCCAAACCGTTTCTTCTGGACCTCAGGACACCCTGTACTTGGAGGCAACAAGGAGATAGAAACTACAGGTATTTAGAATCACATGTTCCCCAATTCCTGCTCCAAATGCCCCCCCAAAAAATGTCACAGGTGCCACTAAGGCAAGAGAGAACATTTCCCGAGGAACCCAACACCATGCTCAGCATACAGCTGATGCTCCATGAAAACGTGCGGGAATGAGCGGACTCCTGCGGGAGGCCATGAACATAGCCTCTTGGAGGAAGTGGCCCAGAGCGAGGCCTGGCTTGGGCCACTGTCCCCCCCTGGGAAATATGGGAAGTGATGAACATCCTGAAGGCAGGAGGCTGGATCCTTGTTCTTCTCCATGCGGTCTCCCAAGGGATGTCTTGCAATGATCTGAGCTCTTGCTCCCAGCCATTTAACAGGGTTCCTCTGCGTTCCCCATCTCATGGGAATGCCTGACTCCCCACATTCCTCCAGAGCTCTAGCCCCCAAGGGCACAAGACCCAGACATCTAAATTCCTGAAGGGAAGGTGTGATTTTCAGGTCACATGTTCTGCCAGAAAAAAATCTGAAAGCAAAGCAGCCCCAGGGAAGCCATGTCTCACTCAGGTGCCGCTGGTCCAGGCCTGAGGCAGAGGGACCATGCAGCTCCCAGGGAGGGTGAGGCCCCAGCGCCATTTCCTCTTGCCAACACCGCCAGACTGTCCAACACCTTCAGCGGCTAAGCACAGACCTGGGACGGTGTGTAGACACGGAGAGGGTCACTGCTTAGCTGATGAGCAGGTCCCGCTCAGGGACTTCTGTCTGTACCTCCAGACTGGCTCTCTGGCTGGCTCCACTCCAGCAACTCGTCTTTTCTTCACAGGTCAACATTACAGGCAAAGATGCATCAACAAGCCTGATGAACGTTTTCTACGTCCCTGAACCGTCAGCAACTGGGACCTAGGCCCCTTTAATTTTAGGACTCTGAGACCACTGTCATCTTCCCAGCTGGGAACATTTCAGGCCAAGGTCACAGACACAAAACAAAACAGCACGAGGTGCCCAACGTCCCCTCCTCAGGGCCTTCTCTCACCTCCTCCACGGCTCATCGTCCTCACCAAGTCTTGTGGAGGGTCCGTGAGGCCACAGCCTGGACAGTGGGGAGAGCATGGGATGGGGGTGGCCGCAGAAGCATGGATTCTGTGCACACACAGGAAAGGTGTGCTGGGGTCTTGGCCGCCCAGGTGCTGCTGAGAGCAGAGGTTCACTTTGACCAGCAGACCCCTCTTCTACGTCGCCCAGCCCTTTCTGGGAGAAGTCGTTGGGATGGTCGGCCTCGGGCGGAGGGAAGAGCCCTACCTAAGCTGCGGGAACGGAAATGGAATGGAACCGACAGGTCTGCCTCAGTGTGTCTGGGAGGAGTCGACGCTGGTCTGGGAGCCATTCATGTTCTGTTTTCAGGAGAAAAAGGGTGGGGAAGGGGAACTGTTATTACCGTCGACTAGGTTTCCAAAGCAAGACTAAAGCCATGCCACTGAGACGTCAACCTCCCTCCCCCCAGACAGAAACACAACCCCGCAGAGCATCAGTAACCAAACTGGTGGCAGTTGCCCAGGGAGGCCCCAGGAACATGTGGAGGTTAAGGCCAGGGTCACACGGGAGAAGGGCCTCATGGCAGAGGAAGGAGAAGAGGCACAGCAGGCCGCTCTGTAGGTCAGAGCTGTCCTGGGGAGCAATGGGGCCAGCACCCTCCTCAGCTCACAGCCCTTGAGAGCCACGGGGCTGCCTCTGTCCCGGGAAGTCTTGTTGGCCACGCCAGGCAGAATATGCTCCAGGAGGCCCTCTAAACAGTATTAGGTTTCTCCTCCCCACTCAGCTCAAGCAGGGCCGCACACCTCAGCCCCTGGGATCCAGATCCTAGAAACACCAGCTCCGCAGCTGGAGCACAAGTGCCGGGAGCGGGCGGGACATGGGCGCTGTCACTAAAGCTCTCTTCCCATTCTCATAGAAGTAATCCCAGCCAGAAGCCTCACCTGTAAGAAGCTGGCCAGTACCAAAACCCCCTAAAAATGTTTTTTTAGCCCTGACTGGTTTGGCTCTGTGGATAGAGCATCGGCCTGCGGACTCAAGGGTCCCAGGTTCAATTCCGGTTAAGGGCATGTACCTTGGTTGCGGGCACATCCCCAGTAGGGGGTGTGCAGGAGGCAGCTGATCGATGTTTCTCTCTCATCTATGTTTCCAACTCTCTATCCCTCTCCCTTCCTCTCTGTAAAAAAAATCAATAAGATATATTTTAAAAAAAAGAATGTTTTTCTATCAGCTGGGGACAGGTGATGGCTGCCACCACACAGCAGCGATCTCTATAACCTCCTTAATTTACCCACCAAAAAGGAAGACACTTTTTAAAAAGTGTCCTCTCCCATCCTGAGTGCTTACAGCAAGATTGTCTTATAGGGCAGAGGTATAGAGTGGAACCCAGAGACACAAATATGCAAGGATCACCTGGGCCCACTCCCCTCCCCTGCAGAACGGAGGGCCCTGGTGCAGGAATCCCCGCAGATGAGCAGCCCGGGCTGGGAGCACTGAAGGCCAGATCTGAGCCTGCTCTCAGCTGGACTCAGGAGCCCAGGCAACCTGACCTCCAACTACAGCACTTCAGACAGTCTCTGTGTAGTGGGTGTCTGTTGGGGAAGACTCTGTAGCCTCGAAACCAGAGAGGACCCAGTCAATTTATGGGGTCGGAGCAAGGTGCTGCCCAACTGCCTCCAACCCGCCCTCACACACATGTCAAGCCTGACTCCGAGCACCCACAGATGGTGGTGATGAGACAATGACACTGGGGGCCGCAGGCACAGGCATTGTCAAACCATTCACTCATGGTGTCCCTGGCTCTGGACACATGGAAGGAAAGGAGGAAGCGAGAGAGGGCCCTCAGGACAATAGTGCTGCTCTTAAAAAAATCATGAGTTCTCTGGCATGGGGTGTATGAGTCACACACTTCACAATGGCCAGTCTTCACACAGACCAAGGCGCCCTGCCAGGCAGAGATGCCATGACTCAGAGAGATGCAGAGTGGACGGAGAGGGGCATGCACCGAGCCATTTACCTTTCCAAGGTTAATAAGGAGAAAACTTTGAGAAAATGTGACAGACAGTTCGTCTTTCAAGCATAGTGGGGGCAAAGGAAGAAACATGTTGGAAAAGAAAAAACAAAACACAACATCTTTAGTAGCATTTTGTTGTTAGTGTGCATTTGAAATTTCAAAGTCAAGGATGCACGGTGAATGGTTGGCCCCAAGCACAGGGAACAGCCCCCAGGACTACACTGGAGGACACCACATGGGCTGGGCCATCATGCTCGCTTTATTGGGAAACCACACTCACTGGCATCCTCCAGCCACAGCCCTTAAGATCCCAAGGGTTCCCCCACTCCCCAGTCTCTTGGTGCTCCTGCTGCTCATGAGAGGAAATGCCACTGGCCTGTGCAGAGGGAACAGGGGGCATCAAAACGCAGAGTGGAGTGCAAGCCAGAGCGCTGGACGTCCCCACCAAGGCACAGGACACCATCTCTCCCACCATTATAACTACCGGCCACAGGGCACTGGCTACGTGCCAGAGATTCTGTAAGTGCTACATTATCCAAACACCTCGTAATGTTCCTATCGCCATTTCACAGACGAGGAGGCTGGAGTCCTAGAATGGCACCACCTTGCCCAGAGTTCCCAAGAGAGAGATAGTAGAGCCAAGATCAAACCCGGCTCAGTGTGACTAACAATACATTTTGGGAACTGCAGCCCCAGACAAGGGCTCGTGCTCCCAGGCTGGGCTGAGCGCCGAAATCCCAGAGTAAACGCAGATGTGAAGGGTCCAGAGAACACTTGTTTGCTGAACTGGAGGGAGTCTAGCCAAAGGGACTGTTAGCCTTAGAGATGGGCACGTTCAGGCTTAGTAGGCAGGGCAAGTGTCCAAATGGCCCCCTCCAGCTGAGAGATTTCTTTCCTGGCAGCTCCAGGCCATGAGTCAAAAGAAACAGGAAATGCACAGATACATGGGGAGACTCCTAAAGCCTGAATTTCATGGACACGCCCACATTAAGTAAACACACCTCAGCCATGGGAAACAGCTGCATGGGAGAGGCCGCAAGAGCTAAAAAGATCAAACAGCTCCAGGCAGTGCCCCACCTGTGGTAAACATCTGGTTCCCAAGGCAGGGGCAGGGGAACAGTATGGTGACTGTTCCCAGAAACCAGCCCAGAGAAAGCAGCCAGCCTCAGGACAGGGAGGCCTGGTCAAGTCCTGGTCCTGCCACTCACTGGCTGACCGGGGCCCTCGTCTGGTAAACGGGATAGTAACTGCCCTCAGACGTCCCGGGGTTATTTTAAGGATCAAAGACAGGAGGTATGTGCAAGCACTACAGGTGGTGCCACCTAATCTAAGCGCCAAACAGCTCCTGTTTTCCCAGAGCAAGCCGAGCTCTTAAGCTTATCAGGCTGACCTCCTAAAGGCCTTTGGCTTCGGCATGAATTGGGGGAGGTGCCCTAATCAGCAAAAGGGATCACGGTTAGGTGTGATCTGAGGGGTTGGAGAGGGTGATATTTCGTGGTGGCTGTTCTGAAACTGTAATATAAAGGCCTCGGTTCCTTCTGTAGCTGGGGACCACCGGAGCACTGGAAACACTCGAGCTGACACTTAACCAGGACTTTCTGCAGAGAGCTCTGGCTGCAGGAAAGGGGAAACCAAATGGGTCTGACTCGAAAGCTGCCCCAATCCTGAACAGGACTATTAAGGCTGTGCAGGTTCCCATACAGGACAACCTGATCCAAAACAACAGTTTCCAATCAGACCTCTCCAAAGTGTGGGGGTCCTGGAGCCCAGGGGGTGAGGGGGAGGGGAGGGAGTCCCTGCCAGGACAAGAGGGAGAGGCTGCAGTGTCTCCTTCTCTGTTTTGCAGATTAGGCTCTGGGTAAACGTTCCCCTAGGAATGAAAGGGCTCTCCTAGGGGAGACACAGAATTTCAAATAATAGTAGCAGGCAGAAGACTTAGCTCACCACCAAAATCTGATGCCAAGGGGAATAAATGAGAGTTAGCACTAACAGTAACACAGGGCGCCAAGAGGGAGTGAGGAGCCAGCTGTGGCAGTGACAGGAAAACAGCTAGGCCGTAATTACTTTTGTGTCTTGTGCTCTATATTCATGAATCCCACCTCTCCCTCTTCCAGTGGCCATCTTGCCTCCTTCATATTTCACAAAAACTGTCATTAACCTCAACATTTCAGCAGACAGAAGGCCAAACTGGCAAGCAAGGAGAAAGAGGTGCTAGCAGCAAAACCATACAGAGAAAAATACTTACAAACAGGCTTTCCCTAGCAAAGGCTGCAGAGAGAAAAGGTTGAGAGAGAGGTCAGTAGACGGACAGGGTACAAGGCCCAGGTTGTGTGAAATCAGGATTCCTCTGCTGGGACTCCCAGCCTGGCCCAGTTTCCAGACTCCCTGAGGATTCAGCTCAGCAGCCCTGAAGCACTGTCCTGCCAAAGTTGGGAGAGCCCCAGCTATGCATCCTCCGTGACTGGGGATAGTGCAGCCCCACACACCCACCACCGAACCCAGCCCAGGCCAGTCCCTACAAGTGTCGGTGACAGGAGCCTCTAAACTTCCAACTATGACCCCACAGTTTACACCAAAACAACATCATAGACATGCCACGTAGAACTTCAGTTGTTTTCATAAAACAAAACAAAACAAAAAACCCTCTCATTTTAGACCTAAAAGGAGTATTAATTAGATATCTCCAAGTCCTACCCCCTCATTTGGAAAGCTAAGGAGATTGAAGGCCAGGGAGGGATGTAACCTGACAATAAAATCCTACAGTTAGTGCCAGGGGCAGACACTGTGCTCGATGCTCAGCACTTATTCCCTCATTTGATCTGCTATAGCAGTTGGCGCTACTCCATTCTACAGATGAGAAAACCGAGGCCTGAAGAAGTTCAATGACCGGCCCAAGGCTGCACAGCACTTTTCCCCACATCCCATTTCCAGACACCACAGGATTTAAATGAGCTTCAGGCAAAATGCAGGGAGGATACAGGCCTTAGTGCCAAACTCTTAGACAAATCCAATTCAAAGTTAGCCGTGACTTATTTGTAAGAAATAGGCCTGGTGGGTGGAGGTGGGGGAAGACCCTGGGTGGGACCCAAATTTGTGCCCAGAGATTTCTATGTCTCACAGATTCTTCACTGTCATTGAAGGAAAAAGTGGTTTTCTAAAAACAAATCCTAATTTGTTCGCCCAGTAGCGAAGATCTTTCAGCCTTTAATCTTCCCAGGGAATAAAGTGAAGTCTAGTTGGATTTTTGCTTTTGGCTTTTCCACTACCTGCCGAAGTAACTGCCGTGAGAACGTGGCTGTTTCCAGACCATCCAGCCCTGGAGTTGGGCTGCCCAGGTTCCCTCTGGGCCATGCGGGCTCCGGCTGAGGACATTCTCCGAGGGCCCCCTTCGACTACCGCTTTTCCACAACGGGGAGCCACGGAGAAAGGAAGGAGAAATTCTCAGCCATGGGCCTGGGACAGACAGGACGTCCTCAGGCCACGCAGAAGCCAACGGCCCAGAGCTGCATGGAGACTTCCACACTAGGGGCTGCCTTCCACTCTGCTTTCAAAACCTATCCACCAACGTGAGTAGGACACAGACACCTCCATCTCTCCGGCTCTGCCCGGCTCTGCCCAGTGAAGGGAACCTCCTCAGAAAGCAGCTATGCACGCTCACAGCCATGGTCAGGACGGACCTGACGGGACCTCCAGGATGTTATAAACTTCAGACGCTATCTCGTGTTCTTCCCCTCCCCCACCCACAGGCAGGCGTGGGTCTGAGGCTATGGTGGCACCCAGGGGCATCTCCCCATCCAGACAGGAGACACGACGGCCAGGAAGGAAAAGGGGGGTCACGCACTTGTCCAGGCAGCTGCGCGGGCACCTCCGGGGGCAGGCAGTTGGGCAGGGCAGCGGAGGCAGAGGCCACATGCTCCTCAAAGCTGTTGATGCGAGGCTTTTTGGTGGGCTCGGGGCTGGCTAGTGGGGTGACACTATTGCGTCTCATGAGTGGGTTAGGTCCCTTCTTTGCGTCCTAAGCGAGACAAAGACAAAAGAGAGAAGGCGACAGTTACACGGAGAGGGGAGGTAAATAAGCCAAAAAAAAAAAAAAAAATCAAACCCAATCAAAATACATTTCTCTGCTTCTGGAGTTTACTGACAGGACAAGACCAGCCAAAGTGAATGGCCCTGGGACCACAGGGTGCCATTCTGTCTTGCATCTCCCAATCGACAAAGGATGATCTCCACCTGAGGCCCTTTTCCAGATCATTCCAAGACACCCACCCAGATAAGCTCGACGTTCACAAAGCAGACGAGGGGAGAACAGTAGGACCAGTTCTCACAGTCATTCAGTTACAGCAGACAACGAGGTGGGAGAGAAGGGCCTTGCTGCCAGCCTCCCAGGAGAGACGTGGAGGGGAGAGAGGCCTGGGCATGAGCTCGGGGAAGGGGACAGGACGGCAGGACAGGAGGGCAGGTGGGAGGTGTCGGTGCTGTTTGCCCCCGTACTGACCGAGAGCCAGGATCTGCAAAGCAGGCATGGAACAGCTCCTGCGTCCGCACTACACCCGGCTCAGGACAGGAAAGGCGGGTTCCAAAGCCAGCCAGGAGACACAAGACCAGAGGGAGGCAGAAACAGCCAGCCAGAGCCAATCACTAGCCTTCTGACCAAGTGACAATGCGATTGGAGCGATCCCCGTGGCCTGTCACTAGAGCTCGTCACCCAGGAGGCTGAGTTGGAGTCTGTCTCCACCAAGGACTTGCCCCAGTTCTGCACAGTGTTCAGGGACCATCAGAGCCCCGTGCAGCCGAACCCTGATGCTGGGGGGGTCAGGCTGGGAGGCTGCTCGGCACAGAGCCAGAGGAAATGCAGCATCCGCCACCCACAGATGTCCAGAGAGGAGGGTCACAGAGCCAGGGGATGCTGCCCTCCTGCGTTTCAGTCAACCAGCCAGGCAACTGCCGGTGGAAGCCAGGGTTTTAATGCCAAAATCTGGTCAAGCTCCCAGGGAACAGGAAAGTCCCCTGTACAGACGGGAATGTCATACTCGGTGAACAGGAAAGTGTGGGACT
Source organism: Plecotus auritus (assembly GCF_963455305.1). Lineage (NCBI taxonomy): Eukaryota > Metazoa > Chordata > Mammalia > Chiroptera > Vespertilionidae > Plecotus > Plecotus auritus. The sequence goes on from NC_137770.1 coordinate 159,201,392, forward strand.
GATGCTGACAAAGCAACACATTTCGACAGTTTGTACGAAGTAAATTCCAACTTTCTTCCATGACGTACACGTGGGCAGAAAGTGGCTCTGCCCTGGGGAGCCCGCCAGGCCGAACACCAAATCTCAGACCTCCCAGGGGCCGATCGGATACCACCAGGCACTGCTGTCTCCTGGAAAAGTTTCCACCCACCATCCCTCCTGTCTCTTATTTCCAAATCATAGGTTTCTCCACCCGGCCAGCATGGCTCAGTGGTTGAGTGTCAACCTATGAACCAGCAAGTCATGGTTGGATTCCCGGTCAGGGCATATGCCCAGGTTGCAGGCTCGGTCCCCAGTGTCGGGCATGCAGGAGGCAGCTGATCAGTGATTCTCGAATCATTGATGTTTCTATCTCTCTCTCCCTCTCCCTCTCTGAAATCAATAAAAAATATGTTTTAAAAAATATAAGTTTCTCCAGTCCCACTTCCCTTTTCACTATTATCCTTTCCTGGTAATTCTGCACCTACCCACAAAGCGGTGACCATTTTAACCAGTGGCCCTGGAAACTGAAAGCAGTTTTTAGCTGCCTCAAAGGAAAAGGCAACATATGTGTGCTGTGGCTACAGTTAAAGAGCAGAATGTGTCTCCCTCGTTGCTACTCACTTCTTGGTCAAGGAGAAATGGGGGAAGAAAGCATGGAAAGAGAAAAAAGAAGACGGCAAGAAGCCACAAGAAAGACAGGGCAGGAGCGCACAGATGCTGAGAAAAGGGAGGGGAGAAAGTCACCCAGGCCCTCCTGGTTCCAACAAACTATCTCCGTGAGAACAGAGACTTCCTTCAGCGTTTACAGGCAACACAATACTAGGGACTTCCCAAGAGCTCACACGTATGGGTCCCGCCCCGACAGTCCTCGGGATGGAGTACAGGAAGGGGTGCTAAAGGGTGGATGCCCGAAGCTTCCCCTCACCTCTGACCTCTCCCGGTGTGTGTTCACGGACTCCACATTCAGGTAGATGGATTCTACACGGCAGCCTGGCCGGGGGAGAGAACAGCTCATGGTTAAGGGGACAAGCCGCTTGCAGCCCCGCAGGCACCAGGAAGCCACCATCCCAGGGCGGCAGGGCTCACGCAGGTGGCGCAGCCTGCGTCACCACACTCACCATAAGCGACTGGCGTCAGCTTCAAGACGGTGTGAAGGGGGCATCTCAGGTAAGGCATTTCCTCTGAAAAGATGAGAAAGGGCCCCACGATCAGACATGAGACTTAGGGATGGATATTCCCAGGCCCCCAGTGAGAGCTCGGCCAGGTCGGACCCTCAGCGGCATCTCCCTGGCCCCACCCCTCACACAGGCCCTCCTTGAAGGTAGACAGCCCTAGAAAAGACACCTAGCCCAAAGAACAAAATCAGAACACACCCCAAACCCGCTCTCACAGAATGAGTTATAGTTTTTAAAAAAAAAAAAAGCGTGTCAGGATTCAGCTGAACCTCTGGCTGACTCAGACTTAAATTTTTCAGTTTTCTGGGCTATTTGTTCATTAGAGGGGGGCTGCAGAGACGAGCTGGCCCCTCCCACCTGGCCCAAAGCCACTGAGTGGACGAGGACTTTCAGGGGCTGTGAATGAAGCTGTTGGCCCACCATGCCTCACGTCCTGCTCTGACGGTTCCCAGGGGCTGGCCTGAGGGCCCTCAGAGGCGGGGCCCTTCCTAGCCCGCAGAAGCACAACAGCAACCTGCGCAGGTCGGGTAAAGCAGGACCAGGTCCGCTGCTACCCCAAACTCAGAGGTCATTTTCCCCTCCTCCTTTCAGGATGGCAACCAGCTCCCAGCCCCCTACCCCAGGATGCTTTGGGGATACAGCACCTGCACTCTTATCCAGGAAGTAGGCCAGCAGGCAGCGCAGGACGGCCTGGTGGCAGATGACCAGCACATTCTCCTGCCGCTCCAGCTCCATGATCACTGGCTCCAGGCGCTGGACCAGGTCCTGATAGGACTGCAAGATGGAAGGACAGAGGGACAGGCGCTGTGCTGGAGCCGTACATACAGGAAGGCAAGATCTGGGCCACCTTGGCCACCCCTCGCTATGAACTAGAGGACATACGATTGATCAGTCAACACCCAGGCGTGTCTTAGTGCTGCTGCCTATGGGTCCTGGGAACCCACCTCAGCGGGCTCCCTCGGAAAGGGAAATCGCCCGTGTGTTGCCGAGGATGTGGAAAAGCGATCCTGAGGACACTGGCCTGCACCCTCCCTCTCTCACCGCTCCTTCCCTTTCCTGACCCTCTGCAGGGGGAGTGAGGACTGAAGTCCGACACACGCTGCAGCATGGATGAACCTCGAAAATGGTACACTAAGTGACAGGAGCCAGACACCGAAGCCCACATACTGTATAATCCCATTTATATAAAACTAGTGGCCCGGTGCACGAAATTCATGCAAGGGGGGGGGGGTTCCCTCAGCTCAGCCTGCACCCTCTCCAATCGGGGACCCCTTGGGGGATGTCTGACTGCCGGTTTAGTCCTAATCCCACAGGGATCTCGCCCCCAACTGCTCTCCCCTGCCTGCTCACAGGAATTGGGCCTAAACCAGCAGTTGGACATCCCCCTCACAATCTGAGACTTCTGGCTCCTAACTGCTCACCTGCTTGCCTACCTGATCGCCCCTAACTGCCTCTGCCTGCCTGCCTACCTGCCTGCCTGTCTGATCGCCCCTAACTGCCCTCCCCTGCCGGCCTGATCTCACCTCCAAATGCTCTCCCCTGCCAGCCTGATCTCACCCCCAACTGCCTCTGCCTGCCTGATCACCCCTAACTGCCCTTCCCTTGTTGGCCTGATCTCGTCCCCAACTGCCCTCCCCTGCAAAGCCTGGTCTCACCTCCAATTGCCCTCCCCTGCCGGCCTGGTTGCCCCCAACTGCCTTCCCCTACCAGCCTGATCTCTTCCCCCAACTGCCCTCCCCTGCTGGCCTGATCTGGCCCCCAATGGCCCTCCCCTGCCGGTCTGGTCTCGCCCCCAACTGCTCTCCCCTGCCTGCCTGATTGCCCCCAACTGCCTCTGCCTGCCTGCCTGATCACCCCTAACTGTCCTCCCCTGCAGGCCTGATTTCGCCCCCAACTGCCCTCCCCTGCCGGCCAATTTGGTTCTGATTGGTCGGTTTCTATGTCAGTCAGTGTCAAAAGCTCTGCCTCCTAGGCAGCCATTGGCTCCTCACAGTTCACCCAGATTTGGTTCTGACTGGTCGGTTTCTATGTCAGTCAGCGTCTCCGGGCCTATCTCCGAGCCTGATCAGAGAGGTGGGGCTGATCAGCAGCCCCCGCGGAGGCCCGGAGAGAAACAGAGGTGTGGCTGCTGGTGAAGCCCGGAGAGAAAGAGAGAGGCAATGGCTGATCAACAGCTGCCACGGAGGCTGCAGATCAGACCCTGCCTCTCTCTTTGGGCCTCTCTCCAGGCCTGATCCGCAGCACCCTCAGCAGTCAGTGCTGGGTCGCCACAGCAATCCAGCACTGACTGCAGAACTGACTTCCGGCTGATCAAGACTTCGGTCGTTTTGGACGTTACGGACCCTGGGTTTTTATATATTAGGATACCCAGAACAGGCAACTCCACAGGAAACAGATCCGTGGCTGCCAGGAGCTGGAGGTAGGGGAATGGAGACTGACCGCTAAGAGGTTGGGGTTTCTTTTTGGAGTGATGGAATGTTCTAGACTTAGTGGTGATGGTTGCATGGTATTGTGAATATACTAAAAAATCACTGGATTACATACTTAAAAGTGGTTAAAACAGTGAGTTTTATGGTATGTAAATTTTATGTCAATAAAAATAAGTTGAAAAAGGCCTCTCTGCTGTCCTCCTTCCTTCTCTTACTAATCAGGTCCCAGGAAAGAGGGCCAGGGTGACACAAAAGGATAGCACCTAGGGCTATGGGGAAACTGAGTCGACAGGCCCCAGATGGGCAGGGCTCCCACTAGGTGTCACCTGCTGTGGACCCCCAGAGCACCACCTGCATTCCAGACTCTCTGACTAGGGCTCTAAGCAGCTGCTCACTCGGCCGAAGTGAGCTACATACGGCCTTTGGGGACTGCCCGCATCAGGGCCAATTCAGTCAGCACAGTGACTTGCGATGGCGTGTCTGCATCTCGCCTGCGGTCAAGGGGAGAACCCTCGCACCAAGGGAATAATCACCCACCACTGCTGTTCCTTCCCATACTTGTGTGTGTCATTAGAGAAACACATCTCTCACTGATGCTCATGGTACTTCCCTTGGAGCTGTCTACAGATTCAGTGTAGGAAGACCCGATTCAAAGGTGAAAATGCCAGGAACAAGCATCAGAACAGCACGTAGCTCACTGTGTGCAATCGGTTACCAGTAATGGTCCATCGGGGTGCCCAGCGGCCCTCTCTTGGCCAAGCCCGACACCGCGGACCCTGAAGGGCCGTGGTGAGCTCCACCAGGCACAGCACACAGCAGCTACACCTGACCATTGCTCGCCGAATGGACAATGATCCTAGGAGGAAGGGACAGCAGTGCCAGCACACGTACCTCCCCAGTGGGGTACCGGTAGTAGTACTTGTCCTGCTCGCGCAGAGCATACTCCTCAGGGTAGGTGTCCTTGATCTCCTCGTAGGTCATCTCCTCACAGACACCCTGGAGAAAACACCCAGTCACCTTGAGTTGGTCAATACACACATGTGGTCTGAAAGGGCTCTCAGGATCTACAGCAGATTCGGCAAGAAGAGGCTTCCTGGCCCTCTCGCTCCTGCCCCCAAACGGCCATAGCCAGACCCAGAACTCACAGCGTCGATTTCATTGAGCGCTTTCCACTGTTCATAGGGAAGCTGAAGGGCTTCTGCCGTCTGGATGGTGCTCTTCAGCTGGCTGGCCCACACCTTGAGGTCCTTCAGGTTCTGCTCCTCCACAAATTTGCTCAGGGCGTTGGCAAACTGAGGGCAGGGACAAGAGAGACACATTGGACTCCAGGCTCCTATGCCCCCTGGAGAGGCAGTGCAGGGCTTGTTCCCTGCACTGGGGACCGTCACTTGGTTGTCATTAGGATGGTGAGGAGGAGACAGAGAGCAACTGAGGAGCCACCTCCCACACACCGTCCTTACAGCCCTGGAGAACTCCCTTCCCATACACACAAACACAAGCACACACACAGGAACACACACATACATACAGAGATGCATACACATACACTCACACACACACAAATGTAGACATATACACGCAGGGGCACACAGACACACACAGAGATACACACATACACATACACATACACATACACACTCACACCCCACCCCTCAGCCCTGTACCTTTCCCCCTGTTCCCCTCCTACCTTCCTGCCCCTGACGGACAGGCCTGAGTCCCCTCCGATCTTCCCCTGGAGGTTGTGCTCGCTCTCTCCGTGCCGACACAGGTAGATGGTGCGGGGCTGCACGTGGATGTTCATCAGGTAGTACACAATTCGGCTCTGAATGTGGTCCTGAACTCTGTTCACCAAGAACCGCCGGCCCACGTCAATCACCTTGATCAAGGACAGGTCCCTGCAGAGGAAGGCAGCCAGCAGGTCAGAACCCGCTCCCCCCATCAGCGCAGCACCCAGCTGGGGCCAAGGGCAGAGACTGGCCCCAAGAGAAGCACACCGTCTGGCTGTATGTTCCCGGAGGGCACAGTCTGCATCTCTGTGATCTAACAGTGAGTTTGTAACTCACACAGCAGAGTGTGTGGTCGAGAGGCTGACGGCCTCCCGGAAGAGGGGGAGAGAAAAGCAAAAGAAGGGAAAGAAAATAGAGGCAGTACCAAAAGGACCCAGCCACTGGCTGAATATTCACCTCCCGCACTGCTACATAGTTAGTATCTGAAACAGTTACACTGGACATGCAGTGAAGAATTTTTTTCAAATATTTTAAGAGAGTTCTTGAAAGTATCCAGGAACAACTGCACTGTGGGAACTTAAAAGCTTCAAAGTAGGTGATTCAGAGAGGATCCCCTCCGAAGAACTACCTGTCACATTTGTCAGGGTCGAGGGGCTGATAGCTGGCTTCATAGCAGTTAATTCTCTTCATGAAGTCCTCCATGGCCTCTGCTGAGTTGCAGTCTTTGTAATCCGGGCTGGAGATTTTCACTTCCTGTAACACCACAAAGAGGCAGCTCATGAATCATGCTGGAGACTTTCTGCTAAACTGAAGCAGGATTTGGGGCAGGCAATCAGGGAAAGCACAGACAGCCTTGGAATAATGATGATCCGAACCAGTGTTTAAGGGAAAAAGAAAATACACTAGTGCTGAGTCATAACCCGACAATTACGCGGGGAGGGCACCACGGTAGACAAAGGATCGCTGACTGGAGGGACAGAGACGGGGGACCCACAAGGAGTCCAATGAACACCTCTGAATGGGCCACGATTCGGGATCAACCCAGTAGGCATGTCACCTTCAGCATCCCAGCCCTCAATAACTGAGCTCCGTGTAAGCACCTGTGACATTCTCCACACCAAGAACAGGCTTCCGGTTAGCAAAGCTGCCTCTGGTGCTGCTGCGCTGGGTGTCAGGCAGGACGCTTCCTCCACCGCCCATGGACAGACAGCAACCAGTCCATGATCAGCACTTTTCTAACCCAGGCCCCGTTCCTTCCAAGGTTCACTCTTATGGGAAGGAGATGGAGGAGAATCAACTCTCGAGCCTGCCATCTCCTCCTCTACGTGAACAATAGGTCTGAGCAACCTGGCAGAGTGTAGGGAACATCTCTGAATTTTTTAATGCATGTGTCCTTTTCCTCAACAACTACCACAGCCACAAAAGAGAGGCAGCTACTCTTTCAACACCCGAGTCCAGTGGGGAGTTGGTGTTTCATGGTGCAGAGTTTCAATGTGAGAAGATGAAAAAGTTCTAGAGCTCGATGGTGGTGGTTGCACAATCATGTGACTATGCTGAAGGCCATGGAACTGATCCCTTAAAAACAAATCTTTTCTCCCAGCACAGCCACCCACACAAAGAGGACAGTTAAGCTGCAAAGTCGCTTTGAGGCTTAATCAGAGAAAGAGCCTTCTGAACATGGGAGGTCGGGGCGAGTGAGTCCTGGCCACACACACGGTGACAGCTGCTCACCGGGAAGCGTGACTTTGCAGCGACTCTGTCCTTTACTACCAAGTGGGGCTGGTAGAACCAAACCAGAGAAATACAGCAAAACCCTTTGTTTAGATTACAACAACTTCTGTTTCCTCGTCCTTTGAGCCTCTTCCGCTGAAACCACTCTGGGCTGATTTTCCACAATTTGAATAGCCCTTCCTGAACTATGAACTCACTTCTTAGAAATGCGTGTAAATATTCCCACTGCCTTGGAGAACATGCCCAATACCAGAAGCTCATGAGCATTCAGCAGCCTTTTAAAGATGCACACTTATATGTAGCAATACCACGCCATGCCCTGCAGCAATACCAGACCTGTTGCTCTGTATAGCAGTGTCTTATTCTGATATTTGAGCTAGACAGAAAATTATCTAGAAGGTGACTTGTGGTAAAGTCTTCACAGTAACTGTTTGTATTTACAATATACTGTTATCAAGTGATACAATTTCAGAATTAATCAAATTAAGCTGCCAATTACCCTCAGTTTATGCGGGCAACCTTCTCTTGGCACAGGGAGAAGAGGAGGATATGCTGTAGATTCACCAGCAGGAAGAGAGTTTGACTACTTCCATGCTTGCCAAACTGGGAACTCTGCCTTTAGTCCACTGAGTCCTACGGCCGTTGTCAATCCACAACCACTTACCTGCCTGGAGGGCTGAGCTGCCCCTTGCCCTAAGCAACCCCATCACCACCCAGCCACCAAGCTACTGCCACCCCCAGAAACTGTTCCCAGACGCTGCCTTACCTCCCATGTGCCACAATGAATGCTTTCTGCAGACTGTCTGAAAGGGCCCGGGATAAAGCCAGGCCAGATCGCAGAACATGCTTCTAAGTTAAATACCACTCTGCACTTCTGGCCTCCCTGGATCCCACCTCCCAGACAATATCAACAACAAGCTGAGAGGCAGCCGTGGGCAAACTACGGCCCGCGGGCCGGATCCGGCCCGTTCGGCTGTTCTATCTGGCCCGCGGAGCCGAAAGAGTGGAGGGTTCTCTTGCTCTCCCCTCCGCTCCTTTACTTTGAATTTATATTAGTTCACACAAACACTCCATCCATGCTTTTGTTCCGGCCCTCCGGTCCAGTTTAAGAACACATTGTGGCCCTCGAGTCAAAAAGTTTGCCCACCCCTGGTAGATACTTCTCTGGGCCTGACCTGGTTCCCTGCTTTTCTCAGACTCTGCTACTAGAGTGGGGGTCCTGCGTTGTCTTACCCTAATATTGGAGGCCACAACTGTAGGGTCATCGCACACTGACTCGATAAAAAACACCTGGGAAGAAGAGAGGCAGAAACGTTAGGAAGCAATAAATGCGGTAACGCAAAGGGCCAACTTTGGTATCACTGTAATGCCATCACCATATGTGAGGAGGAATGACACTGCTCACAAATCCTCAAAACATAAAAAAGGAACCACTCACTCAATCTCAAGTCCTTCCCCAACGGAGAGATGCCTCCCTCCACCCCACCAGTCATAGTAAAACTAAGAGCCAGCGCCAGGAAGGCCCTATCTACATGTGGCAAAACCAGGGCAGCAGGAGCTGAAGGACCAAGTATAAATCAGCTGATTCCTCAGGGTTCTCCTCTCTCCTGAGCACTCCAGGGCAAGACAAGGCATTTGACTCACCTTGAAATCATTTTCTTTGGCAAAATTAAGGATCATGTGTCTCCTCTCTCTAGTGGTATTGGTGGCATCAAAAACCTGGGAGAGAGCAAGGATAGTGAAGAGAACCCAAGTCTGAGTTTTAACAGCATTTACCAAGTCACCAAGGAGATCAGGCCTGTCACTTCCAGGTAAAAGCCAAAAAATGTGGTTCCCAGAGAGACTGTGCCCTGCCCCACGGACCTCCCCTCTCTGCCCTCTCCCACAAACTCCAGCTCCAGGGAGGGCGGGGGAGGGGTGGGCACAATCCTTAAAGCAAACGAGTAACAGTAACCTGCAGGGAAGGTGCGTATGGAAGGAACACTGGCTCCGTGGCTGCGGCCACCCCAGGTATAGCCTGCCTTGGAGGGTGGTGCCGAGTGCACACAGAGGAGGGGTGAGCAGAGCACACCAGCTGGCTGTGCCCGAGTCCGCCCGCTACCACCTTCCTGGGTCCCTGTGCTACTCTAGCCATCTGCTTCCCTCAATCGCAGGACAAAGGCACTCGTCCCTATTGGAGGTGTCCCCACAATGGCTCTTGGTAATGGCTTGGCTGTGTCTACATTTCACTCTCTCCAGGGCACCATCCCACTTCAGGACTGGAGATAGAGCCAGCATACTCCCAACTTACTGAAATTTGGCCCCCTTCCTTCGTCAGGTAACTTTTGACGTCTCTCAAGGCAGCGAGGGCACACTGCCTGCAACACGAAGAAAGAGAACATGCCTCAGAGACTGCCCATCCGAGCAGTGACTGGCGATCCTAATGCTGAACTGCCCAGGCTGGCCAGGGCTGCCAGGTGCACATCCCGCAGGCCAAGAGGCTCCCCACCAGAGCTGCACAGAGGGCTGCAGTTACCGTCTGGAAGTGGTGCTCATGCTGGCTGCACACTAAAACCCCCTGGGAGCTTTTAAGAAACCTATGCCCAGGTCTGGCCCATGGATCCTCACCAAACTGGTCTGGGGTAGGCCTGGCATTGGGATCGTTCCAAGCTCCCTGGTGATTCTAAAGTGTAGCCAGGGTTGAACACCATTGCACTTGGGTTTCATGATCACCTTGGGCTTAAAAAAAATAAAATAAAACACCACCACCCGTTTCAGTATAAACAGCTGATTTTCCATGAAAACAATTCTGTTCATTCTTAATAATGAAACATTGTTGTTGAGCTGGATTAGAGCATCCGGAGCAGATAAAAGCAGCAAGCCTCAGAGCGGCCAGGAAATTCCTCTTAATACACATGGAGGTGGGGCCAGATCTGATGGTCACCTACAGAGAGCCACACTGCAGGCCAGCTTCCTCTTTCTCTTACCAAGCCTGGCGTTCAAAAGCAAAGCAAACCAAAACCCAAAGCCTCCTGCGGCAGCTCAGCAGCTCGGGCCTTACTTCCGGACTCTCATGGCCTCCTCATTGTCAGGGCGGAAGAAGTTGTAGGAGCTGTAGTGCTTCACGGCCTCCCGGCGGTACTCTCCAACGTTGAACACTGCAGAGGGAACGGAGAGGTCACTCAGCTGGCCCCCAGGAAAAAGGGGCCACTCACAGCTGGGAACACTCTCCAAAAACGGAAGCCAAGCATGCGCGCGCGCGCACACACGCCAACCTGAATAAGATCCCAGTAAGATGTGGAAACCAGAAAGTGAACTGCCTTGTCGAGTGCAGTCACTGACCTAGAAGGCAGCCCAGCTTCTCCCAGACCAAACACGGCTCAGAGCCACCTGCTTTTTCACGGGTTGTCATCTACAGTCCTGCCTCATGAGGTCAGGGGCTGGAGGCTGAGACTGTGAGAATAGGTGGCAGCCATACATCTAACGAAAACAGGCAATGATTTCTGCCGATGGCGCCCAGGAGAGAGTGGGCTTGCACACCACGGCCAGATCCAAATCAGCCACTCTTCTGCGAACAGGGCAGCCTGCACCCACAGGAAGCACTGAGAATTTACTGGGCACTTACTCTTTGAGGCGCTGTGCTGGGCCCAGCGGGGAACAGAAAATGTAAAAGTTAGTCCCTGTTCTTAAGACATTTCCCATACAGTTGAGAAACCAGGCAAAGATTCATCACAATATAGTCAACCGTATGGAGCGCTTTATGAACGTCCGTGATGAATATCACAACTAAGTGCCACGGGAATTTAAAGGAAAAAGCTCAGCATAGACTTTGGGGCCAAAGAAGGCTTCTTGGAGGCAAGGGCTGAGCTAGGCAGGATTCAGGGCAGAGGGACTAACAGAGCGTCCAGTCAGAAAAGATCTCAACACAAGGTAAGGGAGTGTAAACAGCATGGTGGGACACAGCCACAAAAAGTCCCCCCAATATAGGGAGAGATCAACCCAAGATAGTCCCTACGTGGTGAGCCCCAGCAGCTGGAGATGGGGCAGTGGGGGGCTTGGTGAGCAGGATTTGCAACACACAATGTGACTCTCAACCTTGGGACATGGCCTCACCTTTCGTGGGGACACCAATCCAGTTGAGGTAGCGAGTCAGCTTCTTGGATATGTAGGTCTTACCCCGGGCTGGGAGGCCCACCATGACAATCACTGTTGGGGAGTTGGTCAGCTTTGGCCCACAGGCTGGAAAGAGAAACAAAGAAAAGTGCCATGGATGAAGCAGTGCTCAAGGATGGACCAAGTCCTGTGCCCCACAGCAAACTTAAAAATTCCTATTTCATTCCCACCTTAAAGCCCTGGGCATTATACAATCCAGTGGGGCTAGCGCCCCCTGGTGGCCAGAGCCCTTTAGTCACACCTTGTAGTCCATCTTGTTTTCAGGTGATGAATGACAGGAATCTTAATTCCCAGCCTGATACCAGAACCCTAAAGCCAGCTGGGAAGCCGGTTACTAACCCCAGAGTAGAAGGCACTCCTGGGAGTGTAAGAAAGGCACTCCACTCCCCAACACTAATTAGCATGAAGTCAACAGGTTCCAAATGCAGTATGTAAATTGAGGTGGCAGGTAGGAGTGGGGCTTCTACAGTTGAAATACAGGGAGGCCAATCATCAATTTCCCAACCTCCACACAGTAGGTCTGGATGACCTTCCTTAAAACTGTTTTTAAAGAAGACAAGTAAGAGTTTATCAATTGAAAGTAGGTCAGGGACCCAGAATGCAGTCCCACCCCCATCAAGGGTGACAGATAAATTCCTCTGTCTTTGAGACTCTCCTGCCCTTTTCTGCCACACTGATGACAGGGCTCTGCTTAAGAAATGGCAGGTCAAGCCCTGGCCAGGTAAGTCAGTTGGTTAGATCATCATCCCCATATGCTAAGGTTTCGTGTTCGATCTCTGGTCAGGGCGCAAACTAGAATCAACAACCAATGAATGCATAAACAATGGAACAAGAAATTGATGTTTTTCTCTCTCTCTTTCTCTCTCCCCCTCTCTGAAATCAATAAATAAGAATAAAAAGGAAATGCAGGTAACAGAGTCCCAGATGCTCCAGGTCACAGAGCCTTGGCAGAGTCCCGGGAAACCCAGAAGGCCTTGCCTTGTGAATCTCCTCTTGGCTTCGCTGCTTAACTACTGTCCATGTTCCTCAGAATCTCAATAAGACAAAACACCAGGGAGAGAGGTTTTTCACTGTGTTTTAAGAAAGCAGCCAAAAAAAAGGGCAGCCCAAAGAGCCCTACTCTAAACATTTCATGCACAGTATTTCCTTGGCTGGCGTCTTGCCCCTGAGACTCTCAGGCAACTCTAGTATCCTGGTGACGAGTACACGTGAGCCAGGGGCTGCCCACTGGGAGCGAGACTGGCCATCTGCCCACTCCCAGCCCAGCAGCGCTGCCTGGAGCTCACTGGCTGCCACAGTCAGCCCAGCTCTCCTCATCAGCCATGCAGCACTGCTTCCCAGGCACCGGCTACAAGGGTGCAGGCAAAGGTATTCAGGTTGCACCCCAAATCTAGGCCATGGTCAGATTTAGACAGGGGCTCTGTTTCTAATAGGCGAGTGCCAGATGGGGGAGAGGAGAGAAAGCCACCAGGCCACTGACAAGCACAGGCTTGAAGGAAGAACGCCTCCTCTTAAGCTGGATGTGCCCCCACACAGACCCACACTGGCCTGGTGACCAAACTGAGGTCAGATGTCCAAACGCCCACTACAGGTCTAGGATCTGTGCCCTGGACCTATAGGCTAGGGGCAAGGAGGAAGCAAGCACACTACACAGGGGCTGTTTCTTTCATGGTTTTGACCATCAGTGACCTCCATGCAGAGTAAGCAGGAGGAGGAGGAGGAGGAGGAGGGCCATCAGGAGGCCAGGACACATTCGGGAGCCACAAAAGCTCGGGCCAAGATTCCTCAGGTCCCAGTGGCCATGACCAAACAAGTGCCTAGAAATTTCCCTGCCCGGTGTGAGCATATGAGTAAAGGAAAGAAGCACCAAAGGGCTTTCTTGTATCCCAAGGGACAAGCAGAGAAAGATGACAGGCTCCCCAAAACCAACGGGAACATAAGACACACCCTACCATATGCATTGTGGCAGCTGTATGTGATAATGAGTAAAGTGTTCTCACTTGTGCCCCAAAACAATACTGTACTTACTAATCCTTCCCCCAAGCCACTGGTTTTTCCCTGGTCTTATCTGATGCCCTCACAAAGCTACTGCTCTCAAGAGCATCCAAACATGCGAGACAGATGGATGGACAGACACACACACACACACACACAATCTCTGAGCTGTGCACATTTATGAAATACTTTTGTTGGACTGATGCCAAGGAAGTGGAGACAGATATTGACTGATTTATCAAATTGGGGATTAGTTCTACTATCCACTAATCATACAAATGAACTCCAAATCTCTTCTGGCAGTAGATGCTTTGGCAGGAAAGCAGCACAAAGACATGGCAGAGTAAATATCCTAAGCTAAAAAAATCAGGTTAAATCTCAAATCTAAATAAACCATCAGTCCCATGTTTGGCAAAGCAGAAATTGTTCTTCCTATTCCTTTGGCTTGTTGTATAAGATTCAAAGGAGCTGGAAGGGGGGCTGCCAAAGGTGGCCACAGCTGTCCCTGGGCCCAGGTGCTCCGGGGTCTCAAATAGAAGAGGAAAACCACAAAAACTTTTGACTAAACCTTTGGGTCTTAATCTCCATCGTCCCTCCCTACTTCTTACTTTGTAATATTTTATTTAATGCTCACCAGAGAATATGTTTTTACTGATTTTTTTTTTTTTTTTGAGAGAGAGAGACATCAATGTGTTGCCTCCATACATGCCCCAACCGGGGAGCAAACCCACAACTAGGACATATGCCCTACTCAGGTCCATATACCACAACCCTCTCATGTACGGACCCGAATAGCCAATCCTAAAAATGGTCAGCCAGAAGGACAGAGGCTGCAATCCCAATACCAGCCCTACAAACCAGGTTAATCTGATAATATACTAACATATTCTCTATTAACTTCTCTGATAATATATAACCCACTGACATAAGCAGGTACTTGACAGCTGTCCTCACCCACTATACTTATAACTACAACTCATGCTCAGAATATAAAATCATCCATTGGAAGACACTTTGCTATTCTCCCATCCCTCCTACAAGTCTTCTACCCAGAAACCCTCCAAAATGCTAACCTCAAAGATGCCCAAGTCCTTTGTGTTCGCTTCTGCAAATGGGTAAGTTATTTCAATGACAAGTCCAAGGGGAACAATTAGAAGGGGCTGTTTGCGTGTAGCCCTGACCAGCGTTGCTAAGTGGTTAGAGCATCGGCACCGAGCCCACTCCCCCCCCCCCAAAAAAAAACCTCTGCACCAAAGGGTTGTAGGTTGGATCCCAGGCACAGGTCAGGGCACATGCAGAAGGCAACCAATTGATGTGTCTGTCTCACATCTCTCCTCTCTATCTCTCTCTCTCTCTCTCTCCCTCCCCCCCCCCCCCCCCCCCCCGCTTCCCTCCTTTCCACTCTCTCTAAAAATCAATGGAAAAAATATCCTCGGGTGAGGATTAACAAAAGAAAAGACAGACACATGTAGATGGGGTCAGTCCCCAGCACTGCCTGATGGAATTTTGATCATTGTGTGTTTAAGGTAACCACTGAAACCTACTCCCACCAGGCAAGGGCACACCAAACTCTGTACAGAAAGACCTGCTGTGACCCTGCAGTTACACCATCACCTAGGAAGGGCGCTCTGGGAAAACAGCTGCATACACTTGGCCCTAGGATAATGAAATGCAGGCTCAGAAAATGATAACAAACACTTAACTATGGTCTACTAGACATAAACACTCTCTGGGATCACATTAGCTCAGAGAGTCTGCTTTAGTTGACGTTTAAAACCAACATCTAGCCCTAACTGGTTTGGCTCAGTGGATAGAGCGTCGGCCTGCGGACTAAAAGGTCCCAGGTTTGATTCCGGTCAAGGGCACGTACCCTGGTTGTGGGCACATCCCCAGTAGGGAGTGTGCAGGAGGCAGTTGATCGATGTTTCTCTCTCATCGATGTTTCTAACTCTCTATCCCTCTCCCTTCCTCTCTGTAAAAAATCAATAAAATATATTTTAAATAAATAAATAAAAACAACATCTAAGTGAGCTTGCCCCAAGGGCGTGTGCCTGAGGCTTTGGTGGGGAGGGGGTTGAATCCGGCTGAACCAACCCTTTTTCAAAAGTTATTCTGTACTATTTGATGAATACCATACTCATTATTTTGCATGCACATTTTAACACACGCCTAACTAATCTTTGTCCAATGAATGGCCCTCCCAACCCTACCTGGTCTCTGCCAAGGACACTGAGGGACAGGGCAGTTTTAGTGAATCATTTGACAACCTTGGGAGGCAATACAATAGCATAGTGGCTCAGAGGGCAGGGCCTGGAGTCAAATAGAGTTCAGAGCCAGATCCCACAGCTTCTTTGGACTTTGAACAAGTTCCTTGATCTCTCACTGTCTTAGTTTCTTTTTCTAAGTGAAATGGAGGGATGCTTCATAAAGTTTCTTGGGAGGATTAACTGCAACGTAATACATGGGAAATGCTTTCTTCAGCCGCCTATGTCAGCATCAGCCTTTATAGCTTTCATCACCCCAGATGAGGAAACGAAGACCCACAAGTGATATGGAGGGCCCACCATATAAATACTAAGAGACATGGTTGGGGCTCACTGAAGTCTCTCTCACCTGAAATTCTTTAAGTGCTCTTTCCTAAATTAGTGGTTCTCCTGTTTTTTTAAGAGGCTGAACCTACAGCACTCTTAAAAAAACAGGATGCAGCCCAGCCTGCGTGGCTCAGTGGTTGAGCATTGACCTATGAACCAGAAGATCACAGTTCAATTCCCTGTCAGGGCACATGCCCAGGTTGCAGGATCCATCCCCAGTGGGTTGTGTGCAGGGGGCAGCCAATCAATGATTCTTTCTCATCATTGATGTTTCTATCTATCTCTTCTTCTCCCTTCCTCTCTGAAATCAATAAAAATACATTAAAAACAAAACAGGATGCCCAGGCCTCCCCTGTGGCAATTCTGACTTGGTTTAAAGTATATGGATTCCGCCCCCAGCCCCCCAAATTATTCTAATGTGTAGCCAGGGCCAAGCATCAACAGTATAGGTAGGAATTTCTCTTAAACACACCCCTTACCTTCTTTAAATTAGAATGCCATCAGTGGCTTTTAGGCCCTGCTGAGATGAAAACCCTTCTATCAGTACACAGTATGCAACCTACTTTACAGATGAGAAAACTGAGGTTCTTTTTTTAAATTGATTTGAGAGAAGTGTTGATTAGTTGTTCCACTTGTTTATGCATTCATTGGTTGCTTCTTGGATGTGCCCTGACCAGAGCTCGAACCCAAAACCTTGGCATATGGGGAGGATGCTCTAACCAACTGAGCTATCTAGCCAGGGCCGAGAAAACTAAGATTCTGAGTGGGTAAATAAGCAGGGACTCCCATGCAGAGGCCCTCCACTTTTACTGATGATAAACAAAGGATAGGCAGCCCTTGCCAGTCATTTTTGACATCCTTGTCGATGAAACTGATTTACCAATTCAGTTAAGTCTCCCCAAGTTATGGTTTGCATTTGAAGGAAGCTGCAGGATTTGTAAGAAGCATTTACCACCATGTGGGTATCCTAAGAGGGCATCCAATGTATGTGCTTCAGAGGAAGAAATATCAAACTAATCACTCTGGGGTTTCCTGATGTTTCATTGCTCTTTGCACATGAATAGTAATGTTCCCCATGCCCTCAAAGGAATCTGCTGCAGACCCCCAATTACGACACCACTTAGAAAGATGTCAAGAAAAAACACCCTGTTTTCTCTATTCCGATGAAAGACAAACGTGGCTATAGGAACCAAGAAAGACACCGCTACTTGAAATAAGGGCATGTAATAACTATTTAGGCTGCAGTTATTTTTATAAGAACACATCTGAGACTACACTTCAGAACCACACGCAGAATTCCAGATGTAGGCGGGGAAAGGGAATTAATCCATCAGCTTTAGCATCCCCTGCCCCACCCCCAAGCTCTGAAAGGTTCTGACAGAGATTTTTACGCAAATCTCTCATCGGCGTGTGAGACGTGCAGACGGACAGAGTCTAATGGATGGGTCTCTGATGCCTGGAGGAAGGAAGCATCACTGCACATTTGTGTCTCTCATAATCACACGACTGGGCAAATGCAGTCAATCTGTGCCCTCTACATGGAAACTCAGGGTCATTCCTCCCAGACCTCAGCCCACCACCATGAACCTCAAGGAACTACCAAAGGTGCGTGTGTGTGCACACACACACATAAATGCATGCATTTACATACAGAGAGAGAACCAACATATATTCATATGACCAATTACAGTTTATAAAGTGCTCCACAAATACACTTTATTCCAAGTCACAAAGGGCTGAATTGAATTGTTTCTGCATCTTGCTGTAGCCGAATCTCCCTCACGATTTGAGGCACTGCATTCCTCACCACCAATAGGTTTTATAGAAATACAAGCAGACTGTGGTCAGTACAGTTTATAAACTATTTAAGAGCATATCTAGCCCTAGCTGGTTTGGCTCAGTGGATAGAACATCGGCCTAAGGACTGAGGGGTCCTGGGTTGATTCCGGTCAAGGGCACATGCCTGGGTTGTGGGCTCAACCTCCAGTAGTGCAGGAGGCAGCCAATCAATGATTCTCAACAGTGAATTCAACTTTTTTTTTTTTTTTTTTTTTTTTTTTAAGAAAAAGGAGCATATCTAGTCCTGGCCAGCGTGGCTCAGATGGTTGGGCGTCATCCCATGCACCGAAGGGATGCCAGTTCAACTCCCCGTCAAGGCACTTGCCCAGGTGTCAGGATCAATCCCTGGTGGGGGATGTACAGGAGGCTCTTACATCAATGTTTCTCTCTCCCCCTTGCTTCCTCTCCCTCTAACAGTCAATAAAGCATTCTTTAAAAAACAAAAGAGTATATCTAAAAGATGCAGACCTGCCAAACTCCCGCTACCTTGCAAATAAACCCAATTCTCCTTAAGGCTTCCGTGGCCCCAAGAACCTGCATGTCCAGCAAAGGCGACAAGCTGATGGAGGAAGGGCCCCAAGTGTCAGGAGTGCCTTACCAGGTCCCCATCACCTATATGACCAAGGAGCACCACAGGGCCAGTTCTCCCCACCTCCTGGGGCAGGTGGGCATTGGGGGTGGGGGCAATGATTCACACCAGAGCTGTCACCACAGCTGTGTGAGCTGTCATGACAGCAGAGGTCAGCAGGCCACCTCCCCTAAACAGCCACTGATGCCTAGAAGCCATCCCTAGGGTTTGCACCTGGGATCCCACGTTTCTCAGGCAATCCAACCTGGCCCGGGGCAAAACACCACCATTGGGTTCTATCCAATTCACCTGATGGGCCATGGGCAGGTTACCCGGAGGAGCAGTGTTACCTTCAAACCACTGACTACCCTTTTAAGAGATGACTGTCTCCGTAGCTAGGGATAGAACCTAAGGTAAACCTTCCAAAGCATTTCTGGCCAACGACAGACGGGGTAGGTTGGTGAACTGCCAGCAAATTCCGAGCACGGTCCAGTGCGTGCAACTGGCGCGCCCGCGCGAAACGCTGCCAACTGTACAGTCAGGGATCCACAGAGCCTCCCCCAAACCAGGGTCAATGGCTTGGTTCCAGGGCAAGCTCTCTTGTGGCCCCAGCACAGGAGCTAGAGGTGGGAGCAGAGACAGGAGACAGATATACGTACAGAGGGAAAGAGAGAGGTGAAAAGAGAGGACAAATATAAGAAAAGTAGAGAGATTACAAATATATAGAAAAAAAGAAGAGATATGGGGGATGGAAATATAAAGATGAGATAGAAATGTATGGAAAAGGGGACCGAGAGAAAGTGGAAACAAGGCAGGAAGGAGACAGAAATATAGAGGCGTTAAGAGAGGCGATGCAAATAGAGGTAAAGAACAACAACAAATAAACAAACAAAAGCAAAACAAAAAGAAATAGATGTAAAGAGAGAGGGTTAGAGAGAGGTGAGGTAGAGATGGAGACCCGAGGTGACGCTTCGCGTACGAGCGGCCTCGTCCCTTGGCCGGACTCAGCCCAGCGGGCGCACGGAAGCATGGCCGAGACGGGAACACGCGAGCGTCCCTTCTCAAAGGTCCCGAAGCAAAGGCTCACTGCAGTGCCCTGCGCTTCCCGCCCCCTGCTCTCCGGAGCTAGTACCCTGGCGCGCTCGCGGTTTCCGGCTCCCTCTGCGCTTGGGGGAACAACCCGGTGGGGCCAGCCGAGCCACGGTGCGGCACACACCCGGCAGGGGAGGTGCAGCGCCGGCGCAAGAGCCCGCGCTGTCCCCGCCCCGCGCTCTGGGGAGGAGCGGAAGGCGCCCCGCCCCAGCCAGCAGAGAC
This sequence comes from Plecotus auritus, assembly GCF_963455305.1. Lineage (NCBI taxonomy): Eukaryota > Metazoa > Chordata > Mammalia > Chiroptera > Vespertilionidae > Plecotus > Plecotus auritus. Next base: position 159,220,934 of record NC_137770.1, read on the forward strand.
TGCGGTGGAGGGAGGCACCCGGCCCCGCAAGAACGCGCTGGTGGCGAGGAGTCGGTACAAAAGCTCCGCGCCAGCTCCCGCCGCACAATGGCTTTGCTCTCCACGCGGCGCGCCTCTCCCCTGCACATATCTGTACTCACTTCTGGGCAGCGAGGGACGGTGGTCGATCGGGATCCAGATCTTCTGCACCCGGCTCTGAGTCAGCTCCAGGGGCATCTTCACAGCCTAGACTCGGCGGCCCTCCTCTTGCGAATAACTTAGACTTGGGGAAGAGATCGGCTTGTCGACTCCCAGAAACAAAGGGAAAGAGGGAGTTTGTGCGCGGGAGCGCTGCTCGGGCGCTCTCCTTAGCGATGCTTTTTTGGAAACGTGCTTTGTGCTAAATGATGAACGCTCGCACGGGGCGAGAGGCTTCACGAGCGCTTCGAAAGGGGCGGGGGTCTGGGGATACACCCGCAACTTCCGCAGGGCCTGGCTCGTCCACTCAGTAAGTCCCCCACTCAGGGATGCTCGAAGAGCAGTGACAGTCGCAGTCCCAGTGAGCCAGCTCCAGTCCTCCGCGATTTCCTCCCGCTCGCCTCCTCTCCAGCTCTGCTAGGATGCCCCGCGCTCCGCTTGGGCTTTTAAGAGTCCGGCCGGCAGCGATGCACACGTCAGCTTTGGGGCGGGAACGCATTCTTCTGGTTCCAGCCCCTCCTTCACGTGGGGAGCGGGTGGGAAGGGCGGGGAAGGGCCGTGAGCAAGCCAGGAGGCAGCCTGCTGGTGCCCCCTGCAGGCTAGCATCAGTAGTGCGATAACCAGCTGCAGATAACGCCCCCAGCCTTGGCTGAAGGTCCTAGACTCCGTGAGCCTCCTCCTACCATCCCCTAAAAACGACGGCCATGGCTTCCCAGAATAATCACCTCAACTGTGCTGGGAGGAAAGGAGCGCTACCGTCCACTGGTCTGTAGACCCGCGCAGCCGAATCTCCCAAGAATGCTGGTTAAAATGCATCCTACTGTTGGCCTCTGGGAGTGGGACCCCAATACTCAGCATTCTTTAAAAACAAATTTTTTTTTAGTTAATTCTGACCCGAGGATACTATTTCCATTGAGTTTTAGAGAAAGTGGGAGTGAGAAAAAATATATTGTGAGACACACATTGATTGGTTGCCTTCCCCCTACACACACACACACACACACACACACACACACAACGCGCGCGCCCAGGAATCGAACCCGCGACCTGTGGTGTGCTGGCCCACGCTCTAACCACTGAGCAACCTCTGCCAGGCAGTAACATGCAGTCTGAGTCAGGCACAGTCAAGCTGAAGACTCCGCTTAATGTTAAAGGTTGGAGAGAGGGAAGCCTGAGGGAAGATGCTGAGCGCGCCCGTGGGGCACAGCTCTCGGTCACTCCTTGCCAGAGATGCTCCCTGATAACACTTATGAGTCTCACCACGATCCCCGCCACACCGGACCCAAATAGACCCAAGTATCTTGGGTCTCTCAGTCAACATTCACAATATTTTCAACATGCCTTTATCTCTAGTAGAAGAGCGAATAAAACTGGATCCTTCTGCAACCGGCAGTTGATTATCTGACTAGAAGCCCCATAAGTATCGCGGGGACTGCCACCGGATAGATGGCGTTACGGGGGTGTGCGCGATGCATCAGCACAGAAGCGCTGCCTGCCTCGCATAGGTGCGTACCTCAAGCCGAGGCTGGGCTGCGATTGCAAGGAAGTGGGCGGCGCTCCCAGAAACCCCCACTGCAGCAGAATAGTCTGAGCAGAGGCTGCCGCCACACGTCGCTCACGTCCCACATGGCTCCGCTGGGACGGTGCCCGCTCTCCTGCGGCGGCCGGCACAGCTGTTCCTGCACCACCCCACTGGGGCCTCCCATCTTCCCTGCACTCCAGCCCGCCCACAGGCCGGGAGCGCTGAGCGATGCCCTTCGGGCGGGGGCCCTGGACCACCCTCCTCAATCCCCGTTCGAGTCCCGCCCTCCCCGGAATCCCTGCTCTCCCTTCAACAGCTTTGCTGTCGGGTTTCGGTGCTCGGCAACTGTTCAGAAGCACGGTGAATTGCATTGGGCCTGTTTTTCTGCAATAGGAGCAAATGCCATATTTGACACCCTATAACGCCCCAGGGAGAGTCCCACTGCACTATTGAAATAAAAGTGCGCTGATCAAAGAGAAAAGCATTCACAAGCAAAGCGCCCGCTCCTGAAGGGGCGGGGAGGGGGGGAGAGGGAGGATTGCTTCCCGGGGTTTCATAGAATCAGGAAGGGGGGCCGCTGTGCCCGTGATGGCGGCTGCACCCCTGGATGCCTGCACACTTGCTTCCCCGGGAAGAACCAGTGTACCTGCATGCCTGCTACTTTCCCACTGGATTTTTTTACACACACACTTACAAACAGGGCAAGGAGACGAGGCGGCATTCTTCCACCCTCTTAAGTTTGCAAACAACTGCGGTGGGTTTCAGCTTAGGGAGTGAGAGGTCCAAAACTTGGAGGCACGTCTTTCATCTCCTGACCCAATAACGTGTTTGTCCAGGGTCCGGCTCTGAGGGCACGAGGCAGTACACATAACTCGGAGATCCCAGCTTAAGCATTCGCACTCGCCATGCGGCCCCGCACGCACTTTCCCTGCCTGTGTATCAGTAACGCCTTAGGCGGCCATTGCTGCCCCTGCACAGACTGAGTTCTTCCTCATCACTTCCTGCACCTGATGGAGAGCAGGCAAATGAAGTTCACGTAACCCCCTCCCACTTCTGACATCTAAGTGCAAACTGGGAATGAGTGGGAGGCAAGGCTGAATTAATACTTTAAAGAGGACAGCTTGAATTGGTGCCACCCTTGCAGCCCTCAAGTAAATTAGTGTTGCACCCTATGGGAGATAAAATTACTTCACTGCAAAACCGTTTATCAACAAACCAGCCCTGGCAGGTGTGGCTCAGTTGGTAGGAGCTTAGTCCTGTGCATGGAAAGGTTGCCGGTTCCATTCCCAGCTCGGGGTACATACATAGGTGGTTCCATTCCATTCTCGGGGCGCTTACCTAGGTGATGGGCAGATACCGGTAGGGGCAGGGTACAACCAATGGTTGCCTCTCTCATACATCAGTGGTTCTCTCTCTCCCTCTCTCTCTTACCACCCCTCTCACTCCCTTACCCACTCTCTAAAATCAGTAAAACATCCTCAGATGATGATTTAAATAAAGAAATAAAAATAAACAACCCAACTGCAACTGAATGTACTGGTTCAGAGTTTATGGTTTAGACATCCATGTGACTCTTCCCCTAGTTCTGCTGATGGCCCCATCTTCACCATCTTCTAGGGCAGTGGTTCTCAACCTTTCCAATGCCACAACCCTTTAATACAGTTCCTCATGTTGTGGTGACCCCCAACCATAAAATTATTTTCGTTGCTACTTCATAACTGTAATTTTGCTACTGTTAATGAATCGTAATGTAAATATCTGTGTTTTCCGATGGTCTTAGGCTCTACGTAATGTCGCGACCCACAGATTGAGAACCGCTAGCAGGGTCGCCTAAGACCATCGGAAAACACAGATATTTACATTACGATTCATTAACAGTAGCAAAATTACAGTTATGAAGTAGCAACGAAAATAATTTTATGGTTGGGGGTCACCACAACATGAGGAACTGTATTAAAGGGTTGTGGCATTGGAAAGGTTGAGAGTCACAGCTCTAGGGCTTTTTATTAAGTTTCTGGTCCCCAAGCTGTTGGGCAGCAACTCACTCCACTCACTCCTTCAAAAAAGGCTGCAGACAGTGTAAAAATATCTTTAATACAAAAAAAAAAAACTTTTTTAAAGACAGGACAGCTCCAAGTACTAGGGGAGATTCTATAATCCATACCATTATTAAGGCTAGATAATCCAGTAATGTTTTAAAGAGAGTAGAGGAAAGTTTAGAGATTAGAGTGGTTAAGAAACTAGATCTAAGGTCAAGAAACACAGCCAGTTTGACACTGACAAGTTTCCCCGGGGGACTGGGGTGCACACTGCCTAACTCAAGGGTGCTGAGTGGAGTCCTGAAGGGGAAGACCACAATGACCCAGCCCATCTCACTCAGAACAGTTGAGCTGTTTGGCAGGAAAGCACAGAAAAAGAACTCCTTGTGCAGGAAGCAATGCCTGGTGGAGGCGTTTAGCTAGGTCTAGAGGCAGAGAATGGATGGTGGCAGTGGTTTTTCTCCATGACCTCTCTCTGCCCAGTTCACTCTACTGACCAATTCATAACCGACATTCCTGCTCTCTGTTGCTGCCATAACAACAGCAAAAAGCAGCCTCATATCCATGATTCAGTGCCAGCAAGCCAGCTTGAAACAGTTAAACCATGCTAGTACCCACCTCCTCCCCAGTGAGAGAATCAGAGAAAGAACAAGCTGTGGCAGGCTATGAGCAATCAGAGTTGCTAATTAGACACAAAGGGTCATCATTTGCTCCCATGATCCATCCTATGTCTAAGAGAATGCAGTGGGACACCAAATAAAAGACAAAAAAAAAAAAAAAAACCCTCACCTCACCACCCATCCAAAGACAGGGGAGAGGGGCAACTTTTAAAAATGTTTGTTCCTCATACAAGAACGGGAACACAGAACAGGCATCCACATAGTGCCACATCGGCAGATTGAAAACCCAATTCAAAACCTGCGCGATGAGACCAGCTAGTGGCCCCGTTGGGTGAGAGTCCTCCTGTGCACCAAAAGGCTGCCATTTTGATTCTTGGTCAGGGCACATACCTGGGTTTCGGGTTCCTCCCCCTACCTCCCTAGAAGACAACAGATCAACCAATCTCTCTCTCTCTCTCTCTCTCTCTCTCTCTCTCTCTCTCTCTCTCTCTCTCTCTCTCTCAGCATGTCCTCGAGTGAGGATTTAAAAAATAGAAAATAAAAAACCTGCACAGTGAGGTTTATAACAGCTTTATTCATAATCGCCAAAACATGAAAGCAGCTAAGATGCCCTTCAGTAGGTCAATAAATAAACTGTGGTCCATCCAGACAATGAATTATTATTCAGCACTTAAAAAAAAAAATGAGCCATCAAGCTATGAAAAGACACGGAGGAACCTTAAGTGCATGTTTACTAAGTGACGGAAGTCAATTTTAAAAGGTTCCAGCCCTGGCCAGTATGGCTCTGTGTTTTAGAGTGCTGGCCCTCACACCCAAGCATCTGGGGTCCCATACCCAGTCAAGGGCATGTACCTAGGTTGCAGGTTTGATCCCCTGGCCCTGGTCAGGGCACGTGCAGGAGGCAACCAATCGAGTGTCTCTGTCATATCTATGTTTCTCTCTCTCTCTCTCTCTCTCTCTCTCCCTCCCTCCCTCCCTCCCTCCCTCCCTCCCTCCCTCCCCACCCCCCTTCCTCCCTTCCACTCTAAAAAAATCAATGGAAAAAAATATCCTTGGGTGAGGATTAACAAAATAAACAAACAAACAAGGTTCCATGCTCTATATGATTCCAACTAAAATACATTCTACAAAAGGTGAAACCATGGAGATAGTAAAATGATTAGCGGATGCCAGGGATTAGGGATGAGAGAGGGATGAATAAGTGGAGCACAGAGTAGTTTTAGGGCAGTGAAACTACTCTGTACGATACTGTAATGGTGGATACATGTAATTATACATTTGTCCAAACCCATAGAATGTACGATGACAAGATTAACGCTAATGAAAACTATGGACTTTGGGTGATGATATGTCAGTATAGGTTCATCCTTTAAAAAAATGCATCCTTAAAAAAAAATGATGTTAATAGTAAGGAGGCTATGCATGTGTGTGGGCAGGTGGTATATAAGAACTCTATAATTTCAATTTTTCTGTGAATCTAAAAAATAGAATCTATTTCCTAAAAATTGTTATTTTTCTGTAAGTGTCATATATACTTTCCTCTAATCAAGTAGACTTACATGTTATAGGGAGTGTGAGGACAGTTTCTTTATGGCCACAGCCTGGCTCTGGATGAATAGACACAAACAGTGCAACTGAAGTCCCATTGAACCTGCAGCAAGTTTCCATTTCCCCCTGCTCAGTCCACGCTGCTCCACTTCCTGCAGGCCTTTCCTTTCCTTACGGCACACCCTGAGCTTGGGAGCATGCTCTTAAAACTGCCGGTTGGTGTTTCATATCCAGCATCACAACACACATGACTACTGCTTTCAGAGTAATTACACTCCTTGTCAACCTCCTCACCCAATATCAAGACATAATATTTGTGTTTAAAAGTATTGTTTTATGACTTCAAAATATTTGTGCTTTAAAAAAAAAACAGATCTCCTGCAATCTAGTTGACAGTACTGTACCAATGTCAATTTCCTGTTTTGAAATTTTACTCCAGTCATTTAAGACATCAACCTTTAGAGAAAGCTAGGTTGTGAGTTTATGGGACTATATGTTCTATTTTGTAACTTCTTGTATTTCAAAATAAATAGTTGAAAAAAAATTAAAATCAGTGATAGCTCAGTTTGCTCAAATCCTGGAGAGAAAAAAAAGAAAAGCATAGACTGTGTAGATTCAGGCACTGAAGGAGAAGAGAACTGGCAGGAAGGTAGTCAAGATTTGCATGTGTTTCTAACACCTTTGCTTCTTGCAAATGACAGACATACATGTATAAACAGAATTTGCATGATCCTGCACCTGGAATCAAGCTCAAGCTATGTTTTAACTTGGGGGGGGGGTGTTCTATTTTGGGGCTTTGCATAGATCTTTGGGAGAATATCAATAAGTTTGCAATCTTTGTCACCAATTTTCATGCTTAAAACAAGATGAGAAAGAGAAATTCATACAAAGTTCAACTAAAGACACCAAGAGGTCAAGGCTGAGCCTTTTTCTTTGATGGGGAAGGAGGCACAAAGATGAATAACTACTTGAAAAGCTCTCTGTCCATCTTCCTCTGGTACCTAGCATTCTTTAGATGCTCACAAGCAGCAGCTGTGTGTCAGACATGCTACCACTGGACATTCCAAGCTACACAGGAATCTCAGTTATCTTGGGTCCAGCCGGGGCGAAGTAGGTGATCAAATAGCTGTCATCACGGTGTTCTGTGCTCAGCCTCACACTGGGTATTACAAAGAAATGGCTTCAAGGCCCAAGAGCTTATAATTTAAGGCCAGATGGGTAAATGTAAATATGTACATTTAGAATAAAATAAAAATATTAGAATAAAAGTAAGGAACTAAGAGAGAGGTGTTAGGTAAGTCAAGAATATGCCAAATGCAGGCTAAGGATAAATCCATATTGAGATAGTAAGAAAAGTCTGCCTGTAAGTGGGGGCAGATCAACTGGGAATTTCATATCCATCGCATTGTTCTTCATTAGATCTCTGCTGAATCCAAGAGAACACGTGGAACTAAAAAGGTCAAGGTCTCTCACTTCTTTCTACATCAACAAGTATTCACTGAGAGCTGGCTGTACCAGAGGCCACTATAAGTCAAGTAAGATGTGACCCGTGTCAGAATTATGAATTAACTCACTTTTGAATTTCAGAGTGTCCCTTGATATCTCTCTCTCTCTCTCTCTCTCTCTCTCTCTCTCTCTCTCTCTCTCTCTCTCTCTCATGCATGCTCCTACCTTTTCCCCTTAGAGTTAATGAAGCTGAGACACAGAAATATTAGCTTACTTGCCTGTGATCCCAGAGCTGAAAAGCCAAGGAATAAAAAACAAGATGTTCAACTGGCCTAATGTTCCTTCGAGTTTCTCCCAATTAAGCTACTTTTCAACTAGAATGCTCAGTGCCCCTCCCAATAGCAATGCCAACAACAAAATTTTGGATCCAAGCGGTTTCATTGACAATCTCTAAATTACTTAGTATTTGGTTATAATGTGGGAATAATCTTAAGAAACTATTATGAAGATTAACAACTAAAAACTTTCAAATGACCCTACAATGAGAAGCTCTACTTAATATATAAAAACAAGAGCTAGCCTCTCAAAGGTTCAGAGACCTTTATGTTTCAGCAGTCATACTGCCTTACGATGCAGAAAAGGCACATGGTCACTACTACAGTAGAGCCAACTTAAAAAGAACTAACAATTTTATGAGATGAAACTGAATTGGCCTTAAAAAAAGAAAAAAGGCCCTGGCCAGTGTGGTGCAGTTGGTTGAGCATCATCCCATGCACCAAAAGGTCACCAGTTCAATGCTGGTTTCAGGCTCAATCCCCAGTATAGAGTGTACAGGAGGCAGCCTCTCTCTCTCTCTCTCTCTCTCTCTCTCTCTCTCTCTCTCTCTCTCTCTTCAATAAAAAATATATTTTTGAAAAAAGAAAAGAAAATGTGGAGGAGATCTTGGGCTTTTTGTGTGCTTCTGAACAGTTTTAAGATGACCTAATGTATTAGTAAAGGGAAAGAAGAAAAATAAATACTCCTATATCCCCACATAGTTCAAATTATTAGATCAATCTCAAATTAATAATGTTATCATACATTTTTACAGAGTGGTAGCCTTCCCAGGTTTTCAATAGCATGCCATCTCCATGAGCTCTGGGGCGGCGAAGCCCCATAGATTATCTAGCAGTAAAAAGACACAGATGAAACGAGTATCAATGACAAGTAGAATGGATGACCGCCAGGGCAGGGAGGGACCTGATGTATCCATCCTGAGTTCGGGTTTGACCAGCTATGCTGGAGTGGGTTTGCCCAACTATAAAACGGGGACATACCTACCTATAAAATAGGGTTTTCTTGTGAGAAGCACATAGCAGAGTACCTGGCACGTAGTATGCTCAATATTTGGTAGCCAGGAGTTCTGTGCAAACCGAGACTTCAGATTTCTATAGAATTCATGTCTCTCCCTGAGCCCTAAACCAGGTGGTGCATGTAAGCTAGAAAACAGAGGGTTTCCCTGATTCCTCCTGCTTTCCCACTCTACCCAATTCTGTGAAATCAATCATATATTTGGGAGGTTCCATTCCTTCCTGTATTAGTCAGGGTTCTCCAGAGAAACATATGTATATGTATGGACGTATACGACGAGACTTATTATAGGAATTGGCTCACGCAGTTATGGAGTTTAAGAAGTCCCAAGAAACTTGCTGTTCGCAGCTGGAGACCCAAGAAAGCCAGTGGTGTGGTGCAGTCTGAGCCTAAGGCCACCTTGGGGAGGACCATCTGCTTTTCTTAGACTTTTGATACCGAATCGAACACTAACCTCTTCCAGAAATACCCTCACAGACACACCCAGGAAAAATGTTTTACCAACTATCTGGGCCTTACCTGGCCCAGTCAGATTGACACACAAAATTAACCATCACATTTTCCAATAGCCACTCTCTCAATCTTCCTTCACAGCAGAACTTCTGGTTTTATTTTATTTTATTATATTTTTGTTAATACTCACCCAAGGATATTTTTCCATTGATTTTTTAGACAGGGTGGAAGGGAGAGGGAGAGACAGAGAGAAACATCGATGTGAGAGAGACACATCGATTGGTTGCCTCCTGCACACACCCCAAGCAGGGCCGGGGAACCTGCAACCAAGGTACGTGCCCTTGACCAGAATCAAACTCGGGATCCTTCAGTCCACAGGCCAACACTCTATCCACTGAGCCAAACCGTCTTGGGCAGGACCTCAGTTTTTAGCTGCCCAGCTAAATGATATTTTTCAGGCTTTCAGGTTAGACATGGCTGAATGGCTAAAGTGCGGCTAGAAAAGAAGGTTCCTTCCATTACTAAGCAGTGCTACTAGCCAGACAGATATTTCTTACCCTGAGCCAAATGTATCCTCCTGTAATTTCCCCTGCTAGTTCTTATTCTGCTGCTAAGTACACAGTAAGCCTGTGCCCTCTTCCAGCCCTCAAACATTTGTGAGCAGCTAGCATGTTCCCATTAAAATATGCAAACTTCAGGCTAAGAAGCCCACTCCTGGACTTTAAAACAGTGTGAACACAGTCTTCACCCAGCATAGAGCAGAGCCAACCAAGAGTAAATTTGCCTCATGATGTTAGAATCAGGTTCTAGGGAAAAGGCTGTTGAGTGACAGCATTAGGCCTATGGCAAATACCAAAATGAGCCAGGTATCAAGATTACTATGACAAAAATCAATTCTAATGAATCTGTGGATAATCTAGGTTTAGATACTCAACTACTGAGAACAAACTTGTCTGAGCTCCAAAGCTTATCCCGTGGGGGTAGGGGTGGGGGTATGGGCGACACAGTATAGTGTAGGGAAGGGGCTAGGAGCTAGGAGCCTGGACCTTACAACAGACCCTGCCTATCTATACCAGGTGGAAAGACTTCCCTCTCTGGACCCCAGTTCCCTCATCTGCTGATGAAGCCAATGTTCTCTAAGCATCACTTCCTCTTCTCCAATGATTCCAACTGTTCTCAATGATATATCAGTATAAAGTTGACAGTAATTACTAAACTACAGTATAAGCAACTTTAAACAGGGACAGCTATTCATTTTTTGTATCGCCAGAGCCTACTATAGTGTCAGGCACATAGGAAGTGTTCAGTATATGCTTGTTTGATAAAGAATGATTATATTTGCAATGATCGTATTTGTATGGGTCACATTGTGGGCTGTGCTCCCATAACTGTCCCAGGAATCACAGGGCTCGTAGGGGGACAGACAGCCACTCACTGTTGCGATTAGTTGGTTCATCTGTAAAAGGAGGATAATAGCTGCCCTGCCTGCCTCATGAGGTGGTTATGAGGACCAAATCAGATATGAAGACAAGCTCTCTTGGAAACACTGAAGTACTCAACAAATATATGAAGACTAGCATTTTGAAATTATCCAGGCCCTGCCCAAGATGGGTGATTGAGATGTCTGAACAGACGTTCTCTGATCTTGACTGCTCTGTGATCTGGTCTCATCCCTTGGTTTCAACAGGTTGACTACGCCCCTCCCCCACCCCCACCCCCACCCCCAATACACACACAAAGGTGAGGGGAAGAGCTGAGGCAGAACAACTGAGGTCCCTGCCCCAAGACTTTGGTGAGGACAGAAACTGACAACCAAACCACTTTCTGCTGAGTACGAGAAGCAAAGGGAGCCCGGGGTTGAGAAAGTGGGGAATGGGCACTGTGTTGCAAGGCCTGCTTACGCGGCGTGATACGTATAAGTCTGCGGAGTGGTGCAACTCCATGATTGAGACATCAGAATTGGCATTCTTTCCCTTCTCTGTTTCCCCTCATCCTACTTCTTTCTTCCAGTGGAAAACATTCTAAAAATAGAGAAAAATATTTTGTTTTAATGCAGGTTTTGGAAAACATTGCTGACTGCTGACTTGATGTTGGAAAACCTACCACAGCTGGGCTGTATTCATGCGCAGTGTTCAAATTAGATAGTGGGGTGGTCTGCAACTGCCTGTGTTAGGACCACATGTCAGCACTGTGTTCAGTTCTGGGTGACACCTTTTAAGAGAACATTAACAAATGCATATTCCTCCACATAAAGAAAATCTGGATATTCAAGCCATCTGGAAGCCACGCTCTGTGACGAATAGCTAAAGAACCAGGTGTTAGATAGAGAAAAAGATTATGAGATAAGATAATAACCACTTACAAATACCCGAGGAGCTGACTTGCATTGTGTTGCTCGAGTGAGCTGAAACCAGATTGCTTGCTGGAAGACACAAGGGAGGCACCTTCAGCTGTCCCACAACTAACAACAATGGGATAGAAAGGTAGCAACCGCCTGCCCCACTAGGATTCCCAGCAGCAGCTACACGTCCAGTGGTCGAAAGCTTTGCAGAGGGTTCCCGCAAAAGCTGGCAACCAAACTAGTGGCCTCTGGTTTGTGAGCCCTGCAGATGGGGGATCCTCTGATTCTGTGAGGGCTTAAGCTCAAGTCAGAGCTCAGCAACTTCATAACTGAGCAGGTTACTTCTCTGCATATCAAGCCTGGAATGATACCATGATCTCAACTGCAATATTAAGTGAATCTGGGCATAAAGCTGCTGATCTAGTATTTAGTCATACAGGGGCCATGGACTGGGTGAGACATAGCTTTGACAAGCCCCTTGGAGTCAACCTGCTGGCATCACAATGAGAACTGTGCTCACACCTTGGTGCAACTGGAGATTATTATGGCACCTCACAGGAAAATCAAAGACTGGCTTAAAGCTCCACATTAGAAGTTTGACATCTACCCCAGTATTCCCTATCTAGTGTTCATTGATACCTCAGGGTGATATAGCAGTTCACATTGCAAGTAGAAACAGTTTTGTTTCAATATTTAATTTTTAAATCAATAAATTCAATCTTTAAATATTTTTCCTATGGCAGCCTTAGAGGTATGCCAGTCTGCCCTCCCTGTAAGAAAAACTTGCATATCAGCTGCCTGGAGGGCAGTTAAATGAGTCTCTGGCTGCATCACCTCGGGATCTGAGGCAGCATCTGAACAGAGGCCATGCTCTTCCTGGCAGCTCCCAGGTGATGACTGAGCACATCAGTGCACCAGGGCCTGGCCATTTCTGCCCACAATGGGGCTCCTCTACAGGGAGCTTTTCCGGGAGCTCCCATAGGGCCAGCTGCAACTTCTCAGAGCCACCCTGAAATGTGATGCTCTCCCCCCACTCCCACTTCCTTCCCTGTCCCTCGCTTTCCACAGGTATCAGACCTACAACCCTCTCCCTTTAGTTTTCACAAGCATTATCTCAATAAATCTTTTGCACGTTCAATTCCATCTTAATGTCTGCTTGCCAGAAGACCCAACCACTACATTTTTCCATTAAAATAAAATAGCCTGAAAGCATCTGAAAGTATCAAGTGTACAGAAGTTAGGGTGCAAGATGAGTGTACTCCTGACATTCGGCTGGCTCATCACTCAGATGAGTTATCACAGGCCACTGTGATAGGTTTGGTCATTAAACAGCTTCAGATGGATTTAATATCAGCCATTTAGTATTTAATTTATACCTGTAATTGATCACTGTTTAAAGATGGGAAGCATAGGAAATACTGATGTTGAAATACGAGTCATGCGCAAATGATAAGGATATGTCAAAAAAGACACAAGAGGGAAAAAAAAGAAAGAAAACCCTAGCCAGTGGTTAGAGCATCAGCCCTTGGACTAAAGGGTCTTGGGTTCAATTCCGGTCAAGGGCACAAACCTCAGTTGCAGGCTCAATTCCCAGACCTAGTCAGGGCATGCAAGGGAGGCAACCAATCAATGGGTTTCTCTCATATCAATGTTTCTCTCTGTGTGTCTCTCCCCCTCCCTTCAACTCTCTCTAAAAATAAATGGAAAAATATCCTCAGGTAAGGATTAACAACAACAAAAAAAAGGAACAGAACATAAAAGACACAAGAGCTTACTTTAAAGGGTTCCATTGGCCAAAGCTGGCACTTTCTGAGCAACAAAATAAATAATAATAGTAATAGTAATAGATTATAAACCTGAGAAAAATTAGAATCCCCAGATCCATTCAACTATAAATAAAACAAATGAATGAATGAATAAATGAATGAATGCAGGAGATGAGCTAGCTTTTCCTTAGAGCAGAATGCGGACAAATGTAGAAGGAATGATGGAATTTGTAAATCACCACTTGGTAATCACCATTGTAATAATTATTTCAGACAAGAATACTCAACTGAGTGAAAGTTTGACAAGAAACAGGATATATGCATTCTCAAAATATCTCTCCGCAAAATAGCTATTACCAAAAAAAAAAAAAAAAAAAAAAAAATAGTACTTTACAGTAGAGAAACGTAGCAGACACCAGCCTACCCAAGGGATCAAAGTTAACACCACCAGGAATGGGAGAGAGATATCATGTGTCTCCTTATACGATGCACTGAAGACGCTTCACCACTTCTCAGGTGTTCCTGCCAAATATGCAGAACTTGACTCTAATTATAAAGAAGTAACAAATGAACCCCAATTCAGGGATAGTCTAAGAAAGAAATGGTCTGGATCCCAAAGGAATATTGGCACACCCATGTTCATAAAAGCAGTATTCACAGTAGCCAAGATATAGAAGCAACACAAATGTCCATCCACAGATGAATGGATAAACAAAATCTGGATTATACACACAATGGAATATTATTCAGTCTTTAAAAAGGAAGAAAATCCTGTTATATGCTACAACGTGGATGAACCTTGAGTCCATCATGCTAAATAAAATAAGCCAGTCACAAAACAAATACTTTTATGGCTCCACTTATATGAGGTACCCCGGGTGGGTGGGAGCATAGATAGGTAGGTAGATAGGTAGGTAGGTATAACAGAGGGTGTCTTCTGAGATAGATAGATATAGATGATAGATAGATAGATAGATAGATGATAGATAGATAGATAGATAGATAGATAGATAGATAGATAATAAGTAGGCAGAGGAGAGAGGGAGAGATTGAGAGAGAGAAAATGAGAACACAAATAGGGTAAAATGTTAACATTTGCAAAATATGGGTGAAGGCTATCCTAGAATGCTTTGCGCTATTTTTGCAACTTTCTTGTAAATCTGAAATTATTTCAACACAAAAAGTTAGTGCTTGCTTCAGCAGCACATATTAAAAAAAATAAAAAGAAAGAAAAGAAAAATTTAAATGCAAGCATTTTAGTTTCATGAGGCACATAAAATGGTAAACATTCTGAACATTACCTCAAAAGGATTTCCCTCATATTTGGAAGTTTCGTGCATCTGATCAAAGTTATTTTAAAAATATATATTTTTTAAATTTTATTAACTTGAGAGGGAGGGAAGAAGAAAGAGAGAGAGGAACACAATCACCAATCAGTTAGCTCCCACATACACTCCAACTCATAACCTGGGTATGTTGCCCTGAACAGGAATTGAACCCACCACCTTTTGGTGCACTGGACGACATTCCAACCAACTAAGCCACACTGGCCAGGGCTGATCAAAGTTCTTATACAACAAATCAAAGACGTCTCTAAAATGTCAAAATCTAATGTTGAAATATAAAGTATAATGACAATTTCAACAAACCCCTTTCAAGAGATACAGAGTACTTTCTCATAAAAAAAATGTACAATGCCATTTATTTTTCTTGCAATTTCTTTGTATTGAATTTATTGAAGTGACATTGGTTAATAACACAATGCCATTCTTGAATTTATCTCTCATGCTTCCCTTCTATAATGAAATTAAATAGCACGTGTTAACTGTAAAATATAAGAAGCTGAAGATTTATTTCAGTTTATGTGGAGATAGTGTTCTTTGTGGCCCTGCAGCCATCCCCACATTTCTTCTTGGCTGACTGAACTTTGATTTGGCAGATGCCGGGAGGCAGAGATCCCCAATTTCAAGGCAAGTTGCCTCCCATACCATTCATAGGGATGAGTTGTGATTGGGCTCATCCACCCACCCACCCGCACCCTGCACCCACCGCCACTCCCCTCGCAGGTGACTTGTCTGGATGTAATCATGTGGCCAGTTCCTTACAGTAAGCAATAAACAATGTCCTTTGGTTTAACCTACTATTGGTCAGGTATTCTGTTACCCAAAAGCATTAGAGTCCAAAGCATTCCTAACTAGTAAATATATCATGAATGTCATCAAAATCTACTAATATAGGCCTGGCCAGGTGGCTCAGCTGGTGGAGCATCATCAGTACACCAAAAGGTAGAGGGTTCAGTTCCAGGTCAGGACATATACCTAAGTTGTGGGTTCGATCCCCAGTCGGGCACGTATGGGCGGCAACAGATGGATGTTTTTCCCTCACATGGATGGTTCTCTCTCTCTCCCCCCACCCTCTCTAAAATCAATAAACATATCCTCAGGTGAGGATTTTTTTTTAAATCTACTAATACAAACCAGGTCCTGTGCTAAAGTTTTACATATATTTTCTCAACAACTCAATCAGGTAAATAATAGTGTCACCATTTTTCAGATGAGGAAATCCATGCTGAGAAGTAAAAATCTTATACCAGGATACACAACAGGGATTCTAATCAAGATGTGTCAGATCGCAAAGTTGAAATGAACCATACTATTAACCACTGTGCCCCACTGGCTTCCTGAAATGAAACCCTTTTTAAGAAATATATATATGAATCTGGTTAAAGGAATCAAGAAAAGAGGGAGATCATCAGGTCTTAGGTAGAGAAGGTCTGCTAGGGAACCTTGGGAAGGGGGGCCACTGGGGACTCCCCATGTCACCTCAGAGGTATGCCCAGGCCCCAGATGTTTAAGTTCCCAGGCAGTGAGCCTGAGCTCATCAGCCCTAACCTCTCCTGCTCACTTATCTGCTGGTCCTAAAACGTTTGCCTGGTGGCAGATAGAGCCTGTCATTTCTCAGTTTGACCTCCAATGAAAATTTGAGTTAGCACTCTAACAAAAACAGTAGGATACAGTAAACATTAACAATTAGCAAGTATTACAGAGGATATTTTTTGAGTCCTTTTTTCCTTTTTTTTTTTAAATAAATCTTTATTCAGATTATTACAATTGTTTCTCCTTTTTCCCCCCATAGCTCCTCTCCACCCAGTTCCCACCCCACCTTCTGCTCTTACCTCCCCCCACACTGTCCTCATCCATAGGTTTATGATTTTTGTCAAGTCTCTTCCTGAACCCCCCTATACCCCATTCCCCCTGAGAATTATCAGTCCACTCCCTTTCTATGCCCCTGATTCTATTATATTCACCAGATTATTCTGTTCCTCAGGTTTTTAATTCACTTGATTTTTAGATTCACTTGTTGATAGATATGTATTTGTTGTTCATAATTTTTATCTTTACTTTTTTCTTCTTCCTCTTCTTTAAGAATACCTTTCAGCATTTCATATAATGCTGGTTTGGTGGTGATGAACTCCTTTAGCTTTTTGTTATCTGTGAAGCTCTTTATCTGCCCTTCAATTCTGAATGATAGCTTTGCTGGGTAGAGTAATCTTGGTTGTAGGTTCTTGCTATTCATCACATTGAAAATTTCTTGCCACTCCCGTCTGGCCTGCATAGTTTCTGTTGAGAAATCAGCTGACAGTCGTATGGGTGCTCCCTTGTAGGTAATTAACTGTTTTTCTCTTGCTGCTTTTAATATTCTCTCTTTGTCTTTTGCTCTTGGCATTTTAATTATGATGTGTCTTGGTGTGGTCCTCTTTGGATTCCTTTTGTTTGGGGTTCTGTGGGCTTCCTGGACTTGTAAGTCTATTTCTTTCACCAGGTGGGGGAAGTTTTCGGTCATTATTTCTTCAAATAGGTTTTCAGTATCTTGCTCTCTCTCTTCTTCTGGCACCCTCATAATTCTGATGTTGGTACGCTTGAAGTTGTCCCAGAGTCTTCTTACACTATCTTCAACTTTTTGGATTTTTTTTTTTTTTTTGCTTTTTGCTTTTTCGGTTGAGTGTTTTTTGCTTCTTCGTATTTCAATTCTTTGACTTGATTCTTGTGTTCCTCTAGTCTGTTTTTGGGTCTCTGTATAATATTTTTTATTTCAGTCAGTGTATGTTTAATTTCTAGTTGGTCCTTTTTCATATCTTCGAGAGTCTCGTTATATTTATCAGCCTTTTCTAGGATATTCTTGAAAAGCCTTATAACCGTGGTTTTGAATTCTATATCCAGTCGTTTGTTTTCCTCCATTTCTTTCATTTGTGATGTTTCTTTGACGCCGCATTTTCACTGCTTTCCTGAGTTGGTAGGGTAAATTTGTGTGCTAGGTTTCCTATATGGCCCAGTGGGTCGGCCTCCCCAGTTAACCTGAGGTGGACACTCTTGGTGCACCCCTTTGTGGACTGTGTGTACAGCCTTGTTGTAATTAAGTCTTGATTGTTGTTGGTATCACTGGGAGGAATTGACCTCCAGGCCAGTTGGCTGTAAGGATCAGCTGTGTCTATGCTGGGAGAAGTTCGGTGCTGGAGACAGCCTTATAGGATTAGACTTGCCAAATTGCAATAGCCTCTGTGCTCAGCTTGGATAGGGTGGAGTCTCAGGGCGGAGCAGACAGTCTTGGCTTCCCATCAGCCTTGCCCTTGCGCGCACTCGTAGACCTCTGCCTTTCCCAGCTCCCGAGTCTCTGCCCGAGAGTCCAGACTCCCCCCACAAGAGCGTGGGTCCCCAGGGGCTCGCCTGGAACTGGGGTTCAGTGCAGTCAGAACTGGGGCTCAGTGCAGTCAGGAGCCTCTGACTCCCTTCCACTAGGGAAAGCCTGTGGCAACCTCCGCAGCCTTTGTGCACACTGGCACACGTGCTCCTTCAGACCTCTGCCTTCCCCGGCTCCCGAGTCTCTGCCCGAGAGTCCAGACTCCCCCCGTAAGAGCGTGGGTCCCCAGAGGCTCACCCGGAACTGGGGTTCAGTGCAGTCAGAACTGGGGTTCAGTGCGGTCGGGGGCTTCCTTCCCCCTTCCGCCAGAGAAAGTCAGCCAGGCTCTCAGCCGCCTTTCCTCTCTGCGCGCACAAAGACCCTTTGCCGTACCTCCAATTCTCTGTGAGCTTTTCTCTTTCCTTCTAGTTGTAGAATTTTCACTCAGCCAGCTTTCCTGTGGTTCTGGATGGTGTCCGTTCTGTCTTTTAGTTGTAGTTTTGAAATTGTTGTGGGAGGCAGCAGTTTAGGTGCTTACCTATGCCACCATCTTGGTTTCTCCTTTTTTTTTTTTCTTTTTTTTTTAATGATGAGGTGGCAGTTGTGCCAGAGAACTCAGGAACCCCACATTGGAAATTGGAGGAAAAAGAAGAAATTCCTGGGTCCCAGAAGCTTGGCTTTCGTTAAGCTGGGAATAGAGCAAGGCTGTGCCTAGATAGGGGTAATTCTGTCACTTCCTGTAATGTGATCAAATGTATTGACAAATCACCTGATATTAAAAGGAGTTTTCTTCCAAAGGATTCCATAACTGTGTATTGTCTTAGAAATGAAGTACCCTTTTTGGAAGAACACATGGGTCAGTTCAGCCCTTTCCGTATGAAATAGAGAATGGAATTGCTTAGCCTCTATTACATCATGACCTCAGGGAGTACAATTTAGAGAGCTTTACCTAAAATGATGACTCAACCCTTAATAGGGTATCACATATGTATTATGTAGTAAACAGAGGCCATAGGCTTCCAACAATGTGCACCCCACAACTCGGGCCCAGGTCAGACACATTGATCACTGCACACTAAAGCATCTGTGTAAAGTGCATGAGTTGAGCCACCTGCAGAAACAGCCCACCCTGGGATGCTTTGTAAATGGGTTACAGGTTAACCCAGTAGTTGTTTCTATAAACAATGATGGATCAAATGAAGATGTATGGAAAGAACTGGAAGACCTTCTGGGCAGATAAGAGATTCACCCGGAAGCCATCTGGGACACATTCTGTTCATCTAAGTATTTTTTCCACTGCAGTCCTCATGTAAAGCGAAAACCTGGCCTCCTGGCTATTTAAATAAGCTTTTTTTTATGTTTTGCATTTCAATAAGTTGAGATTCCAACCTGGCCCTGTGGCTCCATTGATTGGAACATTGTCCCATAGACTGAAAGGGCTTGTGTTCGATTCCCGGTCAAGGCAAATACCAGTCGGGGCATGTACAAAAGGCAACTAATCAATGTTTCTCTCTCACTAATCTCATGTTTCTTTCTCTCCCTCCCTGATTCCTATCTCTAAAATCAATAAAGATCCTATCTAATAAAGAGGGAATATGCTAATTGACCATTACACCCTCACAAAGATGGAAGCGCCCATAGCCAATAAGGAGGGAATATGCTAATTAACTGTCACGCCCTCAAAGATGGCGGTGCCCTCAGCCCCACCAGGGCAGCAGGCGTGCGACACGGCCGGGCTCACCCCCAGGGGGTTCCAGCCTCTCTGCGTGCCTGCCTCCGGAGTCCCCCAGTCCCCTTAGCCCCCCAGGCACTCAGGGCCAGCCCAAGGCACAGGCAAGCCTCGGATGTCGGTTGCCCAGCTGCCCAGGGCTGGCCTGAGGCTCAGGTAACTAGGGCCGGCCAAGGCTTGTGCTGCCAGCAGTGGCAGTAGCAGAGGTATGATGGGGCATCGCCTTCCCCTGATCTCTGGGTCGCCTCCCACCCCTGAGGGCTCCCAGACTGTGAGAGGGGGCTGGCTGGGCTGAGGGACCCCCTTCCAGTGCATGAATTTTCATGCACCGGGCCTCTAGTAAATAAATAAAATTAAAATTAAATAAATTGGAGGTCCCATGCTGATATGCTAGATAATCTAGAGTGAACACCCAAATCTGAGTATTTAACCTACAACATGATATAGATTACTGACTTTCAAAAATCAGTGACACACAAGAATCATCCAGAAACTTTTAGAAAACACATTTGACTCTTGAACAACGTGGGGATTAGGAACACTGACATGGGCTATGCAGTCAAAAATCCACGCATAACTTTTTATTTTATTTTGTTTTAGAGAGAGGAAGGGAGAGAAGAAAGAAAGTATTGGTGTGAAAGGAAAACATTGCTTGGTTGCTTCTCATATATGCCCCAAGGGACCAGAACCAAAACCTAGGCAAATGTCCTGACTGGGAATCGAACCCACAACCTTTTGATATACAGGATGATGCTCCAACCAACTGAGCCACACTGGTCAGGGATCCATGTATAACTTTTGACTCCTCAAAAACTTAACTACTGAAGGAACCAAGATGGAGGGTAGGTAAAGGTGGTACTCGCATTCTCCCACAACGACATCATAATTACAACTAAAATACAGAAACACCATCATTCAGAACCACCTGAAATCTGACTGAATGGAAGTCCTACAACTAGAGAAGTAAAGAAGAAAGCACACTGAGACTGTAGGTGGGCCTTAGGCTTTGCAATTTTTTTTTAACTTCTCAAGTGATTCCAGTGTTTAGCCAATAAAGATTCCAAATGCTTGTTACCACACCTAGTCACAGCGCCAGCATGTGCTGAGCTTCAGGATGGGCCTACGGGAATACATATATATTATATCTCGTTGAGGAAACAAGAGATATATGCATGGGAAACTATTAGTAAACCAAATTGTTGAATTTGGAGGTATTTTGGAGAGATCTGTGAACAAAAAATCAAGCATCTAGAATTAGTGAGCCCCTTGGTATTTCTGCTGCGTCTGAAGTCTTTTTTTCTAGGTGGCTATAACAAGCCACTTAACAGCCTTGAATCATTTTTTGTTTGTTTGTTTTTAAGAATGACCTTCTGAAGGAAGGCTGGATAAATGTTTAGGATACTAAACTGCTTGGTAGTTTCCAGAGAACATTCTCTCCTCCTGCCATCATAGGCTGGAGAAGTCCCCTGAAACCTCATCGATCCCACCCAGTCCCTTCGCCCATGAGACTGGAAATCCCCAGCTGAGAGCAGCAGGTGTGGTGTGTAAGGGATGAGACTGGGTGCCTGTATGTGTACATGTGTGTATTCGCTCCAGTGCTCCAGATCCTGCAGGTCTCGGTCATGTCCATTTTCTGAGCCTGAGGTCAACAAGGCAGGTCCATAAGAACAGCCAGCCACTCTGGCTGACCCTACTGTGGAGCAAGCAGGGTCTGTGGAGTGTTGGTAAAGGATTGCACTGTCTGGCAGAGACTCAGCTCTCTGCCCTCCTAAGCCCTGGCCCGGGCCCCTGGACTAGATGACAAACTTCACCCACATTTGGGTATCGTCCAGCTGAGACAGTGAGAGTATGAGGCAGTTTCACCGCCCTCCTCCCCTGGCTCACACTGGCCCCAGAACCAAGGCTCCATATCTCAGCCTGGTAAGGCAGAGACTAGAGGCGGCCAAAGGTCTGGGGGGGGGGGGGTGCCAGGCAGAGGGCATGCTGCATTTCCATTCGTAGCCCCCCGATGGAAGCTTGCAGCTCTGCCAGTCCCGTTACATTTTAAAGTGAGACACAGAGCCTGGCATGGAGCGCTGGCCCATGGAGATCCTGGGTAAAGGGTCAGGCCTGTGATTTAAGCGCCTCTGCTTCTCCCGGAAGTGGCATTAGTTCTCAAGCTGCCTCACTTGTGTGCTGGACTCCCTTCTGCTGCCTTTCCTTCCCACTCCCCTCTTCTAGTTCATGAGGCACCGATTACTCTCATGCTTGCCCATCTTACCCCTTCTCACCCCCTCACGTATCTGATGAGACATTGGCAGAGTTTCTGGAGCCTTTGCCTGTCTGCACTGTGGAAGAAAAAGGGGTTCCATGGAAAGTAACCTCACGGGGAGATCTGATCATAAATTCCTAACTGGGAAGGACATGGTGGGTAGTCATGCCTCAGGTATATAATATCTTTAGTAAAGGGTTTATCTTTGCCTTAATTAAGCAAGCCCTGTCCAGTATGCTGTGCATCTAGGTTAACACACCTTTGAAATAAGCCAAAACCACCCTCACGAAAACATATCATCGTGTTAACTATCCTGTAATCCAACTCCTACCTTGCTTTTTCCCACCTCCCACGTAATCTTTGCTCCTTAATTTCAAATTCATAAAAGGAGCTGCAAAGCTGTCATTCTCAGGAGCATTTGAGATCTTGCTCCCCAGCATATGTTGTCAGCTTGGCTCAAATAAACTCTTATAAAAATTCCCTATAGGTTTGGATGTTTCTTACATTGACATAGACATGGTCTTTCATCACAGAAGGGAACAAATTGTTGGCAGATAAATGATCAGAAAGCTTTGAGCAAAACTAAGGGATTTGGACAAATAGTCCAGAATCAGCAAAGTGCCAAGCAAGTTCAAGCTTTTGCCTACTTCACTTTCATCTGCTGCTCCTCCTCCTGGGAACCAAACTGCCTGAGTTCAAGTCCAGCTTTATAACAATGGAAAGTTGTAACCCACCCACAATTCTTTTGACATTGTGTAAATGCTAACTCTGACTAATACGTAGCTTGTAGATAAAAAGCATATTTGTTTTATTTGTTAGATATGTTTCTATTGACTTTTAGAGAGGAGAAGTGGAAGGGAGAGTGGAAACATGGATGAGATAGAAACATTGACCAGCTGCCTCCTACACTCCCCCTACTGGGGATTGAGCCTGAAACTTAGGCATGTACCTGATGGGGAATCAAACTGGTGACCTCTTGGTGCATGGGTCAACACTCAACCACTGAGCCACACTGGCTGGGCAATAAACAGTACATATATACTTTTTATATATTTTTATGAGTGTTTATCCCAATAATGCTAAGAGCAGCAAGTCATCCACAAAAATTTTCTCTGCACACGACCATAAGCCAGCTGCTTATACTGGGTAGCACAAAGATTACATGGGGAAGTGGGCAAAAGGAAAAAGAATGGGTATGCAAATGGGTATTACAGTGGGGCTGGGGCAGGACTGCATTATGTGGGCAACAAGGTTGTTAAGCTTTCCATGGTAATGGGCAGAATGGACTGCATTCCAAGGTTGACTCCCAGGTCCTGGGGACATACAACTCCCAAACAGGTTAGAATGCGCTTTCCGAATATGAAAGTGTGGGTATGAGATCCAGGCCCCTGGAGTAAATAGTCTTGTTTTCATACCCAAGTTCTGACCGAGTAACCTGGGAATTTTGGCTGCATAGAGGGAACTGAGTTTGAGAGAGGAAGTGGAGACTGGCTCACACACCTGTGGCCCAACCTTGCTCACATGACTCAATAAACAGCATATTTGAGTAAGAATCCCAGGAACTAACTCCAGAAGATACAGACTCTGCCATTCAGTCACCCCAGTTCTGGATATCTGATGACCTTCAAACATAGAACCAGGGTGAAGAAGACCAGGATGACACACACTAGACTGGACCAGTTTCGAGGTCCTTATTGGAATGGACTGGACCACACACACAGATCTTGTCAACCCCCTTCCTTTGATTTCTTTGTTCTGCTTTGCCTATTCCTCCTCATAAAAACCTCTGTCTGCACTGAGACGTGGAGATGGGCTTTGTGACAAGAGGCCCCCATCTCCTCAGGTGACTGACACTTGAATAAAACCTCTTTCCTTTTTCACCAGCATCTGTCTAATGAGTCTGGTTTCTGTAGTGGCAGGCAGCCGAACGTGGGTTCTGGTTACAATTTCACCTCTTACCAGCTGTGTGGCCTTGGACCAAGAACTTAACCTCTCTGTGCCTTACTTTCTTCACTGATAAAATGAGAGATAATAGAGCCTAAGATCACTCTCTGCCATCGTGTGCTATTGACTCTTCTTCACTATGTCTTCTCACAAGACTTTCAGGATCCAGAGGTTCCTGGCCAGGAAACAAAGGCTGAATCAGCTTATTCCCCAATGAATTTGGATGAAAACTGATAATAAAATCAGGTACAACTCCAAGAGGAGACATTGAAGAAGAACCAAGCTGGGTCAGGGAATTGCACATGAGATGGCACACATACTTATGCTATATCCAGGTTGCTTGCATCTTACCACGTCACTGAAAAGGTCACTGCTATTTGGACAGTTGAGTGTGTTTTACTGGGAAATTATTGGAAGAATGATATTATGTTAATACTAGTGGTCCAGTGCATGAAATTCATGCACATTAAAAGGGAATTAATTAGAGGAAATATTTTAATATTGCTATTCGCCCTTTCTCTATATAGAAGTGTCAGAGATGAAAGAAAATCAGTAAAATGTATATGAAAATCTTCCTCCTGTCAGAGTCTGGGGCACGCCATGGGACCCAGAGTCAAGTCCCCGCCCACCCAGGTGCACCTCGAAATCACATGAGACCCAGACCTGGCCGGCCCCACTCCCATTGGGTGAGATCCAGACCTGGGTGGCCCCACCCCTGTCAAGCCCTGCCAGGCGGGGGGCAGAGGCACAGCCTCAGGTCCCCCAGCCTGGCACCAGGGCAGGGGACACGGCCCAAGGAACCCTGTCAAACCCTGTTGGGTGGGGGGCGCAGCCTCAGGTCCTCTGCCCTGGCCCAGCGCCATGCAGCCTGAGTTCCCTGCTGATCACTCATTACAGCTCGTTAGGGGAACCCTGCCTCCGCTGTGGGCGCAGCCATCTTGTGATGGTGTGACCGAGTGAGGGTCAATTTGCATATAACCTCTTTATTATATAGGATGTTTCTGCACTAGTAGATTGGATCAGTAATAAATATGTGAGACCTTTAAAAAAAATAGTCTAAAACATATTTTCCATTTTTATTCTTAGCCAATTACCCATTTTTATTCTTAGCTGATAAAGTCATAACAGCTACTGAATGTACCAGGCATTGTTAGGTACTTTAAAAAGATTATCTCTAATCTTTATAACTACCCAACCATGTGGGTATTATTGTTATTCTAGAGATAAGCAAACAATCTCAGAGAGATTAAACAACTTGCCCGAGGACACTGAGGGTGGAGGTGATGGAGATCATTCATGGAGGTTATCCAAGGTAGGCCATTTCCCAAGGTGTTTCAAAGGTAATGACTGGCAGTACTCCAGGTCCAGAGTAGGTGCACCATAACCATTTGCTGAGTGGATAAATGAAGGAAGGAACTGATGGCTGTACAAGTCAGTGTGTACCCACAATTTCACAGACAGGCCTAAAGCAACTAGACCAAAGAAACACTGGGACCTGAGTAAACACGGCTCTCCCCACAGTCTGGAAATCACTGATTTTGGCTTCCTTAAATGCCCCATTATGACCAGGGCTGACATGCAATCAGTCTGCAGCCTCAGGAGCTTCATCGGGTACCTTGGCCTTCCCATAACTGGTCTTCCCACTAGCCCCTATCACAGCATCCGCCCTCACACATCCATTTCCCAGGCACTCAAAGCTCTCAGTCTCACAGTAGTTTTCCATGCTCCCAAAACAATTCCATGCCATCCCTGCCTCTGAAACTTCCCAATGACTCCATTTTATTGCACTATATTATGTGAAGAGTGGAAAGGAGGGGGGGGGGGGCTGGGGAAGACCTAATAAGAGGAATTCATACTAAGATGTGAATGGCTGCATTTCAGTTATCAGGTAGCTTCTGAATTTTTGTTTCATCTACTAGGAGGAAAACCAATCAAATCAGTCAAGCCCTACCCTGTTATAGTTTATTGTAGAGATAAGAAATGTGTCACGTGAAAAGCCATTACAGAACAATTAAGTGCTAAAATAGCTCTGTGTAGGCTGAGGGCCTACCCCAGGGTCACAGGATCCCCAAGTTGGCCAGGCCCTGGGAGGTTGCCTCCTGGGATAGGAAGCCCATCTTCTGCAGTCTGGGTATTCCTGCCTACTTCCTGGAGCCCTGGCTGGGCAGAAGCCTGCACCTCCCATCTAGATTTCATGCCCAGTTTCATTACAATCCACTTGATCTGTTTCATAAACTTAGATTTCAGATAAGGTTTTGTTTGAAGAGAAGGTTCTCTGGCTATGATAGATCATAGATTACTTGAGGCACTCAGGAGTTAGTGGCAGCTAAGACTGGAACCCAGGTCATTTTTAAAAATAAATATATTACTGAAGTATAGTATACATACAAAAAAAATCATAGTTCATGTTCATAACAGCACAGTTTACAATAGCTAAGATCTGGAAACAGCCCAAGTGTCCATTAGGAGATGAGTGGATAAAAAAGCTATGGTATATCTATACCATGGAATACCATGCAGCAGTAAAAAAGAAGAATCTCTTACCCTTTGAGACAGCATGGAGGGAACTGGAGATTATCATGATAAGTGAAATAAGTCGATTAGAGAAAGACAAGTATCACATGATCTCACTCATATGTGGAATCTAATTAACAAAATAAACTGAAGAACAGAGTGGATCCAGAGACATGGAAGCATGGAACAGAGTGCAGAATCTCGGAGGAAAGAAAGGAGAGGGTGGGTGGGTGGGAGATAATCAACCAAAGACCTTGTATGCATGTATGCATAACCCATGGGCACAGACAATAGGGTTGTGAAGGCCTGGGGGTGAGCAGAGGGGCTGGAGGGGGTCAATGGGGGACACAACGGGACATACGTAATACTTTCAACAATAAAGATTTATCTTTTTAAAAATAACTCAATAAATGCTCAAAGTTAACACACCTGAATAATCATTGCCCAGCTCAAGAGCTACATCACTACTGGAACCCCAGAAGCCTCCTGTGCTCCTTCACCACCCTTGACCAGAATCTTGACTTTGTTTGTATGGTTTGAACTTTATGTCAGTGGAATTGCACACATGTTTTCTACTGGGTCTAGCTTTATTCACTTAACATTTTGTTCACAATATTTGTCCATGTTGCCTCTTATAGCTGTGGTTCCTTCTTTATCCTTGTTCTATAGTATTCCATTGTACTAATATACACAATGTATTTATCTATATTGATGGAATATTGAATTGTTTCCACTTTGGGGCTATCACAAGTAATGCTGTTAGGAACATTCTTGTACATATCTTAATGCTACATGCAGTCATTTTTGCAGGGTCTATGCCAAGGAGCAGAATTGTTAGATAACAGTGCATGCGTATGTTCAGTAAACATTGCCAAATAGTTTTTCGAAGTAATTATATCAATTTTCACTCTCATATGAGAGTTCCTATTACTCAAAGTCTTGCCAATACTTGGTCTTTTTCTTTCTAGCCATTCTGGCTAATTTAGTAGCATCTGACTGTGGCTTTAATTTGGATTTCCTAGATCAGTGGTCGGCAAACTGCGGCTCACGAGCCACATGCGGCTCGCAAGCCGCGGTTTGCCACTCTGTTGACTAATGAGTTTGCCAACCACTGACCTACACTCTCGATTCCAATAATTACAGGCTGTTGTTCCTTGTGATTAAGCCCCTATCCCAGTGGTCAGCAAACTCATTAGTCAACAGAGCGGCAAACCGCAGCTCGCAAGCCACATGTGGCTCATGAGCCGCAGTTTGCCGACCACTGTCCTAGATGATTAAGGAGGTAGAGAAGTTTTTCATTGCTTATTGGCAATTTGGATATTTCCTTTTATGAGCACCATAAGATGTATAACTGTGTTTTCATGTTAAGCTATTTTTGGTTTGCTAAGCTTTGTCTTTCCTTTCTTCACATTGACTTTTGTGGGTTTATACATATAAGGAACAAAACTGTCTCCTGGATAAGGTCTCTGGAGCCAAACTGCCTTGGTTATGTTCCAATTTAAGCAGGGACTAGCTGTCTTTCTGGGCTAGTCCATCCCTCTCCATGCCTCAACTATGCCATCTATAAAATGGGGTTGAGGATACTAGGACCTTACTCCATAAGCTTGAATGAGTGATGTGTGCACACATCTAGAACAATGTTTGGCACGTCATAAGTGTTCAATATGTTGGGATTTTTACTCTTATACTAGCATTCTGTACCTGAAAGCACCCAAAAACTGCCAAGAAAGAGGAGAGAGGACACGGAGCAAGACTGAGATGAAATTTCATAATTTGTTGTTAATTTATCAGCAATTACGCAACAACCTCATATTTCTCCCAACTAAAAAGAGGTATTTCCTTTGTGCTTGGGAACCAAAGAAGAGGTGAAATTGATGTTTGAGTAGAGTAGCTGGGGTCATTAATCTCAGTTGGAAACAAAAGAGAAGCTGTCCATGAGGCACATAAGGACCACACACCCAGGCATCACCCATCACCGCACAGGCTGCAGAAGAGGAACACTGCGCACACAGCCAAGGAGACCCCCACCTAACTGAACACCTTCCTCTTGCCTCATGAGAAGCTCACCACTGAGGGAGACAAAATGAGGAGGAAGTACTTCATTCTGGAAATACTCTCCCCTGTCCTGCCCAAGCTTCCCCCTTGCTCTGGTGAGCCAGGTCTCTGCAGTTCAGTGTCAGCCAGTCTGGCTTCTCAGAGTAAAAAATCCACCTGACCACTGGGCCTCGGGTCTTAGCTGCCTTGGCCAGGAGAATGCAGACAGCTCCAGGCAGCAGGCCCAGGAGGTCAGCCTGGGCCATGGAAGCACTCACTCTGCAGAACTTGAGCTGCTCGCCAGAGTGCCCTGTCTGAATGCCTTGTGATATGGGCACACCAGGTGCTGAGGGCATAGTGACTTTGCTAAGAGCCCCTATGGACTGAGAAAGTAGGTTATCTGACCAGATAGAGTGAGTTCAGGGAGGTCTCTATTTCTTCTGGTAAACAGGTCCACATCATTGAAATGATGCAAACAGCTGGTCTGTGCTATGAGACCAGAATGAGTCACAGAGATTCAAGTCCCTTATTTTACATACAAGGAAGCTAAGGCTCAGAGAGGCTAACAGACAAAATATAGGGTCTGGGTCAAGGCCCATATTACTGATTCCTCCTTTTACTCTAGCTTGCTGCTTCAAGAGTCTCCAATCCCCATAGCTAATTAGTTACCAACTCCTAAATGTCTCTCATAAATTTCGCTCTCATATAAGTAATATGTTCTTCCCATTCCTACTGTCTCCACTCAGATTTAAGCCCTAAAAACCTAACCTAGACTATAGGTCATCACTTCCCAACTCCTTCCCTCCAGCCTCTTCGATGCCAACCATCATGCAGAGCACTGACAGACTCATTTTCTAAAACAATACTTTCGTCTGTTCTTCCCCTGCTCAGAAACTATCACTGGCTCCCTACTTCCTCTAAGAGCACTATCAACCTCCTCAGTCTTCACTGTAAGTCCTCTACAGTGGGCTCTGAAGTAACCTTTCTCCCTTATTGCCCCTCCAGGCCATTTGATATGCTTTGTCCCCTCAAACTCTCCTGCCCATCTCTGCTTTTCTACAGAGCACTTCACCAGAAACCCCTTTCTTCTCCTTTTTGTTTGATCTCTACCCATCCTCCATGTCTTTTAGCATCTTTCCTTTGCTGTAGCCATAACCTTTTATTTCCCATACTAGAGGCCCAGTGCACGAAATTAATGCACTCGAGGGGGTCCCTCAGCCCGGCCTGTGCCTCTTGCAGTCCTGGAGCCCTCGAGGGATGTCCAACTAATGGCTTAGGATGTCAGTCAGACATCCTTAGCACTGTTGCGGAGGCAGGAGAGGCTCCCGCCACATCCACTTCACTCGCCAGCCGTGAGCCTGGCTTAGGACTTCTGGCTGAGCGGCACTCCCCATGGGAGTGCACTGACCTCCAGGGGGTAGCTCCTGCATTGAGCGTCTGCCCCCTGGTGGTCAGTGTGCACCATAGCAACCAGTTGTTCTGCCATTTGGTCAATTTGCATATTAACCTTTTATTATATAGGACTAGAAGCCCGATGCACGAAATTCATGCACTGGGTGGTGGTGGGGGGTGTCCCTCAGCACAGCCTGCACCCTCTCCAATCTGGGACCCCTCAGGGGATGTCCAACTGACAGACAGGGATCGGGCCTAAACCGGCAGTCGGACAACCCTTTCACAATCTGGGACTGTAGGCTCCCAACCACTAGCCTGCCTGCCTGCCTGATTGCCCCTAACCGCTTCTGCCTGCCAGCCTGATCATCCCCAAACCACTCCCCTGCCAGCCTGATCGACGCCTAACTGCTCCCCTGCTGGCCCAACTGCCCCCAACTGCCCTCCCCTGCCAGCCCGATTGCCCCTAACTGCCCTCCCCTACAAGCCTGGTTGCCCCCAACTGCCCTCCCCTGCCAGCCTAGTCACTCCTAACTGCCCTCCCCTGCCGGCCTGGTCCCCCCCAACTGCCCTTCCCTGCAGGCCTGGTCCCCTCCAACTGCCCTCTCTCCCCTGCAGGCCCGGTCACCCCCAACTGCCCTCCCCTGCAGGCCCAGTCGCCCCCAACTGCCCTCCCCTGCAGGCCTGCTCTCCCCCAACTGCCCTCCCCTGTAGGCCTGCTCTCCCCCAACTGCCCTCCCCTGCAGGCCTGCTCCCCCCCAACTGCCCTCCCCTGCAGGCCTGCTCTCCCCCAACTGCCCTCCCCTGAAGGCCTGCTCCCCCCCAACTGCCCTCCCCTGCAGGCCTGCTCCCCCCCAACTGCCCTCCCCTGCAGGCCTGCTCTCCCCCAACTGCCCTCCCCTGCAGGCCTGCTCCCCCACAACTGCCCTCCCCTGTAGGCCTGCTCTCCCCCAACTGCCCTCCCCTGAAGGCCTGCTCCCCCCCAACTGCCCTCCCCTGCAGGCCTGCTCCCCCCCAACTGCCCTCCCCTGCAGGCCTGCTCTCCCCCAACTGCCCTCCCCTGCAGGCCTGCTCCCCCACAACTGCCCTCCCCTGTAGGCCTGCTCTCCCCCAACTGCCCTCCCCTGTAGGCCTGCTCTCCCCCAACTGCCCTCCCCTGAAGGCCTGCTCCCCCTCAACTGCCCTCCCCTGCAGGCCTGCTCCCCCCCAACTGCCTTCCCCTGCTGGCCTGGTTGCCCCTAACTGCCCTCCCCTGCTAGCCTGATCACCCACAACTGCCTTCCCCTGCTGGCCTGGTTGCCCCTAACTGCCCTCCCCTGCTAGCCTGATCACCCACAACTGCCCTCCCCTGCTGGCCATCTTGTGGCAGCCATCTTGTGACCACATGGGGGCAGCCATTTTGTGCGAGGGCATGACGGTCAATTTGCATATTACCTCTTTATTATATAGGATTACATCAAAGGCTGGTGTCTTGTCTGCACCTTTTCATATCAGTGGACAAACTAGTACATTGTGTGTGGTTCCCACCCATACTGTAAGCTTCTTCAGAGCGTGAATATTCTTCTCTGTAACCGACCTAGTGCACAGCACAACCCCAATGGAATGCAGGTGCTAAAAACATATGTTGACTGACTAACACACAAGAGAAGCCAGCAATATGGACGGCCTTCCTAATAAGCTCTCCCTCGAGTGTATCACCTCCACCTTTCATGGGCTGCTGGTGACATGGACATGAACACAAGCAATGACCACAATAATACGGCTTCTGTTACAAAAGTGAGTAAGGTGGAAGTACTCAGAATAACGCTCCTATTCTGTTGAAATAAGTCAAGGAAGCTTCATGGAGAAGGTGGTGTGAGGTGAGTTTTAAAGTGATCAAGGGGGATAGGGCGTTGTGGAGGACAGGGTTGAGAGAGAAGAGGCTGTCTCAGGTAGGAGGAAGCATGTGGGCAAAGGCATGAGGGCCGCAGCAGAGATCATGTGTGAGGAGGACACTGGGAAGATCTGATAACCGTAGTGGGTGATGGCTGATGAGTGAGGCTTAATGAGTTTGAAAGGGTCGTGGAGACACATAGGATTATTATAGAGGGGCCTTTTTTCCAGGAGAGGCAGGACAGATGTGTTCCAGCATTTCAGGTAGAGGTAGAAGATCTAGTTCTGTTCCTTTTTCCTCAAGTTGTCTGGCCTTGGGCAAGCTTATAAATTGCTCTGGTCCTCAATGCCCCAGTCTTTAAGATGGATACAGGTATCCCTCACTTTCCAAAAGTTTGCCTTATGCCACTTTGTTTTTTTGGTTGAGATATATATATATATATATATATATATATATATATGTATATATATATACACACACACACACACACACACACACACACACACATATATATATATAGACACACACACACACACACACACACACACACACACACATATATATAGACACACACACACACACACACACACACACACATACTAGAGGCCCAGTGCACAAATTCGTGCACGGGTGGGGTCCCTCTGGGTGGCCTGCAGGAATCGGGCTGAAACCCGCAGTCAATGCCGCCTGCAGCTCCTACCTGCTGCTCCCGCTCATCCCGGCCCCACTGTGCCTGCCACGGGCTTGCACCCAATCAGTCCCGATCAGGAGAGGCTCATGCTGCCACAGCAGCACTCACCAGCCATGAGCCCGGTGTCTGTGGCCCTCCCAAGGGAAGTGGCCTGTAGGATAAGGCTGAAACCGGCTCTGACATCCCGGAGGGGTCCCAGATTGCGAGAGGCTGCAGGCCAGGCTGAGGGACCCTACCGGAGCACAATTGGGCTGGGGAGGGACCATGGGAGGGCTCCAGGGCGTGTCTGGCCCATCTCCCTTAGTCAGAGCATCTGCCCCCTGGTAGTCAGTGCACGTCATAGCAACTTGTCGACCAATTGACTGTCTGCCCCCTGGTGGTCAGTGCATGTCATAGCGAGCGGTTGAGCAGCCTTAGCATATCATTAGCATATTACACTTTGATTGGTTGTTCAGTCTATTTGCATATTACCCTTTTATTATATAGGAGATATATATACACACACACACACACACACACACACACATATATATGTATTTTTTTTTTTTTCCCCCAGAGAGGAAGACAGAGATAGAAACATCAATGATGAGAGAGAATCATTGTTCAGCTACCTCCTGCATACCCTCTACTGGGGATTGAGCCTGCAACCCAGGCATGTGCCCTGACAGAGAATCAAACTGTGACCTCCTGGTTCATAGGTCTACGCTTAGCCACTGAGCAACACCGGCCCAGCATGGCACTTTGTTTTTATGGAAGACCTACCTTAGTATGTTAGTGGCTTCTTTTGTAAAAGTGAAAGTGCTCTTCTATTTTCCTTCAGTTAATAAAAAACAGGTACTAATATGCTTCACTTTAAGCCATTTTGGCTTATTAAAGGTTTTGCAGGAAGGCTCTACTTTCGGGTAGTGGTGAGGCTAGTGGGAGGAAGGGAAACCTATATTTTTTCTTTTATTTTTTTCTTTGTTGTTGTTTCAATTGATATTAAAGAGAGAGAGAGAAAGGGAAAGAGAAACATCAATTTGTTGTTCTACTTATGCATTCATTGGTTGATTTTTTGTATGTGCCCTGACCAGGGATCAAACCCTCAACCTTGGTGTATTAAGATGACCCTCCAACCGACTGAGCTACCTGACCAGAGCCATTGTTTTTTAAATTTAAATTCCTTATTGTTTAAAGTGTTACATAAGTCTCCTTTTTCTCCCATTGACCTCTCCCCAGCCACCCCCACCCCCCCAGCACAGGCCCTCTCCCGCCCCCGCCCATCTGTGTCCATTAGTTATGCTCATATGTATACAAGTCCTTTGGTTGATCTCTACCCCCTCACCCCCCGCCTTCCCTCATAGATTGAACAGTCTGTTCTATGCTTCTATGACTCTGGTTCTATTTTTGTTCATCAGTTTATGTTGTTCATTATATTCCACAAATGAGTGATATCATGCGATATTTATCTTTTTCTGACTGGCTTATTTCGCCTAGCATAATGCTCTCCAGTTCCATCCATAGAGCCATTTTGGGAGGCGGGGGTACCTGTATTTTTATCTTGTTTCCCACTACCCACCAGCTTTACTTTGAAAGAGTCCATCCGTGCCTTAGGAAAACCATGTCTGAAAAAGCAATCCAACATTCTGCCAGGTTTCCCTGGTCCTCAGAACCCTGGGTCTTCAGGTCCAATTTAAGTCATTTGAAACATGCCTCTCCTGGCTCCCGAAAAGGAAGAAGCCCATTTGCATTGACCACTGGGTCTCCTTAGGGATCTGAGAACTTAGTGGTTGAACTCAAGGTCACTGAGTAGTGACAGAACACATCAACAGGGCATTGGGAAGTTTACCTGGAGGATGACCTTCCATTTGGGTGGTAAAGACAGAATGGATGTTCACCTTTCCCACCCCTTCTGCTACAGGATGTCCAAACCCAGCCTGGCCATTACATTTTAGGCTTGAGGTAAAGGGTTAGAAATTCTGTTTTCAAAGCGATTTTTCTGGAGCTGTGTCAGGGCTGTTCACCACCTCCCAGACCACAAGATCTCCATTGAGTTAGTGTAACTTCCATCAGTACACTGTACACTGATCAGCAATTCATCATCATCAGGTGTCATTGTGAGGCCAGTGGGCTTTTCAGGCAAGAAAGAGATGAGAGGGGAAAGGTTGGAGGCCCTAAATGACGGGAAGTGGGTATGAGTGTGGGGAAAGGGTTCCTAAGCTGACTCCTCACCGGCAGTTCTCACACCAGCCCTCCAAACTGAAGACCTAAGCTCCATGAGCTTCCATACCCAGGTCACTGGTTCTCAGGCCAGCTACTGAGGAAATCTTTAGAGCAAGTAGACCAAACCCAAATGCAGACTCTGGCTCAGAACAGACTAGAAGAACAACCTTAACTGCCCTCCATCTTTGTCCCATGAGGGGAATGAGAGACAGGGATCTTTTGGTTCTTGTGCTTGAAAACTGTTTATAATTACATTAAATATAAATGATCTAAGCACTAATTAAAAGACAAAAAGAAAAAGCAAGCCCAACTATAAGAAATCACTGTAAATATGAAGACATGGATAGTTAAAAGTAGAAGGATGGGAAATATTCCATGTAAACACGCATCCACAGAAAAGAGAGTAGTTATAATAGCAAAGTATATTTCAGAAAAAAGAAAACTATTAGCAGCATTCAAGAGGGACATTTCACAATGATTGAACAGGCCTATCCAGCAAGAAGACATAACATCTGATGAGCGTTAAGTCATTACTTTATTAGGCTTCAAATGTATTAATTCCCATCATTTCTGTTTTGGTGGTATTGAGGAGAAATTCTTGAGGTCTTCACACTGACTCCCCTACTGGTAGTGGCCTCCCCACCTCATTTACTCTGTGTTATTTATGCTTCAGCTCTCAGCCTAGACACCTCTGCATGTTAACCTTCTTTGCTGCCCCTTCCATGGATCTGGGGGCCCTCCCACAGTTCAGCGACACTCCCATAGCGCAGTGACCACCCCATCACGGCACTGAACAGAGTCTGACAAGTGCATCTTTGCTTCTCCATCTCGCCTCTCTATGACCAAGGACTGTGTGGTTCATATCTGAACTCGGGAACACATGAGTGAATGAGTGAGAATTGTTGTCCTCAAAAGTTCAAGCCTCTTAACTCTCACTGGCTCCCAGAATAGAAGCAGTTTGTGTGTGTGTGTGTGTGTGTGTGTGTGTGTAAAACCCAAATTTATTTCTATTTAAAAATGCTCAAGAGACTCTAAAAAGGCCCTAAGGTGTCCAGGTTTAATTTAAGATCTTCCTGAGGTAGTGTCCGTAGGTTTCTCCTTTTGTGAGGCATCAATTTGATCCTTGTTAATGAAACACCCCGATAATTCTTGTTTGATCATGGAGATTTCCTGTGACTCCCAGTATCTGTCACAAATGGCCATCAGGCTAAGAACGATGAGAAACGTAATACCAAATAATCACGAAACATCTGCAGATTCTACTTGAATATCCTTTCTGACTTATTCTTCATAACTGGACCCACTGATTATCAATTTGAGTAGCAGAGATCATGATGAGTGTCACCTGCAAAGGCTGGTATTAAATGCACCTCTTTCAGAACAGAATCCCTTCAAGATGAAATACCCAGAAGCAGTTTTTATTCAAATAGAAGAAACAATTGAGCATGCAGTCAGAAGAATTTGCCTTCCTCTATTACTTACAAGGCCATAAGTCACTTAACCATACGGGGCCTCGGTGTCCCCACTTGCTCATATATATATTGGCCTCGTGGAGGTGTCATTTTTCAATAGCAGTGTTGAAATGTGTTTGGCAAATGTCAGTTAACATTAGAAGCAGTAGCTCCTGTTACAGAATGCGGGACTGAGGCAGGAAAGATAAGTAAAATGCTGAAGTCCACCTAGCACAGACAGCAAGAGGGAGCACCCCAGCTCTAATGAGCACACCTGCTCATCTACCTCCTCTCCCACTTCAGAGGCATCAGCTTTTTGTAAAGTGGGCTACCAGAGCCTTGTGAACCAAGAAGCAAATTGACATCACATGACACATGACAATAGACACACCCCTTGTGGAATAGAAGCCTGCAACTCCTCTGATGATTCACTACATGGGGACTTCCTCACAGTGTCAGCGGTAAGGCCTGGGTATTCCCCGGAGGAAGGAGACGCCAGAGCATCTGTGCCTGACTCCCTGCTGGCTTTTGGGCTTCCCTCTCTGACTAAGACACCAAATGGAATCCTGCGGCACAAAGGGGATTAACACCATCTCGCTCCTTCTGAGTCAGCCTTCCAACTGCAAGATTTTGGGCTCCAGCCCAGACCTACTGAATAGAAATTTACATTTTACCATCTCAAATGAGTCCCAGGCAGTCAAATTTGAGAAGCACTGGCTGTTTTGCCTGCTCTGTAGCCATTTCTTTGAGCGGTGGCATCCAACTGTCTTTAGCACAAACTACTACCTCTCAATCAGATTTTTTTTTAATTAAAATTCTTTATTGTTTAAAGTATTACATATGGCCCTAGCCTGTTTGGCTCAGTGGATAGAGCGTCGGCCTGTGGACTGAAAGGTCCCAGGTTCGATTCTGGTCAAGGGCATGTACTTTGGTTGCGGGCACATCCCCAGTGGGAGGTGTGCAGCAGGCAGCTGATTGATGTTTCTCTCTCATCGATGTTTCTGACTCTCTATCCCTCTCCCTTCCTCTCTGTAAAAAATCAATAAAATATATTTTTAAAAAATAAAGTATTACATATGTCTCCTTTTCCCCCCATTGACCTCTCCCTGGCTGTTCCCACCCCCCAGCACATGCCCTCACCCTCCTACTGTCTGTGTCAATCAGATGTTTCTTCAGTTGTAACTTATATACATGTACTGCTGCACTGATATATTATGTGCAGTATAAAACTTGAACAAAAAATTAGAAAGTAAAAAGAATGTGCTAAAAACATAGATAGAAAGCAAAGTTGTAATATTTGCTTCCTGCACCTAAATTAATACTTTGGTGGCCAAGGAAGCAAACATTACAACTTTCCCAAGTGCCAGATTAAAGGGATAGTTCCGGGGTCATGGAATTAGTAATCTCCTGTGATTTTTCAGAAACCTCTCACTCCTCTGTACCCCCGCCCGTCCTTACATGGTCATCTCCTACACTGCCCCCTACCACACCCCTACTCCCACCCCTCCATTTTTTGTTCTTAATCTTCCCATTCACATCCACAATGGCCCCAGAAATTTTTGTGGCTCAAAGTTTCTAGTTCCACTTAAATTGGTGTCTTCTGTATTTCACTTGTTAGAGGAACAAAAGAAAAACAAGAAGTGGAGGGATGATAGCGAGTTTTGAAGGTAAATTTCTTTATGTCAAAGCAAATAGCATCCTTTCTCATTTCTAGATCACCAAACAATCCAAGAAGTACCTATAGATAGGTGACAGTCAAGCTACAAGGCTTTCAAATGGCTTTTAGGCACGCAGCACCCCGTTTGGGCACCAGGTTCTATTTCTGGAGCTCTGGTAGCAGGCAACCATGGTTCTCCTGCTTGAAGCAAAACCACCCATCTCCTCATTCGAGAACCAGAGGGTCAGCCCCCAAGGCACAATCCTCCAACCCCACCACTTCAAAATAACTCCAAACAGAAGTCCAGGAAATTCAACCCAAAAAAGATTCCCAAAATGTTACTAATTAAAGGTTTCTCCAAATAGGGAATAGGAAAAGTAAATTCTTTCCAGAGAGCAAGCCATACATACTTCCAATAAATATTTCAATCTCCTCAGTATATCTAGACCCAGAATCTCAAAGAAGCTGGGAAAGGTTTAAGGAAGTGCACACCCACAAAATAAAAACTTTATAAAAACATGAAATTGGGAGTCAGACAAGGGCCACTCCTGCCTTGGGTCTCTGACCCACATGGACAATTTTGTACACTGTGTTCAATGACTGGGAATTAGCCCCAGGGCACAACATTAAGAGGGTGTCGGGGGTTTTTTAGGGTTTTTAAGTTCTGCACACTTATAAGCCTCCCTCTAGACCTCAGCAACAACCTCCTTTTTCCCTGTTCCTCACCCACCTCCCCCTCCACCAGTCAGCAAGCCACACCCAAGGCAACCTCAGGACTATATGCGCAAAATTAACATAAAAAATACTAAGGGAAGATGGGTCTGCTCTGTATCTACTGATGACCCATGTCTTCTACCCCCTGCCAACAACTCCTATGACTGTGGCCCAGTTTTGAGCTGCCTTCATTCCTCCTTTTATTAGGATTCTGCTTTGTTGCCCCCACATACCCCATTACAAGCTAATAAGTAAGAGTGTAAAAATGGAGAACCTCTTCCCAGGCATGCCAACCACCTACATCTGACAAGAAGTGTAACAGGGGACTCTTAGAAAACCTGGGGAGGACAGGAAGGAGAAGTGCTTGGCTAAGGACCACTTTAAGAGGTGTGGTCTTGGCCAGGTAAATCACTGGAAACTGCCTGGTTTTGGCAGGGCAGGCCTAGAAGACCAGTTAGCACTGGGGCAGCTGCTGTACTAACCAGCCATCCTGAGTCTTCCAGCCCATTTAAGCTCATACAGAAGCATGCGGTGGCAGCAACTGCAGAGTGTCATGGCTAGACTGAGGTCTCCTTCAAGACAGAAATAAACAGCCACCACCTGTGAAACACCAAGCACTTGCCTGGCCATGTTTGGAGAGCTTTGAGCACAATCCTCACAATCACAGGTGAGGAAACAGGCAGTGAGAGACTAAGGAACTTCTCCAAGGTTACATAGCTACTAAGTGGTAGAGCTGGTGTCTGAACCCAGAAAGCATGACTCCAGAGCCCATTTGAAACATCCCACCTCTTTTGCTTGCATTCCCAGCCTCCAGTCAAGAGCCTGGGGGGCCGGGGGGGGGAAGAGCCTGGAGCTTATTAAATAAATCCCCGCCCCTTTATAAATGAAATCAAAGATGGTCAAGGTGGGTGACCAGGACCTGGCTCGGTAAGCAGGAGCAAAGTGGAGATCGCATGACTAATCTTCCAAAGCACACATTAAGTCCACCTCCAGAGCCACCCTACAGGAGTTGCACTAGGAAGAGAATGTTGGGTTGGGGAGGAGAGAAGGAAGGCTAGGAACAAAAGAGTGACGTACTTTAACTTAACCTTTGCCCCTACTCTAACCCTAAGTTTTGTATGCCCTAAAGTCAGTCACTAGGATAGGGTTTTCTTGAGTTAAAGATCTTTGAAGTCAGTTAACATGCAAATTGAGCTACTATTACTTAAAGATGATGCCAATGAAGGACCAGAGGATTTGGCAGGAGGAGAGCACAGGAGAGTACCTGAGACCTAGGAAGGAACAGAGGACGAAAGGACGCAGGCAAACAGAAACTGAGCCTTGCTTAAGTCGGTGGCAGGGGCAAGGGAGCTCCAATGACTGCATACCCTGGGAGCAGAGGAGAGAATTAAGACTTAGGAAGTTAAGGATGAATAATCAGGTGACTTACTAAAAGGAAGGAAAGTGGACCTTCAGAGACAGACAGCTTCTAGAGCTCCAAAAATTGTGTTCTGGGCAGAAAGGAGACCCAATCTGGATGCTGCCTCTGCAAATTTCTCTGGGGGAAGAGGGCTCAGTTCAGTATTTTCTGGCTGTGTTTTTGCTAAGAAATTGTAACCAGATTTGCTAGAAATCCAAGAAAAACCAGATGCTGCCTCTTTATAACCATTTCATGCCCCTCCCTTCCTCCCAGGGATGCTAAAACGGTTTTTATCTGACAACTTAATACACTAGCAGAGACAAAAATAGACTCCGAAAGTGCTCTTGTCTTTTCAGAATGTATGAAGCTATTACTTCATAAAATGAATCCAAGACCTCTGTATGGATCTTTATGCATCTTCCCTACAGACTACAAGTCTGAAATATCAGACACTGAGGATCACCAAGAGAATCAGATCAGCCCAGGTTTCCCTTCCTGACTTTTCAGGGCACTGTAGCTGGTGTTGCTGGGAAGGGGGTGGGGGGACTGTAATGCACTCAGATCAAGTTAACACTCCTCCAGTCCTGGGTTCTTACTGCGTTGGTTCCACGTCTAGCCTGGTCTAGGTAGGGGGGGTGGACAAGGGGAAGGAATGTCAGATTTTAAAAAAGGAAGGGCCAGGAGGCAGTAAGAAAAATGGATGACAGCTGGATACTGTGATCACATTTGTTAATGTCATGATTATTGTGTTCACAAGTGCAACAGCACTTATAGGGACAATGGGTCAGAGATGTGTCTGCTGGAAAGTCTGACTTGCTGGTGTGACAGGAGGCCTCTTCTATGTCCTGTAGCCCTGGTATACTCTCTGACCAGGACAATCTCCCTCTTCATTGGAGGTAGAGAACCAGTAACAGAGCCAAAACAGGGCTGAACAAATCCTCTTCTAGACCAATGCTCTCAACCAATGCAGAAACCATTCCGCACAATCTTTATTCCCAAAGTAACCAGATGTAACATGAAAAGACAAGGGCTTTGGAGTCTGGCAAATGAGAATTTGAATCTTAGCTCCACCATTTTCTTACTGATGTGTGGACAAAAAGGGGCCACATGC
Organism: Plecotus auritus; assembly: GCF_963455305.1. Lineage (NCBI taxonomy): Eukaryota > Metazoa > Chordata > Mammalia > Chiroptera > Vespertilionidae > Plecotus > Plecotus auritus. The sequence continues at coordinate 159,261,832 of NC_137770.1, forward strand.
TAACCTGACTAACTCAGAGAAGGTCTGTGTGGCAGCCTTGCAAACTCATAGACCTGAAGTAAACACAAAGGATGCTCTGAAATTAAAACCTTTTAATTAAAATGCAGTTTATAGTGGTTAGTCATGCCCTAGGCCAGGGGTCCTCAAACTTTTTAAACAGGGGGCCAGTTCACTGTCCCTCAGACCGTTGGAGGGCCGGACTATAGTTTAAAAAAAAAAACTACAAACAAATTCCTATGCACGCTGCGGGCCCTGGACAAGTCGGCTGCTAAGCAGGACAGGCAGTGCCACCCAGCGGGCCGGATAAATGTCCTCTGCGGGCCGCATGTGGCCTGCGGGCCGTAGTTTGAGGACGCCTGCCTAGGCCATATCTTTCCTGGCAAAGATCAATTTTTGATTTTTACTGAGCCTATTGTCGTTTTGCACCAAAAATAACATACCTGTGGGAATATCAGGGTGACTTGTAACTTCCATTTTTCCAGACCCTTCAGGGCACAACAAGTGGCGGCAGGGCACAGACCACAAATTCCCTCAATGTTATTGTTAGCATGTTAATTGTTGACTGTTAACTAACCTGTACCCACCTATGTAAAAGAGGCACTTTACTTTTTATCCAATCCCAGAGGTTTACCACCCCCCCCTTTGCTTTCTCCCTCCTCCCTAATCTATCACCAATGGATTTCATGTAACCCGTTTACATCTCCTTTGATTATAATGTATAAAAATAGAGGTGAAAACCTCCATTCTCTGGATCATTGTCTCAATGTGGAGACTCTGCTTCATGGCAACTGTCAACAGTTTGGCTCAAATAAATTCACAAAAATTCTTTATAGGTTTGAATGTTTCTTATGTTTACATATGTAAATACTTAGCTGTACCTAGTTCCTGCAGAGAATGCCATAAACATTCATTCCTGTCCCCTCTCTGTAACTGACCTAAAATTCACCTCTGATAATCAATCTCTTTCTTGTCCCGCAGGCAGCCCGCACCAGTCTAATCTCTTGTTCGTAACAGTCTTTCAAATATTTGCACACAACCTTAGGTGCACTCAGTGCCTGTCTAGTCTGGGCTAAACATCCCCACTCCTCACGGTTTCCTGACCCTTTACTAGCTGAGTCACTCTCCCCAAGGTAACTCCAGGCTCTCTTAACAGAGTCTGATGCAGCAAGGATCCCAATTCATGGCCCTGGGGGTGGGGGTCCTCGGCTCCGGGTCTGGGTTTGGGTGCACAACCAGGGGCTGGAAGAGCTTACACCCAAGAGGTGGCTGTCCTTTCAGGGAACCACTGTGGCCCCCAACCCTCAGGAGGCATCTTCCCACAGCAGCTGCGGGGATGTTTACATGCTGTTACACAAAACATCGCGTACACGTTCAGCGGGTTCAGTACATCTTTCTGACAAGCAGAAAAAGCAGCATCGGGCACGTAACATTATTGACTCCCCAATCCCTACGTTCAGAACTTTTATTTAATGCTTCTTGGCGTGCACGGCTGCCCCAGCCCCACCCAGGATTCGTCTAACTGCCGACCTATTTCCTCTGGCGAATTTACAAAGCACGGCAATTCCCAAGGCTTTGGGGACAGGGGGAGGAGGAGGGGAGAGGGGGGAGAGAACCCTTGGCCAGGAAAATGGAAACCAAAACAAGCCGCAAGCGGGGGAAGCACTGGGCCTCTACCAGGGCCAGGCTGAGCCGACCCACACCGCACCCACGTGCGCAGCCCCGCGGCGCGGAGCAAGCTGGGGCGACTGCACGTGAAAGCGGCGTGCGGCGCGGCGCGGCGCGGCGGGGCGTGCGCTGATCGGCTCGTGCCCTAAGCCTCCAGCCAATCAGCACGCACGCCCGGCCGCAGGCCCCGCCCCGCCCCGCCCTGCCTTGGCGACCGGGTCGCGCGTCCCTGGCCGACCTCTCCCGGGCCAGCCAGCTCAGCTGGCTTCCACCCGACATCAGCGCGAATGCGGGAGAGGCAGGCCGGCTGTAAGGAGCCGACCCCCGGTACAGGAACCCTCCTGAAGGTTGGCGGGACCGGGCGGTGCGTGAATAGCTGGGCTGGCTCCTCCCTGTCGCCCCAGCCTAGGCAGGGAGCTGCAGAGCCCTTCCCTCTGCCCCGCATCCCTGGGTCCCTGATCATCTCTGTCCCCACAACGCCTGGCTCCCGTGGAAAGGTACCAGAATATGCCACCCCCAAATATGCCTCTTGACATAAGGATTATTTTAGGCTTACTATTTTTGAGAAACTTTTAGACACAGGAGAAGCTCTAAAAACAGAAGTTACTCTTGTGTAAGGGAAATTGGCATTAAAAAGGAATAAAGCTATTATCAATTACTAGAGACCACTGCACCTGGGAGACTTGTCTGCATGGCAGGGCAAACCTTCCTCTTCTTATTTCCTGTGAATTTTCTTCCTCCCCTTTGAAGCCCAGACCCCTATCCCTTTCCTTAGCCCAGCCTTTTGAGTCATATATTTGTGGAGTTCCTTAAACATAACTAAAAAAGTTTTTCCCACCTGTTTTTTTGTTGTTGTTGTTTTGTTTTGTTTTTACTGGGAATGGGGGATGTCTCAGCCAAGAACCTAGGATAGAGGAAAAATTATATTTTCCTGCCCTACAATATATAGAGAGCATTTACATGGTATTATATAGCATACAGCACCAAAGTGTTGACATCCAATCTATATAGGGTTTGTTTGGGGTTTTTTTTTTTTTGCCTTAAAAAGTTATATTTGTTATTTTTAAAAAGTAATATATATTCATTGTGAAATGATTGGGGAAATGGAAAGAACAAAATGTTCCTGGTTGTGTTTCCTTTGAGACTGTCTGGTATGTGCAGATTCATTTATTTACTTGTTAATCCTCACCTGAAGATATTTTTCCCATTGAATTTTTAGAGAGTGGAAGGGAGAGGGAGAGACAGAGAGAAACATCAATGTAAGGGAGACACATTGATTGGTTGCCTCCTTAAAGTGCCCCAACCAGGGCCAGGGATCAAGCCTGTAACTGAGGTACGTGCCCTTGATTGGAATTGAACCCTCAACCCTTCAGACCACAGGCTGACGCTCTAACCAATGATCCAAACCGGCTAGGCAGCCGTGGGCAAACTACGGCCCGCGGGCCAGATCCGGCTGTTCTATCCGGTTCTCTTGCTCTCCCCTCCGCTCCTTTACTTTGAATTTATATTAGTTCACACAAACACTCCATCCATGCTTTTGTTCCGGCCCTCCGGTCCAGTTTAAGAACCCATTGTGGCCCTCGAGTCAAAAAGTTTGCGCACCCCTGGCCCTAGGGCGTTTTTTTTTTTAAGCCCCATAAGATTTTATATTAGTCCTCACCTCTGCACTGAATTTACAATCTCCTCAATGTCATCGTTCATGGGGAATTAGATATTAATCATGAGGAATTTTATTTTCCTAATTAATAGTAAAGGAGAATCAAGGTGTTTTTTTTAGCCCTGACTGGTTTGGCTCAGTGGATAGAGCGTCGGCCTGTGGACTGAAGGGTCCCAGGTTCGATTCCAGTCAAGGGCATGTACCTGGGTTGCGGGCACATCCCCAGTAGGGGGCGTTCAGGAGGCAGCTGATTGATGTCTCTCTCTCATAGATGTTTCTAACTCTCTGTCCCTCTCTCTCTTCCTCTCTGTAAAAAATCAATAAAATATATTTGAAAAAAAAAAGATTTTTTTTTTAATTTGCTGGAAAATATAAAAAGCAAATGGAAGCTACAACTAGAATAGGAGAGGAAAGGAAGAACTTTCTGGTATTGGACCAGAATAAGAGCAGTAAGAATTCATGGTTTTTAAAAAATCTGTTTCCTAGTTCTGTCCATTAAAAAGGCCCTAGAACCCGGCCTGCGTGGCTCAGTGTTTGAGTATCAACCTATGAACCAGGGGGGTTACAGTTCTATTCCTGGGTTGCAGGCTTGATCCCGTGTGGGACGTGCAGGAGGCAGCTAGTGGATGATTCTTATCATTTGTGTTTCTATCTCCTTCCTTCCTCTCTGAAATCAATAAAAATATATTTTTTTTTAAAAGGCCCTAGAAACAGTGATTCCCCAGTAGCAAGAAGCACATAAGAGCCCGGAGCTTTGTTTCTATCATATTTCAGTAAAGGTAACCAGGGCTCCTTCGGGAAGTGGCTGATCCCAAGGCTGAGCCTGGATCATCTAGTTCTGGCAGAATACAAGGAAGAACTCAAAAATGATGGGGATGTGTCAAAAGGACATGGTAACCAACTTGAAAGGGCTCTCAGCGAAATTTGGGACAATTTGAGCATCAAAATGAATGGCAGGAATGGACTCTAACATGTGTGTGTGTGTGTGTGTGTGTGTGTGTGTGTGTTTTATCTTTATTGCTGAAAGTATTACATATATCCTCTTTCCCCCCATTTCCCTCTCCCACTCCCCTTCCCCACAAAGCCTTCACCATCCTATTGCCTGTGACTATAGGTTATGCATATGAGTTCATTGGTTGATCTCTTCCCCCCACCATCCACCCTCCTCTGCCTTCCATTTGTTCGTCAGTTTATGTTGTTCATTAGATTCCACATATGAGTGAGATCATGTGATACTTAATCTTTCTCTGATGGGCTTATTTCGCTTAGCATAATGCTCTCTAGGTCCATCCATGCTGTTGCAAATGGTAAGAGTTCTTTCTTTTTTACAGCACCGTAGTATTCCACAGTGTAGATATACTGTTTAAATATATTTTTTATTGATTTCAGAGAGGAAGGGTGAGAGAGAGAAATAGGAACATCAAAGATGAGAGAGAATCATTGATTGGCTACCTCCTGCATGCCCCCTACTGGGGATGGAGCCAGAAACCTGGGCATGTGCCTTAACCAGGAATCCAACCAGGAACCCCTGGTTAATAGGTTGACACTCAACCACTGAGCCACGCCCGCCGGGCTGCAGTAATAATTTTTAAAAGCCCTAAATCTATACTATTACTGTTACTAACATTAATAGTAGTAAAATTAAAACTATTTTAAAGGGTGGGGGTGAGGGGTAGGTAGGAAAGCTCTTCTTTGTATAATGCCAACTAATAAATGTTGAATGACAGAATTAATAAATTGACATTTTTTAGCCACCATAATTATATTTCAGTCAAGAATAAAAAATACACATTAAAACCATTGCATAAAAGATTATTGGGAACAGCCCTGGCCAGTGTGATTCAGTTGGTTAGAGCATCATCCCATACACTAAAACTTAGCGGGTTCAATTCCTCAGCACAACCCAGGTTATGGGTTCAATCTCCTGTCAGGGTGCGTGCAGAAGGCAACCGACCAATGTTTCTCAAATCAATGTTTGTCTGTGTGTCTCTCTCTCTCTCTCATCCTCCCTTTTTCTAAAATAAATTTTAAACAAAGATTATTGGGAACAGAATATTTTATTCACGTGTTGTGGGTGATCCTAAAAGATCCTCAATAGATATTTTTTTTATATTTTTAAATAAATCTTTATTGTTCAGATAATTACAGTTGTTCCTCTTTTTTCCCCCTATAGCTCCCCTCCACTCACTTCCCACCCCACCCTCTGCCCTTACCCGCCCCCCAACTGTCTTCATCCATAGGTGTACGATTTTTGTCCAGTCTCTTCCCGCACTCCCCATTCCCCTTCCCCCCCACAGGATTGTCAGTCCACTCCCTTTCTATGCCCCTGATTCTATTATATTCACCAGTTTATTCTGTTCATCAGATTTTTTATTCACTTGATTTTTAGATTCACTTGTTGATAGACATGTATTCGTTGTTCATAATTTTTATCTTTACCTTTTTCTTCTTCTTCCTCTTCTTAAAGAATACCTTTCAGCATTTCACATAATACTGGTTTGGCGGTGATGAACTCCTTTAGCTTATTCTTATCTGTGAAGCTCTTTATCTGCCCTTCAATTCTGAATGATAGCTTTTCTGGGTAGAGTAATCTTGGTTGTAGGTTCTTGCTATTCATCATTTTGAATATTTCTTGCCACTCCCACCTGGCCTGCATAATTTCTGTTGAGAAATCAGCTGACAGTCGTATGGGTACTCCCTTGAAGGTAACTAACTGCTTTTCTCTTGCTGCTTTTAATATTCTCTCTTTGTCTTTTGCTCTTGGCATTTTAATTATGATGTGTCTTGGTGTGGTCCTCTTTGGATTCCTTTTGTTTAGGGTTCTCTGTGCTTCCTGGACTTGTAAGTCTATTTCTTTCACCAGGTAGGGTAAGTTTTCTGTCATTATTTCTTCAAATAGGTTTTCAATATCTTGCTCTCTCTCTTCTTCTGGCACCCCCATAATTCGGATGTTGGTACATTTGAAGTTGTCCCAGAGGCTCCTTACACTATCTTCATATTTTTAGATTCTTTTTTCTTTTTGCTTTTCCAGTTGGGTGTTTTTTGCTTCTTTGTATTTCAAATCTTTGACTTGATTCTTGTGATCCTCTAGTCTGCTGTAGGATCTCTGTATATTATTTTTTATTTCAGTCAGTGTGTGCTTAATTTCTAGTTGGTCCTTTTTCATATCCTCGAGGGTCTCGCTAAATTTATCAGCGATTTCTAGAAAATTCTTGAAAAACCTTATAACCGTGGTTTTGAACTCTGTATCCAGTAGTTTGCTTTCCTCCATTTCTTTCATTTGTGACCTGTTTCTTTGTCTCCGCATTTTGGCTGCTTCCCTGAGCTGATAGAGTGGCTTTGTGTGCTAGGTGTCCTATAGGGCCCAGTGGCTCAGCCTCCCCAGTTACCTGAGGTGGACACTCTTGGTGCACCCCTTGTGGGCTGTGTGCACAGTCTTGTTGTAGTTAAGCCTTGATTGTTGTTGGTATCACTGGGAGGAATTGACCTTCAGGCCAATTGGCTGTGAGGATCAGCTGTGTCTACAATGGGAGAACTTCTGTGCTGGAGACACCCTTTTGAGGCAAGACTTGCTTCAGTGGGGCTTTGGTGCTGAGTCTGCCCCCTGAGTGTGTCCCTTATGGATCTGAGGAGTTGTAATCTGGATGGTCCCATTCTGACCACTGGGTACACTGGCTCTTGGATCTCCAAGGAGGTGCTAATTTATCCTCTGCCTGAGGCCACCCAACAGGAGCTACGGAGAGATTTGCAGATCCCTCTTCTTTGTTTGGGGTTTGGAGGTGCCCAGATGAGGCCCAGCTGTGAAGCAATGCAAGCTTCTGTGGGGCCTTGGGCCTTCTTTTGGATGTTCTAGGTCTCTCTGACTCAGCTGCAGTTTGTTAGGTAATTTTAGATTTCAAAGGACCAGGCCATTCATATGCAAAAGCCTCTGCACACAGCTTGGGTGGGGCGGGGTCTCAGGGCAGAGCAAACAGCAATGGCTGACCATTGGCCCTGCCCTAAGTCAGTGGTCGGCAAACTGCGGCTCTGTTGACTAATGAGTTTGCCAACCACTGACCTAGACTCTCGATTCCAATAATTACAGGCTGTTGTTATTCCTTGTGATTAAGCCCCTATCCCAGTGGTCGGCAAACTCATTAGTCAACAGAACGGCAAACCGCGGCTCACGAGCTGCATGTGGCTCGCGAGCCACAGTTTGCCAACCACTGCCCTAAGAGGCCCCCGGGTCTCAGTGTCCCTTGGTAATCACTGCAAGCACCTCTGAGAGAAAGCTGCCCTTGAGTTCCGCCCAATGTCTGACAGTCCAGTTTCTCCCAGTATGAGTCTGAGTCCCCAGAGTCTCGCCCGGAACTGGAGTTCAGAGCAGTCGGGAGCTTTTGTCTCCCTCCCAATTAAAAAGACAGCTGCATACTCAGTTGCCAGCCCTTTCCGCGCACGCTCCATACCTCTGCACTTTACTTCCACAGCTCCTCTGAGTCTCAGTGTGCTTTTCTCTTTCCTTCTAGTTGTAGAATTTCCACTCATCCAGCCTTCCTGTGGTTCTGGATGATATCCGTTATGTCTTTTAGTTGTAGTTTTGAAGTGGTTGTACGAGGCAGCAAATTCAGGTGTTTACCTATGCCACCATCTTGGTTTCTCTCGATATGTTTTTAATTACAAAGGGGGAAAAGTTACCTTTACAAATGACACAACGAAATATTTACATCATGATTAAAGGGACAAGCTAACACTCTAGTCCAGTGATTTTTAAACTGATGTGCCATAAGAATTTTTAATACATGCAGTACCTATTTAATCAGGGGCACTGACCTCTTTTCCCTTAGATTGTCAAATAAAAAAACAATAACAGTCAGCCAAAACCGGTTTGGCTCAGTGGATAGAGCGTCAGCCTGCGGACTGAAGGGTCCCGGGTTCGATTCCAGTCAAGGGCATGTACCTTGGTTGCGGGCACATCCCCAGTGGGGGGTGTGCAGGAAGCAGCTGATCGATGTTTCTCTCTCATCGATGTTTCTAGCTCTCTATCCCTCTCCTTTACTCTCTGTAAAATATCAATAAAATATATTTTTTAAAAAAACAACAAAAAAACCCGATAACAGTCAACACAACCATAGCTGTCTGTTGTGAATGAATCAAAATTATACGATCAGCAAAAAAGTATATTTTTTAGTGTGCCACAGAATTTTAGTAATTAGTTTATGTGTGCCATGAGATGAAAAAGGTTGAAAATCACTGCCCTAGTCTGTTGACATAATGCCAGTAAGAAGGACACACATTATCTACGCAATTTTCCTGCCAAAAATGTTTGACCTGAATCTGATAATGTACAATCAGGCAATTTGCTTTCTAGGGGTAAAAAAAAAAGTGGCCTGGATCTTCAAAAATATCAGTCATTAGAATAGGATTAAGACTAGCCCTGCCCAGCAGGCATGGTTCAGTGGTTGAGTGTCCACCTATGAATCAAGAAGTTACAGTTCAATGCCAGGTCAGGGCACATGCCTGGGTTGCAGGCTCAATCCCCAGTAGGGGGTGTACAGGAGGCAGCCAGTCAGTGATTCTCATTGATGTTTCTATCTCTCCCTTTCCCTTCCTCTCTGAAATCAATAAAAACACATTAAAAAAAAAAAAAAAAAGCCCTAGCTGGTTTTGGCTCAATGAATAGAGTGTCACCCATGGACTGAGGGGGTCCTGGGTTCAATTCTGGTCAAGGGCACGTACCTCAGTTGCAGGCTCCATCCCCGGCCCAGGCAACCAATCCATATGTCTCTCTCACATCGATGTTTTTCTCTCTCTGTGTCCCTCCCCCTCTCTTCCATTCTCTCTAAGAATCAATGGGAAAATATCCTTAGGTGAGGATTAACAACAACAAAAGAATAGTCATTAGCAATATTGAATGTAGCTGTCTATCAGAGTGTAACTCCTTCAGACTGTTGTATAATATTCCCTTTTGACTACACCAAGAATTCATTCATTCTTCTCCTGTGTGCATTTGGTTGTTTAAAAATGTTCCTGCCCTAGCTGTTTTGGCTCAGTGGTAGAAAGTCAGCCTGCTGGACTATAGGGTCCTGGGTTCAATTTTGCTCAAGGGCACATTCCCAGATTGCAGGCTGGATCCCCAGTAGGAGGCATGCAGGAGGCAGCCAATCAATGATTCTCTCTCATCATTGATGTTTCTGTCTCTCCCTTCCTCTCTGAAATCAATAAAAATATACGGGAAAAAATTAAAAGTGTTCCTATCAGTGTGCTGCTGTGAACATCACCTGGGCATGAGTTTCTCTCAGTGACACATCTCAGAATGACACACCTGGTTACAGGGTATGTGAATTTCAATTTTACAAGGTAATCCCAAACTGTTTCCAAGGCATTTGTACCAATTTACATGCCCACCACAATGTATCAGAGACCCTTCTGATACACATTCTCTCCAACCCTTAAAGCTGTCAGACTTCTTCACTTCTGCCAACCAAATGGGTAAAATTGTGTCTCCCGTTGTAGTCTTCATCTGCGTTTTCATGGATTCGTGCACCAGTGGGATCCCTCGGCGTAGCCTGCGGGGATCGGGCTGAAACCTCCAGTCCAACACTGCCTCCTGCTCCTGCTCATCCTGGCCCCGCTGCACCTCCTGCTGCCATGGCTCGGTAGGCTTGCTGCCGCTCTGCTGCCGTCTCCAGGCTGTGGCGGCCAGCTGTGAGCCCTGCGTCTGGCGCCTGTCGGTCAGCTGAGAGATACTCCCACTATGGGAGCGCACTGACCACCAGGGATCAGCTCCTGCATTGAGTGTCTGCCCCTGGTGGTCAGTGCACGTCATAACGACCAGTCGTTCGGTCATTTGGTTGCTTAGGCTTTTATATACACTGAGTGGCCAGATTATTATGATCTCTGAACGCATAATAATCCGGCCACTCAGTGTATATAGTGTGTGTGTGTGTGTGTGTGTGTGTGTGTATTAGAGGCCCAGTGCATGAATTCGTGCATGGGTGGGGTCCAGCCAGCCTGGACAGGGGGAGGGGACACAAGCGGTTGGCCGGCTTGCCTGCTGGTCGAATTCCTGGTCAAAGGGACAATTTGCATATTAGCCTTTTATTATATAGGAATACACAGAGTGGCCAGATTATTATGTGTTCAGAGATCATAATAATCTGGCCACTCAGTATATATAGATGTTATGTTATACACTGGCTGATTTTTTTGAAAAGGTTTTACCAGTTATTCTGTTATTCCCAATAAAAGCCAGCGAAAGGAACACAGCCACAGAGAAAAAAAGGACTGTCTCCTTGCTCAGTATAGTTGGTTCTTCTATAGAATGGATTATGATTTTACTGTCATGCTGTGTGTTACTTATTGATATGCATTCCAAAATGGTTTTTTTAAAGTTTTGTAAGGTTAAGAAATCAATTTCCTATAAAGCAGCAGTGACAGTCTGACCTTTCCTTCATTCAAATGGCTTTCAATGAAAAGCTTTTATCTAAACCAGGATTTGCACAAAACATGATTTCAGCTTTAAGTGGATTCCATTTTTCTCCATTTTTGTCTGGGAAATGATGTAACAACAGCAAACATGATTCATGGTAAAGTGGATGCTAACTGACTCATTTTTATTATAAAGGGATGACATTCAAGTTGTAGATGTTTCACACAGAACCAGGTCATTTGCAGATTCAGATTCCTTTACTGTTAGTTACTATGAGGCAGCACGTTGATGATAACATAATTCTTGTTTTGATTCTCTAATATGTCTGTTGACAGAATTGATTTGAAACATATCTATAGATTCAAGTCTGTAGTCCAGGGCCATAAAATTAAGGTGGATTCTTTCCTTTCATTATTCAAACATTAATGAGATTTTAAAACCCATTTCTCTAAAACGAGGTCACCTAGCTGTCATCAAGTCCATGGCTCAGGGCTTGGCTGGAGGTAGGGTGACCAACAATCCTGGATTTGCCTGGGATTGAGGAGGTTGTTGGGTCTCCTGACTCTCCATGCTAAAATGGGGAAATTCCAGGCAAACCAGGTTGAACTGGTTGCCCTGTTTGGAGGCTAAGTGGTCAGCTCAAGGCTGGGCTGAGTTTGTTCAGGAAGGCTTCCTGGAGCAGGTATTTCCCCTTCCCCCACAATGGAGCCTTTCACTGTTCATGGAAACCAAGGAACAGACAGAAATGTAAATGCTAACTAGGCAACATGGAAAACCTACCAAATGCTTCCCCACCATCTTGGAAAATATCTGCACTCAGTACCCATGTGTAAACCACATAAAAACTTCACAAATCCCTCAGGCATGGCAATAATCAGCAACCATGATTTTGAAAGCCAGTTTCTTCTTCAAAGAAGGTTCTGTCAGGCAGTTGGCCAGAGCATAATGTGTCTTTCTTTTCTTTTTTCTTAATATATTTTTTATTGATTTTTTTACAGAGAGGAAGGGGGAGGAATAGAGAGTTAGAAACATCAATGAGAGAGAAACATTGATCAGCTGCCTCCTGCACACCCCTTACTGGGGATGTGCCCGAAACCAAGGTACATGCCCTTGACTGGAATCGAACCTGGGATCCTTCAGTCCGCAGGCTGACGCTCTATCCACTGAGCCAAACCGGTTAGGGCATAATGTGTCTTTCTAGAAGGCTGTTTGCTGAGTCCCCATCCTTTTGACCCATAGACAGAAACAACCTCAGGGAAATCCCATTGCTACTGTCGTCATTACTTTACAAGATTGCAGAGCTCAAGGAACTCATAGAAAACTCAGCCGCTGCTATTGGTGCAGCTGTGAAAACAGGCAGTGCTCACCAGCATCTCTACATGCCTACTAGAATAAAGTTAGGACGCTTCCACAACTCACTCTCACCCACATCCAATCCACTGACAAATCCTGCTGTCCCTATCTCCTAAATATATTCAAAATCCAATCACAACCACCTGCCCTCCACCATCCTGACCTAAGCCAGAGTTGCCGCTGCCAGATAGATCTGGTCTCCCTGCTTCGTCCTCATCACTCTACAAGCTACTTTCAGGAGGGCAGCCACATACTGTACAAATGGGTTATAATATGCAGTTTATTCCACGCCTCCACGAAAACCCGATGAGGACTTCCCATCCCACTGTGAGTGAGAGGCCAAGGCCTTACAATGATCTCCATGATCCGCCCGTCTTTCTGACCTTTGCCCCACACTCATGCTGCTCCAGCCTCACTGACCTCCAACGTTCAGCACAAGGAGGCCCCGCCTCTGCACCTACACTGCTCCCTGCTGGAGCACTTCCCTAAGATATCACATTGGGGATAGAGGGGGAGAAAAACAAACAATATGTCACAGGGCCCACTTCTCACTCCCTTCGGTGGGTCACCTCTCAGTGACATCCTATTTCAAAGGCCCCTGCCTTGGCCCTGGCCGGGTAGTTAAGTTGGTTAGAGCATCATCACAATATGCCAAGGTTGTGGGTTCAATCCCTGGTCAGGGCACATATAAGAATCAACCAGTGGCCCAGCCAGCGTGGCTCAGTGGTTGAACTTATGAACCAGGAGGTCACGGTTCAATTCCTGGTTAGGGCACATGTCCAGGTTGTGGGCTCGATCCCCAGTGTGGGGCATACAGGAGAAAGCTGGTCCATGATTCTCTCTCATCACTGATGTTTCTCTCTCTCTCTCTCCCTCTCCCTTACTGCCTGAAATCAATATATATACTAGAGGCCCAGTGCACAAAATTCATGCACGGGTAGGGTCCCTAGGCCTGGCCAGCAATCAGGGCCGATTAGGGCCTTCTGGCTGCCAGCTGAGATCTTCCTTCATTCCACACCGCCCCCTGGTGGTCAGTGCACATCAGAGCAAGTGGTCGAGCTCCTGGTCTAACTCCTGCCCGAGGGGACAGTTTGCATATTAACCTTTTATTATATAGGATTAAAAAAAAAATCAACCAATGGATGCATAAATAAGTGGAACAACAAATTGATGTTTCTCCCTCTCTCTCTCAAAAAAAAAAAAAAAAAAAAAAAAAAAAAAAAAAAAAAAAAAAGGCCCTGACTCTGCTTTCTCTTTCTTGCTTGACTTTTCTCCTCTGCACTTGTACCCATCAGGCTCATCTGTATTTTCTCACTTCTCTGTTTATTGCCCATCTGCCCCTATTAGAATGTAAGCTCCATGAGGCAGGTGTTTTGTTCAAAGCTGCACCCTCAACACTTTATCCACACCTGGTCTAGTAGGCACTGAACAGCTGTTTGCCACAATATCGAAGGGTTTATGGAAGTGACTAAAGTAACATCACAGGCCAGGGCAGATACCAGCTGGCTTCCCATTGTGTTTCTTGCCTTTTCTACCAAATTTCCTCAGTTACCAAATCTATAACCCTCCTTTTCTTAGTGTTTCCAAAATGTTTATTTTATAAATGCCCCCAGAAAAATGTGGCACTTGCAGATGGCTGGTTGTTGTTGGGCCTCCATCTTTTATCCAGATTCACTGCTTCTTCCCACAGCTGCCTAGCTCAGTAACCCCTCACAAAGAGGTTGTCCACCTTCAGTGCCTGTCTGCAGAAGCCCAAAAACAGATCAACCACATCTTGCTGGAAACCCTAACTCACACCTGCAATCCTAGCTACTAGGAAGTCTAGGAAATGCAGCTGATAGCTTCCCAGCAACTGCAGTACAAGCTGTTGCACTAGAATGGCATTTTCAAGATTGTGCCTTTAGTCCCCATTAGTGGCCTAGAAATCAATTTATTGGAACCAGCACAGAATTTCCTTTTTTTAAATCCTTATCCAAGGATATTTTTCCATTGATTTTTAGAGCGAGTGGAAGGGAGGAAGGACGGGGAGAGAGAGAAAGAGAAACATCAATGTAAGACACATGGGTTGCCTCAGACACAACCCTGCCCCTACCGGGGCCAGGGATCGAACCTGCAACAGAGGTACCTGCCCTTGACTGGGAATCAAACCCTTGACCCTTTGGTCTACAGGCTGACACTCTAACCACTGAGCAAATTGGCCAGGGCTCTTTTCTTTTTTAAGTGAAAGTGAGTTTATTAGTGAAGCAGTGAGACACAGAATGGGCTACTCCACAGACAGAGCAGCCCAAAATTTTTTCTAGTGAAATGGAATAGATTAGAAAATGTCAGAGTGTACTGTATGTCCTAAGGATAAGTACTGTTTCATGAATATTTCTGTCTAGTCCTCAACCCAGAACTATTAAGTCAGACTTTCTCAGCACATCAGACTTTTTAAAAACTCCCCAGTGAACTCGAATGTGTGGTCAGGAATAAGAGCCACAGATGTCTGATTTTGTTCTTTTGTTCTTAGAGAATTGGTGGTTCTGTACCCGTTGTTTTAGGCCAGCATCTGGCTACCCTGAGTCAGGTCTTGGTACAGAAGGCCAGGCTTTCCCTAGATTCCATCTGCATCAAAATGCATCTTTCTCATGACCAGGGATCTTCTCTTTCTCTCTTCCTGCTTCGAAACCCACTCTTCTTGGGGGCACCTCTCAAAGCCCCTGCTTGCCACCCACTGACTGCTGAAACCTTGCTCTGCCTGTGACTGGATGGCCCACATCCCCAAGCTTCCTGGATGACTTCAGCAGCTGTGGGGAGGGCTTCCTGAATTTGATCGCTGGGGTTCAGTACGTCAAGCAGACAGGCAAAATACCAAAGCAATTCAGGCCTAAGAAAGAACATAGCTGTTTCCTCAAAAGATCGGGGACAGCTCTGCACCCTGAACGTCAAAGGAGGAAAGCCAGGGCAAGGTCCCTCGTCCAAAGACCTGCTTGTTTTCCATCTGGCCGATGACATGGGGAGGAGGAAGCCTCTCTTTCTGACAAACTGGTGGTTAGTACAGGCAGGGGAAGTGCGCTTGCTGAACTGTCATATCAGATGCCTTCCGGAGCAACATCTGGAGGAGCTGCTTGTGGATGGGGTAGGATAGCCACAAACCCGTTTCCTCCTCAGACTTCCACAGCCTGGCTTCCAACCAGGACTTGGTACACCCCTAGGGTCAGGCACCCCTTGCTCAGTCCCTGGACACAAGATGCAGCCAGGAGTCATAGGTGCTGTTTAGAGCCAATAAGAAGGGGGGCCACTCCTCCCTCCTACTGTTGTCCCCTCCACTAGCCTATTCACCATGAGGAAACAGTAGAACTAGTCTTCTGCAGGACATGAAATGATGAGCAATTTTTTTTAATACTTTCCTGCATTTTCCAGGTTGCTTACAATTGGACGTATATGGAAAACACTAGGGCTTCCAATTTGTGAAATAAATTAATTCAATCTCTTCCTGACAGTCTTTCTTGAGGTTCTGCATGGGAGGACCTGCTACTAAGGATTACTTTAGACTCTGGGAAGAGTCGCAGAGTTCTTAGCCCTGGAGTGACCTGAAGGAACCGAGGACCTATGATGATAACGGCCTGACCTCAGAGACAGAGGTCTAGACGGGCCAAGTAGGACAGAAAGGTATCGTGTGCGTCCATGGTAGATGGGCTCCAACACCAACAAATTTCAGTCCTGAAATCAAAGCCACAGAAGCAGAGACCAGAGAAGCCAGGGCCATGACTTCTTCATTTGCTACGTTGCTAAAAACTTAGCCTCTGGCCTGGAGACACTGGGAGAGAGCAGGCGGGGTCCCAGGACATTGCACAGAGGGAAGCCCTCTGTCTCCTGCAGCCAACTTAGCCTAGAGGCTTGGCACACTCTGTGTTGCAATAAGCATCCAGGCAATTGGGAAGCATCGATGTATGAGTCGAAGTGGGAGGCAATCTCAGTTCACACCCTTCTTTTACAGACAGCTGAGGCCAAGTGCTCTGAAGTGGCTTACTTGAGATCACCATCCAGTTACTGGCACAGGCAGACCTGTCACTCCCTGGACTCTGAGCTCCCAAGCTACTGTTTTGTACACATTCCATTCTTAATGAGGGCCGTGTCCTGCCACACCTCAGAGGCTCCATCCAGCTTCCTCCGTGACACTTCTACTGCATGTGGGTATCTGCCAGGGCCGCTCTCAGAACTGTCCTGGCAAAGGACTAATAAATACTTAGAGACTAACTGATCCGTAAACAGGGCCACATTCCTGCACAAGGAGTGGTCTGGTGTGCAGTCGAACTGGGAGCCACCATATTGGGGGCCCAGCTGATGTGAGAGAGGACCTGAGGTCTTGTGTCATCAGACCACAACTCCTACAGAACAGCAGGCAGGGGTCAGGGCTGGGGACACTGCTCCCTTCTCTGCCCTTCTCCTCCTTGCTCTGTCCCACTGCCTCTGCCTCTCCCACTGCCCTTTTGTGACATCTGTCCCCCTCGTTCATTTTATCCAGCTTTCAACATAAATACATAATTGGGAAGGATGGGAAGACTGGCCTTCCTTACACCCCAAGGTGCTGTTTCCCACACCTCCTGGGGATTGGCTGCAGATATGGAGGAAAGGAAAAGGCAAGGTACTAGTACAAATATGAAGACCCCAGCCCTGCCCTCAGGAAGGTCCCAGTGGCCTGGAAAGTTAGAAGAGAGAATTCACTGCAGAGGATGAAGAGTGTGATGGATGCTTGAACACTTCAAGGATCTACTGGTGTTTTTAGCTCTCTACAAGAAGAAAGCCTGCCTGCATGAGATTCCCCCTGAGCTGAATGAACCAATAAGCAGACTACACCTAGTGCTTGCAGCACCTGTTGATAGTGTTAATGTTGTTCAGGGTTCCCCAAAAGTACCAAAATGGTGACCAAAGTAAAAACCAGAAATGTGTCTGCCTTGCTTACATTTATGGCTTGGTATTGTCTTTATTTTAAATTTTTATGTGGGGAGAGGACCATAATCTTTCAGTGATTATGGTTTTGATTATCTTAATTTGGCTCTGCAACTACCCATTCCAGAGAACTGGGAGTTTTTGACAAATGACCAAGCCCAAGAATTTATGAAGCACTTGCTACCATCTGGCCCTGTAGAAGTATAATATACAGACCCTCCCCCGAATAGCTGACAGATGAACAACCAGGAAATACTTTGAGGACATGTTTGAAACGCTGGTTATAGGACAGGATATACCCACAAGAGCCCCATCTACTTAGATTAGATGGAAAGGGGCAGAGAACACTTGAATTTGAACAGGGCAGTAAGGAATGATGAGAAGCATTCACGTGTGTATATGCACAGGCACGTGCATGCCTATGTAAATGTAGCGTGAAGGATGGTAGGCATTAGGGAGGGTGTGGGTGTGAGAAAAAGCATGTCAGAGGGTAGCAAGAGGTTGCAAAAGCACAGGGTGGCCTTGGGCTAGTGGATGCTAAGGAACACACCTGACCACAGCAGATAATAGGAAAATGTTAGAAGGGTGCAGCTCAATGATGAAAGGCCTGCAAAGACATTGTCAGCTGAGAATTCACAAGATACAAGATAAACCACAGAGGGGAAACCTGGAGATGAAAGGCCCCTGACCAGACACTGAGCCAAAGCCGATGTCCCGCAGTCCCCTTCCTTGGGGAGCATGCTGCAGTCGTGTCAGGGGCAGAGGTCTGAAGTGGCCTAGGAGCCCTGTTCTCATCCAGTAAGCTGGTAGGCCCAAGGGAGGAGAGAGCACCCCAGAACATAGTCTGCCAATGCAGACACTCAGAACAGAGGGCGGTGCCTGGCACAGCAGAGGCGCACAGGAAAGGAAGGAGAGAAGCAAGGACCAGCCCAGCTCCTCCTGCACAGTGTCTTTCAGGATCTGCTCTTTGCACTCCCACTGGAGAGAGAAAAGAAGGAGAGGTCTTAGTTTGGAATCTAGAACTGTTGAACTCTGTGTGATTGAGTTCTCGTTGCAAGCAACTGACCTGCAGGAATTCCAAAGGGGTTGCTTCCCCTTTAATGGCACAACTTGTTTTTCCCTACGTTCCCTGGGCATCCCTGGAACCTTGTGACCAGAAGGGGACTGATCAGCTCACTGTGCAGGTGTGGCCTGACATCTGGCTGGTTTATCAACCCCACCACACCCGCCAGGAGCTATGTGCTCAGCACCTGACAGCTGTGTTCTGAGTGACCTCAAAAGAAGCAGAGGCCAGCCATCTTCATGTGCAGGCCCATCTGGGTCTGTCTGCATACATCTCTCAATGATCCAGATGAATCAGGCATCTATGTCTATCCCTCTACTTGATTCTCACTAGAGAAAAGTTTCTGGTTCATAATGTGACCTATCATCCTGTATGGTTTCTGCCTGACATAAATGATGTCCTATCATTGCGGTCTGTGCTGAAAAGTCAGAATTCAGACATCCAAGTCCCAGCTCTAGTTAGCACCCAGTATGATGAAGGAACTTAGAAAAGTTATGCATAACTTTCTAAGCCTTACTTCATTTTTACAATGGAAATAATAACACCAGCCACATCAGAGGGCAGTTGTGAGGATAAATGAACACATATAAGGCAGCACAGCACTTAGGACTTGGAAGGTGCTCAGTAAGTGTTAGTTTGCTATCTTATTGTTATTTAGTTAGAACCTCCACCTGCTAGTTGCCTGACCCTTCCGAAGGTGGGGGTGTGCAAGAATACTTGGGGCACGGCCATCTGAAGACATTTTTATAGGTTTCTTGTCCTGAAAAGGGACATCAAGAATTTAGTGAAGACCCCCCAATCTCTGAGCAGAGCCACTCCTAAATGACCTGAAAAATCTATCTTATTTTTAAAGCTCTCTTCTCTTAGAGGAACTGCCTTAACTTCCCTTCACAACTAGTTTCCAGCTTCTAAAAAAATACATTTTTATTAATTTCAGAGAGGAAGGAGAATGAGAGAGCGATAGAAACATCAATGATGAAAGAGAATCATTAATCATCTGCCCTCTGCACACCCCACATTGGAGATCAAGCCCACAACCCGGGCATGTGCCCTTGGTGGGTGGTGGTGAGTGGAGTTGGCCGGGTTCCAGCTATTTTTTTTTTTTTAATTAATCCTCACCGAGGATATTTTTCCATTGATTTTTGGGAGAGTGGAAGAGAGAGGGAAGGTCAGAGAGAAATATCAATGTGAGAGAAACACTTATTGACTGGTTGTCTCCTTCATGGGCCCTGACCAGGGCCGGGGCCAGGGCAGAGCCTGCAACCGAGGTACGTGACCTTGACCAAGGGACCCTTTGGTTCGCAGGCCAACTCTCCATCCATTGAGCAAACTGGCAGGGCTCCAGCTTTTTTTTTTTTTTTAAATTCTCACCTGAAGATATGTTCTTATTACGTGTTTTTTTGTTTCTTTTGTGTGTGTGTTTATTCTAGAGAGAGAGAAAGAAACATGGATGGGTTGCCTCCCATACCAGCCCCGACTGGTACCAAACTCACAACCTGGGTATGTGCCCTGACTAGGAATCAAACTTGCAACAGGATAATGCCGTAACTCCTGAGCAACACAGGCCAGGGCTAGTTTCCAGTTTTAATCACCCCCTTCATGACCTTTCTCCCAGAGTCTCATTCTTCCTGCCCCCATCTGTTCTCACAAATTTCCTTCTTGTTTCACGCAAGGACATTTCCTTCTTCTTACTCCAACCAATCTAAAAACCTACTTCTTCCAGCAGCCTGGCTGAGGATCCAACTGTGTTCCCCAACTACAACCACTATCACCCTGGAACCAGCCAAGAAGAGACATGAGCATGAGCGCAGTGCTTACATTTCATCCCACCTGCCTGCTGGGAAGGTCAGTGCCAGCTGCAGCCCGGGCCAGTCTCAGCCACCACCAGCCATTCCATTCATGCTACACAGTTTCTGCCTGACATTATCATAGCACTGTGCGCCATGTTGGAGAGGCCGAAAGGTCTAACTTCAGGGAGGGAATTGCCAAGTCTGTCTTATTGACCCAGCACCTAGTGTATGCCTGGTGCATAGCAAGGCATTCATTCTAGAGAATGAATGAATGAATGAGTCCCTCCCAAAGTCTTACTTGTCAAGACACAGAAACACAGCATGGGAAGGGAATTAACAGTTAATTAAGCTTCAAGAAGGTTAGCCAGAAGGAAGTCCTCCATCTGGCTTCCCTTCTTTTTGGGAAGGAACAGCAAAATTTTTTCATTTCTTATTTTTTTAATTACTTTTTTTCAATCCTCACCCAAGGACACGTTTTTTTTTTTGTTTTTTTTTTTTGTTGTTGTTGTTGTTTTGTTTTTTTAAATATATTTTATTGATTTTTTACAGAGAGAAAGGGATAGGGATAGAGAGTTAGAAACATCGATCAGCTGCCTCCTGCACACTCCCCACTGGGGATGTGCCCGCAACCAAGGTACATGCCCTTGACCGGAATCGAACCTGGGACCCTTCAGTCCGCAGGCCGATGCTCTATCCACTGAGCCAAACCAGCCAGGGCCCAAGGACACGTTTTTATTGATTTTAGAGAGAGAGGAAGAGAGAGAGAAAAACATCTATGTGAAAGAGAAACATCAATTGGTTGCCTCCCATACAAGCCCTGACCAGGGATCGAACCTGCAACCTGGGTATGTGCCCTGACTGGGAATGGAACCCACAACCTTGTGGTGTATGGAAGGATGTTCCAACCAACTGAGTCACTGGGCCAGGGCCTTAAATTACTTTTCTGAATAGCCAATGCATTCATATAGTTAAAAATTCAAAAAAATATATAATTTCCAACCCTTGGAAGTCATTAACCACCCGGAGCCTCAGTTTCTTCACTGGCCAAATGGGCATTTGAATAGGGATGGCTGTGGTGGGACTGGTGAGACGGTGCACAGAAAAGCAAACACTTAGCGAGGTGAGATCTGCACAGACAAGGAAGGTGGATTCTGAAGTCTCCACCATCTGACAGTTGCAGGAACAGGGTGCTACATCACCCTCACAGGCAGAACTTTCCACCTCTAGGCAGCTCCAGGTGATGTCTCATCACCATATTGAATAAGCCCGTCTCCCTGGAATTTCTACTGTGCTTGCTTCTAAATATATCAGCACCCAATGAAGTGGAGGATGGTTCTGCCTTGGACTCGAAATCCTCCAGAGTCCCCACCCTGGCTTGGCCTCCAGAAAACCCAAGGACTGTTTCTCACACCCTGGGAGATTCAGAAATCAGCATCCACAGAATGAAGGGACAGTATTTTCCTCTTCATGCAGCAAAGTTCTCTTCAGATTAAAAAAAGACAAACGAAAAAGCTTACCATGGTTGGCAGTGTGCAAATGTTTCGTCCTGTGTGATATAATAATACACTAAAATATGCCGTCATAAAGTGAAATTTTCATACATAAAAATAATCTAACAGCCTAGTTGTTTGATCCTTGCTGCATAAGGGTTCCCAGAGTGCTGGCTAAAGTAAACAGGCATCTTTGCCTTCTAGTGTTTGCCACCAGAGACCTCAAGGACACAGTGGGCAGGGGAAGGGTTCAACTCCACGGAGAAATGACCATTCATACTGCTGGTAAATGAGGTCAGGTGGGGGCTCGGAGAGAACCTCCCAAGACAAGGTGCCATGTTATATATGGAATAATGGAGACATTGAGGACAGTAACCATGGGACTAAACGTCATCAGCTGACTGAGGACCTGACAGAGCTCAACTTCACTGTCCTTAGCTGTCTCCTTCCTTCTCACCACCACCTGCCAACGGGACAGGAAGTGCCAACCATCCCCCTTCACAACCAGGAGCTCCGTAGTAATGGCACCTTAGCAACCACTGTTTAAGGGACAAAGGGCAATATGGTGCCACGGCAACTGTAGCACTAACCTGACAATCTGAATTATGAGAGAAGTGAGGAGAGGGCAAGAAAGGTGGGGTGGAGGGAGCAGGGAGCAAGCTCACAGCATGGTCCCAGGATCCAGGTCCCAGGTTCCCAGAGTCAAGGCTTCCTTTCAGTTCTCACCTCAGTTGTACTCAAGTGGGGGTAGGGAAGCTTTGGGTCTATAATGAGTCACCAGAGGCCAAGCCGCTCTCAACACAAATAGAAAAAGCAGAGGAGTCAGATAGTTCTGACTGAAAAGTAAATTTGCATCTCCCTCCCTATTCCAAGGCTCCCACCCCAGCTCTACAGTGCCTCGGGAGCAGCAGGGCCGCCATGCCCTGCCCGTAAATCGTCCAAATACCAGGGCGACCCCTATCCAGGCAGGGACCATGGGAGCATCTGGGACTTTCTGGCAGACCTTGCACACACAACCACCACCCCGTGCTGAGGAGAAAGCGCCAGTGAAACGCCTAAATGCCTCCTCATCACCTAGGCAAGGCCTGCAGGTGCGCCAGGTGGGGCGCTCCAGGCAGGGTGCCCTGCACACCGAGGAAGATCGTGCCAGAGGGCACCTTCCTACTCCAGGCCGGACTCACCTCGCTAAGTGTTTGCTTTTCTGAGCACCGTCTCACCAGTCCCCACACAGTCATCCCTATTCAAGCGCCCATTTTGCCAATGAAGAAACGGAGGCTCCAGGTGTTTGGTTACATGACTTCCCACGGATCGAAGGTGGGAAAGGGAGAAGACGGGACTCACACTCAGATTTGCATTCCGCACCAGCCGCGGCCCCAGTCCCCTAGTCCCCCTCCTAGACTCAGACGGCAATCAGCGCGCGCAGCCGGGTCGGGCGCTGCGAAGATCCCGCCACTGCAGAAGCCCCAGCTGTTCCCTCCGGAGAACCCTCTTCCACCTGCATCTCGGAACTTGAGTGGAGCGCGACTGAGGGGGACTCGCGCCCAGCTCTGCACACCGTCTCCGGCACCCGGGGTCCGCCCGCGAGCGGCCTGAGGGGCGGCGCTGGCCAGGAGGTCGATGCGGGGCTGGAGCCGGGAACGCGGAGCCAGGGCGGGGGTAGTTCGGGACCCAGAAGGGCAGTCCTGGCCCGGAGGCAACAACGCGGCGCACGGTCTTGGCATCGCCTGCGGCCGCCCCCGACCCGGGCGCGGGCTGTTCACCTGGCCCGCGTAGGTTTCCCGTCTGCTTTCGGGAGGGACCCCGCCTACCTTTTCGGAACGGCATCGCGGAGGCGCGCTCCCCGCAGGACGGGCCTGGGACACTGACGCCGGGCGACGTCCAAGTACCAGCCCCTCGACTCGGGGGCGCCTGCGGGCGTCGGGCGCAGGACAAGGGAGGGGGAAAGGGACATATTTGGGCAAAGCCCGGGCGCGTCACACACGGAGGAGGAACCCCGCGAGGCGAGGCGGGAAGCGCGGCGGCGGGGCGGGCCCTCGCGGAGACCGCTTAACCCCTGCGCTCCCTGCAGGCCGCGCCGCCAGCGGCCGCCCCCTCCTCCGGAGCTGCGACCTGCTCCTCACGAGGCCACTGAACCGAAAGCAAGCTCCTCCGATCCGGAAGACAACCAGGTCCTTGGGGCTTTTCGAGAACATTATCCCTGGAAGGATTTGGGGAACTTTATCCTGTTTTTATCCTTAGGTTCTCAGGAACATAGGACAGGTACAGAGGACTGCTGAAATGGCTGCTGGGCTCGAAGTGAAATTACATCAAGGCTGGAGGGGTACCCCAAAAGTACATCTGTGATAGTCACCCTGGCCACTCGTTCAAAATCCTTCCTTCTCCCTCTTCTCTTGCCCGGCTTTATTTTTCTCTTGTTCATTGCTCTTTCTCTCCAACGAACATAGAGCAGTACCTCACACACAGGTCAATAAATATGTTAATAATAATAATAATAATAATAATAATAGGACTTAAAGAACTCTAACCTAGAGAAATAGGAGACAGATCATCCCTCTCATTCCTACTTATTTTGCCTCTGTGAAGGCCAATACCTGAGAAAATGCTTTACCATTTGGTGGGCTCAAGTGTCTCAAAGGCAGGTCACCTTTCCAGTCAGGTAACTGTTACTTCCTTTGAAAAGCACTGTTTTATATTGCAATTTGAAAAAAATAACGTTAGGAACAACCTTCTGATCTAATATTTAAAGCACCCATGTCCATCTTTCAATGTAGTGGGGGAAAAACATCCGGGTGAGCTGAAAAGTCAGAACCAGTGGTTGGGTTTTTTTTAATCATTTCTTTAAAAAAATAATTATATATATATATATATATATATATATATATATATATATACATATATATATATATATATATATATATATATATTATTGATTTCAGAGAGAAAATGAGGAGAGATAGAAACATCAATGATGAGAGAGAATCATTTATTGGCTGCCCCCTACATGCCCCCCACTGGGATCAAGCCCACAACCCGGGCATGTGCCCTGACCCAGGAATTGAACTATGACCTTCTGGTTTGTAGCTCGATGCTCTCCCACCGAGCCACACCAGCCAGGCGGTGATGAGAGTTTTTTGTATGCTAATGAGATGACTGGGGGGCGGGGGGAGGTTAGCTAGCTTCAGGATGGGGTTGGTGGAAGACCAAGTATGATTAGAGGGTTGGAACTTTCAGCCTCTCCCCATCTCCCGGCAGGGGAGAGGGGCCAGAGATGGTCAATGATTTAGTCAATCATGACTGTGTAATAATACCTCAATGAAAAACCCTAAATGATGGAGTTGGGAAAGCTCGGGGTGTTACGCTCTATGCAACTCTACCCTCTTACCTTGCCCTACTCATCTCTTCCATTTGGCTATTCCTCTATAATAAGCTGATAATAGCAAGTAAAGCACTTTTCTAAGTTCTGTAAGCCTCTCTAGCAAATTATTGAACCCAAAAGGAGGGAGTTGTGAGAATCTCCAACTTTGTCACCAAGTTGGACAGAAGAGTGGGTAGCTTGAACACACAATCCTTGCAACTGGCATCTGAAGTTAGGGTAGTCTTTTAGAACTAAACCCTTGACCTGTATGTAGGGTCTGAGGTTACCTCTGGGCAGTTAGGGCCAGAACTGAATTGAATTGTTAGATACCCAGTTGGTGTCAGAGGGCTAGAGAACTGGTTGTTGGTGTGAAAAAACCCACACATTTGGCATCAGAAGTCTTGTAAGTGAAAACATTTCAGACTCATGTAGTCTGAAAGCTCCACATCCTGGGTAGGGAAAAGAACATGGGACTCATCACTGTCGTGTTTCTGGTCCATGTTTAGTGAGCAGCCCTCTCAGATTGTTGTTGTTTAATAACCTGGGGAATATTTATTATTTTACTACCAAATTAGCTGACAAGGATTGATGTCAACATTTAATAACTCCAGTGTTTCTGCTTGTCCCCCGCAGAAGGGAGGAAACAATGAGGCAAATTCACATAGAGATAAGAGAGTGGCAGGGAAATTAGATTTGCTGAAGTGACAGCCGTACCTGTTGGGGACATGGGCTGGAGTAGTGGGACATGGCCTTCAGGGTTTTGATGTGGAGAAAAGATATGAAGTAATTTTAAATTGAGACTATACTCCCAGGTTCTGTCAACAATATAGTATGAGGCATAGAACCAAGTAATTTTATCATTATTCACCAAACTTTCAATTGTGTCTGCTAACATTGTTCTCAGTTTAATGGACTATTGATTTAACACTGCTCCTGTCCTGGGGAGCTCTTACCATATCAAAGTGTTGTTGAAGTCTAGCCTAATTGCTAGAACCCCTCCTGAGGGCTGCCTAGCCAGGCTAGTCTTCCTCCCACTTCCTCCAGGTCCCTGTTTATCCTCATTTTAGAATGGTCACCACCAATAGCATAATCAGGTCATCTGAGGTCCTGCAAACAGAGGTGCTCAAATTTGTGGGGAGGCGAGCAAGCTGGAGGGCTGGTTAAACAGATCACTGGGCTGCAGCCCCATTTTCTGATTCAGTAAATCTGGCATGGGGCCCCAAAATTTGCATTTCTCACAAAGTTCCAGGTGATACAGAGGTAACTAGTTCTCCTAGTTGCAGAGGGCACTTGGAGAACCAAAGAGGAAAGGGGAACTCCTCTGTGAGGTGAGGGCAATGGAGGAACAAGAACAGACCTGGAGCTCCTTTGATCCAGGGCAGGAGCACCCTTCTTCCTGGGCATGGGTGCTGGCTGAGTGCTTCCTGCCCTGGCTCTTGGGGCAGGACGTGCCCAAGGCCACTGCCTCTGGTTTTCTTGCTGCAGGCAGAAAAGGGCCTTCTTCCCAGATTTATTTTCTAGTTCAGAGGCCAAAGGCTTTCATGCTTTCTCCAAAGGAAGGGTAACCCTCAAATAGGAAGATATCTGATACTCTTTACCCTCAGAAACTGGTCCTCACCACAGCCTTTCCTTAGCCAGGTATTTGGGTATTTTTTACATTTCCCAGACTTATTGGTGTCCCTCGTTCGGGCGTCATAATGCCGGGGTTCTTTTCCCAGCCTTACTAAGGGTTCAGCATTCTGGAGAAAGGGGCTGCGCGTAGATGATTAAAGAATCCGGAAATGAGAGATAATTTTGAAAGGCATTGGGGGTCAGAGGATCTTCAGCTAAAGGAGCTAAAGACTCCTACCTTGACCAAGGACCCGTGCTTTTATTCAACACAATCTGTCCTAAGGCAAGGTGAAAATAATACACTTCAAAGGGTAGGGTTACAGAAGCATTGTCAGTTTGGGGAATAGCCTACAGCTGTTCAGGTGTTTGGCCAACAGGAGGCAATAAAATGCCCTGAGCTGTCTGGCAGTTAACAATCTTACTCAGGTTTGGGGGAAGTGCTGTTTAGCCGTTTCCAACAGGTAAACTACTTTTGACTCAACCCTGTTGAGCTCCCCAAGCTTCACCAATCTTTTGGTGAAACTCTTATAATTATTACATGCTGGAATTGGTTCCCGGCACAGCCTTTCCTTTCTAATGACTGAATGTAAGGTTTTGTCTCCAATGAAGGGATTCCAGGCCAAAGAAGGGGCTGAGCGCCTTTTCATGGGGGTCAGGAACAGGTAGGAAAGAGTGTGTGAAGGAGGAAGAGAGGAGGAGGAGGGGTGGGGAGGGGGTAGCAGGGCCCATCAAGGACTTGACAGCTCCACCCCCACCTCTGCTAGACTTCCTTGTGTGGAGAGTCCAGCTGCTGTCTCCACTGCCCTGGCTCCCACTGCCTGGCCATCTCCCCACTCTATGCCCCTCCACGTGGTATGGTTCCAGTGGTTTCAAGTTCCTGCTGCCTTAACCTTCCCAGCTCCTAGGGGTTTGCCCAAAGGCAGACCTACAGCCAACCTTAGGGTAGGGTGCAGGCAAAGGGCAGGGTTGGGGAGGAGGATCTGTGCTTATTGTGCTGTGTGACATACCCCCTGGAGCCTCAATATTTTGACTATAAAATAGGGACAGCGAATCCCTGCAGGCCCTAGACCACCATACTCTGGGTCAAGGTAACCTCCGTGGTCGCTGTGGGGAGCCGGGCACAGCTAGACACGTGTGACCATGTGGCATCAGCTTGCCCGCACCAGTGTGCCTCTCCTACAGGTGCCTTTATCAGGTTCTTGGGCAGTCCCACCCACCGGTGCTGGCCTAAAGACGCTACTCTTGGTGCCAATTTTCGAGGATGTTTCCATTCCTGAAAGGCCCAAGCTTAGATTTGTTGAAAGGATTTGTGCCAAAGTGCAAAGGGAACCTAAGAACTTGCGTGACATACGGGGACCTTCAACTGAAGATATTGAGTTCACAGAAGGCAATTTTGCAGTCTTGGCACTGGGTGGTGGTTACCTCCACTGGGGCCATTTTGAAATGATGCACCTGACGACCAACCGCTCTATGGACCCCAAGAACATGTTTGCTTTATGGCGAGTACCAGCCCCTTTCAAGCCCATCACCCCCAAGGGTATGGGACAGCGTATGGGGGGCGGCAAAGGCACCATGGATCACTATGTGACTCCTGTGAAGACTGGCCACCAGCTTCATAGTAGAGATGGGCAGCTGTGAATTCAAAGAGATACAAGGTTTCCTCCACCAGGTTGCCCACAAGTTCCCCTTGCCAGCAAAGGCTATGAGCTGTGAGACCCTAGAGAAGATGCGGAAAGATCAAGAGGAACGAGAGTGTAACAATCAAAACCCCTGGACCTTTGAGTGCATGGCCACTGCCAACATGCTAGGGATGCAGAAAGTACTGAGCCCCTATGACCTGACCCAGAAGGGGCAATACTGGGGAAAATTCTACCTGCCTGAATGTGTGTAGTGAGAATATGAGAAATAAATGTACAGAGAGAAGGAATCTACATTTTTGTTCTCCTCAGTTACCCTGAAAGTCTGGGTAGCTCTGATATCATAACCAAGGAGCCGCATATGAGTGCTGTAGATGAAAGTGCATTATATTTATATTAAATAAAATTTCAGTATCACCTCTGGCTAAAAAAAAATAATAGAGACAATGCATTCTTCATGGATTGCTCTGAGGATCTGATGAAATATGTTTGCCTAGAGCACAAGTGCTCAATAAAAGGCAGCTGCTGTTATTAGTAGTATTAATATTATTAGAGCTGGAAGCAGGGAGAGGGTTCCTGGATGGTGAATGGGAAGGGTCCCAGAAGAGGAGGATTGATGGGAGCCCCTGTGAGGGCACAGGATGGGAGCACGTGGGCTGGACCAAGGAAATGTAGGGGCTGAGGTTCAGTGGGGTCAAGTGAGGCAAGAGAAATCCAGCTCCTTGACTGTCTTTTACCAAAATGTGATTCTGAGTGTGTGTGTGTGTGTGTGTGTGTGTGTGTGTGTGTGTGTGACTATGAAAGGATGAATGATCCATAGTATCAAAGAAAACTACAAACATTTAGAATAGTTGGACACAGTAACTCATAGATCCTGGTTTAGAGGAAACAGATCTTTCAGGGTTGGAGATGACCACAGGACATCTGTGGCACCAAAAAATAATCACTTTGCTGAGGTCCCAACCAATGACAGAGGCATGTCCAAAAGACACGGGCCAACCTGAAAGGGCTCCTCTGGGACAATCATGAAAGAAATGGATTGTGACCCATAAGCTAAAATAAGAGCCCATGCATCCATATTGACATAAACAAATAATTGGTAGAGGAAGGAAAGCTCTTCTCTACAAATTCTAGAATTTATAGAATTATTAGAATTCTAGCTAATAAATGTAGAAGAAAAGTCACCATTTGGCAAATGCCACAGTAATAATTATTTTATAGGAGAATCATTGTGTATGCTAAAATTAGTAAAATATGATGAGAAACAGGATATTAACAGCCTCACAGAATCTCTCACAAGGTAATTATTAATCACAAAGGGGAAAATGGTAACTTTACAGTAAAGAATCCTGGCAGCCACCTTAACCAAGTGATCAAAGTTAATGGACCAGGAATGGACCAAGTCAGCATCATGTGCCTCTTGATATAAGGCACTGAGATGGACACACGATATCTGTAATATTCTTGCCAAAAAAATGAATAACCTGACTTTAGTCATGTGAAAACATGAGACACCTAAAATAAGGGCCATTCTACAAAATAACTTAGCAAGTACTTCTTCAAAAATGTCAAAATCATGAAAGACAAAGAAAGACTAAGAGAGTGTTCCAGACTAAAGGAGACTAAAGAGGCATAATGACTAAATGGAATATGTGATTCTGGGTTGCAAACTGAACCACAAAAGGGAGTTTATAGGACAGCTG
Organism: Plecotus auritus; assembly: GCF_963455305.1. Lineage (NCBI taxonomy): Eukaryota > Metazoa > Chordata > Mammalia > Chiroptera > Vespertilionidae > Plecotus > Plecotus auritus. The sequence continues at coordinate 159,291,496 of NC_137770.1, forward strand.
GTGAAATTTGTTTAGTATTGTACCAATATTAATTTCCAAGTTTTGATTACTGCACTGTGGTTATGTAACATTTAAGAAGTTGAGGTGAAGGGTATATGAAAATTCTTTGTACTCTTTACAACATTTTTGTAAGTCTGTAATTCAAAATGAAAAATTTAAAAAAATTAAATTGTAATTGTAGTTTTCTCACCAAATGAGAAAACTCCCAAATTGATTTGGCTGTGTAACCAGCTACTAATTACTGTTACTGATGGAAATTGCCTAATTTCCAGGCCACATAATGAGGAGCATTAACATAAATTTAGTGGCTTAAAATACCACACGTTTATGCTTGCAATTCTGTAGGTCAGAAGTCACACAGCAAGACTGAATTCTCTGTTCAGGGTTTCATGAAATCAAGGTGTTGGCTGGGCTGAGAAAAACCTGCTTCCACGCTCATTCTTATTGGCAGAATTCAGTTCCTGTGGTTGTAGTAATAAGGTCCCCATTTCCTTGCTGCTGTCAGCAGGGGCTACTATCAGCATCCAGAGGCTGCCTGCATCCCTTGCCATATGGCTCCTCCATCTTCATGTCAGCCAGGCTGAGTCCTTCTCATGCTTTGAACTCTGATTTCTTTTCAAACCAACCAGAGAAAACTCTGCCTTAAAGGACCCAGGCCACAAATTAGGAATCTTAATTACATCTGCAAATCCAGCAGTACTTAGATTAGTGTTTGACTAAATAACTGGAAAAGGTGTTATGTGCAACAGGCCCGGGAATCTTGGGGGCCATATGACAATCCTGCCTACCACAGAGAGTAATTTCTTAAACCAAATACATGGATATGAATTGACAAGCAGCTATGCGCGAGGGAGTGGGAAATGGACTGCAATGAGGACATGGGCTGCCCAATGCCCCCCGAGTCAGTCTGACCTGATTCAGCTAAAGGTTGATTCTCAGAGAGGGCCGCCTTTCTCTCCTAATAATCCTCTTATTATTTATTTATTTATTTGTTTGTTTGTTAATTCTCACCTAAGGATATTTTTCCATTGGTTTTTAGAGAGAGTGGAAGGGAGGGTGAGAGACAGAAAAAACTTCAATGTGAGAGAGACACATTGATTGGTTGCCTCCCACACATGCCCCTACTGGGCCTGGGGATCGAGCCTGCAACTGAGGTACTGTGCCTGTGACTGGAATCAAACCCTTGACTCTTTAGTCCATGGGCTGACGCACAATCCACTGAGCCAAACCAGCTAGGCTAGGGCAATCCTCCTATTTAAACTCGACTTCTGTGTGCAGCCCTGACTGTATTGGAATGTAATTATCCTCCCTTTCTGTTGAATTTTCAGAAATCAGGATTTAGTTTCCAGGAGGCAATTCTTTTTTTATATTTAATTTTTATTAATTGATATTTTTGGGGGGAAGGAGAGAGAGAGAGAGAGAGAGAGAGAGAGAGAGAGAGAGATTTGTTCCACATGCATTCATTGGTTGATTCTTGTATGTGCCCTGACTGGAGATCGAACCCACAACCTTGGCCTATCGGGACAACGCTCTAACTAACTGAACTACTCAGGCAGCCCTATAGGAAGCAATTATTTTCAAATCCTTGATTAATGCCCTTGATTCAAAGTCCATGTTCAACTGTCGTTGCAACTTTGCACATACCAAGCAGTTACAACTGGGGCACTTGGGAACATGTGCCCCGAGCCAGACCACTACTAGTCGGGGACAGTTATTCCTTTCTTCCGAAGGAAAGAGGAGCTGAGATGAGGTTACAAAGTCAGTGGTAGGCCTTTGTGAGCTGTTCACAGGGTCTAACTCAGGCCTCTGATACTCCCTGAGCCCAATGATGGGGCTGGATTGCAAACAGAGCCATTGGAAATATCAGAGCTCTAAATGACTCAAAATGTAACGGGCTTGCTCTTCTGAAGCCCATTTCCATCAATATATAATCAGGCCTTTCTTTTTCTTTTTTTAATGTTACAAAGAGCTTTATTTTATTTTATTTTTTTCATAACACCCTGACAAATTTTTGACTCAAGCAGAGGCAAACATTCACCCCATTTCCCTGAAGATGGAGCTGGCCTCAGCTAGAGGAAGTGGTTTGCCCTGGCTGCTCAGCCAAAGGCAGATCAGAGACCTAAACCCAGGCCTCCTGACCAATGCCACTATTCTCACTGTGCCGCACTGCCCTTCTCTAGGGAGCTGTGTCCTCTCCTCCTGTCTTTGTCCTCCGGGAGGGACGTCACAGTCCTCAGAGTGTTAGCTCAGCTGGGACTGAGGGCCATTCAATCCCAATATATTTAGTCTTTTTTTAAAATTGATTTTAGAGAGAAAAAGAAAAGGGGATAAAGAAGGTGGGGAGAGAAAACATCCACTTGTTCTTATTCTTAATGACCTATTTACAGTTAAGGAGCCAGGCTGCCTCTTTCCCAGAAATCAGACTAAACTTCTCAGGCCAAGTGGTAGCTTTCCAGCCCCATTTTGGTCCTAGAATTGATGCTGAAGAGGAAAACAAGGAGTCACAGAGATTTCAAATTAGTCACATAATCACTTCTGGAGATAAAGGGTGATTCTTCATTGTGGGGTTTCACTTTACCTGTAATAAAGGCCAACTAAACAGTGGGCAAGCCAGGCCGGTGGGGGAGAGGTGGGGCCATGTGACCAAGTGCAGTGCTGGCTCTTGTTCTGCCTCCTGATGCCTCCACTCTGGCCACTGATTCCTTCCTCTGCCTCTGTTTCCCCATCTGTAAAATGTAGAGAATATTAGTTGTTGACAGAATGTAAGGAGCAAATGACTGCTTAAAAAGTAAATACTGAATTTCTAACATTAGACAAACATTCTGTATATTTTTACTGTAATTTATGGTGGCATACACACACACACACACACACACACACACACACACACACACACACAAGACTGCTTGGATTTATTTTTATTTTCAATTAATATTCATTTTATTCAAATTTAAAGTGTTAGGTTTTCCTTAAGCTTTTAGATTGAACTTAAATTGCTTTAGTCTACTTATAACTTTGATAAAAAATAGTAACCTATATTACTGTTAAGGGAAACCTTGACAACTGGTGCCATTCAGAAATTTAGTTATTTAAACTGCCTTAACAATTTTAAACCACATTTATGAAGTTAACACTTTATTGTTTAGAATACTTCAGTTTGCTCACAAGCCTTCCCAAGTTCTTAACCAACTACATATGGTGAATGCTAAGTTGCCTTAAATGTTCTCATACTGCTTATAATCTTAATAGAATTGTATTGCACCTTTTAACTTAAATGACAAGTCTACATCAAGCATGTCAAACTCACTGCCTGCGGGCTGCATGTGGCCCACCACGAGTATTTTTGTGGCCCAGCCAATGTAATGGTATGTAAGAAACGTTTTAATAAAAATTTCGTAACTTAATTTTTACAATATCTTGTTATACTTAATTATTAATAACGAACTATAACGTTTGCTAATGACTGATTACTATAATCGTGTTGCATTCATTTCCCTTACGCGCCTTACGCAGGTGCACCATTTCTCTCCACTAATAGTAGCAGAAAATATTTTAGCAGCCGATTGCCACGTCATTAGTCTTGGACTGACTTGTTTGGTGTGCGCAAAAGGAAATATTTTGCCTTCGGAGAACAAGAAAAATAGGTTTATTTACATTATGCTTATTAATTCGTGCAGTTATTCAGTGTCTGATAGGTTAATATTCAAGAAAAAATATTAATTTTTATTAAAATGTTCTATTATTTTACGTTAACGATTACTCATTTCAGCCCTTTGTATTCAGCATGTCTCTATAGAAATACACCTACATTTCTATGAAGATTGAAGCTTTTGTTTTTTTGTGGCCCACATAAACATAAACCTTGTTTATTAGGCCCGTGTTAGCCTTTGAGTTTGACATACTTGGTCTACATCAATCACTCAATTACATCTTTAAAACTAGAATCACAAGGTCAGTCCATTGGGTACTCAAATTTGTCACATTCTCTTAAAATTGCAAGTTCTTAAAATACCAAATAGATACAGGTCACCTAAACTTAACCCCAAAATAGCAAAAGCCTGAGTTGAATTTGTTTCATATTCCTCTGTTTATATAAACTTTTCCAGGGTTAAAAGAAACTTACCTAATCAAGTTACAATTATGTCATTACCAGCAAGCTGGAGGTCCTGTCCTACAGCACTAAGGTTACTTACAGACCAGAAAGACCCTCATTAGGATGGCAAAAAACTAATGGTTTTCCAGGCCTTCTGAATTGTGGGTTATATTGTTTTTGCAATAAAATGTTTAAAACTAAAGAGAAAGCTAAATTATAGATCTGCCACAGGGGAGTTTCCAGATGAGAGTTGAGATGAGCTTTTAAACTATTACAGAGCATTTGTTGCTTACTTAACATTGGCTTCAAGAATTAGCCAGGGAATTAATTTCTAAATGGTGTCATATTCTGGAGGCATCAGTGATTGTGTTCAGGGCTTTGGCCTGGCCATTGTGCAATTTCCTCAGGCACAGGCTGCACAGATGGAAGGACAGCTAGTGACTGGAGAGGGACAGGCCTGTGGAGGATTAAAGAAAAAGCAAGAGTCTGAATCAGTCCATGAAGTAAGGGCACTTCACTAGAGCCTAAGAGATAATCAGAACTCAGGGCTCTCAAGGGCAGATATCTAGCTCAAAAAACTTAGGCAAAAGGGCAATTTTCTGAAAGAATACTGATTACTTTGGATGAAAGACAGAACATCCTAACCAAAGGATAAGACAACACTGCTGTGGGGCCACAGGCACCATCACGGAGGTACCAGGGAATGAGGCTGCTCCCACGGGATCTGTGAGTTCCGAGCTGGGAGAGTGGTTCTGAGGAAGGGTGTGGGCTGTTCAGAAGGGTAGTCGTGGTTCAGAAGAGCAGTTTGTTCCCTGGGCTTCATCAAGGCAGAACTGGTGCATTCTATCAAAAGCGTCAGGTAGAGACCTGGATCTTGTGCCGACTCCTATCACCAACACACTTGCTCATCTTGGGCAAGCCCCTTCCCTTCTCTGGCCTCAGTAATCTCTACTTCACACTGACTTGGAGTCCTTGAAGGGGACGTCCCAGGCCTGACATTACAGTTCTCTGAATAAGGGACAGAAAGGCAGATTCGGAAGCAAAGGAGAGGAAATAAAGGCACTGGGAAGACTGACAAGAGACAAATACCCTAAGAAAATAGGGATTTAAACAGAAAAACACCACCTCCAGGGAAAGTGCTTAGACAGACACAAAATAAGAGGGAGAGGCTGGTGGCCCAAGTTGCACTGGAGTGTCTGGTCACCCCACAGGGAGAGAGCCTGGTCATTCTTGCTGGCAGACCCTCTGAAGTGCCTTAGGCCAGGTCCCACACTCATTTTATTCTCCCTAAATCCAACTTCAGGCACCTGTGATACTATTCAAAAGCAGAGTGACTGTGCATAATCCTTTTTATGGAATGTTTCCTCTCAAGACATGTGCTCTGAGCCCGCTGGATACATAGTAGATAAACGAACATTTACCAGGTAGATGAACGATGGATGTTTGGAAGACTGTGCTCCTCAAAGCTTAGAGCCATGACATTCATCTTTATATCTTCAGCTCCAAGAGCCTGGTTCACTATAGATGCCTAACTCTTAAATGAATGAGTCAGTCGATCACAAAGCTACCTTTGCTGCTGAATATGGATTCATATTTCTGTGTGGCTTGAATACGTCTCGTCCCTCTTTGTGTCACTGGTTCTGCCAATTCTCAGAAAATACTCAGTAAACATTTGTTTAAAATCAGGTCTTCTCTATTTCCTGTTCTGTGACTCAGTGTCTGATACACTTACTTAAGAAGGGCATGCCTCTGAGAGCTAATGAACTGTCAAGGTTCACCTTCAATGAGGGATGCTCTAAGTGTGAGTGTTTGGCACTCTGCCCACCTGTATCAGAGAGGGAAGTTGCTGGAAGAAACAGCTGGCAGATTTCAGTGGCTTTGCGTAGTGTATCATGCTCACAGCAAGGCGTCAGTGTTGGTGGATGGGGTGGGGTGGAGACTCTGCATTTAGACTTACACACGTATCTTCTTGCCAGTCCTGGTGTCTTTTATTGGATCCTCTGCTGGCAGTCAGACTCAATCCTGAGCTCCAGTGCTGAGGCAGCAGCTTGAAAGGCACCAGAGACAAATGGGGAGGAACTGAATTGTCCAGCATTGGGCCATGAGCTGGTGCGGGGGGGGGGGGGGGGGGGGGCGGTGCCGAGGGAGGACACGACAGCTGATTTCAGAGAGGAAGTGCTGGCAGAGACCACTGTTCCTTTTCTGAATCTGCCCCCACCCCCACCCCCACCCCCCTGAGCTGGCCAGCAGACACCATATTTGAGACTGTACTAAACATCTGTTAAAATACAATTAAACAATTCTTCCTAAGTCCTGTATTAAATTTAAAAATGATCCTGGAAGTCACTAATTTTTAGATACCAAATTCTGTATCAGTTAGGGATGTCTGTCCATAAGTAACAGAAACCCAAATCTACTTAAACAAGAAAGGGCTTCTTTCTGGTGTAGGAAGTCCAGAGGTAAGCAGTCCAGGGCTGGTGCAGTGAATCTGTAGTGCTCTGTCCCACCAATCATGGTACGTGGCCTTCTTGCCCACAGTCTGACCACTGCTGCATCTCCAGGCATCAGGGCCACATCACTCAAAGTTGAACTGGGACAAAGCAGCAGCACTAGGTCATCTTTCCCTTTTACCAGGAAAGTAAAAGCTTTCCCTGAAAGACCTCAGATATTTCTAATTCTATCTCATTACACAGAATTATAACTTGGGTGCTGGGAAGCAGAAAATGTGTTTCCTAGGGGCAGTTGGGACAAAAAGGAGTGGGTCATGGCATGTTACCCCAGTGATCTTATACAGAGAGGGTGGTTTTAAAGACTTTTCAGTCCTCTTCATAATGACCAAATGTTGCCCGGGCAGTGTGGCTCAGTGTTTGAGCATCGACTTACGAACCAGGAGATCACAATTGGATTCCTGGTCCAGGCATATGCACAGGTTGCAAGATCAATCTCCAATGTGGGATGTGCAGGAGGCAGCCAATCAATGATTCTCTCTCATCATTGATGTTTCTGTCTCTCTCTCCCTCTTCCTTCCTCTCTGAAATCAATAAAAATATATTAAAAAACAAAACAAAACAAAAAAAAGATCAAATGTTGGTTGGGAGAAGCATTCTTTCTGGTATATTTAAGGTTCTTCATTTCCCAGTCCTTAAACTTTTTCAAAGTAAATGCTTTAGACAAACACCAATCTTGGACTAAGGATTTTAAAGCATTTTACTAAAATGAACGGTTTCAGATTCCCAAGATGAATCTGAAGTTCATAGTCAGCACCCTGTCTTCAAGGTAAGTCTGATGTTACGGCTTTGCCATCAGACTGAGGATGCTCAGTGGCCTGTCTCTGGCTGACTGGACTAACTGAACACTGATGAGGACTTAGAACCAAAAGTTTTGTCCACCCCTGACTGGGTACGATGAGCCTATTTTCCTCTCAAGGAAAATTGTATGAGTCAGTCAAACACCTGAAGTTTTGGTATAGATGAGAGTGGCTTTAGTAAAGGACTCACACTTTGAAATTTTTTGTTTTAACATGGCTTTAAGAGCCATAAAAAGAGAAAAATATATATATTCTATAAGCTCTGAATATGTTTATCAGGCCAATTATACCTTTATCTGCTTACTAGCATTATCACTGACATATTTTAGAACCATATTTGTGTCCATATTTTCAACATGTTATATATTTTTACTTAATCATAGAGCCTAGCAGAATGGTAAGCATTTTTTAAAAATATTTTTTTATTGATTTTGAAAGAGAGGGGAAGAAAGAGGGAGAAAGATCGATGAGAAAGATCAATGAGAGAGAAACATCGATTGGCTGCCTCCTGCATGCCCCACACTGGGCATGAGCCTGCAACCCAGGCATGTATCCTGACCGGGAACCAAACCAGCAATCTCTTGGTGCATGGGTTGACGCTCAACCATTGAGCCACATTGGCTGGGCAGAAAGGTAAGCATTTAATCTATAATTCTTTGGTAGCTAACTGGTATAAAAATATATAACTTCCCTGAATATTTTAAGCCTTACCCAGTCAACAAACATCACATAATTTGACTTAAATTATTAATCTATTAAGATAAGCTGAGAGATGGCATCTTTTAACACTGGAAAAGTCAACTTATATCACTTCTCCCCTCTCTCCCATTATTTCCAAATTGACTTGTTTGAAAAAGAAGTTCAATATCTTAATCCCCTTTAATCCCTGGGAAGATGAAATATTTCAACACACATAAGCTCACTAAGGGCCATCAAACAGCACAGTGGATGTGATGGCACCAAACAGTTGGAAATGTTATTTCTGTCTTTGGAAACAACTTCTGGGTCTACCCAAAAGTTTTATCATTAGTTAGAGGGGACTAGCTGCTCATAATGAGGGGATATGTGGGTGATCGGTAAAGAGGCAAGTTTTTGTCAGAAAATACGCATTTGTCTAATAGCCTGGAGGAAAAAGTGTTGCTATTATTCTTGCATAGTCTTTGTTATAAAAATAACTAGAGGCCTGGTGCACAATTTTGTGCATGGTTGGGGTCAGGCCGGCTGGCCGAGGGGGAGGGGCCATGGGAGGTTGGCTGGCCACAGTGCACATAATAGCAACCAGTCATTCCAGTCGTTTCAGTTGCTTGGCTTTTATATATATAGATAGTTAGTGAGATGTGGCAAAATGTGGAAATTATAAACCACCCTTATTGCTGAGGTGAATGCATTCATGAGTTTTATTTTTGTTGTTGTTTTGTGTGTGTGTGTGTTTAGAGAGAGTGGAAGGGAGGGGGAGAGACAGAGAGAAACATCGGTGTGAGAAAGACACATTGATTCGTTGCCTCCAAGCTTGCAACCAAGGTACGTGCCCTTGACTAGAATGGAACCTGGGACCCTTCAGTCCACAGGCCAACGCTCTATCCACTGAGCCAAACCGGTTAGAGCCATTCATGAGTTTTTTGTTTTGTTTTGTTTTTTTTAAATATATTTTATTGATTTTTTACAGAGAGGAAGGGAGAGGGATAGAGAGCTAGAAACATCGATGAGAGAGAAACATCAATCAGCTGCCTCCTGCACACCCCCCACTGGGGATGTGCCTGCAACCAAGGCACATGCCCCTGACCGGAATCGAACCCGGGACCCTTCAGTCCGCAGGCCGATGCTCTATCCACTGAGCCAAACCGGTTTCGGCCATTCATGAGTTTTGACTCGGAGTGGTGAACACACAATACAGTGTGCAGATGATGTATTATAGATTTGTACACCTGAAACAATTTTATTAGTGTCACCCCAATAAATTCAATAAATAAAAAAATACAAAAGAATAGGCAGAGAAATAAGCAATTGCTCATATGAAGTCTCTAGAGAATCTGAGTCTTCATTAAAGTGAGAATTATTAGATTTTGTTTCCTCAAGGAAAAGGATGAATTCTGTGGTTAAAGCATCATTCCAATACACCAAGGTTGCAGGTCTGATCTCTGATCAGTACAAACACAAGCAGCAGCCAATGAATGCATAAATAAGTGGAACAACAAAATGATGTTTCTCTCTACCTTCCTCTAAAAGAATTTTTTAAAAATGTGTTTTTATTTATTTCAGGGAGAGGGAGAGAGATAGAAACATCAGTGATGAGAGAGAATCATCAATCGACTGCCTCCTGCACACGCCCTACTGGGGATCAAACCTGTAATTCTGGGGCATGTCCCCTGACTGGGAAGAACTTTGATTTCCTGGTTCATGGGTTGATGCTCAATCACTGAGCCATACCGGCCAGGCTCTTTAAAACAAAATTTTAAAAAACTTTAATAAAAATAGGTGGACAGCTGTAAAAAAAAAAAAAAGAAAAGAAAAGAAAAGAAAATCTTACCTTTTATGATAGCATGGATGGATTTGAGAAAGACAAGTAAGAGAAAGACAAGTCCCATATGATTTCACTTATATGTGGAAACTAATGAACACAATAAAATAACAAAATAGAAACAGACTCATAGATACAGCGAACAGACTGACAGCTGACAGATGGGAAGGGTTTGAGGGACTTGGTAAGAAAGGTGAAGGGATTAAGCAAAAATAGCAACAACAACACACCTCATAGACACAGACAACAAACAGTATGGTGATTATCAGAGGGAAAGAGGAGTGGGGGAGGTAGAAGAGGGTAAAGGGGGGATAAATGGTGACAGAAGGAGACTTCACTGGGAGAGGTGAACACACAATACAGTGTGCAGATGATGTATTATAGATTTGTACACCTGAATCAATTTTATTAATCAGTGTCACCCCAATAAATTCAATAAATAAATAAAAAATACAAAAGAATAGGCAGACAGAGAAATAAACACAGTGAGTCAGAGACGTGAGTAAAAGTGAAGATGATACAAAGTGAGGTGATTGGGAATTGAGAAAAATTCTATCTCCATCCTTGTCCCAGTCTCCCTAGGACTTTTTAAAGAGCTAGAGGTTTTACTTTTAGTAAATATGTCTTCATCAAAAGCAGTCTTCCCTTTTGTTTACTCTGATAATGTCAACTTATTTGATTGTTGCAGAAACCCTACCTCTTTTCCTTCTTTGGAGTGCTTAATAAACACCGCCTAGGAAGGGCATGAGAGAATGCATTTGGAAGAGTAGCACAGAGAAGACTGTGACACCCAGATGCAGGGAGCTGAGGGGCACTGATCCTATGAACTAGGGGAATCTTAGAGCAGGATAGGGAACACTGGAACTTAGACATACAGTTATGCTTGCAAAATTGTAGACATTAAGGATCATAACTTCCCTCAAGCTTCTAAAGTCATGCAGCAGCTATTAATTTCACTTAAAAAAAAAGTCAGTTCAGGAGTTCTTCGGCCATCTCTCTTTAAGAAAAATAAGAATTATACTTTTTAATTAACAGACTATTTTTGGAGCAGTTTTAGGTTTACAGAAATATTAACCAGACTGTATAGAGTTCCCATATACCCCTTCTCCCTCTCTTGCATATTTCCCTATTATTAACATCTTGCATTGGTTTGGCATGTTTACTACAATTGATGGACAATACTGATAATATTAACTAAAGTCCATAATTTACATTAGGGCTTACTTTGTGTTTTACATTCTAAGGTTTGAACAAATGCATGACATGTATCCATCATTATAATATCATACAGTATATTTTCACTGCCCTAATGCTCCACCTATTCATTCTTCCCTTCCTCCTCTTCCCAACCCCTTCAGCCATCTCTAATTCCTACAAACATGGATCACTTTTTAAGAGAAAATATTATCAACACATTAAGAAAGTCATTTAACAAGCACAGTAACTTTTGGTGCTTCATTTAAGGAACTACTTTCGTTATATGCTGTGGGGAAAAATAAGACAAGCCATTCTATGGAAAATTTTCTGGTTGCCTACCTAACATCCATTCACCCTCTTTTTCATAGGAAAAGAACTTCCAAGTTTTAGCAGGACATAGGCTGCCTGAAAAAAAAAAGGCTACATCCCCAGCCTCATTTGTAGCTAACCACTCATTTGACAAAGTTCCATCCAACGCAAAGTAGCAGAAATACTGTACTGCAGTATTAAAGAACTAGGATGTGCCCCATAAACTTTTCTTCCACCTCTCTTTCTCCTTCTTGTAGGGGGAAGGCATATATGATGGATGGAACTTACACAGCCTTCACAGACCAGGAAGTAGAAGGCACATGCTAAGGATGGCAGAGCAATTAGACAGCATGTGTTCCTGATACCTTCACCTGGCCACCTCTGGGCTGCTTATCTTAGAACTTTTATGTGAGGGTCAAAAACACTCGTTTATTTAAGCTAGTATACTGGGTTCAATGTTGTATCCCCCAAATATTTTAGCTCTTCAGAACCTCAGAATGTGGGAAATAGTGTGTCTGCAGATGTCGTTAGTCAGGATGAGATCATACTTGGTTTAGGGTGGGCCCTAAATTCAATATGACTGGTGGCCTTATAAAAAAAGAGACATAAAGACAGAACACCAAGTGATATATCTCTAAGCCAGAAAATGCCAGCGATGGCCAGCAACCACTGGAAGCTTAGGAAGAGGCAAGGAAGTATCATCACCTAGGGCCTTCAGAAAGCACCTTGACACCTTGATTTCAGATTTGCAGCTTCCAGAACTGAGAGAGAATTAATTTTTGTTGTTTTAAGGCTCCTGGTTTGTACGGATTTGCAATGGCAACCCCAGGAAACAGTTACAGCTACTGTTATAGTTTGTTGTCTTTGTAATATGAGGCCTCACTAACCCTTATATTGTCATCATGGAAAATGGACTGCTTTTCCCACTTGATTCTAATTGTCACTGCTCACTCAAGAAATGAAAGTTCTGCTGGAAAATGGCTGATTTCTTCCACTGATTTATAGGTGATAAAGAACTCTGCCCAGAACCTTCCTCACTTCACCTGCCACTGAGATTCAGCAGTCTTCTTTGTGACCACCTTTCTTCACAATTTGATAAAAAATGCAATAGGAGGGAAGGGGGGCAGACCAGGAAAACTAATAAGATTACTCTGTTTACTTTCTAATACATACCAGGTAGGTTCTCTTTCATTCTTGTTCCATCTTTCCTGATCACTCTTCTCCCTTCTCTATCTACCCCTGGACCCACCCATTCTGGGCAAGGAACCTTTGGGCTATCCCAGAAACCAATCAAGTGCTAACTGGGGCATATTATTTTAGACCTGGCTAAAGTAGCTAAGGGAACAAGGCCACGCTCCAAAATTTCAGATATATAATAGCATTAACTCCAAAAAGAAAACAACCAGTTTTAGTTGGATAATTGCCATGTGAAGTTAACTAGGTGAGAAGTGCTTTCAATGCAACTAATAAGATCCTCACTTTTTGCTTCTCATCATGATATAAAGACCAAGTGCCAACCTGAAGAGAAAACACAAGCTTTACTGACAGCGTGATCCATCAATGCCTCTCTGGTGCAGCAACAATGAAGGAGAATGTGTGGTTAAGTTCCTCCTTTCCCAACACTGCATGACTCCATTCATCTGTTTTCAATTACATTAATGCCTCAGGTGAATCCCTGCCACACTTCAAATGTCCCCTTAGGTACAGAAACCCTTTTTTAGTGATGGCAGAGTTAGAAGAGAAACTAAAAACGTTTTAAAAATAAAATCAAAAGTTTCCTTTGAGTTCACTTATATTTTAATTCACTTACTGATTGCTGTGATCTGCATGGCTGGGTGCAGGATCTGAAAGAGGGGCTGATGCACAAATGGAAACACTAGACAAGAAATATGAATTATTAAGGGGTGGGGGCCAGGTGGTGTCTCTTTCATGAAGAGCACACTCATCTCTGGCCGGTGTGCTTTTTATTTACTAGAATACACATTTGCCCTTTAGCGATACATACAGGCTTATCAAAGGTAAAGTTTGGTAAACAGTAAAAGGATTATCAGGTTAGGGCAGTGGTCAGCAAACTGCGGCTCGTGAGCCACATGCGGCTCTTTGGCCGCTTGAGTGTGGCTCTTCCACAAAATACCACGGCCTAGATGAGTCTATTTTGAAGAAGTGGTGTTAAAAGAAGTTTAAGTTGAAAAAACTTGGCTCTCAAAAGAAATTTCAATCATTGTACACTTGATATTTGGCTCTGTTGACTAATGAGTTTGCCGACCACTGGGTTAGGGAATTATCTTGAGCCACCACTATGTCAACAGATGAGGTGCTTAGCGTCAACCCTGCTAACACCCAAGGTCCATCGGCCTTCTGCGTTCCTTGGTGCACTCTCATGTTAGTGGGTGACTTCCTGCAACTGATTAAAAAAAGGTCAAGAATAATTTTTTATTCCTGTTCTTAAGGGAAATGGTTTTAGTTTTTGCCCATTGAGTATGATGTTGGCTGTAGGTTGTCATATATGGCTTTTATTATGAGATATGATCCTTCTATTCCCACCTTGCTGAGTTTTTATCAAAAATGGGTGTTGGATTTTGTCAAATGCTTTTGCTGCATCAATTGATATGACTATGTGGTTTTTATCTCTCAATTTGTTTATGTGATATATCATGTTTATTGACTTGCGGATATTGTGCCATCCTTGCATCCCTGGGATAAATCCTACTTGGTCATAGTGTATGATCTTTCTGATGTACTGCTGAATCCAATTTGCTAGAATTTTGTTGAGGATTTTGGCATCTATGTTCATGAGGGATATTGGCCTGTAATTCTCTTTCATTGTGTTGTCTTTATCTGGTTTTGGTATTAGGGTGATGGCTGGCTTCATAGAATGAGCTTGGAAGTGTTCCTTCCTCTTGAATTTTTTGGAATATTCTGAGGAGGACAAGTTTAAGTTCTTCCTTGAATGTTTGGTAAAACTCTCCTGTGAAGCCGCCTGGCCCCGGCTTTTGTTTGCTGGAAGCTTTTTGATGACTGCTTCAATTTCTTCCATAGTTATTGGCCTATTGAGTTGTTTAGATTCTTCCTGATTGAGTTTTGGAAGGTTGTATTTTTCTAGGAATATGTCCATTTCCTCCAGTTTGTTGGAAGAGAGTTGTTATAGTATTTTTTTAACAATCCTTTGTATTTCTGTGGGTTCTGTTGTTATTTCTCCTCTAGGGATGCCCACTCTCACCACTCCTATTTGACATAGTCCTGGAAGTATTAGCCATTGCAATTAGACAAGAAGAAGAAATAAAAGGCATCCAAATTGGAAAAGAAGAAGTAAAACTGTCCTTATTCGCAGATGACATGATATTGTACATAAAAAACCCTAAAGACTCCATCAAAAAACTTTTAGACTTAATAAATGAATTCAGCAATGTAGCAGGATACAAAATTAATGCCAAGAAATCTATGGCATTTCTATACACCAATAGTGAACTTACAGAAAGAGAGACTAACAAAGCAATCCATTTACCATCGCACCAAAAAAATTAAGATCCCTAGGAATAAACTTAACTAAGGAAGTAAAAGACCTATATGCGGAAAACTACAGGACACTGAAAAAAGAGATAGAGGAAGACAAACAGATAGAAGAATATACCATGTTCATGGGTTGGTAGAATCAACATCATTAAAATATCCATACTACCCAAAACAATCTATAGATTCAATGCAATCCCCATTAAAATACCAATGGCATATTTCACAGACCTAGAAAGAACTCTCCAAAATTCATCTGGAATAAAAAAAGACCCCAAATAGCCACAGCAATCCTGAGAAAGAAGAACAAAGTAGGTGGGATCTCAATACCAGATTTCAAGCTGTATTACAAAGCCACTGTTCTCAAAACTGCCTGGTACTGGCACAAGAACAGGCATATAGACCAATGGAATAGAATAGGGAACCCAGATATCGACCCAAACTACTATGCTCAATTAATATTTGACAAAGGAGGCATGAATATACAACGGAGCCAAGACAGTCTCTTCAATAAATGGTGTTGGGAAAATTGGATAGATACATGCAAAAAAATGAAACTAGACCACCAACTTACACCATACACAAAAATAAACTCAAAATAGATAAAGGACTTAAACATAAGATGGGAAACCATAAAAATACTAGAGGAATCCACAGGCAGAGAAATCTCAGACATATGTCGAAGCAATTTCTTCACCAATACCACTCCCAGGTTAAAGGAAACTAAAGAGAAAATAAACAAATGGAACTACATCAAAATAAAAAGCTTTTGCACAGCAAAAGAAACCATCAACAAAACAACAAGAAAGCCCACTGTATGGGAGAACATATTTGCAAATGCTATCACTGATAAAGATTTAATCTCCAACATTTACAGGGAACTAATACAACTTAATAAAAGGAAGATAAATGATCCCATAAAAAATGGGCTAAATAGAAACTAGAAACACCAATCAGAAAGGATATATGCACCCCTATGGTCATAGCGGCACAATTCACCATAGCTAAGATTTGGAAACAGCCTAAATGCCCATCAGCAGATGAGTGGATTAGAAAACTGTAGTACATCTACACAATGGAATACTACGCTGCTATAAAAAAGAAGGAATTCCTACCATTTGCAGCAGCATGGATGGACCTGGAGAGCATTATGCTAAGTGAAATAAGCCAGGCAATGAAAGAAAAATACCACATGATCTCACTCATTTATGGAAAATAAAGAACATTATAACCTGATGAACAAAAAGATAGATACAGAGGCAGTAAAGCATCGAACAGACTGTCAAATTACAGCAGGGAGGCTGGGGAGTGTTGGGGAGGGGGGGAAAGAGATCAACTGAAGGACTTGTATGCATGCATATAAGCACAACCAATGGACACAAGACACTGGGGGGCGGTGGGATGAGGGCATGTGACAGGGGTTAGGGGAAGCTGGGGGAAGGTCAATGGGGAATAAAAGGAGATATATGTACTACTATATGTAATACTTTAAACAATAAAATAAAATTTAAAAAAAGAATAATTTTTTACCCAAAAGCCACATCAAAAATGTTCAGAGCTCAAAGAAGTTGTTATTAAATAGATATTTCAGAGCCTACTATGTGCCAGCTGGTATTGGGCATATTGGCAGGATAGACATACTTTTTGCACTTGTGAATTTTATGGTCTAGTAAGGGTACAGATTTGCAGCCATGCAAGCTCCACAGTGTGACAAGTGCTATGATATAGGCTGACAAAAGGGTGTAATGGGAACAGAGCTCACACCTAGAATGGAGTGTACTCACATGTATACATATGACATATATACAGGCTGACATAGGTATTAATAGGCATTAATAAACTAAGCATTAAAGCCTGAAGAATAAGCAGAAATTACTCAGGGTGAAGTGGAACAAATGCTTTGAAGCCACATGAGCACAACTACGAGAAGTTCAGTGTGGCTGTCCTGGACCTGAAATGGGGGGGATGGTGAGAGGTGAGAATAGAAAAGTATACAGCACATGAGATCAGGGGTTTTGTCAGATATCTGAAAGATAATCTGGGAAGCTCTGAGTTTGAGGGCACCAACTCAAGTAAGGGGTATATTGGAGGTTTAAAAGTTTGCTGAATTAAATCGGGGGGGGGGGGGGGCAGGGATTCACAACCCAAATACCAGTTGAGGGATGTAGCCTTTTTTGAACAGCTTGTATCCAGCTAAAACTTGGGGCTCTTTCCAAGGAAAGGGTATATAAGTGTATATTAGGGTAAGCAACCAGCAATATTCCATAAGTCAGGGTGGCTTATTATTCTGTTGTTGTTGCTTATTTTGGCTACATATGTATTTCAAGTGCTTAGACAACTGCCTGTACATAGGAGCTATTTAATAAATATTTGTTGAAATAATAAAACAAAGAAAACCTCATTAATATCCTCAAAGAGATAAAGTATAGGGACAAAAAGGAGAGACCAGGATGCCAGGTTAAAAAAAGACAAATAAATAAATAAATAAAGGAAGGAAGGAAGGAAAAGAGACAGTATATCAAAATAACATTTCAAAAAGTTTAAGATCCAATATTTGATGTTTAAGAAAAATAAAACTAAATGAAACAATAATACTCAATAATACTTAATACATAATACAAGATTTAACTTCTCAGACCTTAAAAAAACAAGTTCCTAGATTGAAAGGACCAGCCACATCATGACGTTTCTGAATATTGAGAATAAAGATCCCAAACATTTCCAGAGATAAAAAGGCATGACACATTTATTTATTTATTTAATACATTTTTATTGTTTTCAAAGAGGAAGGGAAAGGGGGAGAGAGAGAAATAGAAACATCAATGATGAGAAAGAATCAATGATTGGCTGCCTCCTGCACGCCCCACACTAGGGATCGAGCTTGCAACCTGGCATGTGCCCTGACCAGGAATCGAACCCAGTGATCTTTTGGTCACAGACAATGCCCAAATAAGCCATACCAACCAGGGCAGACATGTCACATTTAAAGAAAAACCAGAGTAGCATCAGACTTCTCAACGCTAACCATAAGAACTAAAATGAAATGGAGTAATATCTCAGAAGTCGGATGGAACACTGTTTAGAAACCAGCCACATCCTATATAATAAACACCTAATATGCTAAGTGTCCGGTTGTCTGTCCAACCAAAGCATAATATACTAATGATATGCTAAGGCCGCTCAACTGCTTGCTATGACATGTACTGAACACCAGAGGGCAGACACTTCAACTGGTAGATTAGCTTGCTGCTGGGGTCCAGCCAATCAGGACTGAGCAAGACAGGCTGGACATGCCCTGGAGCCCTTCCGTGGTCCCTCCCCAGCTGGCCAACCTCCTCGTCCCTCCCTGGCCCCGATCATGCACTGGTGGGGTCCCTTGGCCTGACCTGCGCCCATTCACAATGTGGGACCCCTCGGGGGATGTCAGAGAGCCGGTTTTGGCCCGATACTGCAGGCCAGGCTGAGGGACCCCACTAGTGCATGAATTCATGCACTGGGCTTCTAGTATAAGTATAAAAATTGAAGATGTGGATAGAATAAAAACATTTTCAGACATACTAAAAATAACAACATTCTCATGAAGTTCCTAGGGAAATATATTTTGTTAAAACAAGAATGTAGCATGCCTGGGCCAGGTGTTTCGAGTGTCCTCCTGTATACCAAAAGGGTGCAAGTTCAATCCCCAGTCAGAGCACGTATGGGAGGCAACCGATAGATGTTTCTCACATTGATGTTTCTCTCGCTCTAAAGCCAATAAACACATCCTTGGGTGAGAACTGAAAAAAAAAAAAAAAACACAGGAGAGAGGAGACTAAAACTAAGGGACCAACACCAAAACAATCCAGAAAGTCTCAAGATGGCAATGTGCAGACCTAGAAAGTGATCTGTTGAATTGGGGCAGAAGGCCAGAGCACTGATGGGGGCATCTGCAGGAAAAATACAAAGCTGATAAGACTAATTGATATAGCTGACCTGGAGAGAAAAGAGTGAATGATAGATAAAAACCAATGGGAGAATGACAAAAAAACCTTAAAATTTTAAGTACATATACTAAACACTTTTTAAAAACTGGGCAATTATTATTAATTCTAGGAAAACCCAAAAGTTATATAAAAATAATCATAATCTATTCCCTGGATCATAAGTGAATTACACTTATGTACTAGTAAGTTAGCAGTGACTATTACTTTACCAAACAAACAAAAAAAAAACATCCTCATGAAGTTCCTAGGGAAAAATATATTTTGTTAAAAATTTGATGTAGCCCGCCCTGGCCGATTTGGCTCAGTGGATAGAGCGTCGGCCTGCGGACTGAAAGGTCCCAGGTTCGATTCCGGTCAAGGGCATGTACCTTGGTTGCGGGCACATCCCCAGTAGGGGATGTGCAGGAGGCAGCTGATCGATGTTTCTTTCTCATCGATGTTTCTAACTCTCTAGCCCTCTCCCTTCCTCTCTGTAAAAAATCAATAAAATATATTTAAAAAAAAAAAAAAAAAAAAAAAATTTGATGTAGCCGAAACCGGTTTGGCTCAGTGGATAGAGTGTCAGCCTGTGGACTGAAGGGTCCCGGGTTCGATTCCGGTCAAGGGCATGTACCTTGGTTGCGGGCACATCCCCAATGGGAGGTGTGCAGGAGGCAGCTGATCGATGTTTCTCTCTCATCGATGTTTCTAGCTCTCTATCCCTCTCCCTTCCTCTCTGTAAAATATCAATAAAAAATATATAAAAAAAATTTGATGTAAATATATTAGAAGAATTGAGGAGGAGAAATGGGACATGAAGAGTTCGGTTTAGAGAGCTGAATAAATCCTCCTCCCATAACAAAAAAATCATTAGAAATGTTTAAAAATAATAAATCAAGAAATAGTACTATAAGCAATGGAGTTAGAAATAGGGAAATAAATACCATAAAAAGACAGTTACAAGAGTGCAACGTTTTTCTATGGGAAACAGGACTGGTGGGGAAGAGGGCCGTTGTAATTTGCTGAGTCTTTGAGCACTCAGCGACTTACTATTCTGACTAAAATTAAAAACTGAAAATAGTTTTTATAGCCCTAAAGTTACTTTTCAACCCAAATTTCAGTAATAATTATGATTCAATACAGTTGGCTCCTCATAAAATACCTATATCCACACTCATCTAGGATGGTTTACTGACTTGCCATTAGTTTATTTCCGAAGTGATACAGCATCAGTATGGTTTTGTTTTTTTCGTTCCTAATAATGACCCTAAAAACAGTACTGTAAATAACTGCCAAGTGTGTCTTTGCTAGCTTAAGACTTTTTTCAAATTATCATATTTTGATTCTATTTGTTCCTTCTGTTTTTCCAAGATAAATCAGTAATAATATTCCCTTAGCAGCTCCATTACTGTGCACCTACTTCCTCCCTTCATGTAACTTCTAGTTTCAAAAGCCACACACCTGTCCCACAGGCTCTGTTATAAACCCTTCTATGGGGGACAGTGCCTTAGCTTATCAGAAACTTTGAAAAGTTTCTGCTTGGACAGGACACTTAAGCAATGGGAGAAAAGTGCAACAAGCAGAGGATAATGGTAGAGAGAAAGAGGTATTTTTAATATCATGTGAGAGTGTAGAGGAGGGGAAAGGTGGTTGCTAAAGGAAAAAAACCAGCTGTTACCAAATCTGGAAATAGCTGGTGTCCTGAAACATATTTAAAAATATCTGCAGACTTTATAACTTTTAAAGGGACAATAATGTAACAACACTGTTTTCCTCTGTTATCATAGTTGTCTGAACCCAAGGTGTTCTACTTATAAAATATTTTCCTAATCTTTCCCATTCTCACACTTTAAAAACAAAGTTTTAAGTTACTTTTAAAACATTAAATCTATTTTGTAACTCTAGCTGATAACAGAAACAAAGGAAGCTTACTAAACAGCATTTCACAGAATAGGGTCTATGTGTTGCTCTTCACTTAGCAATTATCTTAATAACAGAACTGGGTAAGAATACATTTCTAAAAGGAAATTGCTATTTTTTTCTATATTGTCAATATATGTGCATTTATATAAAATGTCATTATTAAAATTACTGGTCTTCAAAAGATCTAAAAATCCTTAGAATATCATGCTTTAAAAAATAAAACAGCCCAGCCCGTGTGGCCCAGTGGTTGGGCATCAACCGATGAACCAGGAGGTCACAGTTCGATTCCCGGTCAGGAAACATGCTTGGGTTGTGAGCTCAATCCCATGCGGGGTGTACAGGAGGCAGCCAATCAATAATTCTCTCTCATCATTGATGTTTCTATCTCTCTTCCTCTCTGAAATCAATAAAAATATTAAAAAAAACACACACATTCAGCCCTAGCTGATTTGGCTCAGTGGATAGAGCACTGGCCTGTGGACTGAAGGGTCCTGGGTTCGATTCCAGTCAAGGGCACATGCCCGGGTTGCGTGCTCGATCCCCAGTGGGGGGCATGCAGGAGGCATCCAATCAATGATTCTCTCTCATCATTGATGTTTCTATCTCTCTCTCCCTCTCCCTTCCTCTCTGAAATCAATAAAAATATATTTTTTAAAAAACAAACATACATGCAGCCTATAATTTAGATACATCTAGACTCTTAAGCTTCTGGTCCAGGACTCAGCACTTCTATATCTTATTGATCAGAGGCCAGCAAATAAAAAAGATAGAAAGGCCAATCTAGAAACAAACTGACTAATAAAAGCTCCAGGTAGAGATACAATGAAGATATTATGAAGGAGAGGAAATTATTAAATAAATATTATGAAAAATTTACAGCAAATGAATTCAAAGAACATGAATTTCCAGATGGAAAGAATTCATCCCTAATGCCCAGCAACATAAACAGATGCTCATCAAGCCGAAACCGGTTTGGCTCAGTGGATAGAGCGTCGGCCTGCGGACTGAAGGGTCCCGGGTTCGATTCCGGTCAAGGGCATGTACCTTGGTTGCGGGCACATCCCCAGTGGGAGGTGTGCAGGAGGCAGCTGATCGATGTTTCTCTCTCATCGATGTTTCTAGCTCTCTATCCCTCTCCCTTCCTCTCTGTAAAATATCAATAAAATATATTTAAAAAAACAAACAAACAAAAAAAAAACCAGATGCTCATCAAGACACATAATCACAAAACTATGGCTCCAAAACCTCCCAGAGACTAGAAAAAGAGATCATAAAGGATGGCATTGATTTTCTTCCCAGCAAAATAGGAAGAGGACAATGTAGCAATGCCTTCAAAATTTTGAGGGAAAATATTTTTTAAGCATGAATTACATATTTAGTCAAATTATCGATTAAGTCTGATAACAGAATTAAGATATTTTCAGATGCACGGTCTCAAAAAAAAAATTTATCTCTCATGTCTCTTTTTCCAGGAAACTACCAGAGGATAAGTTTCACCAAAAGGAGCGAGGAAATCGTATCTAATAAAAGAGTAATATGCAAATTAACCATCACTCCGCTACACCCACCAGCCACGCCCACCAGCCAATCAGGAGAGAATATGCAAATAAACCCAACCAAGATGGCTACGGCCACAGAGAGCAGGAGGGAGGCTTGGGTTTCCCCGGCAATGGAGGAAGCCAAGCTTTCCGCCTGCCCTTGCCGGCCTAGGCCTCCACTCAAGGCTACAAAGTTTCAATGATAGAAGATACATAAATCCCAACAGAAATGGCTGCCACCACAGAGCAAGCAGAAGGCTTGGCTCTGCTCCAGGCTACAAAGTTTCAACTGTAGAAGATAAATAAACCCCAGATACCAGGGCCTCCGCTTGGGTCACCAGGGAGTGTGGCCGGCCTGCAAACCACCACAGGCCCCTCGCCCAGGCTGCCCCATGCCCCAAGGGAACCCCCACCCTGATCCAGGACACCCTTCAGGGCAAACCAGCTGGCCCCCACCTGTGCACCAGGCCTCTATCCTATCTAATAAAAGAGTAATATGCAGATTGACCATCACTCCAACACACAAGATGGCTGCCCCAATGTGGTCAAAGATCCTGCTTTTATGTGGACACAAGATGGCCACCACAAGATGGCCAGCAAGGGAAGGCAGTTGGGAGGGAACAGGCCTGCAAGGGAGGGCAGTTGGGGGCGATCAAGCCTGCAGGGGAGGGCAGTTAGGGGTTACCAAGCCAGCAAAGGAGGGAAGTTGGGGGCGACCAGGCCTGCAGGAAAAGGCAGTTGGGAGGGACCCAGGCCTGCAGGGGAGGGCAGTTGGGGCAGACCCAGGCCTGCAGGGGAGAGCAGTTGAGGGGGACCAGGCCTGCAGGGGAGGGCAGTCAGGGGTGACCAGGCCTGCAGGGGAGGGCAGTTAGGGGTGACCAGGCCTGCAGGGGAGGGCAGTTAGGGGAAAACAGGCTGGCAGGGGAGCAGTTAGGCATCAATCAGGCTGGCAGGGGAGTGGTTAGGGGGTGATCAGGCTGGCAGGCAGAAGCGGTTAGGGGCAATCAGGAAGGCAGGCAGGCGAGCAGTTGGGAGCCAGTAGTCCTGGATTGTGAGAGGGATGTCCGGCTGCCCGTTTAGGCCTGATCCCACCGGGCCTAAATGGGCAGTTGGACATCCCTCGAAGGGTCCCAGATTGGAGAGGGTGCAGGCTGGGCTGAGGGACAAGCACCCCCCGCCCCCCCGTGCACGAATTTCGTGCACTGGGCCTCTAGTAAAAATAAAATAAAATAAAATAAAAATGAAGAAGTAGGATCCAGCACAGAGAATCCAACATGGGAGAGACAAAGAGAATTTTAATAATCCCCTAACTCCCTAGAAAATGGAAAGTTTAGCCTTCGAACACCCTTTCCTATCCCTCTCTAATTCATTCTTTCAAATTAGTCATAAAGCAGCATTAGAAAACAAATTAGCATTTATATTATTACATGTTATTCTCAGCTGAGCCAGTTGTATATCATGGTTTCTTTTGCTGGAAATAAGTCAGAGTATGTAACATATCAATTCTCACATTCCTTGCTTTCTTGCTTTCAATAACTAGCTAAGGACGGCAACAAGTGCAGTTTGGGATATATTAGTATTTGAGGTGGGTGGGGAACATCTAACAGGTATACAGATCTGAAGCTTTGTAATGATACTGAGATAAAGATACATGTTAGTCACAGTAGAAACTAAAGGCCAAGAGAGTAGTTACACTCATCTAGGAAGAGGGTGAAGGGTGAGAGATAAAGGGAAACACTGACAGGAAGAGTGGTCACAGGCTTCAGGAAAGGAGTGGTTAAGCGGTGTCAAATGCCTTAAAAGGTGAAGAAAGAGAACTAAACAGATCCCATTAGATGATCTTTAACAGTAATTGAGGAGGCCTGGTGGAAGCAGAGGTCTAACTCATAGTCCCCATTCCTTAAGTGTGGGATGAATCGAAGGGGTGACAGTAAAGTGTAGGTGATTCTTTGAAAAGCCTAGCTGTGAAAAGGAATAGGAGTCCTGGGAAGTAGACCAAGCTAAAAATTCAAGGGTTTGAGTTTATCCCTAAAGAAGGAAGAAATTTAAGAATGTTTATATGCTTCAAAAAAGTAGCCAGTACAGGAAGAGTTTGAAAATATGGGAGAAGCAAAGACCTTGTATGCATATAGGCATAACCCATGGACATAGACAATAGGGTGGTGAAGGCCTGGGGTAGGGGTGGTGGCAGGCTGAAGGGGGTCAATGAGAAAAAAGGGGACATATGTAATACTTCCAACAATAAAGAATTATTTAAAAAAAAATATGGGAGAGGCAAAACTGAACAGTCTAACCATACAATCCAGCAATCACACTCCTAGATATGTACCCAATTAATGTACAAACTGATGTCCACAAAACAACTGCACACAAATGTTTACAGCAGCTTTACTCATAATTACCCCAAATGGGAAGTGACCAAGATGTCCTTTAATAGGGGAATAAAAAAGTGTGGTAAATCCAGAAAACAGATTAATCACCAATAAAAAAAACAAGCTATAAAACAAAACAAAAAAAAAACACAAGTTATTAAGCCACAAAAAAGACATGGATGACTCTACAAAGCACAATGCTAAGTGAAGAAAGCCAGTCTGAAAAGGCTGTATATTATTCCAATAATATGACATTCTTGAAAAGGCAAAACTATAGAGATAGTAAACAGAGACGTAGTTGCCAGGCATGATGCGGGGGGGAAGATTTGGATACAGCACAGGGAATGTTTTCAGGGCAGTGAAACCATTCTGTATGATACAGTAATGGTGAATACAAGACATTAAAGCATTAGTCAAACCTCTAAAACTTTACAGCTCAAAGAGAAAACCTTAATGTATATACACTTTTAAAAAACTCATTTAGTTGGTTGGGAATCCCAAGTTGAAATGCAGAATGTGACAAATAATTCTAAATGTATTACAAACATATACCTTACTGAAGGATGGGTTCAGGGAATAAAGTGTTGACTAAGTAGTTTTGGAAACAAGTGAAGTCTGTTAGACTATAAAGGCATGATAAACTGTACATTAGGCACTGTACTCAGGTTGATAAAGTCATTTCCCACAAGGATATGGATCAACGATTCTGAAAGTGCTATGCATGTATGTATTGGAATTGAACAAGTAAATGGATGGCAGAAGGTGGGAGTTGGGTTTCTCACTGTTGGAATGGGAGGTTACAGATAAGCAAGGGGGAGGAGGCAAGATGATACATGTAGCAAGGAATCAGAGTTGGAAACATCAGTGTTAACTCATGTTTACCTTAATATACAGATGGTCACATATGCATGGATTATTCTACACATATTTCCTTGCTCTATTAGCTAAGAGGGTCTAGAAGCAAGAACACCTCAATAGCGATGAGCACACTTAATGCTCAGATCTTGGTGCCTAATACCATTCTCCAGCCTTGAAGAAAGGCTGATTCTAGGACTGGGGCAGGAAATAGACAAGATGAGCCTGAGGCATCTTGTAGTACCAGAGAGTAAGGAAGTACTAAGAACAAACAACTATCAAACACTACCCCATAAGGGGAATGTCAAAGGCCAAAGGGATCCAGTTGCCAACTGAAAAAGTTTCCAATAGCCAAAGCTGAAACAACTGGAGCCACAAAATAAAGTAATATTGGAGTAAAAGATAAATATCCCAAAGTTCATACTGATATAAATAATTGAATAAATAAAATAAATGGGGGGGGGGGGAGAGAGAATAGACAAATCTTTCATCAAAATTCCAAAAATATATATAGCTACTCCACCTTAAGGAGGTGGAACGTAACACCCATTCCTCAAGTGTAAGCATACTACGTGTACATAATGACTTTCTTCCAGAGCAGTGCATATAAAGAAAGAGTAACTAACAGTAGAGAACCCGACAAATACTACTTCAGTCAGTTGATCAACGTAAACATCTGTAGTGATGTTTAGTGTTACCCTTGATATTGTGTGATGAAAATGGCATTTCTCCTCTGTAGTCTCCTCTCAAAAAAAACAAAAAAAACATTACCCCAGTATGACCATGAGAAAAACATCAGGAAAATCCCAATTGAGGGACATTTTACAAAATACTTGACTAGTACCAAACCTCTCAAAGTTATCAAAAACAGGGGAAGTCTAAGAAACTGTCATAGCCAAGAGGAGCCTAACAAAATAAGTCTAAATAAATGGAATGTACTAGCCTAAATGGAATCCTAAAACAAAAAGAACTATAGGTAGACACTAAGGAAATCTGAAAAGTGTCTAATCCTATATAATAAAGAAGCAATATGCAAACTGACCATCACACCCTCGCACAAGATGGCCGTCCCCATGTGATCACAAGATGGCTAGCAGGGGAGGGCAGTTGTGGGCAGTCAGGCCAGTGGGGGAGGGCAGTTAGGGGCAACCAGGCTAGCAGGGGAGGGCAGTTAAAGGCAACCAGGCCAGCAGAGGAGGGCAGTTGGGGGCGACCGGGCCAGCAGGGGAGGGCAGTTGGGGGTGACTGAACCAGCAGGGGAGGGCAGTTGGGGGTGATCGGGCTGGCAGAGGAGCAGTTAGGTGTCTATCAGGCTGGCAGGGGAGTGGTTAGGCGGTGTTCAGGCTAGCAGGCAGAAGCGGTTAAGGGCAATCAGGCAGGCAGGCGAGTGGTTGGGAGCCAGCAGTCCCAGTTTATGGGAGAGATGTCTGACTGCCGGTTTAGGCCTGATTCCACAGGGATCAGGCCTAAACCGGCAGTCAGACATCTCCTGAGGAGGCCCAGATTGGAGAGGGTGCAAGCTGGGTTGAGGGACACCCCCTCCACCCCCCAGTGCATGGGTTTCGTGCACCGGGCCTCTAGTTAATCTAGTAATATACATATTCTATAAAATATATAATGTGCCAATATTGGTTCATTATGACAGATGTATCATACTGATGTAAGATATTAATAATACAGGAAACTCAGTGTAAGAGAATTGTGCTATTGTTACAATAATCCTTTGTATCTAAAATAAAAAGTTTATTTTTAAAAAATATGATAGAAGAGTAATAGAGATCAAATCAGAACTAGCCCAGTACTCAAAGACCACAAGGCAGCAATGACAGATAAGGATGGTGCCATTAATCCTGTTTTTCCCCTGCAGTTCCATCTGGAAAGCCCTCCTCTTGCCTTCCAGCTGGCAATCCCTACTCTTCCAAGACCTAGCAAAATCACCTCTTCTTGATTGTCACCTTAGACTTTACCACTCCTAACAAATCTGCTCAGTCATCTCTGAACTCTCAGTACTATATACATGCTAGAGGCCTGGTACACGAATTTGTGCACCAGTAGGGTCCCTCAGCCTGGCCTGCAGGATAGGGCCAAAACTGGCTCTCTGACATCCCCCGAGGGGTCCCAGATTGCTAGAGGGGGCAGGCCAGGCCAAGGGATCCCACCAGTGCACGATCGGGGCCAGGGAGGGACACAGGTTGGCCAGCCGGGGAGGGCTCCAGGGCGTGGCTGGCTCATCTCGCTCAGTCCTGATTGGCCGGATCCCAGCAGCAAGCTAACCTACCAGTTGGAGCGTCTGCCCCCTGGTGGTCAGTGCAGGTCATAGCGAGCAGTTGAGCAGCCTTACTGTATCATTAGCATATTACACTTTAATTGGCTGAATAGATGACCAGATGACTGGACACAGCATATTAGTCTTTCCAGATGCTGGGACTAAAGATAAAAACTGTCCATTAACCCTAAAAAGCTCAGTCAAGCCGCATCTTGTTTTGGCATGTTTTACCTTGTACTGTGTTGCCTTTGTGTGTCTGTCTCTCTAAAATAAACTATAATCTCTGAAAGCAAGGATTACTACCTTATTCACTTTTTTATTCCTAAAAGCAATACCTATACATAAAGCAATTGACAAAAAATGCTTGTTGAATTCAAATGAGCCAAGAAACTGAACACTATTTTAGCTTAGGTAGAGACTACTTATAGGAAAAGCAAACTATGAGAAAATATAGACTGCAAAGTGTTATACTAATAGGTGATTTTTAATTATCTGCAACCCCACCCCGCCCCCGCAACCCCTGCTTCTGATAGCACACATTTTGGGAAACAGATAGACTATATCAGCAAGAGGTAAATTTGCCTTCAAGCCTAAGAAACCACCAGACAATGGCTCAGTTTCTCCACCCAGAAGTTACACCTAGGGCTTTGCAGCACCTCACTAATGTGACCAGGCCTTTCCTCCCACCATCCTTGGCATGGTTAATCACCTGAAGTTCGCTAAATGGCTGCCATGGCTTAACCAGGAAAGTAAAAAGTATTTGAAAAACTACCTAAATGTAACCTACATTACCACTTACAATTCATTGGCTAGAAATGGCACATGGCCATCCCTAGCTCCACATAAGAACTTTTCCAGCCTTTAAAAGATAGGCGTAAGATGATGATGAGGAGGAGTTTGGGGATATGTGCTGTCTACCACAATTGACCTCTCTGGTTTCCCCCAAAATATTCATTGTTCTCCCCATACATAAACTTTAAGGGCACTCACCCCCAACCTATGGAAGATGACTTCAAGTCTCTTCCAGTCCCAAGTATCTGGGTGAAATGCAGTTTTCTTGATAGGTACATGTGGCCCTACATGGTGCTGACTTACAGCTAAAAAGCCAGGTTATCTACCCGTAACCAATGACCTAGCATACAAAGCAGAAAAGAATTAGGATACCTACACATTCCATGCTCAAGTCAACACAAAGATCTTACTCATGGTCTTTAAGCTGAGCATTTTGTCTTGAAGCACGTGGTATCTGGGGCTCTGTCCAGTCCCTTCTCCCTACCTTACTGGCTGTTGTCAATTCAAAGCCATCATTTGAAGTGGGAAAGTAACATCTTCAATCCCATGTTTACAAGACCACAATCTCTAATCTCAACTCCTGCTACAGCTGCTGCTGGGCCCCTTGGTTGTTTCAATTATGGTAGGTTTTCTCAAGTCAGCAGACTCTAAGCCTTGCAATTCTCAGTCCACTCAGACTACACAGGTTGCAAACAGAGTTTCTCTTAGCAAGGCTCTTGTTTTCTTCCCACTGCTTTCAAACCACCTTCCTTTAGTCTGACTTAATTGTTTTCCTGCAGGACTGTGCAGCTTGCAATGGCTCAGTTTCAACACTTTTGTGATACTGTTTTCCATGTATGAGTTGTTTAATCCTCCTTATAATCCTAAGAAGTAGGAATGATTAGCATTTCTATTTTCAGGTGAGGCACCTGGTCACACAGCAAAATAAGCCGAACCAGGATCTGAACCTATGCAATCTGGCATCAACACAGCTGCGTGGTCAGATATATGCCAACATTCTGCAGCTCCCCCATTATTTCCCTTAACAGCAGTCTGGTCTGTACCCTGAAGTCCAGTTAACAGTTTGGCAAGATGTTTTGCTAACTAATAACTAGTTTCACCAACTAACCTAGGATAATGGGTTCTCCTGTCCTATATCTTCATTTTTTAGGATTTGTCATTTGCAATTCCAGTATCAACTTGTTTATTAGTCAGTTGTTCTTAGTTGCAAATAAAGAGAACTCACTCTGCTTGTTTAAATTGAAAATAAATCTACCCTCACTCCCCCCAAAAAACAAATAAACAAAATAGCAAACAGAATCTCTAGACTAGGGGTGGGCAAACTTTTTGACTCGAGGGCCACAATGGGTTCTTAAACTGAACCGGAGGGCCGGAACAAAAGCATGGATGGAGTGTTTGTGTGAACTAATATAAATTCAAAGTAAAGGAGCGGAGGGGAGAGTAAGAGAACCCTCCGCTCTTTCGGCTCCACGGGCCAGATAGAACAGCTGAACGGGCCGGATCCGGCCCGCGGGCCGTAGTTTGCCCACGGCTGCTCTAGACAGACCCCAGTCACATTTGGAGGTTTTATATAAAGCAAGAAAACTAATAAATCACATCTAGAAACTGCTCCAAAGACTTCCCTGCAACACATGTGGCCCTACTACAATACATGCCACTATGAGATGACAAGGTCTCTGCTACCCCTGTCCAAAAACTAAACTACACTGTGCCAACCCTAGACAGTATGAGAATGGCTCCTGTACAAGCTCTGCTCCAAGTTGAAGCCTTGGGGTGGCACATCCTATATAATAAAAGGTTAATATGCAAATTGACTGAACAGTGGAATGACTGGTCGCTATGACATGCACTGACCACCAGGGGGCAGACGCTCAATGCAGGAGCTGCCCCCTGGTAGTCAGTGTGCTCCCACAAGGGGAGCGCCGCTCAGTCAGAAGCTGAGTTTGATGTTATTAAACTCATTGCCAGCTTAGACCTGCTCCCCACCATCACTCGGACATCCCATGAGGGCTCCTGGACTGTGAGAGGGTGCAGGCTGGGCTGAGGGACCCCCTCACCAAGTGCACAAATTTCATGCACCGCACCTCTCATCTGATATAAAGAGCCCAGGACACAGTGCTTGCCTTAGTTTTGAGACAGACTGGCAAAGCAAGTTTCTAGTCTCTATCTTAAGGAAGGAAGTGAATGCAGTAAACTCCCCAAACACAGGAAAGGTTTCCAGAAGATCACAGGTGGGCCAAGAGGGACAAATGTCTATTACACTGAACCTTTAATTTTTAATTTATATTGGAATTTTTATATTCAAGTTAAATTTGAATTTTAGTTAGCTAATATTGAAAATCTATACTAATAAAAGGGTAATATGCTAATAAGACCGGGAGACCTTCCAGACAAAGCCATGGTTGCGGGGTTGAAGCAGAGGCGGTTAGGGCGATCAGGCCATGAGGGGAGGGCAGTTGGGGGTGATCAGGCCAGCGGGGGGAGGGAGGTAGTTGGGGCAATCAGGTCAGCAGGGGGGCAGTTGGCATGCAGGCCAGCGGGGGTGGGGGGCAGTTGGGGGCATGCAGGCTGGCAGCGGGGGGCAGTTAGGGGCAAGCAGACTGGCAGGGGGGGAAGTTGGGGGCAAGCACGCTGTCGAGGGGGGGTAGTTGGGGGCATGCAGACTGGTGGGGGGGGCAGTTGGGGGCATGCAGGCTGGCGGGGGGGTGGCAGTTGGGGGCAAGCAGACCGGCAGGGGGGAAGTTGGGAGTGAGCAGGCCGGTGGTTGGGGGCGATCAGGCTGGCAGGCAGAGTGGTTAGGGGTGATCAGGCTGGCAGGGGGGACAGTTGGGGGCAATCAGGCTGGCAGGCAGAGTGGTTAGGGGTGATCAGGCTGGCAGGGGGGACAGTTGGGGGCGATGAGGCTGGCAGGCAGAGTGGTTAGGGGCGGTCAGGCAGGCAAGCAGTTAGGAGCCAGTGGTCCCAGATTGCGAGAGGGATGTCCGACTGCCCCAAGGAGTCCCAGATTGGAGAGGGTGCAGGCCAGACTGAATGACACCCCCCCACCCCATGCACCAATTTCGTACAATAGGCCACTAGTTAATTTAAAATCTCTCAAGCACTGTTTTGCAGACTTAAAAATTATTCCAATATCAGAAACTCATTGCAAATAATGCACTAAATAATTAATGTAGTCGTGGATAAATTAAAAATAATTAAAGACTGGGGAGAAAGATATTCACCAAGTTGTGTCCATGCTACTAAAACTTAGTTACTTGCATTTTACTTCTCTGGTTGTTGTTCATGAAAATGTTGGGGAAAGCCACCTAAATGCAAATGAACAATAATGTTATTATGCAACAAAATAATAATAATAATGCCGATATAAAAGGTAGTTTGGAACTTATACTTTAAGAACATTAGAGTTTATACAAATTAAATTAAGCCATCATATTAATCACGCAGCATAAGCACAGTTAGGTACTTGTAAGCCAAAAAAGGCATTATTCAGTAGCTATGTCCATAGGCAGACCCATTCAAGTTTCAGGGCTGCTGTTGATTCTTCAGTATTCAATTATGTAATCCTTTTGTGTTTTAATCTTTAACCCAACTTATCTTATAAAATACGTTCATTTTTATCACAAAAACCAAGTGTCGATTAAATTTTACTCAGTAAAATAATACCACAAAAGAGAAAACATTATTCTTTTATTTGTTAAAGTAAAAACATGAGAAAATCCTTTTTTAAAAAGGGTCAGAATATTCCTTAGGTCTTCAAATCAAGTCCATGGAATGTAAAGAAATGGTGAGTGCTTTCTTTCCCCAAAGGGTCACAACACGCTTTCATGTCACAATAACCTAGAGAGACAACACAGGTGCATGACCTTCAGCAATATTCGGGCAAGCAAGGACCAGAATACAGGCACAAGTATATTCTGGAAATACTTCCTGCTCTAGCAATGAACCCCAGTACCAAATATTTTTGTCTCTTTTCATGGTCCTGTTAATTTTTAAGCCACACATACCACTGTACTTCAATGGTACAATTTTCATAACTCTGGAATTATATTAATTGCAGTACAGTTTAAGTAGCTGATGTGGCTGAACTTTATAAATTTTAAAATATATATAAGAACTAACACTACTGCAAATGTGACTCCAAGGAACCACCATTTCCAAAACATTATGGGCACACATTTACAATGTACCCGTGAGGTTTTGAATTAACTTGCCATTTCTGATCTACCCTGAAGACTATGCTAGAATTGCTAGGTTCATGATTTCTATATCCTAAGTCCATCACAAACCCTACAGTCTGACTTAGTTTAATCGAAATGATTCATCCAAACAGGTCATGGTAGGTTCACAATTCTTTAACCATAGTTCGGGTCTTAAAGACTTTTTTTCTACGACCGGAATCATTAAGAATTTCTCTGTTAGAGAAAGCAAACATTTTCACCTTTGGCAGACTGCCAAGATGATAGTTTATTATAGAATTTATGAAACTACAGTAACTTGCAAGTTTTATTAAAAAGAATCAAAAAAAGAAAAAAAATGAAAGAAATGCAAGGGATAACTTAATACAACCCCATATCCGAGAACTTTCTAGATATTTTTAGTGCAAGAAATGCTGTATCACTGGAGCACTTGAGAATTATCATGAAATCCTAGCCAAAAAAAGTTAATTACCCAGAAGTGGTAATAAGAAAGAGAAACAACCAGAGAGGCACACAGATTGTTGTTTTTTTAAGGATTTTTATACTATATTAAAAAAACCACAAAATAAAAAAGGGATTAATCAACATTTATCTTAGCAGTCCTTCCAAGAGTCTCTGTACCCAGCCATGCAGACTGGCTGTCGCCTTTTTCTTCTCTGCTCAGCTTGCAGCTTGTAGCCCGTGCACGCTCTAGTTCTTAAAATCAAACTTGTTCTGCCAAATCCAACACCCTGAATTTATCCAAATTGTAGAAACATGCTTTTACCACCCGTCCACCAAAATACCTCCCATTCAGATCAACGACAGCTAAAAAGCAAACAAAAAGACAGTCAGTTAATACAGATTCTTTTAAGACATTACAAGAACATGTTTTAATTCTAACAAGATCACAATTTCAACTTTTTTATCTTTATATTTAATTATACAACTTACCTTTAATTGCTGATTCAACCCTCTCAAATTCTAAAAATATTCGTACTGCTTCATCATCAGGGGCACCAGGAATCTGGAAAAAAATGAAAGTAAATAGATATTTGAGATATCACTAAATATGAGTTTTCTTCCATTAATGATTTCTGTCAGAATAAGTGTGTCAATTATCAGCATATATGAGTAAGAAGTAGTCAAATACCAATAACTACAAATTGACATCAAAAATTTGTTGAAGATCTGTTTATGACAGGCACAGTGTTAGGTGCTGGGAATACACAGCTAAGTAGAGCAGTCTAATCTTGTAAAGGTCCTATGCCAGCTGACATGTAAACAAATAATTATATGGTCAACAAATGGAAATATGATATGGAAAGAAAGCAAAAGTGAGAGCAGAAATTTAAGAAAAAAAGATTTGTATTCTAACTGCCTCTCATTATAGGTTAAATTCCTTTGTCATACTCTCTACACCTTGCATATGGTTCCATTCCACCTATGTAAACATGTCTCCTGCTAATCCCCAACATGCCCAACCATTCCATTTTGTAGCCCTCTTCAGTCTCCCAGAAGCTGTGACCCTAATCTGAATATCTTTTCCACCTATCCAAATCCTACCCATTCATTTCAAAGCTCAGCTGGCATCTGATATTGTCACAAAACCTTTTGTTGTTGTTTTTTATTTAAATCCTTTTCTCAACTCCAGTACTTATAGTCAATAACTACTGAATCTAGCAACAAAAATATTGTCTATTTTTATATGTGTTTGTTTTGTTGTTTCAACTAACATATCACTGAGAGCACAGAACATCCCCAATGCTCTCAATACAGTATTGGATATATGAGAGGCACTAAATATATACTTGTCAAATGAATGAAATCAAAGGCATGTCCAAGTAACTAAACTATTGAGCATACTATAATCAAAGTCTTTAATCACCAAACTAAACCTCAATCATAAAATGAAATGTTTATTTCTTCTCCAAATAAAATTTGAAGTCCTTCTTGTCTTTATGTTTAAAATTTTTATAATTAAGAGAAGTATAATCAACACCTGTTACCTCCTGTAGTAAGACAATATGTTATTTAAGCACAGCACACATCTCTATTTGTAGAAAATGTTTTGTAACCTGTCAATCACAACAGTTTATAAACATCTAAAGAAAACTCTCTTACTTCAAATATCACACATTTTCCAACTTTGCCATATTTTTCACACTCTTCCTTGGTTTCAACTTCCAAGTCTTCATCTACCTCTCCTGCACCAACCATGTTCTATAAACAAAAATAAAAAAATTCAAGTATCAAGTATAATTTATTAATATATAAATAAGATGTATAAATAACTTTATGGTAGTAAATTCTCTCCATCTCAAATAACACAATAAAAATTTTCATCCCTGTAGTCCCCCAAAATTATTTCTTAAAGAGACAAAAATATACACTAAGCTCCATAGACTTACAAGAGCAATTATGCAACCATCAAAATACATAAACTAAGATAAACATCTAATAATTTCAAATATTTTAAAGTAATCACTATCGTCTTAAATATTATCTTTAGCAAAGAAACATTAGTAAAAAATTCTACTAGTCTTATGTGGAGTCTATCCAAAAGTATCATTTGCAAAAGTATTCTTTTCAGTTTTCTTTATCTATTATGGTATCAGTGAAAAGCATACAGCGATAGGTTAGGGTGGAGTGACACATAAATCAAGGTGGGCAAACAGTTTGCTTCCTTCTGCTTCTTACCCTTAGGAGGACCACTTTAGTAGGACATTTAAGTATTTCAGTTAATGGATTTGAATCTGACTTCTTGGCTGCATCTGTAGGAAAACAAATAATGAGATATAGATATGTTATAGCATTGAGTTCAAGTTACAATTAATAATTTATTTTTAATAGCAACCCTCTTATGTCCTGGAGTCATCTATAATCATCTATGGCTGAGAAAAAATATAGCCCTATCTGTAATGGATGCATATGCCTTGCTTTGGTATAGGTTTTTACTATAATTTCTGGAAATTTTTAGCTTCCCTGATTACCTACAATTTTTGCTTAGTTCACTTCCTAAGGGGTTGACAGAGCACATCAATCTCAGCCCTTATAGGTGAGAGTCTTGGCTTGGGAAGTGGTCAAAGGTCACTAGTCCAATATAATAAGCAGTTAATTAGCCAGCCACTGGCTGACTAATTGCAGATATTCCCACAAATCAGGGTGGCTCTAGGCTGACTGGCTACTTACTAAAGCTGTGTACTGAGAAAACAAAAATAAAACACCAAGTAGGCATAATCTACAAATAAGAACCCTTACAAATTGGAATACAGCAGATATAATCACTAATGTCCTGTATATGGCTCTGTCTTTCATGCTATAAACATATAACCATGGCCCTAGGCCAGTGGTCGGCAAACCACGGCTCGCGAGCCACATGCGGCTCTTTGGCCCCTTGAGTGTGGCTCTTCCACAAAATACCATGGCCTGGGTGAGTCTATTTTGAAGAAGTGGCGTTAAAAGAAGTTTAAGTTTAAAAAATTTGGCTCTCAAAAGAAATTTCAATCGTTGTATTGTTGATATTTGGCTCTGTTGACTAAAGAGTTTGCCGACCACTGCCCTAGGCAGTTTGGCTCAGTAGATGGAGCGTCGGCCTGGGGACTGAAGGATCCTGAGTTCGATTCCAGTCAAGGGTACATGCACGGGTTGTGGGCTCGATCCCCATAGGGGGGCATGCAGGAGGCAGCCAATTAATGATTCTCTCTCATCAATGATTTTTCTATCTCTCTCCCTCTCCCTTCAACTCTGAAATCAATAAAAATATATTAAAAAACAAAAAAAGATAACTATGATCTTATCAATTTAACAAGATTCTTTGCCTAGTAGAAGTAGCCACGAACTTATTTTCTTGAGTACTGTTCATTTTCTGCTGAAGTCATTATCTTTTCTCCTATGGGCCTTCCTATCTCTACATCTATTCTGAACAAATAAAGATGATGAACCACAACACAGGATTGGAATGCATCATAATCAGGAATTCTATTATTCTATTCAAGAAGGCCAGTCCTCTGCCTCTAGACTGCATCTCTCACTGCTTCTGGGGAGGACCCACCTTTCTCTGTGACTTCGCCCACAATGATCTTGCCTCCTCGCTTGCTTGTCTTCTCCACTGACAACGCCGTGCTCAGCCCTTGCTCGTGCTTACCAAGACCTTGGCCTTCCCGAAAGCCATACTTCTGCATGATTTTATGTGCTACAGTGCCACTGGGAGGAAGAAAAGAGGAAGGTCCTTTACACTTAAGGTCATCAGCTATAGCATAAATTGAATTTTATATCATAACACTTTCCTTCTGGAAAGGAGAATAGAAATTCTACAAGGGCTTTGATGAGGTCACACATAATTAACAACAGGCCATTAGACGAAGTTGTGGGGATCTTCAGAATGAAAGATATATAAAAAATACTGGACATCCTGAGATTACCTTTAAGGTAAGGGAAATATTAGTTTCTCTAATGAAATTTCCCCAGTACCTCTGTTACAAAACATTAGCGTTCCTATGTGTTCTAGTACCTGCACTGCTATAGAAATATTTTTTTCAATCACAGTTTGCATTTAATATTATTTTGTATCAGTTTCAGGCATACAGCACACATTGGTTAGACAATCATGTACTTTACAAATTGGTTCCCCAGAAATTTTCAGTACCCACCTGGCACCACACATAATTATTACAATATTATTGACTATATTTCCCATGCTGTATTTTATATCCCCATAACTATTTTGTAACTACCAATTTGTACTTCTCAATCCCTTTACCTTTTCCACCCAGTCCCTTCACTACCTTCTCTCTGGCAACCATCAGTTTGTTCCCCATATCTATGAGTCTGTTTGTTTTGTTTGTTTATATTTATATTGTTCTTCAGATTTCATTCATTGATGTATGTCTTAATACCACAGTTTACTTTTAAAATGTGCCTGTCGAGGAAGCACAGAGAATCCCAGACAAGGTGAACCCAAAAAGGCCCACACCAAGGAACATTATAATTAAAATGCCAAAGATTAAAGACAAAGAGAGAATCTCTAAAAGCAGCAAGAGAAAAGCATTCATCTACAAAGGAGCTCCTACAAGACTGTCGGCTGATATCTCAACAGAAACTCTGCAGGTCAGAAAGGATTGGTAAGAACTATTCAAAGTGATGAAAAGCAAGGATCTACAACCAAGATTACTCTACCCAGCAAAGCTATCACTTAGAATTGAAGGACAGATAAAGAGCTGCCCAGACAAGAAAAAGCTAAATGAGTTCATTACCACCAAACCAGTATTACAAGAAACATTAAAGGGTCTTCTTTCAGAAGAGGAAGAAAAAAAATAAAAAATATGAATAATAAAATGACAGTAAGTAAATATCTATCAATGATTAGTTTAAATGATAAAATCTTGCAATCTACAACAACATGGATGGACATACAGGGCATTGTGCTGAGTGAAATAAATCAGACAGAGGAAGACAAATACCATATGATGATTTCCCTTACCGGTATATGTGGAATCTAAAGAACAAAAGAAATAAGCAGAACAGACATACATATATATATATAGAGAGAAAACTTTTTGCCAGATGGGAAGAGATTTGGGGGGATTGGTGAAAAGGGTAAAGAGATTAAGAAGCACAAATTGGTAGTTACAGAATAGTCATGGAGATGTAGAGTACAGCATAAGGAATAGTCAATAATATTGTAATAACGATGTATGGTGTCGGGTACTAGATTTTTTTGGGTTATCACTTAGTAATACATAATGTCTAATCACTGGGGTGTACACCTGAAACTAATATAATATTGTATGTCAACTGCAATAGAAAAATAAAAATTACTTAAAGCCATAAAAATAAAAATTTTAAAATGTGCCTGTCAAAAAAGTATAGTTTCGCCCTAACCGGTTTGGCTCAGTGGATAGAGCGTCGGCCTGTGGACTCAAGGGTCCCAGGTTCAATTCCAGTCAGGGGCATGTACCTTGGTTGCGGGCACATACCCAGTAGGGAGTGTGCAGGAGGCAGCTGGTCAATGTTTCTCTCTCATCGATGTTTCTAACTCTCTATCCCTCTCCCTTCCTCTATGTAAAAAATCAATAAAATATATTTTTAAAAAAAGTTTAGTTTCATGATGAAAATTACTGCATTTTTCTAAATAGAGTTTACAATAACAGATTTTATGAAGAGATCCTAGAGATCATCTACTTAATCGATGGGAAAATAAACTGAAGCCCAGATTAGTCAACTAGGCTAGCTTAAAGCTGATTAGAAAAAAAAAACAAGACATAATAATTAGAAATTATTTCTATAGGTATTAATGGTAAAATTGTAATTGGGACCCACAACTCGTAGTTCTCAGTCCACTGCTCTTTCTCTAATACCGTAACTTTCAAACTGCACTTGGAGATGCCTCACAGGTCTCAAGAGTGTCCCCAGTGACCATTGCTACTCAAGGCTTGAATCACAAAACCCTGCTTCAACTAGAATTACACCTACATTACTTCATGTTTATGTGATTTCCTTTAAAATTTCATTTGAAACTGTTCTAGGGCTAAAAGGAAAAGACTGAAACTGCTGAATTGCACTACACTGCATCTTTCTTAGGCATAAGTTAAAGAATGAATTCCTGTTTAAAAGGGGATTCAGTAAGATATTTACTTACTGCAATTTTTATCATCAGCAGAAAAAACAACAACAGTTTCATGTCTATCCACCTTCCAGCATACATTCTAGGGCAGCCCAATGTACCTATTTTACAATGATGGGGACTGACAAATAGGGTAACTGTTAGCCTTGTGTCGTTATTGAGCACTTGAGATGAGACCAGTGATTGAGGAACTACATTTTAAATTGTATTCATTTTAAATTAATAGCCACCCATGGCTAGTAGTTACCATAGAGAACACAAGTCTGGGAAATGGATACCAAGGTCAGAAACTCAAAATCCTCTCGCAATGTGGGAACCCCAGCCATCTACTCCAACTCTTGACTAGTCACCTCTCAAGGGCTCTAAGAATCAAAGTATATGCACATAGGTGAGGGCAAATCAGTGTGATTACTATTGTCACAGCATTTCTATCATAGGCAGTGTCCTTCTAAAAACATAGAACAAAGGCCTTAGTGTAACGCAGTTTCACTTGATAGTCTCTCATTGCACGAAAGAAACAAAGTAAACATACAGCATTGTTTTAACCAAAATGCACAGCAAATCCAGTGGGGATTTTAAATTCCACAAGCCACACCTGAAAGTCAACCTTAAATTTGATTTTTACATGCACGCAAACACTCTAATTATAGTTTGAATGACTTAAGTTTTTAGAGCAAAGGTACAGAACCATGACCTTAAAGCAAATGGCCCATTTTATAAAAAAATAAAGATGTCATTCACCCTTTGGAAATAGTATAAGTCAGGTGTAATTCATAAGCCACATTTTACTTGCAAATGTTTTGAAAATAAATGTAAATAATTATGAGAAACTGTTCCTACCTAGAGAATATAATGTTCAGCAATGAAATCATCTGAAACTTACATCAGAAGGCTTTGTTTTGTACAGAATATGATAGCATTGTGCTGCAATACCCTCCATGTGACTCATATTCTCAAGAATGACACCGTGTGACTGAACACACCAAGCATCTTCCTACAACTAGAGTATGCCCTCACTTTCAAATAAACTGCATCTACTGAAAGGGCTGCCAACCCTTCACAATGAGTCTCGTCCTTTTTACACCTGCCAAGACGACAGCACTTGGAACCATTACCCCATGTTGGCGAGGAAGGAATTGCCAGGGCCCGTTGGAGATCTGGGTCTGTCCTGTTCCTCATACACAGGGGGAGGAATGGCAGCTTTAGAAGACTGTGAGCGAGGTCTTGAATCCTCTTCATAAGGAAATTCTCGGGGTACTATTGGATAAAAATAAAATAGGTTTACCAAAATACTACAAAAAAATTCCAAACTGCACTTGTATAAATCAGTTATTTTGAACTAATTTAACTGACATTTTTAGTTTACTATAAAGAGAAAAAACAAAATCCATTTTACAGCCTCTACATGACTTTTTAAAATTAGAGGTACAGTACTATTTTTCTAATTTTAGCTTTGTTCCAGCTATTATCTCAAATGTCCTTTTTATAACTTACTGAAATGTTATCCTTTAACAGTGCTCTAAATGACAATTTTTATCTGAATGCTTAAGAGTTTTGTATGTTCCAGATAGACCCAAATGAAATCTCTTTTGATTCCCATAGCATCCTGTATACCTGTCTTTGGACTCTAATCTATTTCATTAGCCTAGCATAAAATAAAGGTCATTGAGGTTATGGACCATGTACCAGAGCAGTGATTTTCAAACCTAGCTACAGCAATGATTTTCAACAAGGAAGCTTAAAAAAAAAAAAAAAGGTCTGGTTTCAATTGGGTTTATGGTTTGCTAGGTGTTTTTACACAAAAGATATTTAACAAACTTTTTAAATTATCTTCTTTAAAAAGATAACATAAATAGTGCAACAGGTATTAAAAAGCATTAGGGATGTTTATATTTTCTTGGGATAGTTTAGGTATGGTCCAACCCAGAGGATAGGAAAATGACCCAGATGATATAGCAAAGTTCAATTCCTAGAACAGATCATTGGGAGAAGAAACAGTGGGTGGGGCGTTCTGGCAATGTAAGTGAAGGCACACAAACTGTGAGATGAAATCAAAACTAATGGCAGAAAATCTAATCAGGAAGGTACTGCCACCTAGTGGAAGGTCATGAACTTAACAGCCTCTAAAACACAGAGGACACAAATTGTAACTGAGGAAGGAGCTATTATTGTTTTAGCCTAACTCCAAATACGAAATGTTGGAGAAGACAAAATGAATTTAAAAACAACAACAGTAGCCCTAACCGGTTTGGCTCAGTGGATAAAGTGTTGGCCTGCAGATTCAAGGGTCCCAGACTCGATTCCGGTCAAGGGCATGTACCTTGGTTGCAGGCACATCCCCGGGAGGGGGTGTGCAGGAGGCAGCTGATTGATGTTTCTCTCTCATCGATGTTTCTAACTCTCTCTCCCTCTCCCTTCCTCTCTGTAAAACAATCAATAAAATATATTTAAACAACAACAACAGTAGGACGAAAAGAGATAAACCAAAGAACTTATATACTTATATACATAGCTCATGGACACAGGCAATAGGGTAGTAAAAACCTGGGGTGGGAGTAGGAGGGGTAGGGGCTGGGAGGAGGGGATAAAGGTGAGGGGGGATGGGAGATATCTGTAATACTATCAACAAGTAAAAAATATATTAAAACAACAACAAAAAAGCACACCACTGTATAAAAATCCAAGTCTCAGAGCCTGGCATTAAAACTTCTAAAGTACAAGGAATGAAAGGGAACAGCAGTCTCAAGGACCCACACTGGGCCTCAGGGTTCAGGCCAGAGGACAGGCTTTGGGGCAATTTCCCTTTATATTCAGGAAACCTGGCTGATAGAAGCTAAGACTGGCCATGGCTGGGTTAAAGATTTGTATCAAAATAAAAGAAGGGGAGACATAGATACATACACTCTTTGTCTTTCTCTACAAGAGAAGTTGGTGGTGCGATGGCAGCTCCGCCCATACCTGCAAAAATATAAAATTCCACTGATTAAAGGAACATTTCAGATGCCAGACTCTCAAGGACTATGATATATACCATTTGTTACCGGGGCTGACTGGCAGACCCTGAGCGACGGATAAATGATTACTGTCACACACGTTTCTGTGAAAGAGAGGGCTAAGGGACTGCTTGGCTTGAGAAACCAAACAGCCCTGTTTACCTGCCTCCTTAGGCTTTTATTGTAGCAACAGCTTGAACTAAAATTAACGTCTACATACTATCAGCAGGGTAAGCATCCTTGAGATATCAGCAGGGTATCCTTTCTAGATACTATTAGCAGGATATCCTTGAGATATCAGTAGGGTATCCTTTCTCAGTATCCTTGAGAAAACGCATCTGCAGTGTCCTTTAAGCAAGGATGGCTAAAGACTAAACATAAAGATTCCAGTAAAACACCTGGGGGCTCAGACTTGTTTGGAAAAGTCAAGGCAGGGTCTGCCACCTTTGGCAAGGTCCCCCTAGAGGCCCCTGACCTTTCAGAGATGCTTCCTTATAGACTTTCCAACCAAGTCCCATATTTCCCCATAATTTGTCGTATCCCACAAGGAAGGAAGGGAGGAAGGAAGGAGGGAGCGGAGAGGAGAGAGAAGGAAAGGGGGTGGGGGAGGAGAGGGGAGAACGGAGGGAGGAAAGGAAGAAGGGAGGAAGATAGAACTGCTACTTTATCCCTCCAGCTAATATCTAAAGAACTTAATATCTGAATCTAGGATTAAAAATGTAGAAAACAAAAAAGCCAGACAAACACAATTATTTTTTTCATAGTAGGCATTCAAGAGCCCTAGAATCTGTACTAATAAAAGGGTAATATGCTAATTAGACCGGGAGACCTTCCAGACAAAGCCATGGTGGTAGGGTCAAGGCAGAGGCGGTTAGGGGCAATCAGGCCAAGAGGGGAGGGCAGTTGGGGGTGATCAGGCCAGCAGTGGGAGACATTTGGGGGCAATCAGGCTGGCAGGGGGGGGCAAATGGGGGCAAGCAGGCCAGCAGGGGGGCAGTTGGGGGTGAGCAGGCTGGCAGGGGGTGGCAGCTGGGGGTGATTAGGCTGGCAAGGGGGTACAGTTGGGGGCAAGAAGGCCGGCGGGGGGGCAGTTGGGGGTGAGCAGGATGGCAGGCAGAGTAGTTAGGGGTG
Source organism: Plecotus auritus (assembly GCF_963455305.1). Classification (NCBI taxonomy): domain Eukaryota; kingdom Metazoa; phylum Chordata; class Mammalia; order Chiroptera; family Vespertilionidae; genus Plecotus; species Plecotus auritus. The sequence continues at coordinate 159,335,062 of NC_137770.1, forward strand.
ATCAGGCAGGCAGGCAGGTGAGCAGTTAGGGGCCAGCGGTCCCGGATTGCGAGAGGGATGTCTGAGATTGGAGAGGGTGCAGGCCGGGCTGAGGGACGCCCCTGCCCCCGTGCACAAATTTCGTGCACCGTGACACTAGTGTAGTTAATAAATGAATTTTAAGATAAAAGAACATAACCCAGAGAATTAGAGGTTACTTAAAAAATAGTAACATAGCCTGGCCAGTGTGGCTCAGTGATTGAGCTTCAACCTATGAACCAGGGAGTCGGGGTTTGATTCCTGGTCAGGGCACATGCCCAAGCTGCAGGCTCGATCCCCAATGGGGGGTGTGCAGGGTGCAGCCCAACAATGATTCTCTCTCATCAATGATGTTTCTATTTCTATCTCTCTCTCCCTCTCCCTTCCTCTCTGAAACCAATAAAAATGTATTTTAAAAACAACAACAGTAAGTCCTAGCTTGTTTGGCTCAGTGGATATAGCATTGGCCTATGGACCAAAGTGTCCCAAGTTTGATTCTGGTCAAGGGTCCGAGCACATATCTTGGTTGCAGGCTCCTCCTCAGCCCGGGCCCTGGTTGGGGCACATGCAGGAGGCGACCAATTGATGTGTTTCTCTCACATCGATATTTCTCTCTGCCTTTCCTTCTCTCTTCCACTCTGTCTAAAAATCAATGGAAGAATATCCTTGGATGAGGCTTAAAAAACAAACAAACACAAAACCAACAAGTCACAAGATTCTCTGTTAATCCTCATCTGAGGATATTTTTCCCATTGATTTTTTTAGAGAGAGTGGAAGGAGACAAGGGGAAGAGGGAGAGACACACACACACACATAAGGTGGTTACTTCCTGCACACGCTCCAACTGGAGCCAGGGATATGTGCCCTTGACCAGGAATCGAACCTGCGACCCTTTGGTTCTCAGGCTGACACTACTGAGCCATGCTGCCCACGGTTGGTCACCAAATTTTTTCATATACATTATCTCATTTAGACTTAATAATCTTTGAATTAGGTATAACTGTGTCATTTCTCTTTCATAGGAGAAAATGATCAGAGGAGAATTAGTGGGCAGCAATAGCTCCCAGTGATTCCAAGCTTTTTCCCACAACACAACACACTCCTGGAACTAAACACCTATTTGGAAATGTAGGTACTTCTGTATAGAATCTGTTTTGTGTTGTCACCATTCCTGCTCATGTTTCCTGGACAGAGAACGGTGGACACAAACAAACCAAAATAACTCCATTTGCTAGCTGACAAGAATGGAGAATATAAGGAATTTTTCATTAGGTATAAGCCTTAACATATCTTACCTAATAATAGACAAACATGTAAATTGACCGTACCTCCGCTATGCCCACAGCCAATCACGAGTGAGTATGCAAATTAACCCAACAAAGATGGTGGGTTAATTTGCAGATGCGGGCGCAGAGTGGCCTGGCGGGGTGGGACGCCTGCTATGGGGGGGAGGGAGGAGTGGAGGGAGCTACAGGAGCGGTGCTCCAGCCGGGAGCGGGGACTTGGTGGCTACTGGGTGGCCGGGAACGAAGCCAGGGGAAGGAAAGCCTATTCTTGCACGAATATCGTGCAACGGGCCTCTAGTGTATTATAACTTAATCACCAATGCAATAGTCCAAAAAATAAGGTGTAAGCAAACAAACAAAAAAATTGATTACAAAACCAGTGCTGCAACAGCGTGAAACGTTTCACAGAAGAAATTCCTCCTAAGCCAGCGTACATGCATCATGGTTAACAGGCCTGGACTAGACAAAATACTTAAGGAGAAATAGGAATAAAATCTTGTATTTCTTTTGAAATACTTTTTTTTTAATCTTGCCAAGTGATTACTGATTGATTCTGAGATTAGCTCTAATGAGTTCAGTATGAAAAATTCAGGATTACTAAACATTTGACACTAATCAGGTTAAAATATAAACATCACCTGTTACCAGTAGTACACATAATGGACATAATTCCATCAATTCCCTACTACTCAATATTAGCTTCTGCTAATGTTCAAGAAATTAAACAGCCTTCACAGAAAAGGCATACTTCCTTACAAAAAGGGCAGCCAATCTATAAGCTGAAAAGATGAGACCAATAAGTATTCAACCTATATGCTGGATTCTAAAAACGTTAATCAAAACCAAACATTTCTTAATTGAGATAGCAGATATGAAATGCTTAACATAATACCTGACACAGAGCACACTCAAATGTTAACTTTACTCCCATTATAAAAACAATGTAATGCCTGATAATATTCAGCATGTACTAAGTATTATTTTTCTTTTTTGAGGCATAATTGACAAATAATAATAGTTTCAGGTATACGAGATAATGATTCAATATTTATATATATTACAGAATGATTACCACAATAAGTCTAACATTTGTCATCATACATAATTACAATTTTTTTTCTTGTGATGAGGACTTTTAAGGTCCACTCTCTTACAACTTTCAAATATGCAATACAATATAGTTAACTATAGTCACCATGCTATGCATTACACCCCCATGACTTATTTATAACTGGAAGCTTGTACTTTCTGAACCCTTCACCCATTTCTCTCACCCCCCACCAATCTGTTGTCTGTATCCATTAGCTTGTTTTTCTTTTGTGTTGTGTAGTAGGTATTCTATAAATACATTTAATTCATATATGCATTGAAAGATTAAGAATTCTAAATTATTATAGATTCATTCCTTTCCAACCCAATTAGTATTTTAAAATTTAAACCCTAAAACTTAGCTATACACTTGGGCAGACCAGGCTTGCCAAACTGCTGATCCTAAAATAGAGATCACGTATGTGGAAATATATTCCAGCTTCATGACAACAGAATTCTTAGGTCTTATGTTAAAGATGACTACATTATAATGAGGTTTTCAGGTAGATGAAGATTTCAGACAAGATGAACAGTAGACCTATTCTATATAATTCTATATAATAAAAGCCTAATATACAAATTGTCCCCTCTACAGGGAGTTCGACCAGGGGGCGGGGCCAGCCAGCCAAATGCCTGCGGCCCCTCCCTCGGGCCACCCCGATAGGCACTGGCAGCCAGACCCCACCCATGCACAAATTCGTGCATTGGGCCTCTAGTATTATATAAAGTGCTTCTTCCCTATGTGCCTCAGATTTCCCATCCTTAAAAGGGGGATAAATCATAGAGCCCACTCCAAGTTGTCATGTAGCATCAAGGAGATAATCTATGAGAGGGCTTAGAACAGAGACTGGGATCTAGTAGACAAGTAGAAGATTTAAATTTCTCAACCCTCAATCTATCAACCAAATTGGTCAATTAAATCAAGGAAATACCAGCAATCAAAACATGATGAAGCTAAAATAAGAAGCATTCCATTCTCCCAAGAACAAACACTGCTTAACTGTCCAGTAATCACTAAGGATTTAGTCTTAACTCAATTACAATTCAGCTTGTAAAATTTTAGAACTACAAGGGGCCTTATTAACTAGTTCAAATTCTCTATCTTCCTGCTCTTCAGATGACATTGAAAGAAACCTACGTCCAGAGAAGCTAAGTGATATCCTCAGATTCATGCATGTCAGTGACAAACGTTCTGGAAACGAATGCTTTGACTCTCCATTCAATGCTTAACAGCAATGAAGCTGGACACAGAGAATAGGTCAGTGTGACTATGCTACAGGTAAAGAAAAGTATGTGTCTATATTTCAAGGTATGCTCAAAGTATCTACTTAATAACTATTAGAAAGTGGGTGGGAAGCTCAAAAGAGAATATACGTAAAAACGCAATATAAATTAAGACTGTATGCAAATGTGGATTGCTGGAATTCCAGAGAGAAAATCACCTAAATCAATGTCAACTGAACTATATCAAATTGAATATGAAAAGCAAATAGTGGAATTGCACCTATTGGAAATATAATATTTATGTTCATGCCTTACTTCTTTTTCTCCTTTCTCGCTCATAATCTTCATCTTCATCAGAATCTGGATCTGGTCGCCTTGAAAACCCACTGGCTTCATGTCTGTCTTTACGCCTCCTGTGATAATAAAAGAACCCATATTCATTACAGATGAGCCAATTTAGAGATGTGAACTCAAGGACATCACCTTGACTTTATCTTGGCTAGAAAATACCCAAATCCTCTCTTTCACACTAAACTATTAATGGAAGGAGGGGTGTGTGCGAAACAACTGATTGAAGACTAAAGTAGCTCAAGTATGACAAGTGAGAAAAACCAGAAGATGAACTGAACACATTTAATGGGTATATAAGTAGCAGACAAAAGTATACCTGGTATTTGCCTCTTTCAATTTTAAAGCATATCAACATACGTAATAGTTTAACAATTCTAATTCTCTAGAACAATTTTCAACCAGTGTGTGAGGAGCACACTGGTATACCACAAGAATTTTTAAAACATGCAATACCTGACTATTTAGTCAAGGGCACTAACCTCTTTTCCCTTAGACTGTCAAAAAAAATAAAAAAGACAATACAATAGTCTGGTGTGAGTGAATCAAAATTATACCTATTGTTTTTTGCCAGATCATATTTTGTCAAATTATTTTTTTTTGGTGTGCCACAAAATTTTAGTAATTTGTTTATGTGTGCCATGAGATGAAAAGGGTTGAAAATCGCTGCTCGAGAACATGCCTTCATTGAAATGATTCAATAAATAATGAGTAATACTGTATTACTATTTTATAAACTTTTTTTCCTCACACAACGACATGTTCATTGATATTTAGAGGGAGGACAGGATGGATGGAGGGAGGGAGGGAGAATGACAGAGAGAGAAAGAGAGAGCAAAACATCCATCTGTTGCCTCCTGTACACGCCTCAACCAGGAATCGAATCCACAACCTTTCAGTGTACAGGACGATGCTCCAACTAAGTCACACAAGCCAGGGCATATTTTATAAACTACTTAACAATTAATATGCAATATTTTACAAAGAAGAAATGCAAACACATTCTTATTGCCCATATTTTATTTATCTATTTTTAAACTTTAATGATTTCGGAGAGGAAGGAAGAGGGAGAGAGCAATAGAAACATCAATGATGAGAGAGAATCATTGATTGGCTGACTCCCGCAGGCCCCACATTGGGGATTGAGCCTGCAACCCGGGCATGTGCTCTGACTGAGAATCAAACCATGACCTCCAGGTTCATAGGTCAATGCTCAACCACTGAGCCACACAAGGCGGGCCTTATTGCCCATACTATAAAAAAACATAAATAAAAGATGCATGTGTTGCCCTAGCCTGTTTGGCTCAGTCGATAAGAGTGTTGGCCTGCGAAATGAAAGGTCCCAAGTTCGATTCTGGTCAAGGGGACATGCTGGGGTTGTGGCCCGATCCCCAGTAGGGGGCATGCAGGAGGCAGCCAATCAATGATTCTCTATCACTGATGTTTCTATCTCTCCCTTCCTCTCTGAAATCAATAAAAATATACATATATATTTTTAAAAAGATGCATGTTTTAAAAAAATTCCTTCTGGCACAAAAATAGTTAAAAAGATAATTTAAGTATTTTATTTTTAGTTTGTGATTTTTTTTCATATTGGTATATCGGCTTATTTTTTAATGTTTTTATTGATTTTTTTACTTTTTTTAAGAGAGAAAGGAAGGAAGGGAGAGGGAGAGAAACATCAGTGTGAGAGAGAAATATCAACCAGTTGCCTCCCATACACACCTGGCCTAGGAACCAAACCCAAAACCAGGGCATATGCCCTGACCAGGAATTGAATCAGTGACCTTTTGGTACATAGGAAGATGCTCAACCAATTTAGCCACACTCACCAGGGCCAATTTAAGTATTTTGCATAGTTGACTATTGAAGAGTCATAACAAAGGAAAGAAACTATTGTTCAACATCAGGTTAAAGTTGTTCTAAGGCAGTGGTCGGCAAACTGCGGCTCCGAGCCACATGCGGCTCGCGAGCTGCGGTTTGCCGCTCGGTTGACTAATGAGTTTGCCGACCACCGCCCCTATCCCAGGGGTGGGCAAACTTTTTGACTCGAGGGCCACAATGGGTTCTTAAACTGGACTGGAGGGCCGGAACAAAAACATGGATGGAGTGTTTGTGTGAACTAATATAAATTCAAAGTAAAGGAGCGGAAGGGAGAGCAAGAGAACCGGATAGAACAGCCAGATCCGGCCTGCGGGGCCGTAGTTTGCCCAAGGCTGCCCTATCCGATAGGGGCTTAATCACAAGGAACAACAACAGCCTGTAATTATTGGAACCGAGAGTCTAGGTCAGTGGTCGGCAAACTCGCGAGCCGAAGTTTGCCGACCACTGTTCTAAGGTACTTTTCTAACAACTCACCCAAAATATATACTTTAAATTTTCTGCATCTATACATGAAATTTGCTCTAGACAGTGGTCGGCAAACTCATTAGTCAACAGAGCCAAATATCAACAGTACAACAATTGAAATTTCTTTTGAGAGCCAAATTTTTTAAACTTAAACTTCTTCTAATGCCACTTCTTCAAAACAGACTCACCCAGGCCGTGGTATTTTGTGGAAGAGCCACACTCAAGGGGCCAAAGAGCCGCATGTGGCTCGCGAGCCGCAGTTTGCCGACCACTGCTCTAGACTATGTTTTTTGTTTTAATGCTGGGATACTAAAAAACTAACTCCATAAAAACTAACTTCAGCCTTACAAACAGCAATGAAGTTCATTCATTAACATTCTAATAAATATTTCAAATGTAAAATAGCCCCGAATCCAAACAAGCCTTACTTTTCTCTCTCTTCTATTTCTTTTTGTCTTTCAAGCTCCCGCTGTCTCTGTCGTTCTTCTCGTTGGCGCTTCACTACTTTCTCATAATCATTAGGAAACATAGGATCATATTCATCAGCTAAGGGAATCAAAACTTCTCCTGCAGAAAATCCACTGGGTACAGGATCCTGAGGAAGATAAAAATGCCAAGGTATCATTCTCATGTCTTAAAATTTTAGAATTCAAGTAAAAAAATATGAGGTTTGAAAGGAGACTTGATGACATCTACATGCCTCCTTTGTTTTATAGATGAGGAGACAAATGTCTAAGGAGGTTTAGTGACTTGACATGGTCACACAACTTACCAGGTAGCAGCAAAACCATGATAATGAATTTAGTTCAGTATTAATTCCATAAATATCCTATGGTACTTTTCTGAAATTTCCAAATTGCCACTACTTTTAAGTAATAATTTTGATTATTTATATAGTAAACAATGAATACTTCTGTTTTTATATATCTCCGTGAAAACTTAAAAACCAAACAACCCATAAATAACAATCATTCTTTTGGTCATTAATAACCTCCGGATATTTTTCCCATTGATTTTTTTAGAGAGTAGAAGGGAGGGGGAGAGAGTAGGAGGGAAGGAGGGGAGCGGGGGAGAGAGAAACATTGACGTGAGAGAGACACATCGACTGGTTGCCTTCTACACGCACCTCGACCAAACTTGCAGCCCAGGTACATGCCCCTTGACGGGGAATCTAACCTGAAACCCATAGGTGCTTGGGCCGATGCTCTCTAACACAGTCCAGGGCCCCTTGGGCTTTTTGAAATGCTGTGGAATACATCCCTTCCCTGGTAGACAGCACTTTTTGTGCCGAGTCTGACACAGATGGATGTCATTCCCTTCATGTGTTCATTAATATTTTTTACATATGTTTTTATTGATTTTTTAGCAAGGGAGGAAGGGAGAGGGACAGGAAAATAGAAACATCAATCGGCTGCCTCCTGCACACCCCCTACTGGGGATCCAGCCTGCAACCCGGGCATGTGCCCTGACCGGGAATAGAACAGGCGACGACCTCTTAGGTTCCTAGGTTGACAACCACTGAGGTCAGTGGCCAGGCTCATTAATTTTTTTAAGGTCCACTAAGATCAGGTTCAGATGATAACATTACGCATTTCTCTTCTAAATATTTAGAAACTGGAGCTACTTACTCTTTGAAAGAAAAGAGGTAGTCTTAAAAAAGAAATCAGAAAGACAAAAGGCAGACAGTACAGCTAATTAGAAGATACATGATTAGAAATGGGGCTTTACCCTATGTTGGTGTTCTTGATCCCTATCTAGTTCTGGGAAGCTCCAATCTAATGTACAGCCTAAATTTCCTAAACCTCCATACTTTCTTCTTCCATGTTTTCTTAGCATAACTCTTTCTTATTATCTCTAAAAATAAGAGGCCTTAACTGGTCTCCATAGGCACCTAAAACAAACATAGCTTAGGACTAGTATTTTTGAGTGCCCATTCTGCATCTCTTTCGGGAGGCACACTGCCCAATACTATCAAAGGCAGAAAGGTTGTAAAATGTATTTCATTTTGAACACAAAACTAATATAAGAAGAGCTTTTGCCCTAGCCGGTTTGGCTCAGATGCCTGGGTTGCGGACTCAATCCCCAGCAGGAGGCGTGCAGGAGGCAGCCAATCAATGATTCTCTCTTATCATTGATGTCTATCTCTCTCTCTCCCTTTTCCTTCCTCTCTAAAATCAATAAAAATATTAAAAACAAACAAAAACCCTGCTAAGTTTAACAATGAGCCATCCTTCTTTAAATGCTACAGAGAATAAAGCAGCCTTAGCCGGTTTGGCTCAGTGGATAGAGCGTCAGCCTGCAGACTGAAGGGTCCCAGGTTCGATTTTAGTCAAGGGCACATGTCCGGGGTTATGGGCTCAATCCCCAGTAGGGGGCATGCAGGAGGTAGCCGATCAGTTGATTCTCTCTCATCACTGATGTTTCTATCTCTCTACCTTCTCCCTTCCTCTCTGAAATCAAAATATAATTTTTAAAACACACACACAAATTGGCAATGAAAATAACTGATTTCTTAATGCCACCTCAGGAAGTCCATCCTAAAAAAATAATTTTACATGCATAGAGCACTCTCTATGGAGCTGTGCATTACAGTGTTATGATGACAACATAAAAGCAGGTCTAGTTGGTTCTACAGTTAGGAAACACTTGTATAAATTACAATACATTCACTTGATGGAAATACTTTACAATTAAAAATTGGTTATGCCCTGGCTGGTGTGGCTCAGTTGGTTGAACGTTGTCCCCATGCACCAAAAGGCGGTGGGTTCAATTTTCGCAGGGCACATGCCCAGGGGTTTGATCCCTGGTTGGGGTGCATGTACTAGTAAGAGGCAACCAATCGATGTTTCTCTCTCACATCACTGTTTCTCTCTCTCCCTCTCCCTTCCTCTCTCTCTAACATCAATAAAAAAGTATATATTCTTTAAACAACTGGTTATGAACCCTGCCAGGTAGCAGTTAGTTAGAGCAGCCCAATATACCAAGGTTCCTGGTCAGGGCACATACTAGTACAAGAATTAACCAGTGAATGCATAAATAAGTGGAACAACAAATCAGTGTTTCTTTCACTCCTTCCCTCTCTCTAAAATAAATTTAAAAACTATTAAAACTAAAAAAATTAAAACTGATTATGAAAAAATGCTTGTTGATTAGATTTTTGGGGGTGAAAACAATATTATAGGTTCTAGAATCAATATACAATAACAAAAGATGATGAATCAGCTTCTGAGTAGATAGAGCTAGAAAAACTTAGGTGTTGAGTTTGTGGGAAAAAATGTTAAGTGGCTAAGAATCTGCCCCCCCCCCCCCGCAAAGCATCTCCACTGTGGGGTGCCTGTCCCTCTATACAGACTATTAGCCTATAGTAGTATCAGTTCTTCCAGCCAAGAAATCCTACCAAGAGCTTCAGCTATACTGTGCCTGAGAATAAAAGCAAGGTGGGGGGGGGCAAAAGAATTCCAAACCAGAACAGTCAAAACTGTGAGGAGGATGAGAAACTAAAGAAGGGAAGGGGCATACAGCTGGAACTGTGTCCTTTTTTGGGGGTGGGGGTGGTAGGAAGAGTACCTTGCTAAGAAATAGTCAGCAATAATAGCATATTCTATCATTAACCTTTGGTCATTTCTCAAGCAACCTGTGCGCCTGGTATGTTTAAACTACCGCAGAAATATTATTTGAATGCCATCTATAGAAGAATAAATGTGTATATATATCTAAAGAGTGGGTGTAATTTTAACTATATATTATGTTTAATTCATTTGCCCCCCATTCTGTGTAGTTTTAACTATGATTTGGAATTATTCTTTTCCAGATCTTCCTCATCCTCACTTAACCCATTGACAGAACTGTCCATGTCTGTTTCTTAGTTTTTAAGCTTATGCAAAATTATTGGGATAATAAAGGGAGGGCAGTAGAATTGTCCTTATTTTAATCCACAACAAAAGAATGAATACTAATATTCTTTATGATAGCAAAAATGGGGGGGGGAACTATATATCTAGCATTAAGAAAATTAACTACAGTATACCCTCACAAGGGAATACAGTAAAGCCATTAATATGAACATACAGTCCTATACTTTTTTAGAGATGGACAGTCCCAATATATTAAGCAAAATAGTTTCTGATTTTTCTATAATAAACTATTTTAAATAGCTAAATGCTTCAAACTTGATAAAACAGAGGTAAAAACTAAGTTGAAAATGATATTGACTAGGCTGCAAAGGTCTACTGAAGAGACCGTGTCCAGAGTGACATATGCATGAAATAAGACACAGTTAGCAGGAAAGACTGTCAAGGTCAGAGGACTGGCTTACCTTTAGGCCAGCTGCTACGTGAGGCGGGGTGTCCACAATCTGCCGGTCATCTGAAGAGCCGCCTCGCTTTAGGTCGATTACAGGGGCAAGGACTGTACTTTGTTTTGTTCTCTGGCTCTAAAATCATTGAAAAACAGTTTACTGAAGCTTCAAATTAAAATTCATACTATTTATAACAAAGCTTTTTTGGGGGGAGTCTTTGTGATGAACCTTTCGGATACAAGAAAATCATAATCTAAAATAGCCTTTTAATTCAATTATTACTATAACCACAAACTAGTTTCATTGGCTTTTTTTTTTTTTTAACAAAACAAATTTTCTCCACTGTAAAAGATTTATAGTAAACTTGGTCAGTTTTATTTAAGTTTGCATGTAAAATCATCTCTACAATGGATTCTCCTTTGACCAGGAGGGCAAATCTATAACAGCATGTTACGCTTTGACTAGTGTTGATCTTTCACAAGGAATGAGTATTTTTTTATGTCCTGGGCCAGTGGTAGGCAAAATCATTAGTCAACAGAGCCAAATATCAACAGTACAACGATTGAAATTTCTTTTGAGAGCCAAATTTTTTAAACTTAAACTTCTTCTAACGCCACTTCTTCAAAATAGACTCGCCCAGGCCGTGGTATTTTGTGGAAGAGCCACACTCAAGGGGCCAAAAAGCCGCATGTGGCTCGCGAGCCGCAGTTTGCCAACCACGGTCCTGGGCAAAACACGAGAGTTTTTTCCCCTCCCAGTAGAATATAAAATCCTGTCCTACCTATTTATTATGAACCTACAGAAAAAAATTTTTTCTAAAGAAAACATGATTATTCATATACCATCAAACATTGTTAATATTTTATCATATTTGTTTTACCTTACACCTATATTTTATGTTGAATCATTTGAAGAAAATTTGAAGACACCATGACACTATCCTTAATCAGCTAAAATTATGAACATCCTTTTACATAACCACTATACTATTACCACAACTAATAAAATCAATAATACCCTGTATCAGTTCCTATCCAATTCATATTCAAGTTTTCCAAGCTGTCCCTCAAATGTCTTCTAAATAGTTGATTTTATTTTGAACCAGGATCCTACTAAAAGTCCACAATGCATTTGGTTTTTAAGTCTTCTGATTTAGGAAAAATCTCCCTCCTTGCTGTCATCATTGTAATAATCATTTTTGTCTCCTCTTTTTCCTCTGATACTGTCTTGTAAAATGCTGCACATTCTAAGATCTGTTTGATAAATTCCTGGTGGTCTAGTTTCACTTATTCATCTATGCCCTACAATTCTTGAAAACTAAGTTAAATCTTGATTAGATTAGAGCAGTGCTCTTTGGCAAGAATATGTCATAGGTGAGGTGGTGTGCTTCATGCTGCTTCACCCCAGCAGGCACACAACTCAGGTTGTCTGTTAATAATGCTAATCATGACCAGATGGGTACAGAGGTGTCTACCTGATCTTTTGGTTATAAAGATTTAAGTTCCCTCTCCCTTTGCAGTTTTAAAGTGTTATACATTTTCATTGTTATCAATCACTACAAAAGGCTCAAAATAAGCCACTATCTCTCTTGAATTTAACATCACTTATCATTTCAAGCAAATAAATTTAATCTAATCAATAAGTTACAATTCGCAAGGTAAAAACCAAAGTTTAAAAGACAATGGAGGGGAGTGGTATCAGAATCATACATTTTTCTATCTGATATATGTTTTTAAAATGGAGATACAGATGAAACCACAATTTCAGTCTGTAGGTAACATTTTCTCTACCAAATACCTTTACAGATTTGGTTATGCCAACCTGGTACTGAGTAATTAATTAGTAAATTAAATAGTCTAAGAGAATCAATGAAATGTATCTTCACTTCCCTTATTGAAAAACACAACATTAATTTAGTGGTTAGATCGTAGCAATCGCAAAAGATATTAGAAAGTTAGAAAGTTAGCAGAAATGATTTTATAAGCAACTTTTTATTTTGACCGATTATAAAATCTATTTGAAATCTTAAGAGATTTCCTGAAGTTAATGTATTTGGGTAAGTGAAAAGATGATAAGCATAAATTAAACAGTCTGAAGCAGATACTACAGAGGATGTCTAAGAGTCTAGATTTCATATAAAAACATTATTCATTGCTTATCAGCACCCAATTCTTTAGTTTTCATGTGAGTAAAATAATGGTACAGAAAAATCAGTGTGTTATCCATAAATTTTATGAGTTTTTAATATATTTCTTTTTGGAAGAATCTATTTTTCTCAGTTTTATTTTATTCAAGCTGACTTTTAACCTATTTATAATTATACACTGGCTGGATAGAGAAAGTGATCCTAAAGTACTAGGCAGGAAGAAACAAATTATCTAGGATTTTAAAAGATTGGCTACAAGTAATTCACAAAGCTGACAATTTTTAAACTGTTAATAAAGAATTATCCCTGCCCTGACTGGTTTGGCTCAGTGGATAGAGCGTTGGCCTGCGGACTGAAAGGTCCCAGTTCGATTCCGGTCAAGGGTATGTACCTTGGTTGCGGGCACATCCCCAGTGGGAGGTGTGCAGGAGGCAGCTGATCGATGTTTCTCTCTCATCGATGTTTCTAACTCTCTATCCCTCTCCCTTCCTCTCTGTAAAAAATCAATAAAATATATTTAAAAAAAAAGAAAAGAATTATCCCAAGTAGTTTTTAATTTGTATATCTCTAGAATATTTTTATTCTGCTTTTCTATTTTCTGTTCCTAAAAGTATTTGTGTGTTTTTATAGGATTATTTTATTTATTTTTTATTTTTTTTCTTTTATATATATTTTTATTAAGGTACTAGAGGCCTGGTGCACAAAATTTGTGCACGGGGGGGCGGGGGCATCCCTCAGCCCAACCTGCACCCTCTCCAATCTGGGACGCCTCGAGGGATGTCCGACTGCCCGTTTAGGCCCGATCCCACCATCGGGCCTAAACAGGCAGTCAGACATCCCTATCACAATCCAGGACTACAGGCTCCCAACTGCTCACCTGCCTGCCTTCCTGATTGCCCCTAACCGCTTCTGCCTACCAGCCTGATCACTCCCTAACCACTCCCCTGCCAGCCTGATTGATGCCTAACTGCTCCCCTGCCAGCCTGTTTGCCCCTAACTGCCCTCCCCTGCAGGCCTGGTCACCCCTAACTGCCCTCCCCTGCCAGCCTGTTTGCCCCTAACTGCCCTCCCCTGCAGGCCTGGGTCCCTCCCAACTGCCTTTCCCTGCAGGCCTGGTCGCCCCCAACTTCCCTCCTTTGCTGGCTTGGTCACCCCTAACTGCCCTCCCCTGCAGGCTTGATCGCCCCCAACTGCCATCCCTTGCAGGCCTGGTCACTCCCAACTGCTCTCCCCTGCTGGCCATCTTGTGGTGGCCATCTTTTGTCCACATGGGGGCAGGATCTTTGACCACATGGGGGCAGCCATCTTGTGTGTTGGAGTGATCGTCAATCTGCATATTACTCTTTTATTAGATAGGATAGAGGCCTGGTGCACGGGTGGGGGCCAGCTGGTTTGCCCTGAAGGGTGTCCCAGATCAGGGTGGGTGTTCCCTTGGGGCGTGGGCGGCCTGGGCAAGGGGCCTGTGGTGGTTTTCAGGCCGGTCACGCCCCCTGGTGACCCAAGCGGAGGTCCTGGTATCTGGGGTTTATTTATCTTCTACAATTGAAACTTTGTAGCCTGGAGCGGAGCCAAGCCTTCTGCTTGCTCAGTGGTGGCAGCCATTTTTTGGAGGATTTATGTATCTTCTATAATTGAAACTTTGTAGCCTTAAGCAGAGGCCTGGGCCGGCCAGGGTGTGGGGAAAGCTTGGCTTCCTCCATCGCCGGGGGCAACCCTAGCCTCCTGCTCTTTCCAGCTCCGTGGCTGCCACCATTTCTGTTTGGATATGTATCTTCTATCATTGAAACTTTGTAGCCTTGAGTGGAAGCCTAGGCCGGCAAGGGCAGGCGGAAAGCTTGGCTTCCTCCATTGCCGGGGAAACCCAAGCCTCCCTCCTGCTCTCTGTGGCTGTAGCCATTTTGGTTGCGTTTATTTGCATATTCGCTCCTGATTGGCTGGTGGGCGTGGCTGGTGGGCGTGGCTGGTGGGTGTAGCAGAGTGATGGTTAATTTGCATATTACTCTTTTATTAGATAGGATTATATGTGTACATATCTTACCATTGCCCCACCCCACTCCCATGCCCTAAAAGTATTTGACAGTAACATTTTAATATCAAATATCCAGTGGGCACCTATGTTTTTAATGTTTTACATGTTGAATAATTTCAAGGATGCAGCCAATGCCCAACATGTATACAACTAGAACAAAAACAATGACTCCCACACTACATATACCTTACGCATTCACAACCAATCTGAGCCCTCAATAACACAAACACATTATTACTGCTTACTAGTTACTGCAGAGCTTCCTTTCTCAAAGTGCTGATTCCAAACCACCTACAACTAACAGCAGGAATATTACCAAAAATGCAAACACCCATGGGCCCCAACCTAGAACCAAAATTTACCAGAATATCAGGAATATGACCACCAAAGCAATATTTTAACAAAATTTTCAGTAATCTTAGACATACTGAAGTCTGAAAACCTGTACCACTGTTGGAAACCAAGAGTATTGCCTTTCTCCATTGGAATCCCTCCAATAGTTCTATTCCCAGGAATTGGGAAGAGCAAAATGACCCTTAGCTCCTATAGAGCCTCTCTCCCCATTAATGTTTAAGCCTACATAATCAATAAAAAGGCAGCAGAGCAAGCTAAAATCGTATTACTCTGAATCTAAGGAGAAACCTGCTCTGTAGACTTCTACTTTCACATTGTGGGCTTATCTTACCTTTGCTTGAGTGAGAGCTGCCTTCTTCACCTGAAGCTGAGACTGTAGAAGTTTGAAATTTTTGGACCAGCCTTCTGTTTTCGAGTCACTGGTCTCCACTCCCAGGTCATCATACAGTGACATCTTTTCAGTTTAATGCTGAAAGGCAAGGGGAGGGTTTAAAAAATGCAAAACACAGTAAAGATTTAAAATCTTTTCGTGTTGCCCTGGCCGGTGTGCTCAGTGGTTAGATCATCAGCCCATTTACCGAAGAGTCATGGGTTCAATTCCCAGTCAAGGGCATGCACCTGGGTTGCAGGTTCAATCCCGGCCCCAGGTGGGGTGCATGCAGGAAGCAACCAATCAATGTGTGTCTCTCACCTTTCTCTCTCTCTCTCTCTCCTTTCTTTCCTCCCTCCCTTCCATTCTCTTTAAAAATCAATGGAAAAAAACATCCTTGGGTAAGGATTAACAAACAAAAAAACTTTTTGTGTTAAAATAACTCATTTTCAAGGAATTGTAGAGGTAAAATGTATTTAAAGGGATCCTCTAGCCCAGGAACCTGGACAAAAGCCAAGACATTTGATATTACTAATAAACGTCCTTTCTAATATGCACATGTTATTTTAAAAATAAAGTTCTATAATTAATAAGATCATGTGGTCAAGGAATTCGTGAGTGAAATCAGTCTGTTCTACAGCATATAATGAGCTAAAGATGAAAGGTTCTAGATTCAGGACATTATTAATTACATATATCCAATTTTTAAAATTCTATTTGGTCTCAATAGCAAAAAGAAGCCTCCCAAAAACACTAGGTTCACTCGGCACAATTAGCTACCCTTTTTTTAAAAAAATATTTTTTTATTGATTTCAGAGAGGAAGGGAGAGGGAGAGAGAGAAACATCAATGATGAGAGAGAGTCATTGATCAGCTGCCTCCTGCACACCCTTAGTGAGGATTGAGCCTGCAACATGGGCATGTGCCCTGACTGGGAATCGAACCTGGGACCTTTCAATCCACAGGCCGATGCTCTACCCACTGAACCAAACCAGCTAAGGCTAGCTACCCTTTTATAGAGAAAAAATTTAAACATATGCCTAGAAATTAAAAAAAACAACAACAAAGAAATGATCTCACAGAAGTAGGTTAACCCAGAGTTCGGCAAACGGCGGCTCATGAGCCACATGCGGTTCTTTGGCCCCTTGAGTGTGGCTCTTCCACAAAATATCATGGCCTGGGCGAGTCTGTTTTGAAGAAGGGCGTTAGAAGAAGTTTAAGTTTAAAAAATTTGGCTCTCAAAAGAAATTTCAATCATTGTACTGTTGATATTTGGCTCTGCTGACTAATGAGTTTGCCAACCACTGGGTTAACCAAAGGATGTATTTTATTATTGCTTGTTAAGAGAAGTGTAGAGGGTTAGATCTTAAATATCCTGACTTCCTCATGACATTGGTTACAAAGAGATAATCAATCTACATGTGAATGATCAATACACAATATCCCTGCAGAACAGAAAAATAGAAGATTACAACAAAAATGAAGACAACAATGGTTGCCCTAGCTGGTTTGGCTCGTGGATAGAGCATCAACCTGCAGAGTAGATTTCGGTCAAGGTCACATGCCTGGGTTGCCAGCTCGATCCCCAGTGGGGGGAATGCAGGAGGCAGCTGATCAATGATTCTCTCATCATTGATGTTTCTCTCTCTCTTTCCCTTCCTCTCTGAAATCAATAAAAATATATTTTTAAAAAAGAAGACAACAATGGTTAACATTTTTTAAACCTTATCTGGCCAGGGTGGTTGTAAATGCAGTATTTGCTGAGGAAGCCTAGAACTAGGTTATAGATGGGGAACTGGGTGAGACTTCAGGAGATAAACCTGCCCCAAGTCATTTCAAACCCAGTCAGGTGAACACCACAGCCCTTGCAAGTAAATCCCTACTGCCAACTTTAAAAAAAAAACCCTTAACTTTCTGAAACCCACAACATGCCCCACTTCTCAAAATAAGATATAATCTTTCTCAGACGGAAAACAATTTTTTTAAATCCCTAAATTGCAAATAGGTAACTTCCTATTTATGAACACATCCAAAAGTCTGACAGTTTCCAGGCCCAGACAGCATTTTGCTGTAAAAACTGTGTTATACAAAACCTGTTCTGCCTGTGTCTGTGTCTCAGGAAGAGAAAGAGACATAGACAAGAAGGAAATTGCCCCCAGGGTTACGTCTGACACAGGGCAAAAATTTCTCTCAGGTGTATGCTTACTTCTCTACCCTTCTATGACAGATATTCTAAGACCCTGTTGCCCCAACACTTTAGCTGACCTTGGTTTCACTTTGTGTGGAGTGGGAGGTGACAGGGGTGGATACCAACTTTATTCCCTCAAAATAGCTGTTCTGGTTTTGAGCATTGTAGCTCTCTCTGCCTGGAAATCAGTGCCCCACTACATTGTTGCTTCTTAATATTCAAACCCTCAGATTACCTAAAAGCTCTGTTTTGATTTCTTAATGAAAGGGCCCCAAGGTAGCACAGAAGCAGTATGAATAAAAGCAGAGTCCAGGGTACTGGTGGCTGATGAATGACCTGAAAATCCAGAGATGCCTACATTAAGGCTTCTGTAACAACTCACCAGCTTAGCTGATAAAAGCACGTACAATTTCCTAGAGAGCACATCCAACAGGGAAATGTCCACTGCCTTCAGTGCCAGACACAGTGAACATTTTATTCAGGAACTTGGCAATGCCTTGTCACGTTACACTTGAGTCACTAAAACTAAATGAAGAAAAAGTAATGAACTCAATTTCTTAATTTAGTATGGCTGAAATACAACCTTGCCTTCAAAGCTTTAGAGGGAATCCCTCTGGAGTCTACTTTCCCCTAGACTACCTGGTATTCAGCACTAAGCATTCTTATCTAAATTAAAATTTAGACAAGATACCCTTAAACTTTAAATTTAATCTGAAAAACTCAGAGCAACAGCAAGAAAAAAAAATGCTGAGTGTTGAGTGTCTGGCTTAATATTGTGGTTCTCAAAAAAATGTACTTCAGCCCTAATTGGTTTGGCTCAGTGGATACAGTGTCGACCTGTGGACTCAAGGGTTCCAGGTTCGGTTCCAGGCAAGGGCATGTACCTTGGTTGCGGGCACATCCCCAGTAGGGGGCATGCAGGAGGCAACCAATCAATGATTCTCTCTCATCATTGATGTTTCTATCTCTCTCTCCCTCTCCCTTCCTCTGATAAAACAAACACACACACAAAAAAATGTACTTCAGAAATGACCATGTATCTTTCATCTATCCTACTTTAATTTTTTGAGCCCTCTTCATCCAATTGGTCACCAAACCAAAGACTAGTAAAAACTATGGGTTCATTTGTTCTGTCTGTCTTTATTCTTATAAAGACAAGGGAAGACTATCACATTCTGGGAAACAAATTTAAAAGAAGCTTTATGGGAGATCACAAACATAAAGACAAATTTTTATGATCAATATTGGTTTGCAACCCAAACTCTACTTTATTTTTTCTAACATCTCTTCATCAAAAACTTGAGAACTTCATGAGATAA
The DNA here is from genome assembly GCF_963455305.1 of Plecotus auritus. NCBI lineage: Eukaryota > Metazoa > Chordata > Mammalia > Chiroptera > Vespertilionidae > Plecotus > Plecotus auritus. The sequence continues at coordinate 159,354,078 of NC_137770.1, forward strand.
GGTATTTACAAATGGAAATAGGTTAACCAAATGCCCACTAAACTATGAAGGGGAAAGATTAGCTTATTCATTTTTGCATCTCCAATTTCTGGCACAGAGCAGGCACTTAATAAACATTTGTTGAAATATTAATATTCAAATAAAGTCTATTTAGCCACATGAATCAGCAGTGAAACCACACAATGCCCACAAATTCCACTAGAAAGAGTAGTTAGGCAAAAGGTTCTGGAGATGGATGGTGGTAATGATCTCATGACGTGAATGTACTTAATGCCACAGTACTGTGCTTTAATTTAAACATGGTGAAAGTGGCAAATTTTATGTTATATATATTTTACTACAATTAAAAAAAAAAAGACTAGGTAAAAGGGAGGAAGAAGCCACACTGAGGAGGGGGTGAAAAATAACAGGCTGTTGTTTAATTAACTCTCATACATCTCCCAACCTGGAAGAATAATCTCTCAGAAATATTTCCCCAAATTTTGGAGTTAAAAAAAGAAAATCAAGCAGTGTAGCGCAGTGGTCGCCAACCACTGGTGGTCCGTGAGGTCCGAAATGTTGATGACTGCTGGTGTAGAGCATCTCTGCCACCAACCAAGTTCTTTCATCTAAAAATCCAATATTTAACAAGGATTTCGGGGCTGAATTAATAAAGTTTCATGAGACCATACTTCCTCTGTCTCTATTTCTAAATTGAAGATGGTTTATTGACAATTCCATTTGATTCACCTTTATGTGCAAACTTCAGAAATCATTATGCAGCAAAATCTTATGTTAAAGTTCCTTGCTTCTATTCTCAAAACCTTCAAAAACACACTTTAAATATTAAAACTGATGTCATCTTAGCATCATCTCCTAGTTTCTGCCACAAAGTGCTCATAAATCAGATCTCAGCATCACAGTAAATGCAGAAGAGCTTTCTTGTCTATACTAGACTTCAAATCTACAGGACTGCCCTAGCTGGTATGGCTCAGTGGATAGAGCGTTGGCCTGCGGACTGAAGGGTCCCGGGTTTGATTCCAGTCAAGGGCACATGCCCGGGGTTGTGAGCTTGATCCACAGTAGGGGGTGTGAAGGAGGCAGCTGATAAATGATTCTCTCTCATCATTTATGTTTCTCTCTCTCTCTCCCTCTCCCTTCCTCTCTGAAATCAATAAAAATATATTAAAAAAAACAAAAACAACAAATCTACTGGACTGCATTATTTACAGCAACAACACATTCATCATCCATCCACGCATGTATGGCCTGCTTTTAATTAATTACTATATTGCTACAAGCACCAGTGACTTTACCACCCAAAACAAGACATAGGATTTGAACAAGGACCTATACTCAACTCATATGAACCACTCCCTCCCCCGCCACACCATCCCATTCCAGTGATTTCCCTGGCCCTGGGGTGAGCAGCAACCTGAATCCCATTCTCATTAATTCCTTGCTTTCCTCCCTTTATGTAATTTTTTTTTACGTGGCTATATTGCATCTATTCATTAAGAGGTGTGCATAGTTTTTTTAATTTTAGGTGTTTTAAGCACTTATACAAAACTAGAGGCCCGGTGCATGAAATTCATGTACTCGGGGGAGTGGGGGGGTGGTCTGGGAACCCACGGAGGATGTCCAACTGACAGCTTAAGCTGTGAGCCCAGCTTCTGGCTGAGCGGTGTACTGACTACCAGGGGGCAGCTCCTGCATTAAGCGCCTGCCCCCTAGTGGTCAGTGTGCATCATAGCGACTGGTCATTCTGCTGTTGGACCGAAACCAGCTCTCCAACATCCCCCGAGGGGTCCCGGATTGCGAGAGGGCGCAGGCCAGGCCGAGGGACCCCACCGGTGCACAATCAGGGCTGGGCAGGGACGTGGGAGGTTGGCCAGCCAGGGAGGGACCACGGGAGGGCTACAGGCTGTGTCCGGCCCATCTCACCCAGTCCCAATCAGCCAGACCCCAGCAGCAAGCTAACCTACTGGTCGGAGCATCTGCCCCCTGGTGGTCAGTGCATGTCATAGCGACTGGTCAGTGATCAACTGTCTTCCCCCTAGTGATGAGTGCATGTCATAGCAAGTGGTTGAGCAGCCTTAGCATATCATTAGCATATTATGCTTTGATTGGTTGAATAGCCGACCAGATGACCGGACACTTAGCATATTAGGCTTTCATTATATAGAATATCATAGTTGATTTGTTCATTCTCCCCATTGCTACCACTGAATGTAACAAATGCACTGACAAACAGCCAGGACCTGAACTTAATTCAAGCTGAGATGTTAACTCAGATGACATAACACATTTACTTCATGAAGTCTTGTGCCAGGAAATAAAACAGCAGCACTTTCTAACATTTGGATATACCTTAAGAAGCCAGGATCAAATGCAAATATAAAGAGCTGATTTTTACAACTTAATATACCTGTTATTTACTTCTTTTTTATTGTAACTCCACCTTTTGGTCAACATATCATTCATATATGCTCCATTTAAGAACACAGTAAACATGGTTCTGCTAGAACAATGACTTTTCAAGAGTCTACCTAAGCTGGCAAACTATGCTTTTTAAAAATGCCTCACTGGCAGAAAAAGAACATGGAAGAAGTTTTCTCAGAAGCATCCCACCTATTTATCTTTCAAGAACATCTTGGAAGCCTTTGGTGACTACTACTCATACATAAAACTATCTCCAATTTTTTTAATAAAAAACACACACAGATGTTTTATTGATTTTTAGAGAGAGAGGAAGGGAGAGGGAGAGATAGAAACATCAATGATGAGAATCATTGATAGGCTGCCTCCTGCTTGCCACGTCCTGGGGATCAAGCCCACAACCTGGGCATGTGTCCTGACCAGGAATCAAACCAGTGACCTCCTGGTTCATGGGTTGATGCTCAACCATTGAGTCACACTGGCCGGGCACTATCTCCAATTTGTTTCCCCTGAACATAGTTGGATCAGGGCAACTTTTACATGTTATGCCTCAAATAAGGGCTGTTTTTTACTTCATCCTTGTATCTCTATCTTAGAACCATGTTTGGAAAATTGTAAGTGCTTTATAAATATTTTCTAATTATATCTGTGAATGGATGGAAAATGTTAATGTACCTACTTAAATCACATTGTTATGAAACAACTAGAGGCCCGGTGCAAGAAATTCGTGCACTGGGGATGGGGGAATCTCTCAGCCTGGCCTGCACCTTCTCGCAGTCGGGATTCCTCGGGGGATGTCCACCTGTCAGCTTAGGCCCGCTCCCCGGAGTCTGGGACCCCTTGGTCCTTACTGCCTGCCTGCTCACTGCTCCTTACCACTCAGATCGCTGCTCCTTAGTGCTGATGCAAAGGCAGGAGAGGCTCCGCTCCTGCCACCACCACTGCGCTCGCCAGCCATGAGCCTGGTTTCTGGCTGAGCAGCATTCCCCCTGTGGGAGCACAATGACCACCAGGGGGCAGCTCCTGAGTTGAGCGTCTGCCCCCTGGTGGTCAGTGCACGTCATAGCGACTGGTCATTCCGCCGTTCAGTCAACTTTTATTATATAGGATAAGATCTGCAGATCTGCCTTTTCAGGATATTAACTTATGGTAAGTGGCATTTTATACAAGTATGGTAAATTTTAAATAGTATATTATAATTAATGGGACAAAAAAATACTACAACCATACAAATAATAATAAATCAAGGCCGAGTTCTGAGCACCTCAAGAAGCAAGCTTGGTAAGAGGCCTTCTTATCACTAAATAGATATTCAGGTACCATGAAGGGAAAATGAAGCCTAAAGAATATGGGAAGTATATACCGACAGAAAGGAACAGGAGGTGCAATGCACGTTGATGTCCACAAAAAAATACAGGTAACATAAAGCATCTGCCTCATAGAAAGAGTTACAATGACTTTTTAAAGAATTTTAAAATTTCACTATACCTCCACCTCTCATACCCTTGGTACAGTTTAATATTCTCACTAATTTTCATAGACTCAATTATTACCAAACTAACATAGGCTGGAGTGTATTCCAAACAAAGTCCATGAGAGTCACCTGTAAGTTAGGTGTATAATAGAACATCCTTCACAATTTACTATTATGAAAGACTAGAGGGATTACTAGCGCTGGATCATGAAGATAATTTAAAACAAACCAGATAAGTCCTGTCCGATATGGCTCAGTTGGTAGAGCATCAAACTGTGCACCGATTCCCAGGCAGAGCACATGCCCAGGTTGCTAGTTCAGTCTCCAGTTGGGTGGGTATAGGAGGCAACCAATTGATGTTTCTCTCTCTCTAATATAAAAAACACATTTAAAAACAACAACAAACCAGGTAAAAAGAAATCCACTTGCCCTGGCCAGGTAGCTCAGTTGGTTAAAGCAGTAGTCGGAAAACTCATTAGTCAACAGAGCCAAATATCAACAGTACGACGACTGAAATTTCTTTTGAGAGCCAAATTTTTTAAATTTAAACTTCTTCTAACGCCATTTCTTCAAAACAGACTCGCCCAGGCCGTGGTATTTTGTGGAAGAGCCACACTCAAGGGGCCAAAGAGCCACATGTGGCTCGCGAGCCGCAGTTTGGCGACCACTGGTAAAGCATCGTTCTGATATTCCAAAACAGTATGCTAAAACTGGGCATATCAGAATGATGCTTTAACCAAATGAGCTACCTGGCCAGGGCAAGTGAATGTCATCATTCCCAGGATACATACAACCAATGAATGCATAAATAAGTGGTACAACAAATCGATGTTTCTCCCTCTCCCCTTCCTTTCTAAAAATTAAAAAAACGAAATCCACTTTATAAAGTTACATTTGGGAACACACAAAAATCCCCCCCCCCCAATTCTTATCTATAATAATAAAAGCATAATATGCTAATTAGACCGGATGTCTTTCCAGATGAAGCTGGAGCTACGAGGGAAGCTCAGGTCCCAGTGCCAGAGGGAAGCCAGGGTGGGCAGCCAGGGAAAGGAAGGCCTACTCTTGCATGAATTTCATGCATCAGGCCTCCAGTTTTCCATAAAAGCTATCCTTAGTCATCAGAGAGCTCCACAATCAGAATAGCTCTTCACTATTAACACTTTTATTACACCAGGTTATATTTCTGTCTATCTCACAATCTATTGTAAACTGTACAGCTTGCAGCACATTTCTTTTTTAAAAAAATCTATTTTTATTGATTTTAGAGACGGAGAGAGAAACATCAATGATGAGAGAGAATCATCTATCGGCTGCCTCCTGCACACCCCTATTGGGATCAAACCCTGATCAGGAAACTGTGACCTCCTGGTTCACTAGCCCAGGCTCAGCGACACCAGACGGGCTGCAACACATTTCTTTTTTAAATTTTTTCTTTAAATATACATTTGTTTTATTGATTCCAGAGAGGAAGGGAGAGGGAGAGAGAGAAATATCAATGATGAGAGAGAATCGTTGATTGATCGAGCCCACAACACGGGCATGTGCCCTTGACAGGAATCGAACCTGGGACCCTTCAGTCCGCAGGTCGACGCTCTATCCACTGAGCCAAACCCTAGGGCTGCAACACATTTGATTAAATTCTAAAAATAAAACACACTCCATTTTAAGTTACTAATTTATTACCCCATACTCCCTGAATATCCTTATAGCCAAAATGTCTGCAACCTTTATCCCATAATAATGTGGAAACTGAGTTGCATCCTTTAAAAACTCCACCTGCTGCTGGGAGATACAGTCGTCATCTACCTGCATATATATGTACATTTTGCCCTTATCCAGAATACATTTTCCATCCATTCGCCTGGTTCTAGCAATTAGTACCTTGAAAGGCTGGCTCTCCTTTACTGACTTCTCAAAGAATCTTTTAATCTGACCTGACTACCTCTCCTCAAACCTCTCTCTGCCTTGCTGGCAGTTCCCAGAATGCTCTATGGTGCTTCTAGTATCAGAAGCTACCTTTACACTTCTTTCCTCGGCAGGAAACCTTTCCCTATCTTGCTCATCCAACAAAACACCTCCAAGACTCAGTTATAAGCATCACTCCCTCTTGGAAGCCTTTCCAGACCCCACTCTAGTCCACGCATGGGTTTAGATGACTGTTTCCTTAGAGACCAAACTCTGAGAGCAGGGACAGAATCTTATTCATCTTGCAACTGCTGTTCATAACATATGGTCTGGGCAAGAGGTGACGCTTCAGAAATGCTTGAACATCGACGCTAAAACACCGCTTTAAAAGCACACAGACGGAGGTGACACCGGAGTCACGTCTTCTTGCCAGGAAACCCCTCGTCTCTGAGGGGTATGACTTGTGGAGTTCCACGGCCCAGCAAGGAAAAAGCTTCTCTCCGCTCCACCCCCCTGGCTCAGAGGGAGCAAGTGCGCTGGGCCACAGGTGACACGGGCCTGGCCACCCGGACCCGGCAACTTTTCCGAAACATGCCCAACGGAGGGGAGAGAAAAACGTCCTCGGGTCCAAAGCAGACGGAAAGCCAGACAGACGGTAAAAGAATGGGGAGAAGAGAGCAAGAGCCCGAGGCCCGGTGACCTGAGGCAAATAAAGGAAAGCGGCGGCGGGCGCGAAGGAAACAGGGGGGCCGGGGCGGGGGTCCGCCTGGAGTCCGAGGGCGCCGGCGGCTGGGGGACCGGCCCGAGACCTCCCGCCCCACTGCGAAGTGGCCTAAAGCCGCGGTCTCACGTCCAAATGCCCCCGGGGAGGCGCTTCCGCCCCGCCTCCCGCCAGGCCTCCCGTCCTGGTGCCCCCGGGGCGCCACTTACCCGGCCAGCCAGGCTGACCCTCCCCATGGGCCGCAGCGGCGCACCAAGGCCCAGGCGCCGCGGTGAGGGAAAACTGGGCGCACACGACGTAAGCCCGTGACGGCCCGGACCGCAGCCGGCGCCAACCCCTACGCCGAGTCCGCAGGGAGCGTGCGGGCGCGAGGTCAGGGAAGCGAGCGGCACGGAGAGAGGCACTCACTTTCGCCGCACTCGCCTGGCCATGGCGCCCCCTCCCGGCGGGAGGGCCGCACTGCATCTCCATTCAGCAGGCGTCCTCTTCTGCCCAGAGGTGTCACAGTGATGCAAGTTTGTGAAACTGAATTCAGACTCCCAGGAGAGCTTTGCTGAGGAGAAGTGGTCCTGGGCTGCAAAGACCGTCCTTGGGAGCCAATTGTGTTGTAATAGAAGGGAAAGGGAGAATCCCTCCCAGCCCTTAGTTCTCATTCATTCAAAATCATTCCTCTATATGCACAATGCTGAACATTAATCACCATAGGCGGGATAAATGGGAAAACTGCTAGAAAACAAATGGTAACAAGCACTGAATTAACTGTACGACTAAGGAAACACTAAACATGGAGTTTAAGGTTACATAAATATTATAAATCTCACAATTGAAAAACGATATAACAAATTTGAGAGGAAGCAAGAAAATGGGATTTTGTGTAATTATGATTTTCATATAAAAATTCTAAATAAAATATTTGTACTGCATTTGGACAGAAATCCTCAGTCGTATAATAATGCTATTCCCAGTGCTTCAGGGATCAGCACCTCCACCACGACCATGTGAAGGGGAACATTCTGGCAGTAAGACAGCATGCTTGGGACTGGAGTGTTCAGGCTAAGCTTTCAAGAACTCTTAAAATGTTATCAATAAAAAAAAGATAGGGAAAGTCGTTCTTGAAATATGATACATTCATTGAACATTTAAGAAATAAAATGAATGTACCGAGTGTCTCTGATAAGTTCTGGCTATGGGCCTAGAGAGCAAAGACAGAAAATGTCTGGACTGGGTCTCCTACCCTCTGATCAAAGCACAGGTGGGTGGGCAAGAGCCCTGAGACTGAGGAGGCAGGAAGCCTTGGGGACACTCCAGGTGGAATCTGCTGTCTGCCAAGACTCTCTTATTTGCGGGACATCTCCAGTTTGCAGACTTGACTACCACTGCCCTCCTCCTGCTTGTTTTGTGCATTTCCAAATCATTAAGTCACACACTGACAGGCAACTTTTTGATTTACAGGCCATAGATGCAGTCACCTTCATTTTGGGGGAGTTTTCTAGTTCAATTTTCAGGAGGAAATCTTTTTCCTTCTTATCTCTGAATATATTAGAGACATCATTCTTCCACTTCTTGTCCAAGGTAACTAATATTACTTTTAGTTTACAAACTGGGAATGTGAGGATTAATGAGATGGAGGACTGTAACCCAGGATATGCAATTAGAAGGAAGGATAAACAAATTGTGGAGATTCACAAGAGGGACAAGCGGTACAGGGGGCCAGTCCAGGCTGGAGAGCAAAGGTACCTAGTGACACCTAGAGAAACAAGTTGTGCTCAGCATCCTGGAGGAAGGAGGGCAGAAAGTAGATGGTAGAATGTGTCAAAAACGAGAAATTAGAAAGGCAGATGTTTTAGAAAGAAAGGAGATGAGGGAGATGCTTAGGCTGGCAGGAAGTGGCTAGAATGAATAGCCATCGCATTCAGGACAGACAGAGGCTGAGGAGGACCAGGAAGAGTGAAAATGAATGAGTGGCCACACACTGGGAAGAAAACACTTTAGTTAAGATGACAGTTTGACCGAAATTATAATTTGATAAAAAGTGATTATTCCCTGGAACTCTGAGTGTAGTGATACTTTTTACATACCATGAAGAATTATTTTTATTCACTTTTATGTAACTCTAAGCAGTTTTATCTATTTTTCAGAATTCTTGTCCACTCCCTACATTTTCTTTCTTTCTAAGTTGTCCTCTACAGTTATTCCTGATCTATAATGTTTACAATAGCAAAAATTTAGAAGCAGAACTAAATAATCAATAATAAAGACAGTGAAATTCAATTATTTGGGATGACAATTTATATGGAAGAATCCCATTTTTGTTTTAAAATTATGTAAATACTAGTGACCCGGTTCATGGATTCATGCACATTGAAAGGAAATTCATTAGAAGGTGGCTGGAGGGGTGGGACTGGGCGAGATAGGCTGGACACGCCCTAGAGCCAACCTTCCTCGGTCCCTCCCCAGCATCTGCGGAGTGAGTGGGATCCCTCTGGCAGATGGATTCCTTGGCCTGACCAGCAGGGATAGGCCGAAACCAGCTCTCTGACATCCCCCGAGGGGTCCTGGAGTGCGAAAGGGCACTTTGCAAAGTAGCTGTCGTATAGGGTGTGGAACGCAAATGTAAGTGTGCAGTAAACCAGATTCGGGGCCAACAGTGCCCCAGCAACAACATAACCCATAGCCGAAGGTGGAATCACGCAGCCCCCCACGAGGAATTGGGCTCCCTCCTCTCTGGTTTCAGGGTGTGTCACCCAAGAACCCCTACTGCCAAGTTACTGCAGCTCAGTAGCTCCTGCGTTGAGTGTCTGCCTCCTGGTGGTCAGTGTGCATCATAGTGACCAGTTGGATGGTAGGACACTTAGCATATTAGCCTTTTATATATATAGACTAGAGGCCTGGTGCACAAAATTAGTGCACTGGGGGGGGGGGGGTCCCTCAGCCTGGCCTGCACCCTCTCACAGTCTGGGACCCCTTGGGGGATGTCCGCCTGCCAGCTTAGGCCAGCAGTCAGACATCCTCTCGCAGTCCAGGGCTCTCACATTCTGGGACCCCTCGCGCCTTACTACTTGCCTGCAGCAGAGGCGGGAGAGGCTCCTGCCACCACCGCTGCACTAGCCAGCCATGAGCCCGGCTTCTGGCTGAGTGGCACTCCCCCTGTGGGAGCACACTGACCACCAGGGGGCAGCTCCTGTGTTGAGCGTCTACCCCCTATTGGTCAGTGTGCATCATAGTGACCAGTTATTCTGCTGTTCAGTCGATTTACATATTAGGGTTTTATTATGTAGAATATGCAGATAAAGTATATAAGGGTTGTCTGCCAATATGGCCTGATAGGTGGGGTTATAGCAGTTCTACATTTATATTTTTTGCTTATTTGTACTTTTCCCAGTAAAATTCTTAAATATATTTTAATTGATTTCAGAAAGAGGAAGTGACAGGAAGAGAGAGATAGAAACATCTATGGGCTGCCTCCTGCAGGTCCCCTACTTCAGATCAAGCCTGAAACCCCAGCATGTGTCCTAAGCCACACTGGCCAGGGCTGATATGTTATATTTCAACAGATTGAATCTATAAATAAATAGGAGGATCCAGCTATATACTAATAATCTAGATATTAAAAGGGATTTAAAACAAAGTAATTCTTCTTACTCATGTTTTGTTTTGTCAAATAGTTATTTTCTTATCAAAATATTTATATTAACAAGCATTGGGTATATTATTGCTATTTTAAAATGAGTCAATACATCTTCTTAAATTTCTCAGTCTTAAATTCTAAAAAGAAAAACATTGATCATTATTTGCTTATGACCCACATTAGGGAAAGCTCTTGGGATGCTCAAAAATTTTTAAGAGTGTAAAGGGCATGAGACCAACAAATTTGAGAATTATTGGATTATAGCATTCAAAGGAAAAGGATGGAGTGGGGGTGAGCAGCCCACATGGGTAGAAATGGTACTGTAGAGCCTTGCAAATTTTTCCCTCCTTTCCTTCTGAAATGTAAGCAGCACTAAATGGTTTTTTAGTTCAAAAAATACATGTTAGAAATATTTTAACAGTTTAATTTCTAAAATCAGTTACTACGACCTAGTGTTATGATACTACATCATCAGTATATTAATAATAATATCATGTTACTCAATACAACAAAGTCACTGTTCATAATTCTTGAGTAATACATTATTCATATTAGGTAATCAATCACATGTTTAGGCATGTAGTTTAGGTGGTATTATTTAAAAATATATTGATTCTGTTTCCTTAAAATACACACATATATATATTTACAATTTTTATGTGCTTTTGATAGCTAAAGTGCATCATCAAGATTATTGAGTGTTGACCCAAGAACCAGGAGGTCACCGTTTGATTCCTGGTCAGGGCACATTCCCGGGTTGTGGGCTTGATCTCCAGTAGAGGCCGTGCCAAGAGGCAGCCAATCAATGATTCCCTCTCATCATTGATATTTATATCTCTCACTCTCCCTTCCTCTCTCTGAAATCAATAAAAAACATATTTTTAAAAAAGTATAGAGGTTAATTGTTAAAAAGAATATTTATTATTATACAAAGTTGTAATTAGAGTGAGGATATAATATTCTCACATATTCTAACTTATAGAATTTACTTATGAGACGTTTCTCAGTAAGTCTAAAAGAAGTTTATTTACAATTGCAGAAAATTCTAGTAATTATGTTATTATATTTTAAGATTTTCAGTCTAATTTTTTTTCTTAGCCTAGCATTTAAAATTAATCATTATCAGTCTATCAACCCGTATTTGCTTCAGTTAGTGAGACTGGAGATTATATATATATATATATATATATATATATATATATATATATGTATATATTAGTATATGTAGTATCCCCCCCAAATGTATACATACACTTTGAATAATTATAAAGGCAGTGTTTATTAAAATACATTTCATTTTCTAAATTGAGCTATCAGCTGTTAAAGTGTGTATACATTTTTTGGGACACCCTTTATATGCAGAATTTTATGTTCCTGTGTTTGTTTTTTTTAGTCTTCTCCATTCTCAATTATCATAGGGTGTTTACAGAAGTTCCTCTAGGGCCTTCCAAATTTGATGCTTGGAAACCAGATAAGAACAATGACAAGCATAGTGTAGGGATATGGAGCAGTGATTTTCAATCAAGGTGCCAAAAGAATTTTTAGAACATGCAGTACCTGACTATTTAGTCAAGGGCACTGATATCTTTTCCCTTGGATTATCAAATTAAAAAAAATGACAACAGCCAACATAACAATAGCCATCTGGTGTGAATGAATCAAAATTACACCTTTTTCTTTGTCAGATTAGCAAAACATATTTTTGGTGTGCTGCAGAATTTTAGTAATTAGTTTATGTGTACCAGGAGATGAAAATTGCTGGTATGGAGACAAAGAGGACAAGGGCAACAGGCAAAAGCGGAGTTGGAAGGGAAGGATCCAGTTCAGGGTCTGGTGGAAAGCTCCTAGAACGAGGGAAAGATTTGGGTGGGGGTGTGCGGAGGGGGTTGGAGAAGACTGCAGGTGGGAGGGGTGATGTGAGCCACAACAGAGGATAAGGGTCATTATGATCAGACTTTACGTGAGGGCTACACTTCCTAGTTCAGAACTTGCTCTCACATCTGTCATCCTATGATTTTTCACAGTATGAGGTAGTTAGGGTGGGAAAGACAAATTTACTTCTGAAAAAGATTTCAATGGATGTAATTGGTTAATTTTAGATGGAATTTAACAGGCTAGCAATGAACACTGCCTTTTTACTTTATATTAATGAGCTGGAAATAGTGTTCAGATTTTTCCTCACTCACTAGTACATTAATTTTGGCAAGCAGGTAACTTCAGAAACTCTGATGTGAACCTCTGGTATAATAAGTAAGGATATGGTCTTACTTAACATAATTGGGGTCTTCTGCTAGGAAGTTTTTGGGCCTGAACTAGCAGGTATAATATCAACATTAAAATGAAGCTGGTAAACCTCCCCACAATTCAGAAGACTCATGTTCATTAAGTGAACACTGCAGGCGCGCTGCCCAATGGTGCCGCTAGGGGCCGCTCCTCCACAGCGGCTCTGTCAACAACGGGCGCCCTGGGTGCTCTCTCTCCTCCCGTCGCTCACCTCAGCTTCCGCCGGAAGCGGCTCCTGTCAGTGTAGGGCTCCAGTGTTTGGGCTGCGGTTTCCGTGCGCCCGCTGCGCCCGGTCCGGTGAGGCTTGGCCGGAGGAGCCAGAGAGAAGACTTCGAGCTTAAACCGGGCAACGATATGGACGTTCTGAAGTCGGAGATCCTCCGGAAGCGGCAGCTGGTGGAGGACAGGAACCTGTTGGTGGTGAGGAGCCTCGGGTCGTGGCGCGGGGTGTGTAGGGGGGCGGCAAGAAGGGAGCCCGGGAGTCAGGACTGGTACTGAGAGGATTGCGAGAGGCCGGGGGTTAGCGAGACCCCCCCCCCCTCCGCCATCCCCTTCCTGCCCTGGTTCTCCCCTACACTCCTTACTCGGCAGCCTCCGGAGGAAGTGGAGGAGTTGCAGGAAAACCCAAGATTTTGGCAAAAATTACCCCACATTTGCCCCTTATTCCCGCGCAGGTTCTCAGTGCCTTATACGCACGCCCACCTGTCGGTATTCTTCGGAATTCTGCCCCAATTCTTCTGGTCCTTCACCTGTGTGGTTTTACTAAGGGTTTGTGCCCAACTAAAACCTAGAGAAAGGGCAGACTCAGAATTAGCTTTTTAAAGTATTTGATTCCTTCCGACTAGTAAAACCGGTTACTTATTACATTTTCTATCACCCCCACCCGCAGTACAACATAGAAAAGTCTGTCGGTCAGCTCTTCACTGAAAGGGAGGCTAAAACTGTTGGAGAAACAGTGGAGAAAGAGGAGGAAGAATTAGGAACTTCCTTAAGTTGAGCTCCATTACTTTATTGCATAACAATAACTTAGATCATCGGTTCTCAAAGCTTTTGGTTTGAGGACCCCTTTACACTCTTCCAAATTAGTGAGGATCCCAAAGGGCTTTTAAGTGTTTATCGATATTTACTGTATTAGAAATTAAAGCTGAGAAGCTTTAAAGATATTTATATATTAATTCATTGACGATTTGAAAGTATTGGTTCAGAGTCATGCAGATCTTCCAGATGTTGATATATTTCATTACACCTTATTTTTAAGAATTACATATTTAATATCAACAGGGACATCACGAGAACTTTCTTTGTGTATTGGAACGCCGTCAAGCTCATGACGGCAGGTCTAAGACCTCCACAATTTTAGTTTTCACTTGAAAGTTGGAATTTTATCATAGGCAGCAAATACTATCAGTTGTTTCCCCGAAGTGGCAGGTTCACTTTGTTCACTTTTTGGAAGTTAAGTCTGAATTACTATAGTTTGTAGATATTCTTCCCTGTGAAAATGATATTCCATGATAAAAGCAGCTGGTTTAGCTTGCAGTTTAATCACGCAAGTGCTTTCTCATCAGACAACCATCATGCTTCCTTATAAATGAGAAGTCCTTTAGGAATACTTGACAAGGCACCAGGAGACTTGCCATTGCCTTTCACCCTCAGTACAAATGACCACGGAGGGTACTGGGAAGCAGTACCTTAGCATTGAAAAGAGTTGACTTCACAGACTCTCTCAAAGGATCTTCAGGATCCCAGGGTCTGAGGACCACACTTTGAGAATATCTGCTTAGGTCCTTGGATGTAATGTAATATTAATATATATGATGTAGTGTAAGTTGGAATTGTTTGGTGGATGGCTGATTTCATAATCAATGAAACTTTAAAAATACTTAGCAATACAGAGCTCATTAAATATATTATTTAGTAGATAGAGGGGGGAAGCTTGTCCATATTTGTAACTTAATATCTTCAGGGACCTTTTTCTTCAGATAAGTGATTTGAGGGTATTTGAAAAAAGTAATTTAGATGTTGGAATGCATAGTTGATGTTAGGAAAGTCAGGATGTTGAATTTTAAGTACTTTAGAGGGAAAATTGAATCACAAAAAAGCTGAACTCTCCCCCCAGGTTTATACATGATCAGGTAAGTGAATGCTCTTGAATAATACAAGAATACCTCGTTTTATTGTGCTTCACATTATTGCGCCCACAGATGTTGCATTTTTTACAATGTAAGGCGAAGACCCTCCACCAGCAAAAAAGTTACAACTCGCTTTATTGCAGTACTCATTTTATTGCAGTGTTCTGGAACCTAACCAGCAGTATCTTTCGAGGCGTGCCTGTATAAGAGAATATGTGTAACTAGACATGTTTTCTTGTATGCATGGGAATAGTCTTTTGAATTATAGCTGTATAATTTATAACTGTATAGAAACTGTTACTCTATAGCCTTTATCTTTCTGCATCATAGTGTCAGTAACTTTCATACGTTTTCACTGCTCCAGCCACAGTAAGAAATATTTTCTTATATTTTGTTCTGATATATATGAAAAAAGTTTCATGAGATAATTCTTACCTTAACTACATGTGATTCTATAATTAGTTTTATTATTTTGATCCATTCTGTTTCATATAAAAAAATGCTGATTGGAGATCACTGAATTGTTTTCATTGCTCTATCTTTAGCTGGAAAACACCTGTATTCTTGGTCATTTCAAGTGATGTCCTAGCTTTTTATTGTTAGTCTGACAGTTGAAATAGTAAACACCTTGTGACTGCCCCTTTGTTAAACTGCAGAAGCTCCTAAGATAAGCCTCCTAAGCTGCCTATAACCTGTCCTAAAACATTCTGTCTGGTGTAACTACTATGAGGTAATTGCTCAAATACCAATGCTTAGGATCCCCGGGTTTGGTGAATCTTCACTTAATACAACACCTCATTTATGTGGAGAACTAGGCTGTTGGGGCATAATTAGAAGTTTCATTAGTTATTAGTTATGAGGATTTGTGTAGAATTATATATATTGGATGTTTCTCGTATGCATGATACTATACTCTGCCTCAGAGGATTAAAAAGACAGTAATGCTTGATTCTTTATTTAAGGACCATGTATGCATTCAATTTTACAGAAAGAAAAGAAGCCAAAAGGCCAGAAATCTCTCCTCTGTTGAATAGAATGAGATATCAGCTACAGCTTGGGGTCAAACCTTTTGCCTGCACATTGGATCCCAGCTCATCTTTTTTTGCATCATCAGGAACCTTAGTATTACTTATCCCCTTTCTTCCTGTATCTTTGGTCTCTCTACTGGCTTATCTCCATCAGCACTGAAACATAAAAATGTCTCTCCCATTTTAAAAAAGGTTTGTTGTTGTGTGTGTGTTTTTAAGCAACATCCTTTTTCTTGATAGCTAATCTTCTTTAAAAAATATATATTTTACATGATTTCAGAGAGGAAGAGAGAGTGAGAGAGAGAGAAACATCAATGATGAGAGAGAATCATTGGTTGGATACATCCTGCCCACCCCCCACTGGGAATCGAGCCCACAATCCAGGCATGCGCCCTTGGCCAGAATCAAAGCTGGGACCTTTCAGTCCTCAGGCTGATGCTCCATCCACTGAGCCAAACCTGCTAGGGCTATTTATTTTAGGAATAAATATTCCTGTTAGGAATATTTATTCCTAAAATAAATTTTAATTCTCACTCATTCCTTCACCAGATACAAACTGGTTTCTGCCCCCACAGTGTTACTATGACATTAGTGACCTCCCTTTTTCTGACTAACAACAGCATTTGACACTCTTGGCTAGTCCTCCTCCTTCATTCTTCCCTTGGCATTTCTTCTACCATAGCTTCCTATTTTTCCTTTGACCTGTCAGGCTGCTTATTCTTGATCTTCTTGAAAGACTTTTTCTTCTTCTTTTTTTTAATTGTGATTTTTTTTGTCCCGTAAATGTTGGTTTTCTTTAAAGTTCAGGCCTAGGCCACTTTCTCTCCACATTAAATATTCTCTTATATTAATCTTATATCCACCTCTAGATTTCAGTTATCATCTATTTCAGGGTTTCTTAAATGCAGCTTTTGGATGGACTTCATAATATCCATCAGCTTCTTGAAATTTTATTAAAAAATTTAACATGTAAGTATATAATATAAATGCCCCCTCTTCCCTTTCTCCTATGTATGATATTATTAAAGGGATCTTTGACTCAAAAAAGGTCAAGAACTAGTAATTCTTAAAAGCAAAAAATAGAAGAAGAAGAAAAAAAGAACTAGTAATTTATATGCTGGTGAAAATCTCCACGCCATTACCTCCTAGCTCTACTGAACTTTTGAACTTTTTCAGTTCCTTGAACTTGCCTTTCCTCACACTTGTTTACCACTTTACTTGCAACAGTCTTCTATGAGACATCCCTGAGAAAGGCAGGAGGAATTGATAGAATACATTTGGAAGGGATTTGCCTTAGTTAGGAGGATGATTTCCCCTTCCATTCTGAAATGATGAAGGGATTGGTACAGATCCAGGTAGGTTTGGTGCTGGGAGGAATTTGGAGAAATTCTTGTTTCATGGTTTTTCATTTCTTTTTAGATTGGTTTAGTCATTTGCTGAAAATGAGGGGAGAAATGAAGGGTTAAGAGGTTTGAGAGAATAGAGAATGGGTAATGATCAGTGTAGACAATAGGACAGAAAACTGAACAGTGAATTACACCGGGATCAGTGAACCCCATTGAGGCCTAAAGGCACACTAGGTGTAGGTGGGGAGAATGCCAATAAGAAGAGTCTTCAAGGACAGTGTTCTCACTAACTGGTCTCAGGACCCCTTCACAGACTTTTTATTGATAGTTCTGAAGAACTTTTGTTTATGTAGGGTGTGTCCTATCTAATAAAAGAGTAATATGCAAATTAACCATCACTCTGCTACACCCACAAGCCACGCCCACCAGCCAATCAGGAGTGAATATGCAAATAAACCCAACCGAGATGGCTACGGCCACAGAGAGCAGGAGGGAGGCTTGGGTTTCCCTGGCAATGGAGGAAGCCAAGCTTTCCACCTGCCCTTGCTGGCCTAGGCCTCCACTCAAGGCTACAAAGTTTCAATGATAGAAGATACATAAATCCAAACAGAAATGGCAGCAGCCACGGAGCTGGAAAGAGCAAGAGGCTAGGGTTGCCCCCGGCGATGGAGGAAGCCAAGCTTTCCCCACACCCTGGCCGGCCCAGGCCTCCGCTTAAGGCTACAAAGTTTCAATTATAGAAGATAAGCAGCATAGACGCAGCTGATCCTTACAGCCAACTGGCCTGGAGGTCAATTCCTCCCAGTGATACCAACAACAATCAAGACTTAATTACAACAAGGCTGTACACACAGTCCACAAAGGGGTGCACCAAGAGTGTCCACCTCAGTTTAACTGAGGAGGCCGAACCACTGGGCCATATAGGAAACCTAGCACACAAATTTACCCTACCAACTCAGGGAAGCAGTGAAAATGCGGCGTCAAAGAAACAGATCACAAACGAAAGAAATGGAGGAAAACAAACGACTGGATATAGAATTCAAAACCACGGTTATAAGGCTTTTCAAAAATATCCTAGAAAAGGCCGATAAATATAACGATACCCTCGAAGATATGAAAAAGGACCAACTAGAAATTAAACATACACTGACTGAGATAAAAAAAAATATTATACAGAGACCCAACAACAGACTAGAGGAACACAAGAATCAAGTCAAAGAATTGAAATACAAAGAAGCAAAAAACACCAAACCGGAAAAGCAAAAAGAAAAAGAAATCCAAAAAGTTGAAGATAGTGTAAGAAGCCTCTGGGACAACTTCAAGCGTACCAACATCAGAATTATGGGGGTGCCAGAAGAAGAGAGAGAGCAAGATACTGAAAACTTTTTTGAAGAAATAATGACCGAAAACTTCCCCCACCTGGTGAAAGAAATAGACTTACAAGTCCAGGAAGCACACAGAACCCCAAACAAAAGGAATCCAAAGAGGACCACACCAAGACACATCATAATTAAAATGCCAAGAGCAAAAGACAAAGAGAGAATATTAAAAGCAGCAAGAGAAAAACAGTTAATTACCTACAAGGGAGCACCCATACGACTGTCAGCTGATTTCTCAACAGAAACTATGCAGGCCAGATGGGAGTGGCAAGAAATTTTCAATGTGATGAATAGCAAGAACCTACAACCAAGATTACTCTACCCAGCAAAGCTATCATTCAGAATTGAAGGGCAGATAAAGAGCTTCACAGATAAGAAAAAGCTAAAGGAGTTCATCACCACCAAACCAGTATTATATGAAATGCTGAAAGGTATTCTTAAAGAAGAGGAAGAAGAAAAAAGTAAAGATAAAAATTATGAACAACAAATACATATCTATCAACAAGTGAACCTAAAAACCAAGTGAATTAAAAACCTGAGGAACAGAATAATCTGGTGAATATAATAGAATCAGGGGCATAGAAAGGGAGTGGACTGATAATTCTCAGGGGGAAAGTGGTATGGGGGGTTCAGGAAGAGACTGGATAAAAATCATACACCTATGGATGAGGACAGTGTGGGGGAGGTAAGGGCAGAAGGTGGGGTGGGAACCGGGTGGAGGGGAGCTATGGGGGGAAAAAGGAGAAACAATTGTAATAATCTGAATAAAGATTTATTTAAAAAAATAATAAAAAAATAAATTAAAAACAAAAAGAAGATAAATAAACCCCAGATCCCATGGCCTCCGCTTGGGTCGCCAGGGGGCGTGGCTGGCCTGCAAACCACCACAGGCCCCTCGCCCAGGCCACCCCACGCCCCAAGGGAACCTCCACCCTGATCCAGGACACCCTTCAGGGCAAACCTGCTGGCCCCCACCTGTGCACCAGGCCTCTATCCTATCTAATAAAAGAGTAATATGCAGATTGACCATCACTCCAACACACAAGATGGCTGCCCCCATGTGGTCAAAGATCCTGCCCCCATGTGGATACAAGATGGCCACCACAAGATGGCCAGCAAGGGAGGGCAGTTGGGAGTGACCAGGCCTGCAAGGGAGGGCAGTAGTGGGTGATCAGGCCAGCAGGGGAGGGCAGTTGGGAGGGACCAGGCCTGCAAGGGAGAGCAGTTTGGGGGGACCCAGGCCTGCAGGGGAGAGCAGTTGCGGGGTACCAGGCCTGCAGGGGAGGGCAGTTAGGGGAAAACAGGCTGGCAAGGGAGCAGTTAGGCATCAATCAGGCTGGCATGGGAGTGGTTAGGGGGTGATCAGGCTGGCAGGCAGAAGTGGTTAGGGGCAATCAGGAAGGCAGGCAGGCGAGCAGTTGGGAGCCTGTAGTCCTGGGTTGTGAGAGGGATGTCCGACTGCCCACTGGGGATCAGGCCCAAACGGGCAGTTGGACATCCCTCGAGGGGTCCCAGATTGGAGAGGGTGCAGGCTGGGCTGAGGGACACCCCCTCCCCTGTGCACGAATTTTGTGCACCGGGCCTCTAGTTTATTAATAATGACTCTATTAGAAATTAAAACTGGGAAAATTAAAAATGTTTAGATATAGTCCATGTAGAAATACAATAGAAATCCATCATAAGTTAACATAAATAATACATTTTTATGAAAATGGACTATATTTTCCAAAACAAAAGAAATTTAGAGAGAAGAGTGGTATATTTGACAATTTTTCAGATCTCTTTATCTCTGGCATATTAGAAGATAGTTGGATTTCTCCTTTGTGTTTCTCCATTCAGTCTGCTACAATATGTTGTTTTTGTTCAATTATGTGATAAAATTTCATCCTCATACAGATAAGTAATTGGAAAAGGGAGTATTTTAATATCCTTTTCAAATAATTGTGGTTTTCCTTTAATATTTCACCAAAAATAGACAAATGGTAAGTTTCTAAAAGATTAGTTAAGACTGGATTCTGACACATATTAATGACTTTTTTATATGTAAAATCCATTGATATATTCTGCTCTATATCTGTTCTGATCTATTCTGCTCATAGATATTCTGCCTGTGCATGATTTTGTAACATCTTGCCTTTGTGACATTATGGTTTGCTGAGTTCAGCAGATCTTCTAAATGTTGATGTATTTCATTAGATGATATAAAATAAATCACGTTCGCTAATACTATTTTTAGTTCATCAGAAAAACCGTTAAGTATTGGGAAACCAGGAAGTTCACAGTGATGGATATATGTTTTCCACCATTCTAATTTTCGCTTGAAAGATGGAATTTTATCATAGCTGATAAGTACTGTTATTGTTTTCCTTAGTGTGAATGACAGGCTTGCTTTGTTCAGTTTTGAGAAAATGTCCAGTATGCAAGTCTGAATAATCAATTGCACAAGTGCTTTTCTTTGAGACAATGATCCCACTTCATTATGTAGCAGAAGTGCTTTGTATGTTTCATATCTTATTTCATCATATCAAATATTTAAAGGCTATGTACCCCTCAAGGGTTGAGATTTAGCAAAATTGTACTTTATCAAGACAAAAGAGAAACTGGCCTCTCTATTTTCCTGGCAGTGCATGGTGGTGAGGAATACAGTGACCACTGCTACATAAATAAGGTACTTAACCTTTATGTATGCTCAGATTCCAGTAGTTTTCCTCATCATTGCTTTAGTACCATTAGTACAAGTGTGTGCACAGTGAAAGAGTGGCACATTATAGTATATATTATGAAAATAAATTTGACCTCACAGAATCTCTGAAAAGATCTAGGGGACACCCAGAAGCCTGTGAACCACATTTTGAGAATTGATATTCTAAGCTTAAGATTTTGTTAGGTGTGTCAATGAAATTGAGACATGGAAGTAAAGGTTATCACTGATAAGGGTTTAATCTCCAACATTTACAGGGAACTCATACAACTTAACAAAAGGAAGATAAACAGTCCAATAAAAAAATGGGCAACAGACCTAAATAGATACTTTTCGAAAGAAGACAGAAGGAAGGCCAAGCCACATATGAAAACATGCTCAAAGTCACTAATTATCCAAGAGATGCAAATCAAAACAACAATGCGGTATCATCTCACACCTGTCAGAATGGCTATTGTCAACAAATAAACAAACGACAAGTGTTGGCGAGGATGCGGAGAAAAAGGAACCCTTTTGCACTGCTGGTGGGAATGTGGACTGGTGCAGCCACTGTGGAGAACAGTATGGAGTTTCCTCAAAAAACTAAAAATGGAATTCCCATTTGACCCTGTGATCCCACTTCTAGGAATATATCCTAAGAATCTAGAAACACCAATCAGAAAGGATATATGCACCCACCCCTATGTTCATAGCAGCACAATTCACCATAGCTAAGATTTGGAAACAGCCTAAATGCCCATCAGCAGATGAGTGGATTAGAAAACTGTAGTACATCTACACAATGGAATACTACGCTGCTATAAAAAAGAAGGAATTCCTACCATCTGCAGCAGCATGGATGGAACTGGAGAGCATTATGTTAAGTGAAATAAGCCCGTCAGAGAAAGATAAATATCACATGATCTCACTCATTTATGGAATATAATGAACAACATAAACTGATGAACAAAAACAGATCCAGAGACAGAGAAGCAGTGATCAGACTGTCAAACCTCAGAGGGAAGGTAGGGGAGGATGGGGTAAGGGAGAGATCAACCAAAGGACTTGTATGCATGCATATAAGCCTAACCAATGGACACAGACAACAGCAGGGTGAGGGCATGAGTGGCAAGGGTTGGGAGTAATGGGGGGATGAGGACATATACGTAATATCTTAATAAATAAAGAAATTAAAATAAAAAAATAAAAAAAGATGTCATTCTATATAATAAAGAGCTAATATGCAAATGATTGTCACACCATCACACTGTAACAGCTCAGACACTCAACACTGGGGAGAGACAAATGGGGACGAACCAGGGACAAATACACTCACAAGAGAGGAATGGGGACCAACCAGGCACAAATGAGCTCACAAGAGAGGAATGGGGATTAGCCAGGAACAAATGAGCTCGAGAGAGGAATGGGGGCTAGCCAGGCTGTGGCCCGGGAGAGGAACAAGCCCCATACCCTGCGATCCCAGGCACCAGTGGCTGGGGCTGCGGCCCGGGAGAGGAATAAGCCACATACCCCACGATCCCAGGCACCAGTGGCTGGGGCTGCGGCCTGGGAGAGGGACAAGCCACCCACCCTATGGTCCCGGGCTCCAGCATCTGGGGCTGTGGCCCGAGAGAGGGACAAGCCGCCCGCCCTGCTGTCCTGGGCACCTGTGGCTGTGCCTGTGCCTGCGGCCTGGCCCAGGAGAGGGACAAGCCGCCCACCCCGCAGTCTCAGGTGCCAGCAGCTGTGCCTGCATCTGCGGCCCAGGAGAGGGATAAGCTGCCCGCCCCGCAGTCCCAGGCTGCCGGCTGCAGCCCGGGCAAGGCCACCTGCCCACGGTCCCCTGTGGCTGCAGCTGGGCCAGCTGAAGCTGGCCCAGGTCCTGGGTGCCTGCATCCGACCAGAGGGAGGGAAGCCTATGTCCCAGGTGCCTGCGACCAGCTGGAGGAGGGAATCCTGGGTCCCAGGTGTGGGGCGAGGCGGTTAGGGGCGATCAGGCTAGCAGGGGAGCAGTTAGGGCCGATCGGGCAAACAGGCAGAGGTGGTTAGGGGCGATCAGGCAGGCAGGCAAGCAGTTAGGAGCCAGCGGTCCCAGATTGCGAGAGGCAGTCGGACATCCCCTGGGGGGGTCCCAGATGGGAGAGGATGCAGGCTGGGCTGAGGCCCCCCCTCCCCCTGTGCAAGAATTTCGTGCACTGGGTTTCTAGTCTATATATATATAAAACCCTAATATGCAAATAGACTGAATGGCATAACAACTGAACGACCAGTTGCTATGATGTGCGTTGACCACCAGGGGACATGCGTGGAACATGGCAGGCGTCGGCAGCAAGTGGCAGAGTGCAGAACATGGCGGGCGTTGACTGTGGCAGGATGGTGGAGCAGGTGAGCGGGGGCGCCAGACCAAGGTGGGGCACTCGTTGCTGTCATTGGGGCAAGCCTCTGGTGGTTACTGAAAATTCTTTGCTCCTTCATGCCACAGTCCTGCCTGGTGCTCGCACCTGCTGCCGGTGACGGCCCTGCCTGTACCCACTGCTAGCGCCAGCCCTGCTCACACCCACTGACAGCGCCGAGCGATCGGGACCGGCAACGGGCGCTGGCAGCGGGTGCAAGTGGTGGCTGCCGGCCATGATCACTCATGGGGGCTTCTCCACCTCCCCCTGCTCCTGAGGGGCTATCAGGACAGCAGCCGCTGCTTGTACCTGCTGACGGCGCTGGCCCTGTTCACACCTGCTGCTGGCGCCAGCCCCAATCACTCTGCGCCATCAGTGTGTGGGAGCGGCGGCAGTGGGACCAGGGTCTGCAGCAAGAGGGGCTGGGTGGGGGCCAGGCAGGGGCGTGGAGGATGGGCAGAGACTCGCCCCTGTGCCCATTGCAGCCTCGCAGCCCACAGTTCCTTTCAAGTTCCACGAATTTGTGCACTGGACCCCTAGTAGTTATAGATTACACCATGGACTCTGGCCTGGAGGGTCCTTTTACTTTCTTCCTTTATATCTGCTCTTTTTGAGAGAATACCATATGTATTTGTCAACTTATTTATTTGAAATATGTAAATTACCTGCTACGTACTCAAAAGGAGCAGTTTATGATGCTGAAATATCATTTGAGGAGTGAAGAACTGTAGCATGGAATCCTGTATAGTACAAAGGATTTAAGGACCAGAGTTGTAGTCCTGCCTCTGTTACTCATGAGGCTTACAAATTCTGAGAATGTTACCTGATCTTTCTTTTTTTTAATTCTCACCCGAAAATATTTTTCCATTGATTTTTTTTTTAGAGAGAGTGGAAGAGAGAGGGAAAGACAAAGGGAAATATCGATGTGAGTGAAACACATCGATTGGTTACCTCCTGCACAAGCCTCAACCACGGCCTGGGCCCGGAAGGAACCTGCAACTGAGGTATGTGCCCTTGACTGGAATTGAATTCTGGACCCTTCGGTCTGCAGGCCAACACTCTATCCGCTGAGCCAAACAGTATAGGGCATCTAATCTTTCTAATTAATACTCAAGTTTCTTACTTCTATTGTGGGATTAATATTTGCTCTACCTTTCTCAGGGTAGTTTTGATATTCAGATGATACCATCAGTTCCTTAACCCAGGTAATACCTTCTTCATCGTTAAATCTATAAAGCTGTGCTTGGTATGTGTAGATGTTTATTGAGTTTATGGACTTAAGAAAATTTATTACAAAAGTTTTAAACATACACAAAAACATAATCATAATGAGCCCCTGTCTACCCTTTCAGCTAAAGATTGGTAACTCTAGAAAATAAGAATATGTTTTTATATAGCCCTGGCTGGTGTGGCTCGTTTGGATCATTGTCCCATGCACCAAAGGTTGGTGGATTTGATTCTCAGTCAGGGCACATGCCGGGTTGCGGTTCGATCCCTGGTCAGGGAACATGCAGAAGGCAACCGATTGATGATCCTCAGTGCTTCTCTCCCTCTCTCTCCCTTCCTTTCTCTAAAGTCACTTAAAAAAATGTTTTTACATAAACAAAGTGACACCTAAACAAAATTGAAATTAGGTCCGTAATATCATCAGATACTCTTTTCATGTTCAAATATCTCCTATTGAATTAAAATATATGCATATATATCTTTTTATAGTTGGTTTGTTTGAATCAGATCCACACACTGCAGTCATTGTATTTGTTTATTATGACTTTTGGTTTCTTTTCATTGAGAACATTTTTATTCCTCCCAGCCCCACCCCTTCTTGATGCCATTAACTTGTTGGAGAAAGTGGGGCTAGTTTGTAAAACTTTTCAGTGTTTCATTGTTTCCTTTGGTGTTATTTAGTTTTGTCCTTTATTCCCTACATTTCTGGTAAACTGGAAGTCAGACCTAAATATTTTATTAGATTCATATTTACCTTTTTGGCAAGAATGCTGTATCTTAACAAATATCAAGCTATATTACAAAGCCACTGTTCTTAAAACTGCATGGTACTGGCATAAGAACAGACATATAGACCAATGGAACAGAGAACCCAGAAATGGACTCAAGCCATTATGCTCAATTAATATTTGACAAAGGAGGCAAGAGCATGCAATGGAGTCAAAACAGTCTGTTCAGTAAATGGTGTTGGGAAAATTGGACAGATATATGCAAAAAAATGAAACTAGACCACCGACTTACACCACACACAAAAATAAACTCAAAATGGATAAAAGACTTAAACATAAGATGGGAAACCATAAAAATCTTAGAAGAATCCATAGACAGCAAAATATCAGACATATCTCATAGCAATATGTTTACCAATATACCTTCAAGGACAATGGAGAAAATAAACAAATAGGACTACATCAAAATACAAAGCTTCTGCACAGCAAAAGAAACTATCAAGAAAATGAAACGGGAGCCCAATGTGTATGGGACAGTGGTCGGCAAACTGCGGCTTGCAAGCCACATGCCGCTCTTTGGCCCCTTGAGTGTGGCTCTTTCACAAAATACCACGGCCTGGGTGAGTCTATTTTGAAGAAGTGGCGTTAGAAGAAGTTTAAATTTAAAAAATTTGGCTCTCAAAAGAAATTTCAGTCGTTGTACTGTTGATATTTGGCTCTGTTGACTAATGAGTTTGCCGACCACTGGTGTGGGAGAACATATTTGCCAATGTTACATCCGATAAGGGGTTAATCTCCAAAATTTATAGGGAACTCATACAACTTAACAAAAGGAAGATAATCCAATAAAAAAATGGGCAAAGGACCAAAATAGACACTTTTTGAAAGTGGACCTACAGAAAGCCAAGAGACATGAAAACGTGCTCAAAGTCACTAATCATCCAAGAGATACAAATCAAAATGACAATGAGATACCATCTCATACCTGTCAGAATGGGTATCCTAAACAAATCAACAAACAACAAGTGCTGGGGAGGATGTGGAGAAAAAGGAACCCTCGTACACTCTTGTGGGAATGCAGGCTCGTGCAGCCACCGTGGAAAACAGTATGGAGTTTCCGCAAAAAAATTAAAAATGGAACTCCTATTTGACTCAGTAATCCCACTTCTAGGAATATATCCCAAGAAATCAGAAATACCAATCAGAAAGGATATATGCACTCCTATGTTCATAGCAGCACAATTTACAATAGCTAAGATTTGGAAACCGCCTAAGTGCCCATGAGCAGATAAGTGGATTAAAAACCTGTGGTACATCTACACGGTGAATACTATGCTGCTGTAAGAAAAGGAATTCTTACCATTTGCAACAGCATGAATGGGCCTGGAGAGCATTATGCTACATGAAATAAGACAGTCCGAGAAAGGTAAGTATCACATGATCTCACTCATTTGTGGAATATGATGAACAACATAAACTGATGAATAAAAAGAGATCCAGAGACATAGAAGCATCGAACAGACCATCAAACCTTAAAGGGAGGGCAGAAGAGGGTGGGAGAGGGGGTAAGAGATCAACCAAAGGTCTTGTATGCATGCATATAAGCATAACCAATGGACACAAACGGTAGGGGGATGAGGGCCTGTGCTGGGGGGTGGGAGTGGGCGGGGAGAGGTCAGTGGGGGAAAAGGGAGACATTAATACTTTAAACAATAAAGAATTTTTAAAAGATGCTGTGTCAGTGGTGCTGTATACTTCCTATGTATATCACATAGGGAGGTGCATAATGTTTTCTTGATGTCAAACTTGATCAGTGGGTTCAAGTATTGGCAGCCTGATCTTTCCATTGTTCACCATCAGCCTTTCTTGTAATGGTCTTAGCATCCATTATGGTCATTGCCTGAGTGAATGAGCTGTGGATTATGAGGTGCTAAATACCTGAGGTAGTATTGAGGTACTATTATAATTACTACTAATAAAGTAGGACAGTAGCTTTTAAAAAAACACGTTTTTATTGATTTTAGAGAGGGAGGAGGAGGAGAGAGAGAGAAACATCAATGTGAGAGAAACATCGATTGGCTGCCTCCTAACCTGGGTTCAAACCTGCAACCTGGGGATGTGCCCTGACCAGGAATCGAACCCGCCATCCCGTGGTGCATGGGACAACACTCAACCAACTGAGCCACACTGACCAAAGCAAGGCAGCATCTTTGAGCCAAGTCATCAATGGAATAAGAGCTGTAGATAGTAACAAGCCTCCAAATTAGTGAATGTAGATTTAACAGCAAGGATAGTTTTATATGTAGTACTAGTATAGAAAGAACTGTTTTTTTTTTCTCACCATTATAATAGATTTAGAGCTTATCTCTTTTGACATCAAATCATATTAAAACAAATGCCTTTAAACTGTCTTTAAATAAAAAAACTCGCCGAAACCGGTTTGGCTCAGTGGATAGAGCGTCGACCTGCGGACTGAAGGGTCCTGGGTTCAATTCCGGTCAAGGGCATGTACCTTGGTTGCGGGCACATCCCCAGTGGGAGGTGTGCAGGAGGCAGCTGATCGATGTTTCTCTCTCATCGATGTTTCTAGCTCTCTATCCCTCTCCCTTCCTCTCTGTAAAATATCAATAAAATATATTGATAAATAAATAAATAAATAAATAAATAAATAAATAAATAAAATAAAAAGACTCTAAAACCATTATATGCCTAGATTATTTTAAGAGTTGGTTAATTCAATTTTAAGACTTAAAATACAGTCAATTGATACAATATGATTTTTAGATGATGAAAAGAATTTGGACACACTCTTGGAGCTCTCTCTTGGTAATGAGATGTAAGATATTGGCTATAGATACCATAATTTCTGTTTGATTACTTCTGATAGAAAAAAATTAAAGCATTCTATTTTATGGGGTTCATAATAAATACATTTGTAGAGATTATCACTGAACTCAAATATTGGGAAGTTAAATCAAAAGTGTGGACATTTGGGAAAGATTGTTTTCTTCTCTTTGCTATTGGATATGCCTGTTAAAATGATACTGCAAGAAAAATATGTACTTCAAATTTAGACTAGAGGTTGAGGACAGGTGGTGTGTTCAGAAAATCAATGTAATTTCTATGCAACCAAAAACCTTTACCATTTCTTGAAAAACTGAAGAGTGTTTTCAGGTTGTTGATTAGGGGACATTAAATTTTATGCAAGGGTATATTATTAACTCACTTCTTCTTTGATAGGAAAATAAAAAATATTTCAAGCGTAGTGAACTTGCAAAAAAAGAAGAGGAAGCATATTACGAAAGATGTGGCTACAAGGTATGAATCCCTGCTTTTATGTTACATTGTCTTATTTCTGAGTTTAAATTTATACAGCTGTTGTTAAAGTGACAAAATTATTGATCTCTGTTCAATTTATCAATGTTATACATTAGCCTATAAATGAGAAGCCATCCGGAGAGGTATGAATTTTTGTTTTTGTTTTTCTTTATTTTTTTATCTTGAATTCAAAAAAATACATGCATGACTTTTGGCTTGGAATGGTTTGGCCTTCTGTGGACAGCATGAAGTGGCTTGAGATCAAAGCTTGATTTTCTTTCCTTTTTTTTTTTTTTAATTAAGTCCTGGATCTGATGCTGCCTCATTTTCATCTCTCCACCACTCCCTCACTCCACCTCTCCCAATAAAAGTCCATTTTTAAAGGGCTAAAAACATTTTATTCATTCAATAACAATGGTATTAGCAGTGGTATTTTCCCTGCTTTCTCCTGAATATTTTAAACCAGTTTTTACGTTTACATTGTTAATAATTCCTTTTGTCCTAAGCACCTCTGCCTGAAGTATATTGCCGTATAACGTTTATATACTTTTGTGTAATAAGGAACCACATTTCAAACACTGCTCAGTCTATTAGATAGAAAATGTAATATTGAAATATTTGTTCGAAACAAATGAGTTGTCTGGAAGACTGTACATTTTAGAAGCATGACTGAAATTATCTTTGAGATTACCTAGTTGAATAACATTGGGTTTTTTTATTGGGAGGGGTTAAAGGTTATGAGTGAAGTTACGTTTAAATTATTTTAAAAAGACTATATCTAGTTTAATAATTTTTAAGCCAAATTTCAGAAGGCTCTCTTTTGCTAAATCATAAGTTTGAAATCAACTTTTTGCTTGTGAAACACCAATATAAAAGAATACTCTTGTGCATGTCATGTTAAAAGTTCTGGAAATTAATTTATCTGGCATAGCATTTCTAGAGGGATGCATGAATAATGCAAATGGTATATATGTGCATTTGATTTTATTTTGTAGTGTTGGGAGAGGGCAAGTTTTAAAAATGTAGTTATATTTCTGATAGGTTTCTAAAATATGAACATTTATATTGGTATTTTGATATTTTCCATGAATATATTTATTTCATTTGCTTCTAATTTAGGAAATTAAAATTATGTTGTGTTAGTAACCATTGGATACATATTCAGAAAGAATTCTCATCTTTTGCTTGTCCTAACATTGTCTAACTCCAACTTGATTTGGAATAAGAATTATTTACCCTGGGTATAGTCTGCTGGCTTGTTGTTTTCCAGGATCCCTAAATTTCAACCTTTCAGCTTTTTGATAAGGTTGGAAAAGAATTTAAAACAATGGTGGCAGTTTGCTTTGCTTAGGTTGCTTCAGTGATAGTGCAGTACTTCCTTGCTTACATAGAGGAAAGCACTGAAGCAAAATAATTACTGTAAAGGTACTGCTTGTAATGTTAAGTCCAGCTGCCATTCTTTAATTAAAACTACTTTTCATCCTAAGATTTTTTGAGAAATGACCAGTTTTTATGCTTAAAAAGAAAGCACGCGTTCTTTCTTAAACATTTTTAGTATTTCCTTCTTGGTAATAATGAAAATATTGCATGTATTACTTTCATTCCTTTATAGAAACCAGTTCCCATTTTTTTAAGGCTTGATGCTGATTTGGTTTGTGAAAATATGAAAGTTTAGTTTTTATCTCAATTTTCTGTTACAGTCTTAATACTGATAAACTTAACTGTTAACCATAAACTATAGAATCATAAGTTATATAATTTTAACCATTTAGCCTTTCTTAGTTGAATGAATTTTTCCTTAAAGTTGATCTTCTTTTGTGTGTGTTTTTTATCTTCTTTTGGCATTTTAGATTTGTCTTATGGTCAGTTGGGAAACCATGTTTCAATATCTTTTTACAGACCACACAATGGGGCTTATAAATTGCTGAACTCAATTTTCCCAAACTGTGACTTGGGCGGCAGACTCAAGAAAATATATGAAGAGATTTTTTTCCCTGCAGGTTCATATCAACAAGAATGTTCACTCTTTTCTTTGTGTGGTATGAGTAGAGAGGTGCTGTTTTTCATTATTTTCTCACAAGGTTTGTAGCTCAGTTTTGTGGAAAAGTTCTGTGTAGCATTGGAAATTTTTCTACATGTCCAACAGTGATTTCTGTGCACTTGGAATAATACCTTTCAAAAAGTAGGGTAGGAAAAAGCTGGCTATTGAGGCTTCACGGGTTTCTGTTAGAAAGCAGTTCCTGTCTTTTGACTTTCATTTTAAACCCAGGGCAAGAATCAGTCAACCCTGTAGGATGATTTTTTCAAAGAGGAGAAGCAGGTTGATTGTTTTTCGAAAGGAAAAAAAAAAAAAGGTAAATTCTTTAGAGTCGAAGGAGAAAGTGAGTCTAAGTTTCAGCTGTTTTACGGCTTTTATACTTAATGTCACTTTTCTGTAGCAAAAATGCTGTCTCCGATGTGCATGCTTTATGTGTGCTGTCCCTGAAATTGACAAGTTTGATACTAGTAAACTCTTAAAAGCTGGATATTTATTATGAGCTCTTTCCTCGGAGGAACATTTAGGAGACCTTCAATATTTAAAACATGTTTAACTATCTTGAACAGCTAATCTAAAAGAATGATAAATATTAACTATATTTTAAAAGCTGAATTTCTTTTTTTTTTTTTTTTTTGCTGTTAATATAGATACAGCCAAAAGAGGACGACCAGACACCATTAACTTCATCGAACCCAGTATTAGAACTTGAACTGGCAGAGGAAAAATTACCAATGACCCTTTCTAGGCAAGAGGTAAGTTTCTATATAGAGTTTCATGAAAAAAACAAAACACACACACACACACACACACACACACACACACACCCACCCCAAAAAACTCTGTACAACATTTACATTTATCTTTAGTTCTACCCAATAGTTTTTTGTCATTATTTCCCATATAAAATGACTTACTGAACTCAGTTACTGTGCAGCTAGCCAGTTTTCTTCATGGAGTTCTACTAGTAAATTACCTCTGCTTTTCTTGATACTGTTATGTTAAACTTTTTAAAGTATCATCCTAAACTTTAAAAACTAAACACTGTTTTTTAAAAAATATATTTTAATTGATTTCAGAGAGGAAGGGAGAGGGAGAGACAGAAACATCAATGATGAGAGAGAATCATTGATTAGCTGCCTCCTGCACACCCCCTGCTGTGGACTGGGGTGGGGGTCGAGTCCACCACCCAGGCATGTGCCCTTGGCCGGAATCGAACCTGGGACCCTTCAATCGCAGGCTGGTGCTCTACCCACTGAGCCAAACTGGTTAGGGCTAAACACTGTTTTAAATGTATATATTCTAAATATTTATACTTAAATTATTTTAACTAGTGTACTATTTTATAACTTATTTTCTTTTAATACATCTTTCTAGGCCAAAATATATATATGTGTAATTTTTTATGACCATATACTTTCCCATATTTTTAAAGCCAGTTCTTTATTAATGGTCATTTAGATTACTTCAGCATTTCCCTCTTATGAATCATACTAAGAGGAAAATCCTTCTATAAACATGATTGCATGCATAATTATGATTATTTCCTTTAGAAAATCTTCTGGAAGTGTGATATCTGGAGTGTATGTACATTTCTAAGACTTTTGATACATATTACCAGAGTGCTCTGTCCCAGTTATACCAGTTTATACTCTCACCTGTAGTGTTTGCCCATACCCTAGTCAAGATCAATTATCATTTTCTTTAAAAATATTTTTTAAGGATATTTATGTGATATAAAGAATTCA
Source organism: Plecotus auritus (assembly GCF_963455305.1). NCBI lineage: Eukaryota > Metazoa > Chordata > Mammalia > Chiroptera > Vespertilionidae > Plecotus > Plecotus auritus. The sequence continues at coordinate 159,386,521 of NC_137770.1, forward strand.
GACTATTCAGAAGGTACAAAGCAAAAGTGAACTTTGAACAAAGGGAAACTTTCAGCGAAAAGGATGGCTAACTCTGGAAGCTGTCATGTGAAAATTAGAGAAAGGTATTTTGAATAATTAGCCTAAATACTTTTAAAAGAGTTTATTGACCACAGCTCTAATTTTGAAAAGGAATTGAGTATTCTCTGTGGTTCCATAAAGTAGAGCTAAGATAAATGGGTAGAAGTTTAAGGGAGGTAGATTTTAGTTTATTTTGAGAAGCAAAACATCCAGAAATGGGGTGGGCTGTTTCATGAAGAGATGTGATTCCTGTCATTTGTCAGACAGTGACCTGACAGTTGTTTTTGGGGGTTAATTCTGCATTGATTAGAGAAAGCATTAGATGACCTCTTAAGTTTCTTTTTAATATCAAGCTTCAGTTAATCCATTGGGAGCCCTACCAGTGGTTTCTAAGTGTGTTCCCAGGTGAAGTTCTTGGTATTTATTTTTTATTTGGATAAACTTATTAATTATAATTTTTGTTTCTCCTTTTTATTAACTAAGCATGTATATAGTGTATAAAACACATATGTTTAATATAATTGATAATTATTAAACACCTGTATAGCTATCATCTAAGAAGTCAAGAAATAGAGTGGTATTATCAGCCCCTCAGGAGCCCCGCATGTGCCCCATCCTGATCATACACACTTTCTCTCCTAAGGGACAGTGTTTGGTTTAAAAGTAGTATTGCAATGCTGACATTGGCTGTGGTCATCAGCTGAGTTACCAACTGACTCCAAACTTTTTTTCCTTCTTTATATGAATATTATCACTTGCTACCATCTTAATATTTTTCTTATGTATTTGATTATACAAATTGTTATTTACTGAACCAGCCAAAAAACCTAACCCATTAGGACTATTTAAGGTGTGACAATGACTCAGTATATTTTTTCATAGAAAATTAAAGAAAAAATAAACATAACTTTTCCAACTGGCATTTCAAAATAAGTGTTTGGTCACCTAAAATAGGAATTGCTATTACTAATAACATAAGGAATTACTACTATCTTTTGATTAAAAAAAATAGGTTATCAGAAGATTAAGAGAAAGAGGAGAACCAATCAGACTATTTGGAGAAACTGATTATGATGCTTTTCAGCGTTTAAGAAAAATAGAGATCCTGACACCAGAAGTTAACAAGGTAAGAAGTCAGACCAAAGCTAGAAGAATATCATTGTACTACATAAACTAGAATAGTGTGGAGTCTGATGTCTGACCAATTGCATTATTAGAGGAAAAAATGAAAAAGTTGCCAGGTGACTGCTGGTGAATATAAGTTTAAAAAAATTTTTTTTAAAGTACCTATTTTATGTATGTTCAGTGCATTTTGACAAATACATCCAAGTTTGTAACCACCAACCTTGTGAAGATACAGAACATTTTCATCACCCAAGGAAGTTCGCCAGCGCCCCTTTTGGCCAATCCCCTATTCCATCTTTTCTACTCATGGGCAACCACTTTTTAAAATTCTATCACCATGGATTAATTTTGCTTGTTCTGCTATTTCTTATAGATGAAGTCATAGTGTGTGGCTTCTTTTGATCGGCATAACATTTTTTAGATTCATCCATGTTATTGCAGTTATCAGTAGTTTGTTCCTTTTCATTGCTGATGGTATTCAGTCTTATGAATATACTGTAATATGTTTTCAACATTGGGCTGTAATGAATGAAACTGCTCTGAACATTCTTATTCAAACCTTTTGTGAACCTATGTTATTTCTCTTGGATAAATATGGAGAAGTGGAATTGCTGAATAGTAAGAGTAAATGTATGCTTAACTTTTTAAGAAATGCCATATATTTCCAAATGCCATCAGCATTTTTATTGTTAGTCTTTTAAATTTTAACAATTTTCTTGTAAGTGTAATAGTATCTCATTGTGGTTGTTTTCACATTTCCCTGATAACTAAAGATTATGAGCATCTTCTCATGGACTTCTATAGGCTATATTTTTCTCTGTGCAGTGTGTATTAAAAGTTTTTGTTCATGTTTTATTTAGGTTGTTTGTCTTTTTATTTTTGAATTGTAGAAGTTCTTCATTTATTCTGGATATAAGTCCTTTGTGAGATACAGATATATATTTTGTGACTATTTTGTCCTAGTCTACAGTTTACCTGTTCTCTTATTATTTCTTTTGTGGGGGAGTTTTAAATTTTGGTGAAGTACACTTTATCAGCTTTTGGTTTTATGGTTATTGCTTTTGGTATTTTACTTAAGAAACCTTTGTCCCAAGGTCTTGAAGAAATAGTCTTCTGTTTTTGTTTTTGTTTTTTTTTAAAGCTTAACAGTTTTAGCTTTTACATTTAGAGTTCTGATATTGTTTTATGGCTCAGCATATGGTCTCTTCTGGTTAATATTCCATGGGCTTTTGAAAAGAGTCTGTTTTATTTTATTTTTTATGCTTTGGGATAAATGTCACTTACAATAGTGTTGTTCAGAGATTCTGAAGCTTTATTAACTTATCTACTTGCTCTATCAATTACTTAGAAACAGGTGTAGTTATTTATGGCTATGTAACAAACCACCAAAAACTTAGTAGCTTAAAACAATTTATTATTATAAAATCTTTTTCAGTCATCTATGACTGTCACAAATCCTTCTGAAACCTAGTAACTTAAGGTAATTTACTATCTCCCACAGTTCTGTGGTTTGATTGGGCTAAGCGGGGCAGTGTTTGGCTCAGGATCTTGCATGTGATTGCAGTTAAGTGAGTGGTTAAGGTCATCTGAAGGCTCCACTGGACCAGTCTTCTAACTTAACATAAAACCTTTAAGGTTTTCCGTGTTGTAGCATGTGTCAGAATTTCTTTTTTAAAAATCCTCACCCGAGGATATTTTTTTTCCATTGAAAGAGTGTAGAAGGGAGGAAGGTGGAGACAGAGAGAAAAAAAAACATTGATGTTCGAGAGAGACACATTGATTGATTGCCTCCTGCACATGCCCTGACTGGGGCTGGGAAGCAAACCCACAATCCAGGTACATGCCCTTGACCAGGAATCAAACCCACAACCCTTCAGTCTGTGGGCCAGTATTCTAACCACTGAGCAATTGGCCAGGGCAGAATTACCCTTTTTGAAAAAAGGCTAAAACGTATTCCATTGTATGGAGGGAGAGCGACAAAAGGAAAGAAACATAGATGTGAGAAAGACAAATTGATTGGTTGCTTCCCACATATGCCCAACCAGGGCCAGAGATCAAGGCTGCAACCAAGTTATGTGCCCTTGACAAGGAAAGGAACCCAGGACTCTTCAGTCCACGCGCTGACACTCTATCCACTGAGCCAAACTGGCTAGGGCTGGAACAGTCTGTGTTAAGTTGGTAAGAACAAGTTTGAACAAGTTCTAAAGTTCTACATTTTTACTTCACCTAGCCCATGTTTTATGTTTTTTTGTTTTGTTTTTTTTTTTATATTTTATTTTTTACAGAGAGGAAGGGAGAGGGATAGAGAGTTAGAAACACCGATGAGAGAAAAACATTGATCAGCTGCCTCCTGCACACCCCCTACTGGGGATGTGCCTGCAACCAAAATACATGCCCTTGACTGGAATCGAACCCGGGACCCTTTAGTCCACAGGCCAACGCTCTATCCACTGAGCCAAACCGGTCAGGGCTGTTTTATGTTTTTGATGTCACATTTTACATCTTTTTATCTTGTGTATCCCTAAATTAATTACTGTAATTATAATTATTGCTTTTGTCTTAACCTTCATACTAGCTTTGTACATGATTAATTCACTACCTACTCTGTATGTACCTTTACTAATGAGATTTATACTTTCATTTTGTTTTCTTATTAATTAGCTCCCTTTCTTTCAGTTTAAAAAATCCCTTTAACTATTTCTTGTAAGGCCAGTTCAGTAAAGATGAACTCCTTTAATTTTTGCTTGTTTGGAAAACTCTTTATCTTTCTTTCAATTCTGAAGTATAATTTTGCCAGGCAGAGTATTCTTGGTTGGAAATTTTTTCTTTCAGTACTTCGAACATACTGTGCCACTGCCTTCTGGCCTGCAAAGTTCCTACTGAAAGATCTGATTGTCTTACGCATGTTTCGTTGTATATAACAAGTTTTTTTTCCCTCTTGCTCCTTTTAAGATCTCTCCTTGTGTTTATTTTTTGACATTTTAATTATAATGTGTCTTGGTTTTGGTATGTTTAACTTTCTGGGGTATTGCCAACAGTTTCCCACAGCAGCTCCACCATTTTACATTTCCAGCAGTGCAAAGTGTCCCATTTATTTATATGCCAGTTTCAGAGCAGTGCCAGAGCCCGGCAACAGCTCTGGTGCTCTGAGTGACTTTGAGTCCATATAGTCTTCTAAATTCTCCCATTCGACTATGCCAGGGCTGGTTCCTGCTTGAACCCTTACCACTGTACTAACTGTTGGGAACTTAGTCCAAGTTCCTCCTTTATCCTCTGCTCCTTAGATACAGGTGTTGGGTCTGAGCCCCCCTGCCTAAGGGCTGGACCTCCTTGAATGCTAGGTCTTAGACGGAGAAGCCATGAGAGGTTGTGGGTATATAAGAATGAGTCTTGATTGCAGAAGCCAGTAGCCATCAGACAAGAACAGTCCTCACAGGAAAGTCCATTTAGGCAGGCAGCCGAACACCAGCTGGTAGATCTCCCATAAAGTAGCATCAGTGTCTGTACCCATAGCTATTATCTGAGCAGCTGCACGCTGCCTCCTAGACTTACCACCTCACATTGTAGTGGTACCTGAGCTCTCCGGCTCAGCAGCTTCTCCTGTCTCTCCTGCCCAGCTGCTTTCTCTAGCAGACTTCTTCACACACTCCATCCTAGCTGTTCTCTCTCCATACTCCAGCCTACTAGCTGGTCAGTAACCTACTTTTATACTATTTAGACAAAGAAGGCTTTGTGCCAATAGTTACATCAATCATATTGGCTACCGAAGGGCACAGTGTACTATCAGAGTGCTATGGCCTTGCAACCACTCATGGTATCTTGGTCTGATTAGGATTCCCAGGTTTAGAGTCCTTGAACATCCCGTTTAGGCTCATGCTCAGAGCGGCCTTTGGCTATTCTGGTGTATTAATAACAAGGCCTCTGTGCTCCCACCAACCTTGACTATCTGGGGACCACTTGTTATTTTCTGTGTTTTTTGTTTGTTTTTATAATAGCCATCTTAATGGGTGTGAAGTGATATTTCATTGTGGTCTCCACTTACTGGTGATGTTGAGCATCTTTTCATTTGCTTATGGGCCATTTGCATGTCTTGTTCTATTTAGGTCCTTTGCCCATTTTTAATCCTGTTGGTTATTTTCTGTTTTTAAATTGTAGGAGTTTCTATGTATTCTGGATATCAATCCTTATCAGATATATGACTTGCAAATATTTTCTCCCTTTCCTTGGGTTATCTTTTCATTCTATTGATAGTGTCTTTGATGCATAAAACTTTTTAACTTTTCTATTTTTGTTGTAGTTGTTACCTGTGCTTGTGCTGTTGTATATAAGAAATCATTTCCAAATCCAATGTCATGAAGCTTTCCCCCTATGTTTTCTAAGCATTTTATAGTTTTAGCTCTTGGATTTAGGTTTTTTATCCCTTTTGAGTTAATTTTTGTATGTGGTGTAAGTTAAGGGTCCAGGTTAAAGCGTTTTTTTCTTTTTTTGTGTTTTGTTTTTGTTTTGTTAATCCTCACCCCTGGATATGTTTCCCATTGATTTTTAGAGAGTGAAAGGCAAGGAGGGAGAGGGAGAGAGAGAGAGAGAGAGAAACATTGATGTGAGAGAGACATCAATTGATTGTCTCCTGCGCATACCTCGACTGGGGCTGGGGATTGAGCCTGCAACCCAGATATGTGCCCTTGTCTGGGAATTGCACCCACGACCCTTTGGTGCTCGGGCCAATGCTCTAACCACTGAGTGACAACAGCCAGGGTTTAAGGCTTTCATTTTTATTAAATAGTCACAAACTGGGTGTTAACAGAATGTGGAATTTGCTGGTGTTAGAAATGTAGTTGCTAGCCTATGATATAGAGGAGACACTAATTTTATACTGTTGACATTTCGAAGGTTTTTGGAGTTCGTAGTAGCCTTCAGGTGGTTCTCAATGGTTGTTGTACCATTTAAATTGTAATTTTGATATGGTCACGGGAGGAGGCAAGTACAGTGTTTACCTACTCTGCCCTTTTGACTGGTAGTCTGAAATGAATTATACTTAGTATTAGTGAAAGATCGGTGAAATTTCAAACTAGGTATAATTTTTCACCTTTCTCAGGGATTGAGGAATGATCTGAAAGCAGCTTTGGATAAGATTGATCAGCAGTACCTCAATGAACTTGTGGGTGGTCAAGAACCTGGAGAGGAAGACACACAGAATGACTTGAAAGTTCATGAAGAAAACACCACAATTGAAGAGTTAGAGGTAATTTCTACATCCACCTTACCTCATCTCCCGTTACACCTTTCATTCCCTGCAACAAATGGTTGAGTTCATCAGATTACTCTGTTCAGAGCATACTATCATGCTTTCATTCATGCATTCTCTTTTTTCTCATTCTCTACTCTTATTCCTCTACTTTCTGCCGTTGAAAGTAGTCATTCAAATATGTTTGATGTGCATTATTTTATTTGTTGTTGGTCTTTTATAATTAGTAGTGTTTTGTGAGCATGTGTTTTTTATTTCCATAAATGGTATTGTACTGGGAAATTCTTCTTTCTGCTTTTTCCTTTTCATACTTAGAACTGTTTTTAAAATCCATCCTTGATGCCTTATATATGTCTAAACCTTTGCTGTTAACTGCTAATACTTTATATCTTGTGGTATTCACTGCCTTTTAGTTGTGTTCCCTCATAATATGGACAACTAGATTGCTCCCAGACCCCTGTTACCACAAACAGCTTTGTGAAGGATAATCTTGTACATCACCCCTATGGACTCAGAAGTGGGATCGCTGGGTTTATGTACAATTAACTTGTCTAAGCAATGCTAAGTTGCTCTCCAGATGGCTGTATTAGTCTGTACCCTACCAGTAGGGTGTGTCATACATCCCTAATCCCTGTCAACACTGGGCAATCTTTTGTTTTCTAATTTTTGTCAGTGTGTTGAATGTGGAGTGATATATGTAATCTCAAAGAGCAGTATTATATTATTTAAATATATACCTCAACAAACAATATGGCTTAGTTTAAAGCTCTTAATACTTAATAAAGTGTGAAGTGTTTTTTTTCCTTTCATTCCTTGCTCTTGCACATGCTGATGTTATAGCTGAGGAGGATGTCCTTTTAATTGTACTCTCCCAACCATCACCACAGCACCTATGAACTCTAAATTTTATTGGAATAACTGATGTGAGCAACCAGTTCTGAGTGTGTTGTTTTTTCTTCCTTTTAACAGCTTTATTGAGATATTCACATCTCACACAATTTACCATTTTAAAGTGTACAGTTCAGTGGTTTTTAATATATTCATGGAATGGTACAATTATCACAGTCTAATTTTAGAACAATTTTGTTGCCCTGAAAAGAAATCTCATATGCATTAGCAATCACTCTCCTTACCCCTTCTTCAGTCTTTTGATTCATAAAAGAGAACATGCTTTCAAAATTTAAATGGCAAATTAGTGTTTTTTAAATTTTTTATTTAGAAATTCCATTAGGTTTTTAAATAGAAATTGGACAGTCTGTGTAATAAAAAGCCATGTTTAGACTGGTGTTGATAACATATATTCATTTGTTGCTCTTTACTAATGAGCAGGAGCATTATTTTTCTTCAGGCATTGGGAGAATCTTTAGGAAAAGGTGATGATCATAAAGATATGGACATCATTACCAAATTCCTTAAGGTATGTACTTTCAAGCTAAGAAAGGAGGACATTTTGGTTAGTTAAATATTTTTATGTTTTTGGATTGTTAAGAGTTGAAGTCTGGGAAAGGAAATCTCAATAAACATTTCTGGCATGTACATTGTTTATGATATTGCTATGTACTTGGATATAGAGGTTAATCAAAGACAGTATATTTCTTTCCTCTTGGCAGTTTAAAAAAAAACTGACTTATTAACGTAAACACAAAGAAAAGAATTACAGCAGTGGAATGAACAAGATGTTTGGGGAGTTCTACATTTTTTTAAAGCACTCTAGGAAGGAGTGTAGTGAGGGTAGAGTTCTAGAACCTTTTATGAGAGGTGATGACAGTAACAAAAGGAAAGAAGTAAGAAGACATTGGCAGTGATAAAAGCAAACACATCAGTAACCTTTTAGGGATTTCATTTCTCATTTCTACAGATAGCTGTTTATTCTTCCTATGATATGCTCATTCTATCTTCTCAGCATTTCTGTCTTTAGTATTTTAGGTAGAGTGTGTGCAAATCCCAGATTCATTTCAGCATTTAGTCATAAATTATTTGTGTTCAGGCCATGAGATTTAAATACAAGATATGCTTTTACTTGCATTTACAATTTAAATACAACATATTAGTCAAGATTCTGCATCGATTGAGGAAATGATAGGGAACCAGATAGGGCATGGGAACAGGGTAATATGAACTAAATTTTCTCTGAGAGTGACAGCCTGTCCTTATATAGGATTACACAGGGATTGCCACTAGGGGAGTATGTTCTCCTCAGCCTTCACTGTTTAACTGCCTCTAGAAGGGTGCTCTGTGTATAGGTAAACCCAACGGGCATTGCGGTAGTTTACCGAGGAGGGACAGGAGGGTATGGGTCATAGTTTCTTTTATTTCTTTTCCTTTTATTTCTTTCCTGCTCTTTTAGTTAGGCACTTTAGTGGGAATTTTTAATTGAATTATTGTCTCTACTATAAAAGTAGAAAGTCCAAATACTACAACAACATACTTGGGGGATTCATTAAATATCACAGCACATATGGTAATATGGCTGATGATCTAGGTAAACTTTATGTAATAAAAATGCAAATAAAAGTTTATTTCTATCAGATAGTTACTCAGGTAATATTTTTAGGGGAAAATGGATTATCTTTGAACTAGGAATATATAGAGAATAGGAAAGTTTATGAATTGCCAAAAGCACTTCTTCAAAACATATGACCGAATAAGCAGGTATAGTTCATCCATTAAATATTAGTGGATGGTATTGTAATCAGTTGAGAAATTTATTCTAAGGATGACAGTTAACTGTTTTGTGTGTCAGGGAACTTTAAATTTGTTCAACAACTGGATGGCATTGTAGTCTAATATTACCCATTCTTTCATTAGTTTCTTCTTGGTGTTTGGGCTAAAGAATTGAATGCCAGAGAAGATTATGTGAAGCGCAGTGTGCAGGGTAAACTGAACAGTGCTACTCAGAAACAGACCGAGTCCTATCTCAGACCCCTTTTCAGAAAGCTACGGAAAAGGGTAAGCTTTCTCAAAAAATGCTTTTATTAACTGATTTTTAAAAATAGAACATATAAAATTAGAATAAATGCAGTCTGTAACTACAGAGTAGCTTCCAAATTTAATTATGCTTTTTTTTCTTTTCCAGAATCTTCCTGCTGATATTAAAGAATCCATAACAGATATTATTAAATTCATGTTACAGAGAGAATATGTGAAGGTACATTATCATGCTGTGCGTTGGAAGTATGGTTATTTGTCTACATTGTGTACATTATATTTCATTTAGTTTGGGAGAGTTTTACATAGGAAACTGAAGAAGAAATGTAAAATGAATTAGTAGTTAAAAAACAAAAATCTTTTGCCCTGGTCAGTGTGGCTCAGTGGTAGAGTATTGGCCCACACAACGAAGGGTCTCGGGTTCGATTCCCAGTCAAGGGTACATACCTCCACTGCAGCCCTGGTCCTGGCACGTGCAGGAGGTAACTAATCGATGTGTCTCTCTCACATCAATGTTTCTCCCTCTCTCTTTCTCTCTCTCTTTCTCCATCCCTCCCTTTGAGTCTCTCTAAAAAATCAATGGAAAAATAGCCTCGGGTGAGGATTAACAACAAAACCTACCAAAACCAAAAACCTTTTATTTTCTTATGTATTGTCAGCTTTATTGTGGGGCACCCAATGTTAAACTTTCAGACCACACTGTATTTTTTGGTCATTTTTAAAATAGGTGTAAAAATTCTTAAGATCATGTACTGGATGTGGGCAAAGTACATTTCATGAGTGGGACAGAATTTAGAAATTTGTAGATTGTTGGTTATAGCTTGGAACAAATTTTCCCATAGAAACAATGCTGTGTAGCTATAAATACCGACTTAATTCGTAATATAGCTGAAGTGTTGTACTAATGATACAGTGGAATTTGACCACCCTTTATATATGTTTCTATGAGAAATGTTCCAAGTCAGACTCCTCGCGCTCATCTCCCCTGTTTCAGGACTGCAGCAGTAGCAGACCCCTTGTAGGGGAAGACTGTTCCCTTGTTTCAGTGTCTTTCCTCCTGGATGGGCTCTGGGAGGAGGTGGCATGGGGAAAGAGCTCTGGTGTCCAAGTGCTGCTGGGGCAGTTTAGAAAGGAGAGAGTGGAAGGCTGTCAGTTGGTGGAGGGGACCAAGAAGAGAAGGGCCTAGTGCACCAGTAAAGGACACTGCTTGGTGGGCCATAAGCTGAAGGTGAGGAGGGAGATTCAGGTGGCTGTGCCTCCTAAGCGAGTAGCAGGTAAGAATTTCAGTGCAGTTAGAGTGACAGTTCAGAACAGGAGACAGGCCCTGACAGAAATGTGGGAATGACATTGCTTATTTCTGTGCTCTGAGTATCTGTATTCACGAGAAGGGACCGCTGGCATTCCTGGGTGATTGGGTGGTCTCCTTGATCAGAGCCTCATGCTAATAAACCTAAGGTATTGTTTTTATTTCCTCTGTAGGAGAGCCAGTTAGTTTCATCAAAGAAAATGTTTTTGTTTTATGGCTATAAACTTTATTCTTGGGTAGTTTCTGTTAATTGCATGCTGCTTACTAAGGACTGCATTGGAATGGATGGTTAGGTCACATCACTGCAGAAAGAATTTAGATCACTTGCCTTTACTCTTGTTACATTTCTCATTCTCATATATGAGAATCAAGTGCAAGTTTATTTTGTGTAAACTACAGAAAGAACCAAGAAATAACCTATTTGGGCAGTTTTCTTTGGAAATTTAGGGAAACTAAATATTGGAAATTTTCAATTAATATCAAATATTAAAATTAACATACATGGGAATCAGTGATAAAAATGTATACACCCCCCCCAAAAAATGTATACACCCTTTTAAAATTAAGCTTTAAAAAAATTGAGAAGTTAGGCCAGTAATGGGTGGCAGGGGTTGCAGAGTGGGAGCAGGAGGTTGGTATGGGGGTGCTGCAGCGAGGGTTGTATGGCAGGGGTGTCCCCAGGTCCCCAACGCAGACCCCAGATGAACCCACAGTATTTTCCTTATGTGACTGGGTCCCTTATATAATTGGCAGTGACGCTTGCCCAGAGCCTAAGAGGATTATAACAGGTCAGGCGAACCGGGGAGTGGGACGGAGAAATGAGCAACCCCTTAGGCTAGAGATGAGGGAGACTTAAGGAGACCTCTTCTGCTGTAACTGTTAGCCCTGGTCGATGATGACAAGACCACTGCGCAATCTGAGTTCTGGAAACCAGATGATGGAGTGTGTTCGGACTGAGACTGGGCGAAAAAAGTAAAAAAATTTGAATAGAGCAAATTCAAATTTATCTTTAGGGTAGAAATGATCTTTCAGTTAACCTATTTGTAGTACCTGATTTTTAAAAAAATCAACACCACATATCAAACACAAAGGTGCTTGATGTTTTTAAATTAAAATCTCTGAGGCCTGGCTATGTAGGCTTCTCTGAGACCCTCAGTCTTTTAGAATTTAACTGCTTTCTATTTTGTTTTACTACTTCTTTCCCTCTTCACAAATCGCCAGGCTTGGTTTAGAAAAGGAGCCATTTGTCTTCACTGGTTTCTGTCTTTATATTTTGTAGCTTTTATTTTAAGGTTCTTGCCAGGTGGGAAGTTTGGAGGGCCACTCTCATCCTTTAGCTATTTGACTCATGGGTCAGTATTTAATCTCTGTTTACACATCTGCCATGGGCCTTATACCCTGTATAACAGTCCTAGCGTGCAGAGCTCCCACTGCTCTCAGTTCTGATTGCTGTTCAGGGAGTGGACATAGTTTCAGGTTGGATTATGGAAAACTAGTTAGCCTCTGTCTTCTGTGTGACCACCTGTTGAGAAGACTAGGTTGAAAGGAGATCCACACTAGAGTTTCTGTCAGTACATCAAATTACCTACCTGATAATTCCAGATCTGAAATGCATCAACTGTCAGTGCACAGAGGCTGCAGAGGAATGTTTGTCTTTTTACTCACAAGGTTAGCTTTGGTTTCTGTTTTTCCATGGACATTTGTGGCCTGGGCAGGACAGTCAGTCATTCCATATTTTAATTTCTTTTGTTTGAATAAGGAGGATGGTAATATTTTCAACATGCTTAAGAAATGGATGAAAATTACAGCATCAAAAGTTGTGAAATACTTGAAATAAAAATTTGGACCAATACATTATTTCTGCTTTTCTGATCTCTTCTTAATCTTTCTTTCTAGGCTAATGATGCTTATCTTCAGATGGCCATTGGAAATGCCCCTTGGCCCATTGGTGTCACTATGGTTGGTATCCATGCCAGAACGGGTAGGGAAAAGATTTTCTCCAAGCATGTTGCACATGTTTTAAATGATGAAACACAGCGGAAATATATTCAGGTAAGCAGTTTGGATGGAAAGGACATTTCTCTGGAGGTTAACATTCTCCAATTCCAAAGCAAATAGGATATAGCATGATAGGATTTAAGTTCATTTCTTTTTGTTTAAATATTTTTATTGATTTTAGAGAGGAAATGAGAGGAAGAGAGATAGAAACATCAATGATGAGAGAGAATCAATGATCGGCTGCCTCTTGCACGCCCTGGACTGGGGATCGAACCCGCAACCCGGCCATGTGTCCTTGACCGGAATTGAACCCGGGACCCTTCAGTCCGCAGGCCGACGCTCCATCCACTGAGCCAAACCAGCCAGGGCTTAAGTTCATTTCTTATAAATACTTGTGATTAAGACATCTTCACTGAATAAAATAAAAACTTTTAAAGTTTCATATATGATGCAAGAGGGGTACAGGGTTATGCTTTTAGTTACCTTAGCATTGAAATAAGACTATTGCAGTTTGCTTTACAAGTTTAGTGATGAGCAGTAAATTTAGAGTATTTTGCAATCTTGTTATTTTTAAGGTAGATTTAACATCTACTAGGATAAAGGGTCTAAATAGTATAAATTTGGCCTTAATGAACTTAATTTTTAAGTGACATATAACAACAATACTTCTCTACACAAATAACTTTAAAGTGTTTATAGTTTATTTTCTAAGTTGTATATACCTCACATGAACTCATGTGCACTGTTACTGGTTCAGTTTTTCTTTGTAGTGGGAAAAATCAACTCTTTTCTTAGCATTTGCCAAGTTGTCAAGAATCCCAGGTTGTATCTGTGTAATGGCTTTTGCTGGATGTTAATTCTAAAACTTGAAGATGATATTCTGAAAGTTTACTTAAAATTTAAAATTCACTTAAAATGCATAAAGTGCTTTCAAATCTATGCCAGAGAACAATTATTACCATATTCATGGATTATTTTTTCTGTTTGTATTTCAATTCCAAGTGATAAATGTTCATTTGTGTTAGGCCTTATTCACATATATTAGCATTTTAAAAGCTTGTTTGGCTCAGTGGATAGAGTGTAGGCCTGCTGACTGAAGGGTCCTGGGTTCGATTCCAGTCAAGAGCACATGCCTGGGTTGCAGGCTTGATCCCTAGTAGGGGGTATGCAGGAGACAGCTGATCAATGATTCTCTCTCATCATTGATGTTTCTATCTCTCTCTCCCTCTTCCTTCCTCTCTGAAATCAATAAAAATATATTTTTTTAAAAATGATTTCAATCTGATTCCCTGATATGTAGAATTTGTAGAGTTCAAATATACTTACGAAAATTTTAGGACATTTTCATTTATTCAAATAACCACCAGTGACTGAATTGAAGGCAAAAAGCTTTTAGTTAGGAAAAAAAGGTTTTGGGCTTTACCAATAGAAAACAATTCCAATGATTAAATTTGCTTAGTTTGTTCAGCTATACACTGGTCAGAGCAATAGTGTAAGAGTTCATATAATTAGATTAATTGTCTTAATTAAAGAGCATCTCTTTTTTAAATAATGGTACATCCCCAGAAACTGTTTTTTAAAAAGTATACCTAGTATTTATTTATTTATTTGTTTATTTGAGCCAAACTGATGACATATGATGGAGAGCAAAATCTCAAATGTTAAGTGACCATTACCCACTTACTTGTTCATCCATTTTAACTACTACCTTCTCATTAAAAAAAAATTCTTTTTGTCCCCAACATGGTTAGGGAAAATGGCAAACATACTATATCTGAACTTTGGGAAGGTGTTTGACCTAAACCCAGTAATATTTTTGTCGACAGATCTAGACATGACAGACAGTATAGTCAGATGACTTATAGCTTGTTAAGTGAAGAAAGCCATGTCTACTTTGGTGCATGCTAGTAACATACACCATTAGTTCTTAGTGACCTCAGTACTGTCCCGGTCAACATTTTAATGACTAATTCAGATGATTATACAGAGAGGTATATTTATCAGATTTGTAGATAGCAAGAAGCTAAAAGGGATAAGGTGTGTGCTAAGGTAGAAAAGAAATTGTTGTTGTAAAAATTCTTGACAGACTGAAGAAAAGGACAGATTGCATAAATAAATTTGGATCCAATAACCTAGTTTCTCAAGCATATATATGATATGAGCATTGTATAAGAGGAAAAATTGGGGAATTTAGGGGCTATAAATATAAAATTAGTAATATGATATGGCCACTGTAAAGCCTAATGATAGCTTATGTTACATTATTATACATAATAATTTACTGTTGGTTCCACAAGTTAAGAATATAGTTCACTATTATACCCCCAGAGTATGGTGGGTGCTCACTGAATATTTGCGGTTGAATGAATACTCTGTAGAACAATGCATAGAAATAATTTATATTTGTGTTATCTCCTTATTATGGGACCAAAGAGATTTTTCAGGAATTTTTGTTATGATTTGTTTTATTATTTTGAGCTTAAGAGTTGTTTGAATACTTAGGTAATTACAGAGTAATTAAGAGTTCTAAATGTTTGATGATGTTTCAGGTACCTGTTATTCACATATATTAGCATTTTAAAAAATGATTTCAAGGTGTTTCTTTTATCCTTCCTCCTTAGATTCCAGATATGCTCTTCTGGTGCTGGGTTGTGAAGTTATAGCCACACTAGAGGCCCGGTGCACAGATTTGTGCACCGGTGGGGTCCCTCGGCCTGGCCTTTGGGAATCGGGCCAAAACCAGCACTCCAACATTCTCCGAGGGGCCCCGGATTACGAGAGTGCAGTTCTTGGGTGATGCACCCTGGAATCAGGCTCCCTCCTCTCTGGTTACGGGTGCATCACCCGAGAACCACAGTTGCCAAGTCACCACAGCTGGGCAGCTCCTGCATTGAGCATCTGCCCCCTGGTGATCATTGCACATCATAGCTACCAGTTGGACGGTTGCTTAGGCTTTTATATATATACTAGAGGCCTGGTGTACGAATTTGTGCATGGGTGGGGTCCCTTGGCCTGGGTGGCCATTGGAGCCTATTGGGGCCATCTCGCCCAGACTTGGGGGAGGGACTATGGGAGGTTGGTTGGCAGCGGGGAGGGACTGCGGGAGGTTGGCTGGCTGCACTGATCAGGGACAACTGGGGCTGGCCGGCTTGGGGGTAGGGATCGCGGGAGGTTGGAAGGCCATGGGAGGTTGGCTGTGGGAGCGCACTGACCACCAGGGGGCAGCTCCTGCATTGAGCATGTACCCCCTGGTGGTCAGTGTGCGTCATAGCGACCAGTTGACTGGTCTTAATGGTCACTTAGGCTTTTATATATATAGATAGATACTCTGCTTTTCCACTAGGTCATGTAGCTCTTTCTTCTTTTAAGAACAGAAAATTAATTTGGGGGTAATACTAATTAAGTATCAGGCTATTCAATATCTAATATAGGCCTGAACATAGTCAACCAATGGATTTCATTAGTCTTGTTATTGTGATAGAAATTGGGTGATTTTAATTTTTGTGAACCAAACTGAGAAACCTTAAAATAATTTGTGCCAAAAATGGCATTGGAGGTAATTAAAATTAAGTGCTGCTGTCCTTGCTAGATATTATTTTTAATGACTAATCAATATTCCTGTAGATACATAGATTTCAGTAAGACATTTGACAATGGTTCTCCTTGCAAATAAGAACATTTGCAGGCTGGTAGATAAAATAGTTAATAGGATTCATTGCTGGTTGCAGAAGTCTTCCCAGAACTATTCTATTTTGCATGACTTAGAACTGGTGGATGAGAAAGTTAAAAGGAATAACTGAAAACGGAATGCCAACTAAGGGTTTTAAAAGATCACAGACTGAAGGATGAGTTGCAACAGACTGAAAGAATTTTAAGAATGACGGTTCTTGTCATCAGGTGTAATTATCACTATAAAGTTATAGAGTAGAGAATAACTGGCCTAATTGCAGAAGAGATAGAAAGCACTTGAAATTTGTGAGGTCATGGGAATTTGTGGTGTGTATTGTAGTTGTCTAAAAAGAACTGAAGGCCATGGTAACACAGATGCCAAAGGTATAGAACAAAGGCCGTGCAGTAGCATAATACTGAATTCTGCAAGATTGGCCAGATCACATTTGGAATGTTGTACTCAGTTTTTACACTATTAAAATGTTTTTATTGTGTAGTATCTCGTGCATACAAAAGAACACATGTATTATGTAAGTTAAAAGTAAACAAAACATATCTAAAGGCCTTGCCCTGCCGGAGTGGCTCAGCTCAGTTGGTTGAGCATAGTCCTGTCCATCGAAAGGTCGAATCCCATTCAGGGAACATACCTAGGTTGTGGGTTTGATCCTTGGTCAGGTGTGTACAGAAGGCAACCAACTGATGTATCTCTTTCTCTCTTTCCCTCCCCTTCCCTTTCCTCTCTCTAAGCATGTCCTTGTGTGGGGATTTTAAAAATAAATAAATAAATAAATAAAGGCCTAGTTTAAGAAATAGAACATTTTGATGTTCATGGATCTGTATTTTCCTTCTGTACTCCAGAAGTAACCATTATCTTGAATTTATGTTTGCTTTTTCTTTTTTCATATATTTTTATTGATTATGGAGAGGAAGGGAGAAGGAGAGAGAGAGAGAAACATCAATGATGAGAATCATTGATTGGCTGCCTCCTGCACATTCCCTACTGGGAATTGAGCCTGCAACCCAGGCATGTGTCCTGACCTGGAATGGAACCATGGCCTCCTGGATCATAGGTCTACACTTAACCATTGAGCCACACCAGCCTGGCTTGTCTTGCTTTTTCAAAAATAATCCTGCCATGTTATATCTGTATTTCTAAGCAATATATTATTTTTTTCTTGTTTTTGAGTTTTATTAAAATGCTATTATATTGTATGGAGCCTTTGCCACTTGTTGTTTTTTTTTTTAAAGCATTTTTTTAATTGATTTCAGAGAGGAAGGGAGATGGAGAGAAAGATAGAAACATCAATGATGAGAGTCATTGATCGGCTGCCTCTGGCATGCCCCACACTGGGGATCGAACCTGCAACTCAGGCATGTGCCATTGACCGGAATTGAACCCGGGACCCTTTAGTCCGCAGGCCGATGCTCTATCAATTGAGCCAAACCGGCTAGGGTGCCACTTGCTGTTTACATTCAGTATTATTTCTAAGATTTACGTCTAGCAGTTGTTTTCAACCAGAATTCCCAATCTGGACCACAAACACAGATGATGATTTGACTGCCTATTTTCTTTTAAAATGTTTTTATTGATCTTAGAGAGGAAGGGAGAAGCATAGAGTGATAGAAACATCATTGATTGGCTACCTCTTGCATGTCTCCTACTGGAGATTGAGCCTGAAACTCGGGCACGTGTCCTGACTGGGAATCAAACCAGCAATCTCTTGGTTCATGGGTTGATGCTCAACCACTAAGCCCCACCAGCTGGGCATGCCTATTATGTTTTTTAAAGATGGTACATATGTAGCACCCTTTAGATACACAGGAAAGGAGCTGTCTCATTACGTACAATGGATGCTTTATGCTAGGCAGTGGGGCTTAATTCTCTACTGGAACCTGGTGGAGAAGGGCTGAGCTGATTCATGTAGGTCTAGTTAATTCATTTTGACTGCTGTAAAATGTTCCATTTGTGAGCATACTTTTTCATCTGTTCTCCTATGATGGACATTTGGGTTATTTCCAGTTCTTTTGCTATTATTGTTGTTATTGTGAACAATCCTGCTATGACCATCTTATACATATCTCTGGGTATACATACATGAATAAACATTTCTCTAATTATACATCTGAGTGGTATTACTGGGGACTGCCATATTTTATTTTATTTATTAAAATTATTTTGATTAATTCTGTTTTTAAATATTTTTTAAAATTGTTTTTAAAGAGAGGAGTATGGGAAGAGAGAGAGAGAGAGAGAGAGAGGCAGACAACGATGTTTAAGAGAAACATCAATTAGTTGCCTCCCATACCCTGACTGGGGATCGAACACACAACCTGGGTATGTGCCCTGACTCGGGATTGAACCAGCAACCATTCAGTGCTTGGGGTGACGCTAAACCAACCGAGCCACACTGCCACATTTTAATGGGGATATTGGTAAACAGGAGTGAGTATAGGACATTTAAGAAAAGTTTAACTGTATCATAACCAACCTTTATTTTCTTAGGGATTGAAGAGGTTAATGACGATTTGCCAGAAGCACTTTCCTACTGATCCATCAAAATGTGTGGAGTATAATGCACTGTGAGATCTGTGTATAATGTGAAGATAAGAATAAGAAACTTAAGGGAGCATGATATGGACTTCTGGAATTTCCAATAGGAATGAAGGAAGAAGAAAACTGGAGTTTCTAGACTCTGGGTTCTACCTAATGCAACTCTTGGTTTTAAGAACTGTCTTGGCTCTCATATCACATCTGACTGCATACTGATTTGTGTCTTGCTTTTATTTTAAATAATTGAAAAGCTAAGTTCTAACAGACTCTTCCCCATAATTTAAATGTGTAAACAGTGGTCACAGAAGGAGGTTTAAAATGACTCTTTCCCTCTAGACCTGAAAGTTGCAGTTAGATTATTAAAAAGGAACATTTGAGGATGAACTTAAATGTTTCTGTATAATATGAATTTTACATTGTCTTTTATGTCATATTTTTAGAAAATATTTTTATATATTTCAACAAAAATATGGAACCATTTAATGAAACTTATAGTCCTTAAATGTTTCTTGCAATAGAACTTGAATGTAAATGTTATGACTGTTTACTCAAATGTTATTTTTCTTGCATTTCAAAGCTTGCTTTTATCTTTTAATGAATGTAAATTTCATATATGTCATCTCTTGGAACAGATAGAATTAACAGGAAATAGAAATTTGAAAATCAAAGATAGACCCACAGAAGTTCAAACTAAACCACAGTGTATAGAGGTCAAGGTGGGAAATGGACTGTCAAGCCAGCCAAGAATGGGGACATTTTGATGCTTCTGGTTCTTCCTAGAATAAGACTACCTGTAAGTTTCATCCTCATGAGACCTGGGGTGGACTGCTACTCCTGGCTCCATCCCTCTAAGCAGCAGAGAAGGGTGCCATCATATTCACTGCCTGAGACAGTAGGTCCTGGGTCTGATTTCAACAAATGAGAACTTCTGAATCTTGTAGTGTCATACCCAGAGAATTGTGATGAATCACTGTGCCTGGGGAGTTGAGAGGGCTCAGTTAATAGAGGAAAGTTGGTAATAAAATGTTAGCAGACCAGGTGGAGAGGCGGTACCAGATAGTGGTAAGAGTGGGGCTCTGTCTGAACTCAGAACTTCTAGCTTCAAATTTTAGCTCTCCACCTGACTGAATGACTGTGAGTGAGTAACAATCTTTCTGAGTCTCAGTTTCCTTATCGGTAAGTAGTAGTTAGTAATAGTAGTCCATGCCTCCTGGCATCGTTGTTGTGTTGTAAGTAAAAAAAAAAAAAAATGCTTGGTACACTGCCTGGCAAATAAGAGCTCAGTCAACATTAGTCCTTATTATTAGAGTGAAGCCAAAGTAGCTGTCATGAACCCTGTGGTTAAGGGCAGTGTGTGTTCACATAATGTAACAGTGGTGGTGGTAGCAGCAGCTATGGTAATAGAAACTTTGCACATTTACTATATGCAGGCTCTGTGGTGCTCCCAGTTAGCCAGCTCTGTGCTTACAAGAATAGAAAATATGGGAGCTAGAGTCAGCTGAGTAGGTAAGTGGATGTAGCTTCACAGCCACTTATTCGGGCCCCTCTGGGGAAGGCTTGAAAGCTGGTTTTGGCTACTTGTGGTCCGTGCCTGGGCTTGATTGTTTCTGCTGGTTACTTGCATGGATGGTGGCTGAGGCCTACTGTGCTAGATTGAATCAGGTTCCTCATCCCCCAACCCATCCCACTTCCCATTCTGGACACTGTTTCTTAGACTTCCCTAAAATAAGGCAATCTAGACCAGGGATTTTTCAGCAATCTAGCCTCAGCACACTGGTGTGCTGCAAGAACTTTTAAAACATGCAGTACCTGACTAGTTAGAGCACTGATCTCTTTTCTCTTAGATTGTCGAGTAAAAAAAGACAGTCAGCACAACAATAGCTGTTCAGTATGAATGAATCAAATTAATACCTATTTCTTGGTCAGATCGACAAAACATATTTTTGTGTGTGCTACAGAATTTTAGTAGTTTATGTGCCATAAGATGAAAAAGGTTAAAAATCGCTGATCTAGACTTTTGCTATGTAGTCATATTGTATAGGACTTGTTTATAAATATTGTTGACTGAATACTCCCACATTACCTTTTTTTTTAAAAAAATATATTTTTTTGATTTTTTACAGAGATGAAGGGAGAGGGATAGAGAGTTAGAAACATCGATGAGAGAGAAACATCAATCAGCTGCCTCCTGCACACCTTCCACTGGGGATGTGCCCGCAACCAAGGTACATGCCCTTGACCGGAATTGAACCTGGGACCCCCCAGTCTGCAGGCCAACGCTCTATCCACTAAGCCAAATCAGTTAGGGCTCCCACATTACTTTTTGTTTATTCACCAGGCCACACACAGCATGGCAGTCAGTTAATTTCGCGTTCCTTCCTTTTCGTTAGTTAATAGGCCACATAAAGAAGAAACCACATCACATGACAGCAGTACCTTCTAAAATTGATCAGTATGGATAAATAGTTGTAACATATTCTACTGGGCTGTGAATGTCAACCATTTTTGGCTTGGTTAGAGGGGGGCAGGTTCGAACTTGTAGATCCCTCAAAGAAAAGTTTTCCATTTCCCTGAAACTAAAGATTTCAGATGACTACAAATATCATATGGGTATATTAAAAGAAAGACCTCTTACATTCTCTGAATCATAAAAATTGTAGTTTAGCAGTTACTACATATTGTTCTTGGCTCTTTCTAAAATAATGAAGACATATCTTAAAATTAATCACAATCCTGAAATAACTATATTCTTCCCCTTCTTCTTCCCCACCTCCTCAGACTCATATCCAAAGAAGTTGTTTCTTAATTCAAATTTAAACACTGATTTCCCCTCAAAAGCCAATATTCTACATTTCCTAGGAAGGAGTATTCTTGTCAACTGTAAAGACTGAGCAGTATTTTTCAGCATTTCAGGACAGAGCCTGTGGCAATCTAGAAGTCATGGCTGTGACTTCAGTTTTTGGGGAAAATAAAGCTGAGGTCAAAGATAGTTGACACATATATATATAGAGAGAGAGCCATCCACTTCTTGTAGGAAGAAGGGGGAGGTCCTGAGAGTCCAGAGCAAGGAAGGAAGCTGTCACTAATAAGAGACGTTAGGGATTTGCTGTGGGCTCTGAACCCTCAGAATTGGAGGAATGGGAAATAGGACTGATAGCAGTACATTTTTAAAGATATGTTTTATTGATTTCAAATGAGGAAGCCTGTCCATAGAGGGAAAGAGGAAGAACCAAGACAAGCAGCATAGAAGCCATCTATAAGAAAACTGCCAGTCAGGGTAGGCTGACTGTAAATTATGTAAAGCAAGATTAAGCAAGGTATTCTAAAATAAATGGGAGGTCATGTAAAATTAAAAGACTACTATATCATGATAAATTTTTCAAAGTGAACATCTCCCAAGTAACTAGCACCCAAGTAAGGCAAGATAATGTTATTAGCACCCCAGAAATCTTTCATACCTCTTTCTAGTCATAGCCATGTTTGTTGTTAATCCTTACCTGAGGATAGTCTTTCATTGATTTTTAGAGAGTGTGTGGCAGGGAGGGGGAGAGATGAGAGAGAAACATTGATGCGAGAGAGACACATCAACTGGCTGCCTCCCAACCAGGGCCAGGGATTGAACCTGCAACCTGAGACATGTGCCCTTGACCAGAAGGGAAGCTGAAACCCTTCAGTCCAAAGACCGATGCTCTATCCACTGAGCCAAACTGGCTAGGGCATCATAGCCATGGTTTTGATTAAGCTCACAGGTTAATACACAGCACTTTAAAAAGGAGCCATAAGTATATATGTTAGAGTAGTAAGTAGAGATACATACAAAGGGCTACTCTAAATGGACAAATAGAACCTGGTACCTCTGTCCTATCAGTTTCCAACTATCCTCCCTGCCATCTCTAAAAACCCTAAGGAAGCAACATAGGGTATTGACTCAATGTCTCAGAGAAGGTCTGAGTATCTCAGATTACTCTGCTAGATGATACACGGCTGTTGTCATTTTTTTAAAAAAAACATATTTTATTGATTTTTTTTTTTTTACAGAGAGTAAGGGAGAGGAATAGAGTTAGAAACATCGAAGAGAGAGAAACATTGATCAGCTGCCTCCTGCACGCCCCCTACTGGGGATGTGCCCACAACCAAGGTACATGCCCTTGACCAGGAATCGAACCCGGGACCCTTCAGTCTGCAGGCCAACGCTCTATCCACTGAGCCACAGTGGTCAGGGCTGTTGTCATTTTTTTATCTGACAGTCTAAGGCAGTGGCCGGCAAACTCATTAGTCAACAGAGCCAAATATCAACAGTACGATTGAAATTGCTTTTGAGAGCCAAATTTTTTAAACTTCTTCTAATGCCACTTCTTCAAAATAGACTCGCCCAGGCCATGGTATTTTGTGGAAGAGCCACACTCAAGGGGCCAAAGAGGCGCATGTGGCTCGCGAGCCATAGTTTGCTGACCACTGGTCTAAGGAAAAGAGTTCAGTGCCCGACTCAATGGTCAGGTATTGCATATCTTAAAAATTCTTGTGGCACATTGGTTGAAAATCACTGACCTAGAGGGGTAAGAGAAGAAAAAGTTCAGGGAAGCACTTTGGTGGATGTGGCATTTGAGCCTTGCAGGCAGATCTGTACGGATCTGATAAGGGGGAGAAGGACTTGCAGTCCTGATGGAGCAGCATGTCTGGGAAACAGCAAGCATTAGCTGGCACAGTCAGTGCATGGAGAAATCTAGTGATACAGCTAGAAATACAGGTGAAATCCAAATTCGGGTTTAATAACATTGTTTCAAAAAGCTATCTCATAGTATGGAAGGATAGAATACAGAGTTAAATGACCAACTATCTCTTTAAGAATATTTCCAAACTTCTCATATGGTATAGAAGTCTCTTCACATTTGAGCACCTGAATTCCCTCCACTATTTATTTTGCTTGGAATGCTTATACATACTCTTTCTTTCCCACTAGCTAGCTAGCTTTTATGCATCCTTTGATACTTGGTTCAAATGAAAGCATCTGTCACTTCACCAAAGAGTTGAATTCCTTCACTTCCCTAATTACCAAACCAAGGCCAGTTGCCTGTGGGGTTCTTCCCATAACATCTTATCTACACCAACACCTATCACACTATATTAATTACTAACTTCTGTTTTTTACCACTTATATATGAGCTCCTTGAGATTCATCTCTCTACCTTTGCATCTAAGATGGGATAAATGTTAAGTGCAAATTTATCAAATACAATAAAGGAGGAGGCTTTTTTAATAATCTAAAGGAAAGGTTCTAAAGCATGAAAGTGGGAAATGAAAAGTTTAGGGCAGATACCAAAGCTCATGTGTTTTACTCATAGGAGAAACCTTCAGGATCCCACCCTAAATCTATTCTCTTTTATTAGATAGGATTCTTATTTTAAGAATCCTATCTAATAAAAGAGAAACATGCAAATTGACCGTACCTCTGCTACATCCACAAGCCACGCCTACCAGCCAATCAGGAGCAAGTATGCAAATTAACCCAACCAAGATGGTGGCGGCCACGGAGCTGGAGCAAGCAGGAGGCTTGGGTTGCCTCTGGCAATGGAGGAAGCCAAGCTTCCCCCCTGCCCTGGCCGGCCCTGGCCTCCGCTCAAGGCTACAAAGTTTCAATTATAGAAGATAAATCCCAGATACCTGCTTCCAGCTGGCCCTGGCCTCTGCTCAAGGAGGTGCTGAAAAAAAAAAGTAAAAAAGGAGGGGCTGGGAGCTTGGGTCACCAGGGGCTGTGGCCAGCCTGAAAACAGCCGTCAGCCCTTCATCCAGGCTGGCCAGGCACCCCAGTGGGACCCCCACCCTGATCCGGGACACCCTTCAGGGCAAACCAGCTGGCCCCCACCTGTGCACCAGGCCTCTTATACTAATAAAAGGGTAATATGCTAATTAGACTGGGAGACCTTCCAGGAGACCTTCTTCTGGACAAAGCCATGATGGCGGGGCCGAGGTAGAGGCAGTTAGAGGCCAAGATGGGAGGGCAGTTATGGGTGATCAGGCCAGGATGGGATGGCAGTTGTGGGTGATCAGGCTGTTGGGGGGCGGGGCTGTTGGGGGTAAGCAGACCAACAGGGGGGCCAGTTGGGGGTGAGCAGGCCATCAGTGGGGGTCAGTTGAGGTGATCAGGACAGCAGGGGGGCAGTTGGGGGTGAGCAGTCCGGCAGGGGAGGCAGTTGGGGGTGAGCACACTGGCACAAGGGGCAGTTGGGGGTGATCAGGCTGGTGGCAGGGCATTTGGGGGTGAGCAGGCTGGCGGCAGGGGGCAAGCCGGCTGGCAGGCAGGTAGGTGAGCGGTTAGGAGCCATTAGTCCCAGATTGCGAGAGGGATGTCCGACTGCCAGTTTAGGCCCAATCCCTGTAAACTGGCACTAGGACATCCTTCGAGGGGTCCCAGATTGGAGAGGGTGCAGGCCGGGCTGAGGAACACTACCCCCCCCCCCCCACCGTGCACAAATTTCGTGCACCAGGCCACTAGTAATTTTAATAAACACGATCATCAAATTTTATAACCTACAAAAATATAGTTTCTAATAAAGAACCTGAATCATTAAGGTTAAATTACAGTTGAGCATACTTCAGCTTAACAAGATAGAGACATGTACTATTTCCAAAATGTTTTCACCCAAATAAACAAGAGGCACTTTTTTTTTTGCACACATCAGTTTACTGACATTCTGTGATAGACTAGCAAAACAGAACCTCATACACTGTTTGTGAGAGTGTAAATTGACACAATTTTTATGGATATTAATGATCAATAGCTCTAGAAATTTAAAAGGAGGATATTCTTTGGCCCAATAAATCTACTTATATAGTTACCTTGCAGATACACAGGGTGTCCCCCCAAAAACTATATACACTTTGAATAATTATAAAGGCAGTGTTTATTAAAATACATTTCATTTTCCAACCCTTATTGAAGAGACTATTGTATGTTGCCTCCTTTTTCAAATATTAATTGAGCATAATGGCTTGGGTTGATTTCTGGGGGGTCTCTGTTATGTTCTACTGATCTATATTCCTGTTCTTGTGCTAGTACCAAGCTGTTTTGATTACAATGGCTTTGTAGTATAATTTGATATCATCCCTCCTACTTTGTACTTCTCAAGATTGCTGAGAGTATTTGGGGTCTTTTTTGGTTCCATATATATTTGGAGTATTTGTTCTTCAAAAATGCTGTTGAAATGTGCCATTGGTATTTTAATAGGAATTGATTTGAATCTATAGATTGCTTTGGGTAGTATGGACATTTTGATTATGTTAATTCTTCCATTCCTTGAACATGGTATATTCTTACATTTGTTTGTATCTTCCTCTATTTATTTCAATGTCCTGTAGTTTTTCTGAATACAGGTCATTTACCTCCTTGGTTAAGTTTACTTCAAGGTATCCTATTTTTGTTGTTGCAATGGTAAATAGGATGTTTAGTTTTTAAAGACCTGACCTTGTAGAAACATATACTTTCTCAAGGATACTTGCCCTAGATTGTATCTAGAGGTTAATTTGAGTTCAAGCTGTTATTACAATAAAAAGCCAATGAGGCAGGCGAACAGGACTACTTTTACTACTGAAGTAAAAGAGTCCCTTAGCCCTCTCTTTCACAGAAACCTGTCAGAGTAATCTGTTCATCCGTTGCTCAGGGTCTGCTGGTCAGCCCTGGCAATGTTCCACCATAACATGTGGATTATCAGGTCCCCAGTAGGTGCAGTTGTTGTGGTTAATCGAACTATTTAATTTAAATGTAGCCTCATTATTTCATTCAGTCTTGGTTGGAAAGTGTGCATCTTCTACACATCTTGCCAAGTACCATTCATAATACTCCACTCTTAGGTCTGATCATCTTCATTGATTGCATGGACTACTCTTGGAAGTCACTTTTCCAATAGTAGTGCTTTAAAATATGATAGACAATTTTGAAATTTCTACATCACGACTTGTTTGTCGCACAGATTTTCTTGGACTTGGGTGATTCATTTCCAGTACCTTTTCTTGCTTTGTGGGGCTTGTCGATGTCTGTGGTCTTCCGGAATGCTTTTTGTGGACATTCTGAAAACTAGTTCCATTGGCTTCAAGTGATGGTAAGTTTCATAGGTGGACCTGTTTGAAAATCCCTCATAAATTGTCTTTGTTCTTCAACTGCATTTTCAAACTTCCAGTAGCATTTTAGGATGAATTTCCTTTGTTCAAAGCTGAGTCTGGCTGCCATTATTAATTCCAATGGGTTAAATCTGAAAAGAAAGAAACATCAATGGAGCTATCAGCGGTTAAAGTGTGTTTACATTTCTTTGTTGTTAATCCTCACCCGATGATATTTTTTCATTGATTTTTAGAGAGAATAGAAGGGAGGAGGAAGAGACAGAGAGAGAAACATCAATGTGAGAGAGACACATTGATTGGTGGCCTCCCACATGTGCCCTGACCAGGGCTGGGGATTGAGCCTATAACCAAGGTACATGCCTTTGAGTGGAATTAAACCTGTGATCCTTCAGTGTGCAGGCCGGCACTCAATCCAGCGAGCCAAACCAGCTAGGGCATGTGTATACATTTTGGGGGGACACCCTATAGTTCTGGTGTTCTAAATAAAAGACAATTCATTCACTTAGCACTCTTTGTAACAACAAAAGACTACACAACCCACAAACCTATCAGTAATGTTAGAGCTAATCTATTTCACCCATACATTGGAAAATTATAGAGCAGTTCAAAAGAATAAGATAAATCTATAGATACCTACATGTTAGGTGAATAACAAAATTTGCATACACAAATAATATCTTTATGAAAAGGATATATTTATTGTTAATCCTCACCTTGATGGGGCCAGGAACCGAGCCTGCAAGCAAGGTATGTGCCCTTGACTGTAATTGACCTGATACCCTGCAGTCTGCAGGCAGGTGCTCTAACCACTAAGCAAAACCAGCTAGAACGAAAAGGATATATTTTGGTATGTCTGTAAATTCATAGAAAATGGTTTGTCAGGATAAACACCCACTTTTTTTTATCCTCATCCAAGGATGTTTATTGGTTTTAGAGATGAAGTGAGTGAAACAGAATGAGAGAAACATCAATGTGAGAGAGAAGTATAAATTGCTTGCCTCCTGTATATGCCTCAACCAGAGATCTAACCAGCAACCTTTCTGGTATATGAGGTGATGCTCCAACCAACGGAGCCCCCTGCTAGGGCAACAACCACTTCTGAACACTTCCTTTAAGAAGAGGAATAGAAGGAAGGTTTGGGGTTGGGTTTTGGAGGGTTTTTTTCATTTTGCATTCTAACTTTGTATAAGAAAAATATATGTATATATTACATTTGTAGTTAATAAAAATAATAACAGACAATAGTATGGTGATTACCGGAAAGAAAAGAGGTAGAAGAGAGTATAGCGAAAATAAATGGTGATGGAAGGAGACTTGACTTGGGGTAGTGAACACACAACACAATATACAGATAATGAATTGTAGAATTGTACACATGAAACATAATTTTATTAACCAATGTCACTCCAATAAATTCGATAAAAATATAACTAAACTAGGTAGAACCAGTTCACAAAAGCCTTACTTGAAAACTGTGCTACTGAATGATCCCCAGAAAGGCAAAAGCTGCCACTCAGAACACAGTATCTGTGCCATTTGTATGTGTGTGTGCACCTGTGAACAAGCCAAATTTTCCCAATAACTTGAGGGTCACGTAGGACAGGCATACATATTATTCACATTTAAAGTGTTTCTTATATTACCTGAACTCCTGAGAGGACAGGCCCTCCACAGGCCCACAAATTTAAGGCTAGTCAGGTTACCAGTCACCACGTGCTCCCCAAGAAGCATCAGCAGCCAGGCGCAAGCAGACTTCTTAGAATTCTTCAGGAAACCATGGGCTCTGGTGGAGATAGGTGCTTGATCTAGCAGCTACTTTCCAATCTGCTGTGGTATTTGAGAACATGACCTTTCCTTCCCAGAAATTAGCCTCCATTCCTCTAAGGTTGCCCCAAAGATATCCAAGCCAGAGTTGCAGAAGCCAGAGGGTGGGGTTGGGGGGGGGGCAAACTCAGATGTGGGGGTGCAGTGCTATGTCAGGAATTGTTAGAATTTCTCCAGAAAACTTTCGGCTGAGGTGGGGATAGTGCTTGGTCCAGCAGTTACACTCCAATCTGCTGTGGTGTTTGAAAAAGAGCCTCACCTTCCTTTGAGAAGTCACATTGAGAAGCCAGGTTCTGATTCCCAGAAGGCCTCCTTTGTCTGTTAGGGATTACTATCCTATTGTAGTTAAGCAAACTGAGGCTCAGAAGTAGTAGAGTGACTTGCCGAAGTTACCAAGGCAAGTTTGTGCCCAAACCCTGAGCTTTGAACATTCCCCCTATGTGCTATCTCCATAAATACTAAGGTCCGTGATCTAGGTTAGG
Source organism: Plecotus auritus (assembly GCF_963455305.1). Lineage (NCBI taxonomy): Eukaryota > Metazoa > Chordata > Mammalia > Chiroptera > Vespertilionidae > Plecotus > Plecotus auritus. The sequence goes on from NC_137770.1 coordinate 159,415,824, forward strand.
ACTTCTGGAGCAAAAGATCCTCCCCTCTTACTCCACTCTCCTTAACTCCCTAACTCCAACAGCAGTTTCTCCCCAGATAGGTCTCAATGATTTCTGGAACTTCCAAAAATACTATCCTTGAAGAAGCAAGATTTGTCATCCAAGCACATACATATATGTATGTCTTCTTCAGCTCACATATACTCAAAACTGTCACACCTTCCAACACCCTGTGTCTCACAGGCATCTCACACTCACACCCACCACCCTCATTCACAGAAAGAACACAGTTGTTTTTTTTAATATAAATATATTTTTATTGATTTCAGAGAGGAAGGGAGAGGCGGGAGCGGGGGGAGAGACAGAGAGAGAGAGAAACATCAATGATGAGAGAGAATCATTGATCGGCTGCCTCCTGCATGCCCCCTACTGGGGATCGAGCCTGCAACCCAGGCATATGCCCTTGATCAGAATCGAACCTGGGACCTTTCAGTCCGCAGGCCGACACTCTATCCACTGAGCCAAACCAGCTAGGGCAGGACACAGTTCTTTAGGGTGCTTATGGAAGAGGTGACTGAGACACTCGGGCCCTGCACTTCAGTGACTTTGTAAACAAGATGTCAGTACCAGTGATACCATTATAATTAACTTAGTTATTAATATCAGGAAAGGAGCAAAGGGAAGGCCAAATATAGGCATGTAACTTGTGCAGCTTTGCTAGGAAGCTGCAGTTTACTAGTAACACTCCCCAGTGAGCCACAAGTCTATTCCCTGCAGATCCTGGGGGAAGGGATTGAATGAGGGGGGAAGGGACTGAATGAGGGGGAGAGGGAGGGGAGATAGACACATGCCCAGTAAAGTTTGGGTGAAATAGGGAAGGTACTTTTGGCTGTCAGTCACACCTGGGAACAGATCATTGACCAGAGCAGGCATGGCCCACTGTAAGCATCGTAAGATTTGGGATATTTAATCCCCTGAACAAAGGAGTTCACTCTCTTGGCTCTTGGCCTTCTTGATTCTTTTGGGACTCTTGTTGCAGGGGGTGTGCTCTTTGCTCCCCTGCATTTGTCCACATGGCTCACAGCTATGTGAACCACACAATGGACTAATTGGCTGCAATTAGCCTAATGCTAAACCGGACCCAATTCCAACATGGAACAGAAGCTCTGGACACTGGCTTTGCTTTTAGCTCTACTACTAGTAAATCCCCAGCTGCACTTATTCCAGGCCTGGATTAAGGGAAATGGGACTTTGGAAAACAAGGTATGTAATTCCACGCAAATAAAAATCACTCATCCTCCAAAGAAAAAAAGAAAAAGAACCTCAATCCCTCTGGAGGTGGAGTCTGAACCCAAAGCAAAGCAAGAACTACAATCTGTGACAGAGTTGCGGAGGCCAGCAGGGCCTGGGTTAAACTCAAATGTGGGGGCATTAGAACTGTTCCTGGACTTAAAACAGAAGTCGGAGCTACTCTTGGTATCAAGTCAGGAACAGGAGGTGAGGTGGGCTTCAGGGCAGTGTGCAGAGCCACTAGGAGTGACGAGCTGAAGTCACATTCTCTCAGAGTCCGTGCCAGTTGTGGAAGCCAGCTGGGCCTGGGCCAGACTGGAATGTGGGGGTAGATAAGGGAACAGCGCCACATCAGGACTTCTTAGAATTTCTCTGGGAAACCTTCGGCTGAGGTGGAGATAGGTGGCTGCTCCAGCAGCTACTTTCCAGTCTGCTGTAATTTAGGGAAGTTGGCCTTTTCTTCACGAAAATGAGGCTCAATCCCTCTAAGGTTGCCACAGAGGAAGCGTCCGAGCCCTCAGCAAAGCAAGAACCAGAATCTTGGGCAGTGCTGTGAAAGCTGGCAAAGCCTGGACCACACTCAGATGTGGGGGCAGATCTCCCAGCCTCAAGGTACAAGTATGAGTAGCTCTTGGTGTCAAATCAGGAAGAGAAACCCGAGGTGAAATGGCCTTTAGGGCAGTGCCCAGAGCCACTAGGAGCCACTGAGCAGGAGTCACATTCTCACCTGGTGTTGGTGAGGTGGGTGTCATCTCTGCCAGAATCAGTCAGTCGTTAACTGAAGTGTCTCACAGGTGCTGCCACCACACCAACTGCCTAGAGGCTTTGCTCTCCTGGGCCTTCCAATGGCTGGGATGGGAGGTGGGCTGGCATCCCTGGGTCCTCCTGCTGGCACCCATACTGCTGATGGCCTCTGTGGGCAGTGGCTTGATTTACCAGCCCAAGGATGAAGAAGAGGGCCTTGAGGAGCAGTACACCCCAATTGGAAGCCCGGCCGAGGCTTTGTGCAGGGCCATTTCATGTCACTGACGACTCTTACCCCTTCTCCATCTCCTTATTTCCATTCACTACAATTGTTACCTTAAAGTGAACACCTATTGTTGTTGCAAGTTCTGGACGTCTGTGAACCTCAAGAGCAGGCTAGCCTTGCCCACACTATTCTTCCCAATGATGATGATCTTCAGGGTGGCCGGCACATCCTTGTTCATCCTGACCTTTGTCAACTTTGAACCTAGCTGCCCCATCTGGCTCTCAACCCTTCACCAGGGAGAGCTGCTTGTGCATGAGGTAGGGGTCCTGCAGATACACTGGGGACCCATGTGCTGGAGCCAAAAGCAAGGAGGGCTGGCCAGGGAGTGCAGAGCAGGATGGGGAAATGCTGGTGCCCTCCAACCGGCACCCTCTAACCAGTGCCAACAGGGGGAATAGGGGTGGTGCATGCCAGTGGCAGTGGCGGGTGGTGGTGGTGCATGAACAAGCTCCTGCCAAGGTGCCAGCACCAACCAGAGGGGCATGGGATGGGCGTGAAAGGGGTGCATGGATGCATTGGGGTCCCAGGTATCAAAGCAACAGGCAGGGCAACTGGAGCGGAAAGAGGCGGAGGGGTAGCACTGGCTGTGGAAGCAGCAGCAAGGCTGAGATGTACAGGAGGGACTGGCCCAAGCACCCAGCTTTGATTTGTGTCTGTGGGATGGGCCTTGTGGTGGAACTCGTGGCCAGAGGAAGGGTCTGACCAGCACACCCAAGGGTCTGAGGGACCCTTTATTTTCTGGTAGAACTTTTGGCAGAGAGCAAGATGGAGGGTGGACAATGGGGCCCAAAAAAGAGGATTGGTCCTGCCCACCTCGAGTGCAGGGTTCTGCTCTACCCTTAGGTGCCTGGAGGCAAGGGGGAACGACTGGGCTGGAAATGCACACTTGCAGCTTGGTCTGGCAGTATGGGGGACTCAAACATAAGGACTAGCACGAGCCTGGGTGGAGGCCCCACCCAGCTGGAGCCAGCCATGCTGAAAGATTCGAGTGCCAAGTAGGGCCGATTTTTAAATTTACTGTTTAATCCCCTCCTACATAAGGTGGAGGCGAGGGGGTGCCAGCACCTAGGCACAGTTGAGGCATTGGAAAGCAAGGAAATGCCTACCTCACCCTCCTATAAGCTACAGGCACCTAACACCTGTGAGAATGGCTACCATCAATAAACCAATAAACAAGTGCTGGTGAGAACGTGGAGGAAAATGGAACCCTAGGTACATTGTTGGTGGGAATGCAGATTGGTGCAGCCACTATGGAAGACAGTATGAAACTTCCTTAAAAAATTAACAATAGAACTGTCGTTTGACCCAACCCACTTCTAGGAATATATCCTAAGAATCCTGATTCACCAATCAGAAAAAATATATGCACCTCTATGTTCATGGCAGTGCAATATACAATAGCTAAGAACTGGAAACAGCCCAAGTGCCCATCAGTAGATGGGAAAAAAAGCTGTGGTACATTTACTAGTATACCATGGTATACTATGCAGCAGTAAAATAAAAGGGTCTCTTACCCTTTGAGACAGCATGGAGGGGCCTGGAGAGTATTATGCTAGGTGAAATAAGCCAGTCAGAGAAAGACAAGTATCACATGATTCACTCATATGTGAGACTAATGAACAAAATAAACTTATGAACAAAATAGATCCAGAGACACAGAAGCATGGAACAGACTATGGAATCTCAGAGCGAAGGTGGGGGTGGGTGGGTGGGTATGAAGAGATCTTATTAATCAATGTCAACCCAATAAATTTAATAAAAAAGAAAATGTATTTTAACATATCCCAAAATGAGACAGGCTATAAATATAGGAGTTTATTTATTTATCTACTTATTTAAAATACTAGAGGCCTGATGCATGAAATTCATGCAAGGGGCTTGGCCCTCACAGCCCCGGCCGGCCCTCACAGCCCGGGCTTCATCTGAATATCTGGACGGTCGTTCTGCTGTTCGGTCTAATTAGCATATTAGCTCTTTATTATATAGGATACTAGAGGCCCGGTGCACGAAATTTGTGCACGAGGGGGGCGGTCCTTCAGCCCGGCCTGCACCCTCTTGCAATCCGGGACTGCTGGCTCCTAACCGCTCACCTGCCTGCCTGCCCGATCACCCCTAACCGCCTCTGCCTGCCGGCCTGATCGCCCCAACTGCTCTCCCCTGCCAACCTGATTGCCCCCTAACTGCTCCCCTGCCAGCCTGATCACTCCTAACTGCCTCTGCCTCGGCCCTCACCACCGTGGCTTTGTCCGGAAGACGTCCGATCTATCTGGTCTAATTAGTATAGGTTTGTATTGATTTCAGAGAGGAAGGGAGAGTGGGAGAGAGAGAAATATGCATGATGAGAGAATCACTGATTGGTTGCCTCCTGTACACTCCCCACTGGGGATCAAGGCCACAACCTGGGCATGTGCCCTGACCAAGAATCAAACTGTAATCTTTTGGTTCTTAGGTCGACACTCAACCACTGAGCCATGCCAGTCAGGCATAGGAGTATTTTAAATATAAAACAGATTGGGTAGTGAAGACCTGGGGGCGGGGGAAAGAACTGGGAGAAGGCAGTAAAGGGGAGAAAATGGGAGATATCTGTAATACTATCAGCAATAAAAATATATTTAAAAAGAAAAAAATATATAAACAGCATTGATTAAGCATATAAGCATAAACAATAAACCAATTATTCACTGAAAAAATGCAATAAATTCTACCATTGTCTAATTCATACTTATAACTACTATTTTATCACCTATTCACAGTAAGAACCATCTAGTTTATTTGCCCTGCTATAGCAAAATACTATCTGGTTGTTTGTTTGTTTTTTGGTTAATCCTCACCTGAGGATATTTTTTCATTGATTTCTAGGAAGAGTGGGAAAGAGAGGGAAAGAGATGTACAGGAGGGACTGGCCCAAGCATCCAGCTTTGATTTGTGCACGACGGGGGGTGGGGGGGGTGGTCCCCCAGCCCGGCCTGCACCCTCTTGCAATCAGGGACTGCTGGCTCCTAACCGCTCACCTGCCTGCCTGCCCGATCACCCCTAACTGCCTCTGGCCTGATCGCCCCAACTGCTCTCCCCTGCCGAGCTGATTGCCCCTAACAGAAACATCGATGTGAGAGAAATACATTGGTTGGTTGCCTCCTGCATGAGCCATCACTGTGGGCCTGGGCCAGGGAGGAGCCTGCAACCCAGGTATGTGCCCTTGAATGGAATCGAACCCAGGACCCTTTGGTCTGCAGGCCGATGCTCTATCCACTGAGCCAAACCGGGTAGGGCGGAAAATACTATCTTGTTCTCTTCTGATTTCTACCATGAACATTTATACTTTAAAATTTACAAATAGGATTATATAAATTATTCTTCCCCTCCAAAATAATAATGCAAAAGCACCACAGAATGTCCTTCACAATTTACTATTATGAAAGACTAGAGGCCCAGTGCATAAGATTCGTGCACTTGGGGGGATAGGGGACTCTCAGCCCGGTCTGCACCCTCTCGCAGTCCAGGAGCCCTTGGGGGGTGTCCACGGGGAGCGGGACTAAGCCGTCAGTAGGACATCCTTAGCACTGCTGCAGAGGCAGGAGAGGTTCCTGCCACTGCTGCTGCACTCGCCACGGCTTCTGGCTAAAAGGCGTTCCCCCTGTGGGAGCCCAATGACCACCAGGGGGCAGCTCCTGCATTGAGCGTTTGCCTCCTGGTGGTCAGTGCAAGTCATAGCGACCGGTCGTTCCGCTGTTCGGTCAGTTTGCATATTAGCCTTTTATTAAATAGGACAGGATGGATTACTAGCCCTGGATCATCTGTTCCATGAAGATAATTTAAAATAAACAAGGTTAAAAGAAATCCACTTTATAAAGTTATATTTGCAAACAAACAATAATTCTCCCCCAATTCTTATTTTCCATAAAAGCTATCCTTAGTCACAATCAGAATAGCTCTTCACTGTTAACACTTCTATTATACCAGATTATATTTTTCTCTATCTCACAATCTATTGTAAATTGTACAGCATACAGTACAATTTCTCAGTAAAATTCTAAAAATAAAACACCCTCCACTTAAATTACTAATTTATTTCCCCATACTCCCTGAATATCCTCATTATAGTCAAAATGTCTGCAGCCTTTTCCCCATAAAAATGTGGAAACTGAGTTGCATCCTTTAAAAACTCCACCTGCTGCTGGGAGATAGTCCTCATCTACCCGAGACTGCATAAATTTGCTCTTATCCAGAATTCATTTTTCATCCATTCGCCTGGTTCTAGCAATTAGTACCTTCAAAGGCTGGCTCTCCTTTACTGACTTCTCAAAGAATCTTTTAATCTGACCTGATTACCACTCCTCAAAACTCTCTCTCTGCTTTACTGGCAGTTCTCAGAATGCACTATGGGAATGCAGGCTAAGGCAGGGAACCTTTTCCCCATCAGACTCAGTTATAAGCATCACTCCCTCTTAGAAGCATTTCTAGACCCCACTCTAAGGCCTTCGGATCAACCCAGGCATGTTTTTATTATTACTGGAGGCCCAGTGCACGAAATTCGTGCACAGTAGGGTCCCTAGCAGCTGCCGGCTGGGGCCTCCCTTCGCACCCACCTTGGCCTAGCACCGACCACTCACCTGCTCTACCATCCTGCCATGGTCCCGCTCTTGTCAGGGCCCATCGGGACAGGCAGCACCTCCACTGCTGCCTGCTGCCTGTGCTACATTGCCAATGCCCGCCATGTTTGAGCTGCCCCCTGATGGTCAACGCATGTCTAACTCCTGGTTGGTCGAACTCCCGCCATAGGGACAATTTGCATATTAGCCTTTTATTATCCTATCTAATAAAGAGGGAATATGCTAATTAACCATCACTCCATCACAAAGATGGCTGCACCCACAGCTGAGGCCAAGTTCCCATAAGGAGCCTTAACAAGCAATCAGCAGGGACCTGAGGCTACATCCTCCCCCACCCCCATGGGGCTTGACAGGGGACCTCAGGCCGGAGGGCTTGACAGGGGACCTCAGCCCGCCTTCTTCACGCGGCAGGGCTTGACAGGGGACCTCAAGGTGCGCTTCCTGTCCTGGTGCTGGGCTAGGGGACCTCAGGCTGCTCCCCCTGCCCCAGCGCCAGGCCAGGGGAACTTCAGGCCACGCCCCCCACCAGGTGGGGCTTGACAGGGGACTTCAGGCCACGCTCCCCACCCCGGCACCAGGCCAGGGGACCGCAGGCTGCACCCCCCGCCCCAGCACCGAGCCAGGGGACCTGAGGCTGCGCCCCTCTGCCTGGTGGGGCTTGACAGGGGACCTCAAGGTGCACCCCCAGTGCTGGGTCAGGGGAACTCAGGCCACGCCCCCCGCCCAGGGGGGACCTGAGGCTGCACCCCCCTGCTGATGGGGCTTGGCAGGGGACCTGAGGCTGTTCCCCCCTCCAGGTGCCCGGCCAGGGGACCTGAGGCTGCGTCCCCTCCCCCCACCTGGCGGGGCTTGATGGGGGACCTCAGGCCATGCCCCCCACCCAGCAGGGCTTGACAGGGGATCTCAGGCCATGTCCCACACCTGGCGGGGTTTGACGGGGGACCTCAAGGCACACCCCCTCACCCCAGTCTGGGCTGGGGGACCTCAGGCCACGCCCCCTGTCCTGGCGCCGGGCGAGGGGACCTGAGGCTACGTTCCCTGCCCAGCGGGGCTTGACAAGGGTGGCACTAGCCAGATCTGGATCTAGCCCAATGGGGGGAGGGAGGTGGCCGGGTCTGGGTCTCACGTGATTTTGAGGCACATGTGGGTGGGCGGGGACTTGATTCTGGGTCCCGTGGTGTGCCCCAGACTCTGACAGGAGGAAGGTTTTAATATTCATTTTACTAATTTTCTTTCAGCTCTGACACTTCTATTATAGAGAAAGGGCAAATAGCAATATTAAAATATTTCCTCTAATTAATCCCCTTTTAATGTGTACGAATTTCGTGCACTGGGCCACTAGTATAGGATATATAGGACTAGAGGCCCAATGCACAAAATTCGTGCCTGGGTAGGGTCCCTAGGCCTGGCCGGTGACCAGGGCTGATCTGTGGGGTGACCGGTGGGCCAATTGGAGGGGGGGGGCACTTTGGCTGGCCTGAGGCCTGTGGGCAGCTCCTGCATTGAGCATCTCCCCTCTGGTGATCCGTGTGCGTCATAGCGACCAGTCATTCCACCAGTGATTCCACTGGTTGTTCTGCCTTTTGGTGGATTTGCATTTTAGGCTTTTATTATATAGGACTGTTTCCTTAGAGACCAAACTCTGAGAGCAGGACAAAATCTTATTCATCTTGCAATTGCTGTTCATAACATATGGTCTGGGCAAGAGGTGACGCTTCAGAAATGACGCTAAAACACCGCTTTAAAAGCACACAGACGGAGGTGACACCGGAGTCACGTCTTCTTGCCAGGAAACCCCTCGTCTCTGAGGGGTATGACTTGTGGAGTTCCACGGCCCAGCAAGGGAAAAGCTTCTCTCCGCTCCACCCCCCTGGCTCAGAGGGAGCAAGTGCGCTGGGCCACAGGTGACACGGGCCTGGCCACCCGGACCCGGCAACTTTTCCGAAACATGCCCAACGGAGGGGAGAGAAAAACGTCCTCGGGTCCAAAGCAGACGGAAAGCCAGACAGACGGTAAAAGAATGGGGAGAAGAGAGCAAGAGCCCGAGGCCCGGTGACCTGAGGCAAATAAAGGAAAGCGGCGGCGGGAGCGAAGGAAACAGGGGGGCCGGGGCGGGGGTCCGCCTGGAGTCCGAGGGCGCCGGCGGCTGGGGGACCGGCCCGAGACCTCCCGCCCCATTGCGAGGTGGCCTAAAGCCGCGGTCTCACGTCCAAATGCCCCCGGGGAGGCGCTCCCGCCCCGCCTCCCGCCAGGCCTCCCGTCCCGGTGCCCCCGGGGCGCCCCTTACCCGCCCAGCCAGGCTGACCCTTCCCGTGGGCCGCAGCGGCGCACCAAGGCCCAGGCGCCGCGGTGAGGGAAAACTGGGCGCACACGACGTAAGCCCGTGACGGCCCGGACCGCAGCCGGCGCCAACCCCTACGCCGAGTCCGCAGGGCGCGTGCGGGCGCGAGGTCAGGGAAGCGAGCGGCACGGAGAGAGGCACTCACTGACCCCTGCCGGCGAGAGGACCGCACTGCACCTTCCTTCTGTGGGCGTCCTTCTCTTCTGCCAAAAGGTGTCGCAGTGGTTCAAGTTTGTGAAATTTCAGACTCCCAGGAGAGCTTTGCAGTGACCTCAGATAGTGAGGAAGTGAAATGGTCCAAGGCTGTAAAGATCGTCTTTGGGAGCCAACTGTGTTCTAATCGGAGAGAAGGGGAGAATCCCTCCCAGCCCTTCATTCTCATTAATTCAAAACCATTTCATTCATCTGTAGGCACAATGCTGAACATTAATCACTATAGGCGAGATGAATGGAAAAGCTGATGCAAAAGAAATGGCAACAAGCATTGAATTAACTGTACGACTAAGGAAACAATAGATATACTAGAGAACTGGTGCACGAATTCATGCACGGGTAGGGGGCTGTGGGAGGTTGGCCAGGGGGAGGGGCCGCAGGAGGTTGGCTGTGGGAGTGCACTGACCACCAGGGGACAGCTCCTGCACTGAGCGTCTGCTCCATGATGGTCAGTGCACATCATAGCGACCCGTTGTTTGGTCGCTTAGGCTTTTATATATATAGATATGGAGTTTAACGTTATATAAATGTATAAAGCCTCTCAATTAAAAAATGATATAACAAAAGTTGAGAGGAAAAAAGAAAATGGGATTTGTGTAAATATGATTTTCATATCTATAATTGGGGGTTAAATATTTCAAGCTGATAAGTCAAAGAGTAGAGATATAAGTATATATCTTAGGACAAAGGAACATACTGAGAAAGAATATAATCAACTAAAATCTGGCAATTAAGAAAAAGGAGAAAATAAAGAAATATAGTAAGAAGTCAATAGACAATCTAAAGAAATAGATAATTAAGGACATCAGATAACATTATAATTATTATGGTAACCTAGAACAAAAATACAAACCCTTCAAATTATCAAAACACATACACACAACTACAACAAATCAAACAAAATCACATAGTGAAATCTTTGAAAAAATTACAAAATAGAAAGCATAACAAAACAATATGACAGACTAAGATCAAACATCTTACATGAATAAACATAAATGAGCAAAATTGGCTTATTTAAAATATACAGCTTTAGATTGGAACACAAACCATAACACAACTTTATGTTGTATACAATTTAGAGTGATTTTAAAAGTTGGAAAATACAAGAATAGAAAAACTATACCAGGAATATGCAAACATAAAGAAGAAACCAGGGATCACAAACTTCCTATTACACAGGGTTGATTTCATGACAGAAAGCATTGAATGAGATTAAGAAGGGCATCTTATAATCATAAGAGTTATAATTTACAATTAAGAAGATATAGGAATATTTGTGCACCAAACAACATAATTTCATTATTCATAACAAAAATGATAGGAGATATAAAGAAAATAAAAAGACAGAAATAATTGGTATAGTTCTTGCCAGCTTAAGAGCACAAGAGATAAATGAGGATAGAGAAGAGCTAAATATATAATTAATATGGTAGACCTAATATATCAAACTCATTACATCTTTTTAAGTGTCCTTGGAACACTCAGAACAATTGGCCATATTTTGGGTCACAGAGAAAATCATAATATATTCCAATAAGTTCTACTTATTTTATGGATAATATCTGATCACAATTTAAAAAAAACAACAACTAGAAATTAATGACAACTGTGGTTCAGTTGGTTGGCCATTGTCCTGTGTACCAAGGAGTTGCTGGTGTGACTTGGGGCACATGCCTGGGTTTTGGGCTCCAACCCAATGCAGGGCATGCAAGGGGAGGTCAAATCAATGTTCTGATCTCACATTGATGTTTCTCTCTCTCCCTTCCTCTTTTGGAAAAAAATCAATAAACATATTTTTAAATAAAAATGAAATAAAATAAAACATAAAAATATAGACTTCAAACAATAAATCCAAGAACTGATTCTTTGACAACAAATAGGTGAGTTGTTAAGTAAACAAGAAAAAGGGGGGAAATGCACAAATATACAAAATATGGAATAAAGAGAATTAACTCCAGATGCAGAAAGAAAAGTACCATTTTCTTAAGAGATGACTCTGTTTAGCTTTAGCAAATAAATTAGGAAATCTGGATAAAGTAAATAATTTTAGGACAATATAATTTCTCAAAATGTACTCTAAATGAGTTATAAAATTTAAACAGACCAACTATCATAGGAGAAATGGGGAAGAAGAGGAAAGAGCTACTCTCCAAAATAGCGCCAGGTCCAGATGTTTCCACAGGGGAATTTTACCAGGCCTTTAGGGCCAATGAATTCTGATGTACTGTTTCAGATCCTAGAAAAAGAAGGAAAGCTTCAAATTTCTTGTGTGGAGCACAGTAGTGATTCCCAACACATATAGCCCAAAGAAAACTGTAGGCCATTCTTACTTATGACTCTCAATCCAAAAATCCTAAATAAAATATTAGTACAGCATTTGCACAGAGACCCTCAGTCCTAAAATAATGTTATTCCCAGAGCTTCAGGTATCGGCATCCCCTACCAACCACCGTCACCATGGGAAGGGGAACATTCTGGAAGTAAGACAACATGCTTAGGACTGGAGTGCTCAGGCTAAGTTTCAGGAAGACTTAAAATGTGATTAATAGCCCTGGCCAGAGCGGCTCAGTTGGTAGGAGCATTGTCCCATGCACTCCGGTTCAATTCTGGATCAGGGCACATACCTAGGTTATGGGGATTATTCCCCATCAGGTACAAGAGGCAACCGATCCATGTATGTTTCATATCAATCATTTCCCTCTCTCTATCTGTCCCTCTCTCTCTAAATCAATAAAAAAAAAATTTAAAAAAAATCTGAGAGGGGAAAGTCAAACATTTAAGAAGTGAAATGAATTTATCAGGTGTCTTTGATAGTTTCGGTGGGTGGGCAAAAAGCCCTGATGCTGAGGCCAAGAGCCTTGGGGATGCTCCAAGTGGAATCTGCTGTCTAGCAAGCCGCCCTCATTTGCTGGACATCTTCAGGCTCTTGTCTACTCTGCCCTCCTTCTGCTTGGAGTTTTGTGTATTTCCACATCATTAAGTCACACATTGACAGACAACCTTTTGATTACAGACCATAGATGCAATCACCTTCATTGTTTGGGAATTTTCTACTTTAATTCTCAGGAGGAAATCTTTTTGCTTCTCATCTCTGAGTATATTAGACATCATTCTTACTTCCATTTCCTGCCCAAGGTAACTAATATTACTTTTAGTTTACAAACTGAGAATCCAAGGCTTAATGACATGGAGGACTGTAACCCAGGACATGCAATTAGAAGGAAGGATAAACAAATTGTGGATCTTGGACAGAAATAAGTGAAAAGATAGTATTAAAAGAAGGGAAAATATTCAAAAGATTTTCCAGATGCTTTAAAACCATAGCGAGCATTTAATTCTGGTTCCATCTGGGATATAAATTAGTCCACTTACTTTTTTCTGAATCATACAACTGGTTCCTGAATTGAATGTTCATCTGTGCCCTTGTGAACAGTTCCACCACAGTTAGAGATGAAATTATTGGAGAAGTTTCCACAAATCTGAGTCACACAAGGGTAATTGTGTTACTTTTGTCCTTTTCTCCTCTTCATGATTAAAAAAAATGTAATAAAAGCATTGTTTTTGCCACAATTTCAAAGACAGTCAGAACATTTATAGATCTTGGCAAAGGTGGATCATTTAGGTAACTACTTATTCCAACTTTGAGATAGATGTAGAGTAACATGCTGTAGGTGTTGTCTGTACTTAAGAGCCTCATGAAATAGAAAACCCATTCATTGTTCAAAAAAAAAAAAATAGGCACAGGGCCCAGTCCAGGCTGGAGAGCAAACGTGCCTAGTGACACCTAGTGAAACAAGTGGTGTGGTTTTTCTCCAGCAGTGCTCAGCATCCTGGAAGGAGGTGGGGCAGAAAGTCGATGGTAGTTAGCAAGGCAGATGTTCTAGAAAGAAGGGAGATGCTTAGATTAGGCTGGCAGGAAGTGGCTAGAATGAAAAGACATAGCATACAGGACAGAGCCTGGAGGAGGACCAAGAAGAGTGAAAAACACGTGGGTGCACTAGAAGAAAAACATATTAGTTAAGATGACAGTTTGATCAAAATTATAATTTGATAAAAAATGATTATTTCCAGGGACTCTATATATAGTGACACTTTTTATATATCATGAAGGATGATTTTTGTTCACTTTTGTTAACTCTAAGCAGTTTTGTCCATTTTTCAGATTTTTTTGCCTCCCCCCATTTTCTTTCCTTCTAAGTCATCCTTTACAGTTATTCCTACTCTGTAAATTTATAAAAGCAAAAATTTGGAAACAAACTAGGTAGTCAATAATAAAGACAGTAAAATTAAATCATTTTAGGTGACAATTTATATGGAAGAATCCCATTTTTGTTTTTAAATTATGTAAATAGATGCAGAGAAAGTATGTAAGGGATATTTACCTATATGGCTTTCTCTGGGTTGGTGGGATTATAGCAGTTCTGCATTTATATATTTTGCTTATTTGTATTTTTTCTCAGTAAAATTTAAAAAATATATGTAGAATTTTCTGAAATTTTAAACAAAGTTTTAACTCCCTTTCTATCAATTGATGTCTTTTCTTGTTGACAAGATTTTCCATAAAATGAATAGTTTTGATTTGTTGAAAACGAATCTTCAATTAAGAAATTTACATTAAAAAACTATAACTTTTCCTGCATTTGTAAAACTTTAATGAGGATATACTTTAGATGCTGAGTTTACATGTGCACACACCTAAAATGGTCAGTAAAATTAGGAAATGTTTTTATCACCTTCCAGCTGTGATGTTCCTACTTTTCAAGCAGGGAAACTAAGACCTTGATCTAAGAGAGAGACTCCGTGGGGGTCTGTTATCTTTTCCATCCTGTAGTTTGGTGCCAACCCAGAGTGTGTGGGCAGAAGCAAGCTTCACTTCAGAACTTTGATCGTGAGTACAGCTTTGAGTGACAACCTTAATGTGGTCCTCAACGTGTAATCGGGTCATCAAAGCCAAATCAGTGATTTACGTGGCAGGATCGGGAAATGAGTTTGTCATAAGAGGGTTTCGAGGGATTAGTAACCCTTTCAAGTTACCCTCTCTCCCTCTGTGGAGCAGAGAGAAGTGATGACAGCTAACCGCAGAGATAAAACTTTCATAGAATGGGAGAGAGAACTAGTGCCAGCCGAGTGCTGGGAATTTTAATATAAATCATCCCATTGATCCCTAAATACCCAACAAGACAGGTGTTATTATGAACAGGAAACTGACTCTCAGAGAGGTCAAGTAATTTGCTGAAATTACACAATTAGTAAATGGCTGAACTGTGATGAGAACCCAGGTGTCTCTGACTATCTGAAGCTAGAATGTTTTTTAATATATTAAGCTGCCTCCCGATGAGAACGCAATTTAAGTAATGATTAGGACAATGATACTACCCCAGATGTGTCTCTAGCACTCTATGGTTTATGTCACAGTGTAGTCTCCTCACTCCCATTGGAACTCCCCTGTCCTTCCCCCATTGACCAACAGTGCCATTTATCAATCACTTTCTATGTACCAGGCTCTGGGCTGAGTAATTTACATATGCTATCTAATTAACTTCTCTAAGAGACCTATAAGGTAGTCATCATCATCCCCATTTACAGATGAAGAAATGGCACTTTGGAGAAATTACTTACCTAAGGTCCTAACTACCTGCACCCAGAGCTTCCTAATTCCAAAGCCTGTTCTCTTAAACTAGTTAAACATGAGCAGAGAGCAAGTTCATGGTGAAATGCCAGCTCTATGAAATGAAAAATATTTGTAAGTTTGAGATAACATTTTATTTCTAACAACATTGCAGTAGGACTTAATATCCTTGGGTGCTTCCTTAGATTTTATTAAGTTCCACCTTGGAATTTCTGAGCCCGGTTTCATAGGAACTTGTCCAAGATCGTTACTGTAGTTTAGAAAGTTGGTATATTCGAGCCAAGGCTGAACAAACAAACCCTTCAGTTTTAAAAGGGAACGGGAGAGTTGGCACTGCTCTTCATCTTCTCAAGTGTCACCGAAAACCACAGATAGACTCAAACAGAAGTGCGAACTCCATCTTTACCCAGAATGCATCCCTGACTCTGGACTGCGGGGAAGGGCTGCCATATGCAGGGAAAGAAAAACAGCACAGGATAAAACTCTCTGCAGCCAACCATCTCAGACACGGAAGAACTCAGCTCTTCAGCGTACAAGGCTTATACTGATGAGCAACACTACATTTCCTTGTTTGGACCAGTAGAAATGAAATGTAGGAGAAGCAGAGAAGGTGGGGTGGAAGGCACTTTTGCAGGAAGCTGTAACTGAAGCAGGGTAGAGGAGAGAAATTGCATGTGCGTATGCTTGTAGCTGAGTATGAAGAGAAATAAAGGCTAAAATTAAAAAACAAAACAAAACAAAAACAGATTCTAATACAAGTTCTCTGTGCCTGAGAATTTCTGCTACTCTGGACTACGACCCCAGAATAGTTCTTATCCAAGCCCCTGTAAATGGATTGTTTAAGAAGGACTTATTGAAATTTCCACCAAAAAAAGGAAAATATACCCCAAACAGATCAATGCAAAGTTATACTTTAAAACGAAAGGAAGGAAGGAAGTTACCCAACAAAAATATTGTGAGGCAATAGGTGAGTCCTGGAACCAAATACATTGCCATGAATTTTAAAAATGTAATGGAGCAATAGCCTCTACAAATAAGAGCTCACAGAAGATTTAAGAAAATGTAATGTATATTTTTAAAAAGAGGTAAAGCACGGGGTGTTTGTGCTCAGGAAATTAGTGTGAAGGTCACAGTGGAAGCGGTACATCTGATAATAGCCCCAGCTGCAAATACAGTTTGAGGCCTAGATGGCAAGACTTTGAGAAAATGAGAAGAAACCTGAATGGGCATGAACAGAGTTATAATTTTGGAGAACTTTCTGGGTGAATTGGAATAAGTATATCAGTGGAAAGAAATGAACTATCTGGTGTGAGATGTTAGGTATTTGGGAAAGTCAAGGAAACAGAATTATAAAGACAATAGGATTGGATGGTGTCTTAGTTCATTCAAGCTACTATAACAAAATACCATAGATTGGGTGGTTTATAAACAGAAATTTATTTCTCATAGTTCTGGAGGCTGGTAAATCCAAGATCAAGGTGCCAGCATATTCGTTGTCCGGTGAGAGCCTACTTCCTGCTTCACAGATGGAGTCTTCTAGTTGTGTTCTCACATGAAGGGGCTAGGGAGCCCCATGGATTCTAATCCCATTATATAAGTGCACTAATCCATTCACGGGGTCTCCACCCTCATGACCTAATCACCTCCTAGAGGCTCTGCCTCCTAATACCATATCAAAGGTTAGGATTCCAGCATATGTGTTTTGGGGACACAAACATTAAGATCATAGCAGAAGGCTATTTCTAGGTTACATTGGCATTTTATAAAAAAACAACAACAAAACTGTGGGATTTTAACAAGCAACTAAAAGCCAAGTTTAAAATTCAGAGGATAGTTCAAAATATTTTTAATTTCTCTTGAGATTTCTTCTTTGACCCATGTGCTAACCTCCACACATTTGGGGGGATTTCCAGTTATCTTTCTGTTATTGATTTCTAGTTTAATTCCACTGTGGTCTGAGAGCAGACATCGTATGATTTCTATTCTTTTAAATTTGTTAAGGTGTGTTTTATGGCCAAGAATGTAGTCTATTTTGGTGAATGTTTCATGTGAGCTTGAGAAAAATGTGTATTTTGTTGTTGTTGAATGAAGTAGTCTACAAAGCCATTATACCTAATTGATTGAAGGTGTCAAGTTCAGCTACCTCCTTACTGATTTTCTGCCTTTCCATTTTTTTAATGTGTGTGTGTTTTTTGTCTCTTTAGAGAGAGAGGAAGGGAGGGGGAGAGGGAGAAACATCTATCAGCTGCCTCCTACATGCCCCCTACTGAGGATTGAGACCACAACCCAGGCATGTGCCCTGACCAGAATGGAACCAGCAACCTCTTGGTGCATAGGATGATGCTCAACTAACTGAGAGAGGGCTGTTGTCTCCAATTATGATAGTAGATTCATCTATTTCTCTTTGCAGTTCTATCAGTTTTTGCCTCACATAGTTTGATGCTATTGTTAGGTAAGTACACATAAAGAACTGTTATGTCTTCTTGGAGAAGTGACCTCTATCATTATGTGATGTCTTGCTTCATCCTGGATAATTTTCCCTGCTTTGAAGCCTGCTCTGTTTGAAATTTGTATAGTTACTCCTGCTTACTTTTGACTAGTGTTAGAATGGTGTATTTTTCTTCATGCATTTACTTTGAATCTGTATGTGTTTTTATATTTAAAGTGGGTGTCTTATAGACAACATAGAGTTCGAAGACTTTTGACCTAATGTTAAAAACTTCAAAGGTGAAGGTGTTGTAAATATTTACTTGGTTCTGGAAGAGAGCTGAGGACTCTCACCATTGAGTTCTGCTGGTGGGCATACAGGAGGCCCTTAAATCATTCCTGGTGCTATTGCCATTTTAAGACAGTGTGCCCACATTCCAACTTTTCAGGGTTTCATCATCATCAATTGTAAATTATGTGCACTGTGTATGTTATATGATTCATCTCTGGGCTGATATAGAGAGGAAACTTGCAAATGGGTATGAGGTACACAAAGGGGACAATGGGATGAGGAACCCCAAGTGCATTAGATGGGTCACTGAAGTGGATATGTTATAACACACATGAAACATACCAAAATATACCCCAAGCAGATTTCTAGGAACGCGTACCAGCTGTAATTTCACTCACGTTTTCTCTTAAAAGAAGAGCCATACACAGGCCAGTGGGAATGAAGTTCTAAGGATAACTATAGTCTAATTTATGAAACTGGTGAATGCCAGTGTTTTGGTAACTGATTACTTGCCACATTTCTCACCACAGGTAAAGACCCACCAATGTGTAAAGACAGTACCATTTCAAGTCATGGACTTGATGACCCCTTTTACTTAAGACTCTACTTCTGATGTTTTTTAAGGGACGGGTAATGAGAGGAGAGTCTAGAAGAGGAACCTTGGAACCTAGGAGGAGAAGGTAAGGCCAAGCAGTAGACAAATTATCTAGAGCTGACTCTTACAATATTGCCTGTGTCCATCTCCCTCCACAAAAGAAGCACTCTCATTGGATGAGTAGAGCACTTTCTCCTTGGAAAACAAAGTCTTGTTCTTTGGGCTTCCTTTCAAAAACTTTCTGGAGTCAATCTTCCATTTGTTAGAACATTCTTTCAACAGGCAACCAAAAAATGACTAGTTTTTAAGTTTTTAAAAATTATATTCACATTTCAGCTCTCCTTACCTCTTACATACACATTATCATCTACATTGGACATGTATTCCCGGACATTCACGGCAATAATTTCTGATTTGACTTCTATAGGGGCTTACATTCCCCTGTTAATTTTTGTTTCAGGAGCTAATCTATTTCTAAGCTCTAGTGTTTTGTGTACTGGCCACATGCATACTACTTAGTATCTTATATAAAAATGTCTTTTGCAGTAAAAAATTCAAGAAATTATCTCCTACTAGAGGCCTGGTGCATGAAAATTCATGCACTGGAGGGGGGTCCCTCAGCCCAGCCTGCCCCCTCTCACAGTCCGGGAGCCCTCAGGGGTGGGAGGCAATCCGGCAATCAGGGGAAGGTGACGCCCCATCACACCTCTGCTGCTGCCACTGCTGGCAGCGCAAGACTCGGCCTGCCCTGGTTACCTGAGCCTCGGGCGGCCCTGGGCAGCTGGGCAGCTGCCATCTGAGGCTTGCCTGCACCTCAGGCTGGCCCTGGGTGGCTGGGCAGCTGACATCTGAGGCTTGCCTGTCCCTTGGGCCAGCCCTGGGTGGCTGGGGGGTTGAGAGGACTGGGGGACTCTGGAGGCAGGCACCCTGGCGGGCTGAGGGGCCTGGGCACTGCCATCTTGTGGCTGTGGGCGCTGCCATCTTTGAGGGTGTGGCAGTCAATTAGCATATTCCCTCCTTATTGGCTGTGAGCACCGCCATCTTTGAGGGCGGGGCAGTTAATTAGCATATTCCCTCATTATTGGCTGTGGATGCTGCCATCTTTGAGGGCAGGACAGTCAATTAGTATATTCCCTTCTTGTTGGCTGGGGGCACTGCCATCTTTGCGACAGCGTGAGGGTCAATTAGCATATTCCCCTCTTTATTAGGTAGGATTGTTATTGGTGGGGTGCCCCCTGTGTCCCCACCACCTGATATATATACACACACTTTTTTTTTTATTTCAGAGAGGGAGGGAGAGGGAGAGATAGGAACATCAATGATGAGAGAGAATCATTGATAGGCTGTCTCTGCACGCCCCCTACTGGGGATTGAGCCTGCAATCTGGGCATGTACCCTTGACCGGAATCAAATCTGGGACTCTTCAGTCTGCAGCCAATGCTCTATCCACTGAGCCAAACCAGCTAGGGCCCCCACCACCTGTTATTGGTAGAAGTGGAGCTCTTGGGGTATTGTGGGAGAAAAAATTTTCTGAGGCTCCCATGGGAAGATGAGGTATCATGGAAAGCTTTACTGATGAGGTAACATTAAAGGAGTTTCCCTTCAAGGTCCCATTTCCCTCTGTCCCACCATGGAAAAAGTCCCATTTTATCTTTAGCAGAGATAGGATTAAAGCCACTGCCCAGAGTTTCTGTTCCATATTAAGGTCCAGTCCAGCATTTGAATAGCTTAGTTTGTGTTCCCAACTGCAGTCCATTGCATGTGAGGTCTGAATGGCCATATACTATGGGGCTTATAGAGCCACAGGGCAGGCTAGTGGGGGTCACGGAGCAAGCGAGTGCAAGAAAGCAGAAATGAAACAAGGGAAACGAGAGTAAGAATTCTTTGGGGATTTCAATCTTTTAAGATTTTTTGTGCCTTCATCCCTTTAGCCAATTATCTTTTTTTTTTTTTTTTTTTTTTTAGGTTACATTGACAGGCAAGTACCTTCCCTAGGTCACCCTGTGCATGTCTCCATCTCCCTTCCTCCAGTGTTTTACAGGGAATGGACCAGTGGTTCCCTGGGGAGTGTAAAATTGCAGCTTCCTGGTGAAGCTACCCAGATGACTATGTTTATAATGTCTGGCCTCCCCTTTGCTTCTTACCTATTATTATTTTTTAACATATTATATTGCTTTTTTACAGAGAGGAAGGGAGAGGGATAGAGAGTTAGAAACATTAATGAGAGAGAAACATCGGTCAGCTGCCTCCTGCACACCTCCTACTGGGGAGTGCCTGCAACCAAGGTACATGCCCTTGACCAGAATCGAACCTGGGACCCTTGAGTCCGCAGGCCGATGCTCTATCCACTGAGCCAAACCGGTTAGGACTTCTATTATTTTTAAAAAATATATTTTTATTGATTTCAAAGAGGAAGGGAGAGGGGGAGAGAAATAGAAACATCATGATGAGAGAGAATCATTGATTGGCTGACTCCTGCATGCCCCCTACTGGGGATTGAGCCCACAACCTGGGCATGTGCCCTGACAGGGAATCAAACCGTGACCTCCTGGTTCATAGATCATGCTCAACCATTGAACCACACCAGTCAGGCATCCTATTATTAATATTAGCTAGATAATTACAATGGTAACAATATAATTTCTTATATATTTCATTATAAACTAAGTGATAGATTATTGATTTATTCAATGATTTGTTCATTTTTTAAATTTAATAAATCTTTATTGTTCAGATTATTACAATTGTTCCTCTTTTTTCCCTCCATAGCTCCCCTCCACCCGGTTCCTACCCAACCCTCTGCCCTTACCTCCCTCCCACTGTCCTCATCCATAGGTGTACGCTTTTTGTCCAGGCTCTTCCCGCACCCCCCACACCCCTTTCTCCCTGAGAATTGTCAGTCCACTCCCTTTCTATGCCCCTGATTCTATTATATTCACTAGTTTATTCTGTTCATCAGATTTTTTTATTCACTTGATTTTTAGATTCATTTGTTGATAGACATGTATTTGTTGTTCATAATTTTTATCTTTACCTTTTTCTTCTTCTTCCTCTTCTTAAAGAATACCTTTCAGCATTTCATATAATACTGGTTTGGCAGTGATGAACTCCTTTAACTTTTTCTTATCTGTGAAGCTCTTTATCTGACCTTCAATTCTGAATGATAGCTTTGCTGGGTAATCTTGGTTGTAGGTTCTTGCTCTTCATCACTTTGAATATTTCTTGCCACTCCTGTCTGGCCTGCATAGTTTCTGTTGAGAAATCAGCTAACAATCGTATGGATGCTCCCTTGTAGGTAACTAACTGTTTTTCTCTTGCTGCTTTTAATACTCTCTCTTTGTCTTTTGCTCTTGGCATTTTAATTATGATGTGTCTTGGTGTGGTCCTCTTTGGATTCCTTTTGTTTGGGGTTCTCTGCACTTTCTGGACTTGTAAGTCTATTTCTTTCACCAGGTGGGGGAAGTTTTCTGTCATTATTTCTTCAACTAGGTTTTCAGTATCTTGCTCTCTCTCTTCTGGCACCCCCATAATTCTGATGTTGGTATGCTTGAAGTTGTCCCAGAGGCTCCTTACACTATCTTCATATTTTTGGATTCTTTTTTCTTTTTGCTTTTCCGGTTGGGTGTTTTTTGCTTCTTTGTATTTCAAATCTTTGACTTGATTCTTGCAGTCCTCTAGTCTGCTGTTGGATCTCTGTATAATATTTTTTATTTCAGTCAGTGTATGTTTAATTTCTAGTTGGTCCTTTTTCATATCCTCGAGAGTCTCACTAAATTTATTGGCCTTTTCTAGGAAATTCTTGAAAAACCTTATAACCATGGTTTTGAACTCTATATACAGTCGTTTGCTTTCCTCCATTTCTTTCATTTGTGACCTGTTTCTTTGTCTCCACATTTTCGCTTCTTCCCTGAGTTGGTGGAGTTGCTTTGTGTGGTAGGTGTCCCATAGGGCACAGTGGCTCAGCCTCCCCAGTTACCTGAGGTGGACACTCTTGGTGCACCCCTTTGTGGACTTTGTGCTCAGCCTTGTTGTAGTTAAGTCTTGATTGTTGATGGTATCTCTGGGAGTAATTGACCTCCAGGCCAATTGGCTGTGAGGATCAGCTGTGTCTATGATGGGAGAACTTCTGTGCTGGAGACACCCTTATGGGACAAGACTTGCAAAATTGCAAAAGCCTCTGTGCTCAGCTTGGATGGGGCGGAGTTTCAGGGCGGAGCCGACAGCCTTGGCTTCCTGTCAGCCCGGCCCTATGAGGCCCCTGGATCTCAGTGTCTCTCGGTAATCATTGCAAGCACCTCTGAGAGAAAGCCGCCCTCGAGTTTTGCCCGCTGCCAGAGAGTCCAGTTTCTCCCCAAATGAGTCGGGGTTCCCAGAAACTCACCCAGAACTGGAGTTCAGCGCAGTCGGGAACTTCCGTCTCCCTCCTGCTTTAGAAAGCCAGCCGCACACTCAGCCGCCCATACATTCAGCAGTCAGTCCTCTCTGCGCGTGCGCACCTCCAGACCTCTGCCTTCAGCAGCTCCTGAGTCTCAGTGTGCTTTCTCTTTTCCTGACAGTCCAGATTCCCCCCGAATGAATCTGGTTTCCCAGAGTCTCGCCCGGGACTGGAGTTCAGCGCAGTCGGGAGCTTCCGTCTCCCTCCCACTTTAGAAAGCCAGCTGTGCACTCAGCCGCCCATGCATTTAGCCGCCCGTCCTCCCCGTGTGTGCGTCTCCGTACCTCAGCCTTTTGCAGCTCCTCTGAGTCTCAATGTGCTTTCTTCTTTCCTTCTAGTTGTATTTCCACTCAGCCAGCTTTCCCGTGGTTCTGGATGGTGTCCATTTTGTCTTTTAGTTGTAGTTTTGAAATTGTTGTGCAAGGCAGCAGTTTAGGTGTTTACTTATGCCGCCATCTTGGTTTCTCCCCTATTCAATGATTTGTTTATGATCCTACCTAAAGTTCTCTTTCTAGTCTAATAATTCCAAATAATGATTGCCCACAGTCCACTCTCATATTCCAAAACACATTCTTAAATGAGGATTGTTTTCTAACAGGGAACATGAGAATCAAGATGAAAATTTGGAGTACACATATATGTGTGGTTAGGAAAATGATAAAGATGACCTCGAGGAAAAAAAATCTTTAAAAAAAAATCTTTTCTTCTGTTTTCCTCACCTGCTACCATTCACTATATCTCAAGGTAAGGTGGCAACTCTGTGGACTAAACAGTACCAATTGTATCTCCCTTATCATGTGAAAAAACCACACTCAAAATATCTATAATTGTGATCTTTGAAGAAACAGAACGAGAAGTGCTAGTGAATTTTTTGTTTTCCAACAGGTATCCCTCCTTTCTTCCTTGCCTTCATTTCCTTTAGGTAAGACTTCTTCCTTAACCAAAAACATAGTTTCTCTCTATTATAAAACAGTTGAAAAATAAAATTCAATTTGTTTCTATCCATTTGTTTCCCTTTTCTATGATGGCTGGTTTTCCCTGCTCTAAGAAGAGACATTTTGTTTGAACATCATCCCAATAAAGAAAAGAAAATCTGAAACATCTTCTTCAAGCCTGATTTGGAGAAGGCCATAAAATAACTCTCCTGCATTCCTCTATGCTTTCTTGAGTCAGAGAAGAGGATGGAATTGAACAGTCAATTTTGAGTCATATAATCGTAGGGTTGAAAGAAACTATAGGTCCTAGCATTTTATTCAATACTTAAATCTTTTCTGTTACACCCACAATATTGGGATTGTAGGGTGTTAATTAATTATATCTCTCTCCCCTCTGAGTTTTGAACTTGTTGTGACATAAAAAGAGTATGTTGCTGTAATTTAGAATAAATATATATTTGGTCTTCAACATTGGTTCTGGCACAGAGCTCCTAAACCCCTTGGAATTTCCTCAGAGATGAGAGTGATATAGGTGTCTTCTGTTATGTTAATGAGTAACTTTTGGAAAGCCCCTAAGGATGGAGACTGGTAACCAGGGGAAACAACCACATGATGTGAGGATTGGAACTTTCAATCCAACCCCCTAACCTTGGGGCAGGGGTTGGAGATTAAGTTCAATCAGCAATGGCCAATGATTCAATCAATGATGCCTATGTAATAAAGCCTCTATAAAACTCCAAAAGGACAAGGTTCAGAGAGCTTCTGGGCTGATGAATTCAAGGAGATTCAGGGACAGTGGCATGCTCAGAAAGCACCAACCCTACTTCAACTAAAGTAACTCAGCTTTTGTTGATTTAAACACTGGTTTCCAAATTTATTTATTTTTTCTTAAAAGAAGAAGAAAGTTTTTATGCTTTAAAAATTTTTGAAGTGAAAGCTGACATCTGAGAATGAAGAAGACCAAGACTGAGCTGAGTTTTACTCTACCCTCATGGCAGAGCTGTAGATCACCTTCAGCTGACATACAACATGGTGAAACTTTTTGTTGTAAGCCATGAAACTTTGGAGTCATTCATTACTGAAGCAAAATAACCTAAGAGTCACTCTCATCTCTCATACTTTCTCTGATCTACTAGAATGTAAATTCCATGAAAGTAGGGACATGATTTTGTTCACTGCTATTTCTCTAGATCCAAAAATGGTGACTGGTACATAATAGTGACTTCATAGAACTTGTTGAATGAACCCTCTCATCTAATATGCTCTGTCCTCCCTGTCTCTCAGGTGATGTCCTTGCTTCTCATTTCACTGAGAAAATTAAGCAATGAGAAGAGAGTAATCTCACCACCACATTTATCAGCAAACCTACCTCTGACCTATTCACCTATTCATTATTCACTATTGTCTACCAATTACAGTAAAAGCTGCCTATGCTGGTATCTCTGGCTGGTTCTTTCATCTATGCACCAAATCCTCTGGTTTTTCTCATATTCAAAAGCTTTGTGCCTGCAATAATAATTCTCTCTCTCTCTCTCTCTCTCTCTCTCTCTCTCTCTCTCTCTCTCTCTTCCTCCCTCCCTCCCTTCCTCCCTCTCATTTTCATCAGCATACCATTATACCATAACTCCCTTCTTTATAAAAAAGTAATTTTTTTAAAAAACCTCACTAATTGCCAGGTGTTAGAGGGATGGAGGGATGAAAAGGTGGGGCACAGAGGATTTTTAGGGCAGTGACACTACTCTGTATGATACTTTAACCAGGGGTCCTTAAACTACGGCCCGCGGGCCATATGCGGCCTGCCGAGGACATTTATTCGGCCCGCCGGGTGCTGCTGCCTGTCCTGCTTAGCAGCCGACTCGTCCCGGGCCCGCAGTGCGCATAGGAATTTGTTCATAGTTTTTTTTTAAACTATAGTCTGGCCCTCCAACAGTCTGAGGGACAGTGAACTGGCCCCCTGTTTAAAAAGTTTGAGGACCCCTGCACCCATAGAATGTACACCACCAAGAGTAAACCTTAATGTCAATTATGGACTCTGGGTGATGATGATGTGTCAATGTAGGTTTATAAATTGTCATAAATGTACTACTCTGGCTTGTTCCCTTACTTCACTGAGATCTCTGGCCAAGTATCACCTTCTCAAAGGGGTTTTTCTTGACATCTTCACCTATAAAAGCATCATTTCCTCCCCTGTCTCAAGCATGCTTTACTTATCTACATTATTTTTATTTGTAACACTTACACCACAGAACATTACACTATATATTCATTTGTTTATTTGCTTATTGTCTGTCTGCTGCATCAGAACTTAAGCACCATAATAATGACAAGGACTTAGTCTATTTTATTCTCACTTAATGCCCATGCAATGTGCCTGGCACATAGCAGGTACTTGATAAATAGTAGCAGTAACAGAGCACCAGAAAATGGATAATTCTCTTCTTAATGTAAAGCAGATAAACAAGTCATCAACATGGGGAAATATGGGTAATAATAAGAGAGGTATGGGTTTTTCAAAAAAAGATAAACAGGTGAGAAAATTAGTATTGTCTTTACCATGGATAAAATTAACCTAATCTCAACAGATCTGAACCTCTTCATTTATCAAACAAGAAATAGAAAATTTCACAGTAGTTTGGGGGTGGGGGAAGGAGGTAACTCAAACAAAAAGTTCTGAACTTCTCAGAAAAAATGAATTTCATCAATTCCAGGTATTGTTAATACCCCATTTAGGCACGACTGATGAAACAGATATGTGGATTCCATGAATTTAACCACTTGTTAATGTCACTTCTAGATTCTTCAGACAGGTTCTTTTGTTCTATTTTAATTCTCCAGGTGTCACATAAAAAAAAGTTGACCTATTATGAAATTACCCCCAAATTCTCCATTTTGTTTCTGTTTTTATTTTATTATCTCAAGTACTGAAAGTAGAAGTTGCTGGAAAAATTGTGGGGAAAGCTGTCAGTTTTTATGGAAGGGCAAAGTTGCTCAAAATCTAAATAAGCAAAATGTTATCCTCCTCTCTCTTTACCCTCCCTGGGCCCACACATTCAGAAGACAAGGCTACCCAGCTCAGTTTATGGAGGCCAACCTGCTTTTAAGAAGAGGCTAGTCCAGAGCCAAAGAGAACACACTTTGCTCCTAAAAGAAAGGAACTTATATCAGCTAGCTAACTGCATCCAATTCTCTGGATTCATGGTTGAGAATACTGACCATCCTAACTCCTGAAACTAAAGATACAAGTACATCAAACCTGTGTAAATACGTTGCCTAATTGTGGACTCGGATATACCACAATTGAATATTTTCCCTCAAATCCAACTCCATAAAGTAAAAGCCTGAGGAAAAGTAAAAACCAGTTGAGGCTGATACTATATTAATCTTGTCTCCCCAAAGGGATTCTCCATGCAAACATTCATTCAACAGACACTTACTGAGCATCTATTATGTGCATGGTTCTGAATTAGGCACTGGGAATAAAAAGGTGACTTAGAGGCATTTCCTGCCTTTAAATACATGTTGGAATGATCAACCATGTCTCCAGAAACCAATAACACAGTTATAAATTTGAAAATACAGAATGATGGAACAGCAGCATTGTTTAAGAGGTAGATCTAGACATGCTACCTGGGGATCTAGACATGATACTAAGTAATTGTGTGAGTGTGGGCGTTTCACTACCACAATGAGATTCAATGTCTTCATTTATAAAATGGAAATTGTGATAGTACACTGATCTCATCTAATTCCTGTGAGAAGTCAATGAGATAGATAATACATATGATATGCTTAGCACAGTGCCTGCCATATAGAATGTGTTTAATCAATGCCCAGCTTAGTGCCTGCTATGTAGTATGTTTAATTAATGCTAGTGATTATTATTGACTAGAGGCCTGGTGCACAAAATTTGTGCATGAGTAGGGTCCCTAGGCCTGGCCAGTTAACAGGGCCCATCAGAGTCTTCCTTCCCCTGGCTGCCTTCATTCTGCGCCATCCCCCTGGTGGTCAGCACACGTCACGCTAGAGTGGTCAAACTCCTGGTCAGTTGAACTCCCGAGGAGACAATTTGCATATTAGCCTTTCATTATATAGGATATGACTGAGACAGAGGAGAAAGGATACTTCCCAATGTAGGGATAAAGTGAGATTTCTTTTAGGAGGTGGCATTTAAGCTGGATCTTAAAGAGTGAGTTAGATTTGGACTTAGAGATTTGCAGAGACAACCAAGAAAAGAGGAGGTCATGCTGGGGTATTATTGAGCAGTTGGTTTTTGTTGTTGTTTTGCTGTTTGTTTTTCTGAAGCAAAGACTTCATGAATGAGAATAGTGGAGAATGCATGTTGAAGAGATAGCTAGGGCAGATTATGTAGGATCTTGAATGCCAGGCTAAGGAATCTGGGCTTAATTTCACAGACATGATGGACATTCTTAAGACTCCAAGTTTTGGATATGGAAAGGGAAAAAACAGTGTTCTTCAGGAAGATTAAACTGGAAGCAATGGGCAACAATGATGGAGGTGTGAAGAGACACATTGGAAAGCTAGGTAGAAGTCTGGACAAAAAATGGCACAGGCATGCCTACAAGACTTATCCTAATACCTACAACCCACGGAACTCAGCCTGAGCCCCCAGATCTGCTCCAGGCAGCCAGTGGTAATTGATCAGTGCTGGCTTGAAAGACAAAATGTATTATTATCCATACCTAAACTACAGTCACAACGGAAGGGGTGAGGGAGCTTTCTCTGATATTCATCCTGTAAACATATCCTACCCTCAAATGGAAAGGGGGGAAAGGAATCTGACTTTTAGACAGTCTCTGTGAGATCTAACAAGAATGGTCATCATAAGTTGCAAACTGATACCAAAGTCAGTTTTCAACAATCACAGATGGAGGGTTCTGTTTTTTATTCATATAATCAACTGTTCTCTTCCAGTGTTTTATAGGCAGGGCAATTCACAACAGTCAAGTAGGTCATTGGGAACTTGACAAGTGAGTAGGGGAGAGCTATTTGATTCATAGTGGATTTTGGTTTTCCACAATAACATCTGTACCCCATCTAGTAAAATCTGGTGGAAATTACAAACTGTAGAAATTCAACTCAGTGTAACAATAACAGGATGCACCTGTAGAATTCGTAGAATTAGCAGCAGCATTCTCTCAACACCAGTTTGAGAGAAGTAAAACTGTTTGTATAGCACCAACTGGGCCAAAGTTTGAAGTAGTATTACACATCTCTCAATGATGGGAGGTATCAGTCATGGCAGATACTGTCCATTCCTCCACTATCCATTCAACAAACATGTACTGAAGACGTCCATGTTCCAGCTCTTTTCATTGGTTGATTTGCTAGTAGGGAGTTTATCAAGTTGACAGCTGGTCTGCAGTTAGTTGGGGGCTTTTCTGCTCCCCAACTCTCATAATTAGATTGTGAACTCTTTGAGAGAAGGAACCCTATTTTTATTTGTCTTTGCATCTCCCACTTAGGTGGAGGGTCTTGTACCTGGATACTTAATCTGTACTCATTGAATTGAATTATACTAAAAGATGCACCCAAGAGTACATGAACAATTAAAAAAAGTAAATTGTGTCACCTTAAATGGAAGTTTCAGCCTTGGCTGGTGTTGTTTAGTGGTTACAGTGTCAGCCTGTACACAGAAGGGCTGAGGGTTCAATTCATGGTCAGGGGCACATATCTGGGTTGCAGGTTTGAACCCCCACCCCAGTTGGGGTGTGTGCAGGAGGCAACCAATTGATTTGTCTCTCTCACATCAATGTTTCCCTCCCCCTCCCTCTCCCCTTCCCCCTCTACCTCCCCCTCCCCCTCTCCCTCTCCCCCACCCTCGCTTCCACTCTTTCTAAAAATCAATGGAAAAATATCCTGGAATGAGATTAACAACAACAACAAATGGAGATTTCAGGTTCATATCTAAAAGATAAAGGTCAGAAAGGCCTGTGGTGTCCTCTTACTAAACTGAACAAGAACATCAGCGATGGTAACAGTAGGCTCTTTTCACTACCTCTGGTCATTCTGCTGCCACTATCCACGAAAGCAAAGAGTTCTCTTCTTTTTGGATTGTGACTCTGAAACCAC
This sequence comes from Plecotus auritus, assembly GCF_963455305.1. NCBI lineage: Eukaryota > Metazoa > Chordata > Mammalia > Chiroptera > Vespertilionidae > Plecotus > Plecotus auritus. The sequence continues at coordinate 159,445,693 of NC_137770.1, forward strand.
AGCTCAGCCCATCACTCTGCTAGAGAAAGAGAATGTGAGATGAGAGAGCAAGGCTGCTTTTATGTGGTGCAGCTGGGTAAGGCAGGGCAGGGCTGAGTGTTTAAAGAATCCCTCAGAACACATCAGTCATTTCTTTTGTCAAGGGCCCATCTCTTCTCTTTGAGTAGGTTGTGAGTATCCCCAGAGTTTAATTTCTTAGATCTCCCCTATATCCTGGCATAATGCTTTAAAAATATATTTTATTGATTTTAGAGAGGAAGGGAGAGGGAGCGAGAGATAGAAACATCAATGATGAGAAAATCATCGATCAGCTGCCTCCTGCACGCCCCCCACTGGGGATTGAGCCCACAACCCAGGCATGTGCCCCTGGCTGGAATCGAACCCGGGACCCTTCAGTCCGCAGGCTGACGCTCTATCCATTGAGCCAAACCAGCTAGGGCTATCCTAGCATAATGCTTTAACTGTAGGTGTTCAGTCAACATCTGTTGATGGATTACTTGATGGCAGTGAAATTTTTTTTATTGAAGTTTCACCTTTCCCTTCCTTAGACTTCTCCAGTAAAAATGCTAGCAAACAATGAAATGGTAAAGAGGACAGCAACAGGAAAAAAAAATAGAAATCACGTGATTCCTGAGCTAAATAGATTTCCCTCTTGACCCTATCTCACAGAGAAAGCTGTGCGCATCATTTTAACTAATCTTCAAAGCTAATTCAATTTCAGAAGCCATGAACAAAAAATGAGAATTTTATTCAAGATTTTTGTGGAATGTTAGGGAAAAGGTTTAACGTTGCAAAGCAAATTGAAACTATTATCTTCCAATGACTTTTTAAAATCTCTTTTAAGCTCTCTATTATTTTCCCAAGGTTCACCTTAAGTTTTCACTAAATCTTAATCTCTTCTCTGGCACTCTCTTTCAACTCTACTTCTCCATCATCTGTCCACCATTTCTTTTTTCCTATAGAGCAATTTTTCTTACTCCTGGCATCTCTAATGTGCAAACTCATGCCCACCCTATCAACCAAGCCTTGGAGAACTAGTGTTTTAATAAGTAATAAGTGGATTCATTAGAGAGCTCATCTTAGCAACCTTTAGTCTCCAGTATGACTCCATCCTCAATGATCAGGAGTTAGCAAGCTATGGCAGCCCATTATCAAGTGGGACTCATCATCTCTCACTGTGTTCACTTTTTTCTTACCTCTTTTTTCCTTATCCCATCCTTTCTCCTTACTTTTTCTTTCTGTACTCAATCATCACGACTCATTGCTTTTATGTTCCTTTCATAAGAGAATATGTGCCACTGTTCATTAGTGAAGTGTGTGGAGAGACTGGGGATCCAAAGTTTAGAATAGTCTGGATGATAAATGCCAAAAACAAAGTTTCTGTCTTCAAGGACTTTCCAAAATAGTGGGAATGAGAGAACAACCAAAAGTAAATGACTAATTCCTATCCATTAATGGTACCACCTTTCTGCTACTCACCCAACCTCAGCCTCATGCACGTGGACTTAACCATCTGTTGTCTTCTTCCACCTCCCCATCCTGGTCTCTTCATTTTGTGTTTACTTGCATCTTCACCAGGGAGTGTTCAAGGAAAGGAAAAGATGAAACTCTAATCACTTAATTCCACCTCTGCCAAAGCTCACAAATTCCATTCTTCATATACCAGGTATTAAGAACTGAATTTTTCCTTTGCAAGATATTCTGATATCATTCCTCCTTGTCATTCTAATTGGCATCACCTCATTCAGATCCTTATTATTTCATGCCTGGAGAGCATCTTAGCATTTGTATGTATCCAGTCTCCTCTTTATCTTTACTCTCTCCTGCACACTGCACCAGCTCAGGCTAATTATGATGTCATTTGGATCATGTCCTGCCCTTATATAGACATCTTCAGTGGCTAAAGTCCAAATATCTTATTCCATCCTTCAAGGTCCATCCTACTCTAAGTCCAACTAATGTTTGTTTCTACCCTTAGCTTTCACCACCTGTGTACACAACTCCACTTCTGTTGAACCACAGACCATGCCTTGCTACCTCAGTAGCCACCTATCAGGGCTACCCCCATCCTTCAAGGATAATTTTTAGACCTGTCCCAATCATATCAACCTCGTAAATTTTTCCTTTCTGAATTTCTATTGCTCTTCTTATAATGAACATAAGTGTTCATCAGTTTTTAATGTTAGAAAACTGTCTCAAGCCAAAGATAAGGAACCTGGGTCAGATATTTATTGTCTGATGTAGGGAGCGGTTATAGGGTTAAGCTTTGGACGGACCTGCTGGCAAAGCCGCAAACAAGTCCCACCTTAGAGGGCACAGACCTCTTAGCATAATTAAGCTTGACCTTAAGACACTCCCTAGATCCTTCCTGGGTAGCTAATGGGCTGTGGGAGGTGCAGCAAGTGCTGCCAAAACAAGTGAAACAAGAACATTGTAACTATGATGACCACTACCTTGTTTACCTCTCACTATAAAATAAAGCATCAGCTTGCCATCTGGATCTGTTCTGTGGTCTCAGCCAGGCACAGAAGATCCACCTAGAGTCCTAGACCTAACTTATTCTCTTTTCTTTTCTTCATCCTTCGCCAGTCCCCCTCAGGCTCGCCGAACCCTTGGCTGTGCTGACGCAGCACAGTCTGATGTAAAGAACAGTTTATTCTGGGAATTACCAAGCATTTCTGATAATAGAATTGAGCAATTTCCTGATAAACTTAGATTCAACTTGCACATTTCACCTTCTGTCCTGTGAGGAACTTAGTTACCTTTAACTAAATGTTCCTCTCTTGAACCTAATCTATCAATGTTATCTAACTACCCTTTCTTCTTAAGGGGAAAAAAAAATCTATCAGGAAAGAAATCTTTGAACTGGACTTATTGGAAAGTACCTTGAAGAAGGTTTGAAATAAAACTTTGACATGTACTTACAAATAATTTGTCTGAGCCCAGTTGGCATGACTCAGTGGTTGAGCATTGATCTATGGAACCATAAGGTCACAGTTTGATTCCATGTCAAGGCACATACCCAGGTTGCAGGCTTGTTCTCCAGTAGGGGGTGTGCAGGAGGCAGCCAACCAATGATTCTCTCTTGTCATTGATATTTATATCTCTCACTCCCTCTCCCTTCCTCTCTTAAATAAATAAAAAAATATTTTTGAAATTTTGTCTGAAATTGCTTTAATATATGTTAGTGACATTTTTTATCCAGATATGCCTTAACAAATAACAGCTGGACACCCATATGTGTTACCCACTGTCTTAGGTGACATGAGTTCAAAGATAAATTGGGTGTAGGACTATCCTCTAGAGGCCCACAGTTTGGCATGGAGATCCTTAATCTGTGATTCTCAGACCCTTAAAGTTCAAAGTGCCCATGACTTTTCTAAAACAGCCTGCCAACTTGCTGAGTATATGCTGATGAACATTTTTTTCCAAGGGAAGAAACCATAGATTCCATCAGATTCTCAAAAGGCTTCTTAACCCCCCGAAAGATTAACCAACAGAGTAGAGGAAGAAAAGGTGTATAAACAGTGGATTACAATGCAGCATGGCAAGTACCATGATAGAGTGAGTACAAAGGATTAGAAAAGTCCTCCTGTAGGAAGTGATGACCCTCAGGTGTTTTTCTATCTCACCTGTAAATTCATTAAGGGCATCAGCTTTGATATATATAGAGCCTCTGTATGAGATTACATATAATTCATGACAAAATCGGTCTACTTTTTCTTCCTTTTCTCTCTCCATCTTGTCTCTGCATAGTGCAGTGAAGCAACAACTGGAAAGCTCAAGGTCATCAATGACTGAGTGTTCAGACTGAAAGTTCAACTCAGTGCAAACTGTAAAAGTCAGTTGGGTTATTTGTTTTACTTTAGTTCACCCTAGCACCAAGAGTTGGTCCTCTTATTTTGTCAGAAAAATTGTGTGTGTGTGTCGGGGGGGATTGTGATACGGTATTTCAATTTTTTTTTCATTAATATGAATTCAAATATTTTATAATTACAATCAGTTAAATACTTGAAGATATTTGCTCTTCTGTTTTACTAGTAGCCTTAGGTGTTGCTTAGCTATTGAGCTTCAGGCAATATGTTGGTTCAAATATCAAGGTAATGCTTATGTGAAACTTAAAAATAATCTTAGGAAGAAACCTTGAATAACAACATGTCAAATAAATGAATCATTTAGTTAGAGTTATTGTTTTAAGCAAAATGGCAGGGTCTCCATATTTTGAAAAGATAAGGTGAAACATTTTATTAGAAGCTCACAAAATGCTGTTTTTCTATTTATGAAGAGTCAGACGGAAGCTATTATATTATGATGGTTGTTCTTATGTGATTTGAGAATTGTTGAGCCATTCCTCAAATTCCTTATGTGATTTGAGAATTGCTGCCCCATGGGAAATCACTGATACAGGAACATGTGGTGTTTGATCTGTCCAACGAGGCCAATTATACTGTTAGGGTAAGCTAAGCTGTTGTAACAAAAGAGCCAACAATAATGTGGCTTAATGTACAAGAAAGTTTACTGCTTTCTTACATAGCAATTTGAGGTACATGTTTTGGGTTATAGGTCGCTGTGCTCCAGGCATTCAGGAACCCAGGCTTCCAAGGTTACTCTGGTCACAGCATTCCAGCCATCAGGAAAGAAGAAAAACCAGGGTTCCCAGTTAAACTAACAAGGCAGAGGTGCTAAACATCACTTCTAGGCAAGAACTTCATTACATAATCAGACTTGGCTACAGGAGGCTGAGGAATGTATTCTGTTCAGTTGCCCAAGAAGAAGGAAAGAAGGATTTTGGTGAATTGCTGGCAGTCTCTACCATACCAACTGTCAGATGGTTGGTTTATTGGTATCTGGTCCCTGTCACATAATGAGTTTTAATTTCATCATATGTTTATGATATTATTCAGCTTAATGAATACCCAACATTTATATCATGTAATCATGTTGACTTGGCTCTATGACTAAAAGACTTTTACATGGTTCCCCAGCTGGGACTGACATATGGTCTGTGGTTAGTTGGGGGCTTTTCTTCCCCCCAACCTTCATAATTACACTGAGTGGCCAGATTATTATGATCTCTGACTATATTAGAGGCCCCGTGCATGAATTCGTGCAAGGGTGGGGTCCAGCCAGCCTGGCTAGGGGGAGTGGACATGGGCGGTTGGCCAGCCTGCCTGATGGTTGAACTCCTGGTCGAGGGGACAATTTGCATATTAGCCTTTTATTATATTGGATATACACTGAGTGACCAGATTATTATGCTTTCAGAGATCATAATAATCTGGCCATTCAGTATAGATCGTGAACTCTTTGAGAGCAGAAACTCTGTTTTTATTTGTTTTTGCATCTCCCAGACCCTGGGTGGAGTATATTGTACCTGGACCCTGAAGGAGAGAGCCCGCATAAATTGATGCCTGCAGATTGAATTTCCAGAGTCTTAGGAGGAGGAAGTTCTCCAATGTCATGTGTCCAGGCCTTGCTCAGAAAGCCCTGTATTCAGGAGGCCATCATTTAAGGTTTTCAGATGAGCTTCTCAGGGAGCAATCTTAGAGTCCAAATCAGATACATCTGAGCCAAGTTTCATGCCAAAGTCACTGGTTAAGAACCATTGTGCCAACATATAAACTTTTTTTTAACTCAGAAGACAAAAAATATCCCAAGGGCAAAAAGTATTGGGAATTTAAAAAGTTTTAAGTGAAATTTAAAGGCAAGAGGGACATGATAACAAAAAGCTACTGGTATCACTTTACCAATTCAATAGATGCATCATGGGTGATCAGATCCTTCCCTAAATTTTTACAATCAGACCACATTTAGAAAAGCCACCCACCCAATCAGTTTACTCCCCAAACTGATTTTGGCTGATAGTTTCTCCTCTAATACTGGATCATTTTAAAAAAACACAAACTTTCACCTGGCTGATGCGGTTCAGTGGTTGAGCGTCAACCTATGAACCAGGAGGTCATGGCTTGATTCCCAGTCAGGGCCATGTCCTGAATGTGAGCTGAATGCCCAATGGGGGGCGTGCAGGAGGCAGCTGATCAGCGATTCTCTTTCATCATTGATATCTCTATCTCTCCCTCGCCCTTCAAACTAAAGATATGATGGCTTATAAGCTAATCCTTGGTACATGGGTTGTTTGCTAATTTTACAGTGACCACAACAGGTTATTTGGTTGTCTTTGTTACAATGACTATTAAAAGATAATAGTAAACAAAAATTTTGTTGTTAATAATACTGACCACAAAGAAAAGACAAGTGGTGTGGTTATAAGGCATGATGTAACATACAAAATGCCTTTAGAAATCATTGTTTTTCACTTTGCTCAGAATTTTCAATCACAAACTCAAAGTGAATAAAAATGAGTTACAAACCAAGAAGAGTAACCCAAAAGAGTACATCTAATCTCAAGTGTACACCCAAATCTCAAATGTAAATACTTTAAAAGCCCACAGTTTGAGCATTTAAATTCTTTTCTAAGACTCACTTTCACAGCTTTAGATAAAACCACTTAAGAAGCTTACAAAGAAGTGAAGGATGTTAATACTCTGCTGAGGCAAGTTTTTGACACCCATCTTTCAATTGCTTTTTCCTCTGCACAGAGTTTTAAGTGCTTAAGAAAGTTTCCAAGAAACTTTTGTGCTTTCAAGCAACAATTCAGCTAACATTAATAATTTACAAATATTAACTAGTATTTTCTTTGCCCATGAGCTTGATTAAATTCTCATGAGCTCTGCCAACTGATGTTGTCTCCAGAGAATTCCCTTCAACCCACAATCTGCAATATACCTAATCTCTCCTCTCCTTTCTTCACTCCCACCCCTCCCAGTACCAGTGTCAACCTGTGCCCTCCCTTTCCTATAACCCTCACCCCAAGGTCCTCCTATTTGAATGCCAAGATTACTTTGAAATCTAATCAAGTAAAATTCAAGTTAAAAAACATAAAAATGAATCAGAGATCACTATAAGTACTGGGACCATTCTCCTGTCTTAGTCACCTGCAATGCAACTGGAATGCCCAACGGAGATCTGCCATTTCTAACAGAATTTGGGCATGACCAACTTGTACCTTCCCAGACTGTAGCACAATACAACCCCCGCCTCCCCTCGCCAATTGCTTCATCCAAGCATTTGCCTAAGGCATTTCAAACCTGAACATTTCCCCACAGTTATATCATCACACTAAGAATTTCTTTGACCAATGCACAGGCAAGTAGGTAGGTCGGTAGGTGAAAGGGTCACTGGGGTCCATCTGCAAGCCCCATCTACAAGGCATTACTCTGCATTGTGGCATCAACATAAAATGTTCTACAGCTTAAGAACCTCTGGGAACAAGGATTGTAGCAGAGAACTAGCATGACAGGAGACTCAATATAGAAGATGCAGCATCTGAAAACCTCCACCCAAAAAAGGAGGTGTGCCTGCTCCCATTCATGTGCCTGGAGGTAGGTGTTCCAAGTCAAAATTCAAATAAACACATCTGCTGGTGGCTCAGATACTAGTACATCTGATTTGGACTCTAAGATTGCTCCCTGAGAAGCTCATCTGAAAACCTTAAATGATGGCCTCCTGAATACAGGGCTTCCTGAGCAAGGCCTGGACACTTGACATTGGAGAACTTCCTCCTCCTAAGACTCTGGAAATTGAATCTGCAGGCATAATTTAGGCAGGCTCTCCTGCAGGGTCTCCCCTCCTGCACAGCTATAACTCACACTGTCCCGGGGCTCCATTTCTCCTGGTGCCATCTGATGTATGATGAACACTATAGTAACAATCCACAGCCCATAAGGCACTTTTGTAACTTTCATCTGGTACTATTGCTGCGGGCCCACCCAAGGGTGCACATTTACTCCCCACCCACTCTCCACTAGCAAGAAACACCAATCCACCCCACCCAGAGTCTCAGCAGGGAGAGCATTTCCTCCTTCAAGATTACTAACACTGACTCCAACAGGGACTTCAGCAACTTTCTCAGGCTTGCCAGATTACCAGAAGCAATGTTTTAAGTGAATGTAATACCTCAAGAGAGTTAAAGGGAGGAGTAGGGGCAGAGTGAGCTCACTGGAGAGTTTAGCACCGAAACTAGAGGAAAAGTCCAAAAGGAAGCACTGCCACCTGGAACATAAAGTGTGGGTCAATTTTGTCCACAGACATAAAAATATGCCTCAGCGGCCCTGCCTGCAGACACATTGGGCGCCGTACCAGTAACTGCTTAAGATAGCAGCTTCTCTCTTAAATCACTCCTTAGACCACCCTCATCACCGACCAGGGGTCTGGCCTTACCCCCAGACCTGCCTTTCACCAGACTGGGCCTGGCCTCGACCCTCTCCCAGGCCAAGCCAAAATTACATACCACCCTGGCCAGAGCCTTCAGCCCTGTGAAGCTAAGTTCAATTTCCATAAGACCAGGTCTCATCCCCAGGCCAGTTCACAACCCTTTGTCTAAAAAATAAGGGGCTACTGGTATTGATAAGTTCAAGGTCTGCCCTCCCAGGCCACCTGTGGCCTTGCACCCCACTGCCTTCCTTCCAAGTAATTTTTAGGCATCGACTGCCCAATGCCACCTGGTCTCCAGCAGGGGTGATGAGACCCTCAGTCTTCTCCTCTCTCTGCCTTCCTCCTTCCAGACAAACCAGGGCACTGGAGGAACTCTGAGCCCACATAGGAGTGGCTCCCTCCCAGAGGTCAAGTGGCCCTTCTCCAACAGGCAGCAGGGATAGCTTGGACTGGAGTGTTGCCATCCACCCCCTCAATTACTATGGGTCTTTTCAGTGCAGCTTTCCCCAGGATAGCTTCCCCAAGATCTAGTCTCCTCCTTAACCTTCCTTCTCCTGGTATCACCACCTCCCCAGTCTCATTGAACTCTACCATCGCCCTCATCTATCCGCTCAGGCCCTAGACTGACCACTTCCTCCTGCACAGCTAGGCCCAAGCGTGTGGCCCTCCCTGTTGCTAATTCCTCTGATTAATCAGTGAGATTAATTTTTGTTGTCTACCTTAATCCAAGTATAACTTATGAATCCTGGTTAGTATTTTTTTATCGTCAAAATATTTATAAATAGATATCATTAAAATTAACTTCATAGAGAAAAAAGAAACTGGTAGAAAACTGAAGATCTTAGTAAACTTCAGGTAATTATTACTTTCTAATAATAAATATTAATTTCCAAGATGTTCTAGAGTTTAAAAAATATGAAGCACATTAAAATCTTAGAGGTCATTATGGTTTTGTTTGTGTCTTCATCACATATGACTTTATTCTCTAATGTTGTCTGGATTTCACATTTTGGCCTCATTTGCCTTTTACCGTCTTACTCTAGAATAGTGGCCACGAGCCTTCCTCTTCTCCTTCCCTTTCTGAATAATTCGGTCTTAAAGCTTTCAGGCAGAACAAAGTAAGAGAGGCAACTGTGGTGGACAGTGGACAGTGACATGTAGTAGCCCAGCGGGGGAGGTATCACAGCTCAAGGCGGTGAGAAGAGTATCTCCATGAGGAGACTGTCTAGAATAGGAAGTCAGGGTCCAAGCAAAGTGAAGCAGGGACTCCCACAGGGAGCAGCCTGTGGGGTAGTCAGAACCTGACCAGGGTGACAGGGAGTCCACAAAGATAGGCAGATTACTCAAGGGCTATCTGAGCCCAAGTGGGGTGTGGAGGGGGTTCACACATGGAGCTGGTGGCAAGGTGTCAGAACCAAGCAAGTGGGAGAGGTTGTCCCCAAGGGGAATGGCCCAGCATAAGCTTTCAGCATCCAAACAGTGTCAGAAGGATATCCATGGGAGTGTGGGGGCTAGCCAGGTAAGAGGTGTTGGAGCCTGATCAGTGTGAGGAGGCCATTCTCTCAGAATCTGGACATTGGCTCAGAATAGGGGTTCACAGCCTACACAGGGAGAGGAGGGTAACCATGTAGGGAGCAAGGTGGTGGCAGAGATGAGAGATTGATAGCATACATGAGAATTGATAAAAAGTAAATAAACTAGGGATAATGGAAGCCAAATTTCCCACAGTCAGAGAAGGGAGTTACAAATAGAGAGAAGAACAAAATTAGAATCCAACCCTGTGTTAGATTGGAATTGGGATGTATCAGTGTGAACTCGTGCTTTTCAACATGTGCAGAGGATATAGAAATAAATATAGATATAAAGGTGAGTGTGTGTGTGTTCATGCATTGAATCCCTAATTCTAGTCTATGGGAAGAGCCCTGGAGTAGTGCCACCCCAATAGCAATGAGCATATCTTAGCTTATAAAAGACTATTTTCTTCTAAAGGAATCAGGGAACTTTGGATAAATGGCTGATTCCAGGGATTGAACAGAGAAAGCACAAGATGAGCCTGGAAAATAGTTTTATCCCCCAAAGCAAGGAAGTATTCAAAGAATGATGGGGACATGTCCAAAGGACACAGAAGCCAACCTGAATGGATTTCCAGTGGACAAACAGGAGACAATTTAGGCATTGAACTAAAAGACAGTGATAGATTATAACCCACTGAATAAAATAGAAAATAATGAGTCCATGTAGATATAAGTAAATGAATAAATTGAAAGGTTGATATCACAAAGGCGACAACAGTGACTTTAGAGTGGGGGCACCTGGGAGATACCACTTTAATCAAGTGATCCAAGTGAACATTGTCAGTAATGGGATAAAAGAGTGCCACAGTACATAGTATCACTACTGCTAAAGATGCAAAACCTGAATCTAATCATGAGGAAACAATTAAGAAATCCAAATTGAGGGATAAGCTATAAAATAACTTGCCTGTATTCCTCAAAAGTGCTGGGTCATGAAATCAAGAAAAGGCAGAGGACCTGCTAAGGACACGTGACAACTAAATACAACAAGTGGTTCTGAACGGGATCCTTTTGCTTGAAAGGACATTACTGAGACAACTGGAGAAACCTGGCCTGGAGATTCAATGGCAGTGATGCATCAATGTCATTTCCTGATTTTAATTGTTGTAGTGACGTTGGAGAATGTCCTTGTACATAGGAAACACACACTAAAGTATTCTAGGGTGATGAAACATCATATTGGTAACACTCTTAAATGTTGTTTTTTTTGGGGGGATATTACTTGTAACAAAATTCCAATTTTTCTGTAAGTTTATTTCAGGATAATATTTATAATTACAGTATGATAAGTATAGCTAGCAAAAATCTCCAGCTTAATAACAGGGATTGCTGTATACTTCATATAGTTGAAAAGATTTCTAGCAATGAGGTTAGGCCTGCTATGGAATCTTAAAAGGTAATCTTGTCACATTGTGATAAGTATCCCACTCTGGGAAAGAGATCAGTTTACTATTTTTCTCTGCAAATTCTTGTACTGGAAAATCTGGAAACCACTCTTACTCCATTGGTAGAATCCCAAGGCTCTTTTCAGAGGTAGCTATCTTTCTAAGAGGTCAGGGGTAGAAGAAACACCTATTGGAACCATGAACTGCTTGGGCTTGCCCAGATGGTCTTTTGTCAATATCTTTGCTTTCTTTCTAATATTTAAAAAATTGTACTTTAATATAATAAGATGATTGCTAATGGACATGAATTTCCAGATAGCAAAAGCGGTCAACCATTTCATGAAAATCAGGAGATAGTGCTCTGATAATTAAACAAGGAAGCAAGATTTAACTTTGCAAAAAAGTCCAAAGTTTAAAACCAAAGCCCGCCTTTAATATTTTCCTTTAAGAGGAAGGCTAATCTGGAGGCAAAATATAAAACAACAACTCACATTTGGGAACCCAGGACATCCTGGTAAAATGACTAGTACCAATTATAAATCTTGGGAGATTGTTAATGTATTCTGAGTATGGGTCAGTATGCTGCTTCCTAGTCAAATACCTGGCTCTTGGAGACCTATCCTGATGCCCACTAGACTTTTTAAAGGGATTAGTGGTCACACAGTTTTAGGAACTGCCTTCTATGGTCAAGGCTCCTCCTACACAGGCCATGCTTCCCCATCTCGTCTGACCCCTGCTGACTCCCCAGGGAGCTGCAAGTTTGGGGGAAGACCTCAATTTATGAAGTGCTAGATGAGACCACTGCCAAGAAGTGCTTGCTCACCTTCCTTTAACGGCAGGGGAATCTCCCTTTCCTGTTCTGGGTGAAGCTGAAGAAGACTCATCAACAAAGCCCGATCCTTCTCACCAACCTCAGCCCACACCTCCCAGCAATTGAACTTGAAAACACCTGGTTAAAACCACTTCCTATCTGAGACTAGAGAAGAGAATGTCAGGCACAATTTCCTGGCTGAACAAATAAGCCTAACGCTTATAGAGAGCCACTTCTCATTGTCACAGAGACTGGATGGACCAGCAAGGATGACAACCCTAACGGATTGATCCTTTCATCTTCCATCCTCCCAGTACAATGCTAACAAGAGGCTGATTGGAAACCCAGAATTCTGCAAAGAAAGATCTTCTCTTCACTGTCCCTAAGTAGGCAGTCTATCCCAGGTGCCAAGATGGAGTCAAGCTTGCTGATGTGGAGATTCTTCACATTCATCATGGTAACTGACTGCGTGACAGGTAAGGGGTCACAGGTGCCCACAGGAACTTGGAAAGGCTATTGGATGTTACTTCTCCCCAGCCACAGAATCACAGAGAGCCCCTAAGTAGAAGGTACAGAGAAGGGGGTTGAATCCTGGGCTCCACCTGTTCTTCACGACCCTCTGGAGCCCCATTTTATGCCCCAATTGTCTTTGATCTATATAAAGAGCTAGGAATGATGGACTCTCCTGTCACTCAAAGTCTTTGACAGTTCATTTTGGGATGAATAGAGTGGCCTGATAATTGAAAAGAAATTTCCTTTTATTTCCCAATGGATTTAGTTTTCTGCTGCACCCCCAAGCTATTAAGATAATGGTTAAAATCTGCTAGAAATCTCTCTAAGAGCAGGTAAATGTGCCTGAGATGTCAGTAACTCATATAGGAAATATTGGGATAATTTCAGATCTCAGAATAGTTTAGCTTCAAGGATGTATACTGCCTCAGGAAATCATACCTAGGAAGCTTCTTATATGTGCAACTTTATAGACATTTTGGAAATATAAGTGTGTTCACTTTCAGAACACTATTTTCTCTTGTGTTCTTATGTGTGTATATGCATGTGCTATATGTATGTGTATAGGATATATATATGTATGTATATGCAAATTTTGAATTTCATTCATCCTTTCACATGGGGTTTGTCAACGATTTTTTTTTTAAGAAATAACTACCAACTTCTACCTCAAAACCACCCTTCCTACCTGAGTGTGAATTTTCTCATGACTTCTTCTCTTGCTTGCCCAGGAAGACAGATAAGGTGGCAACGTCTATAATTTCATATCCTTAATTTCTAGATATATAACAATGCTAACTGGCCACAGAAAGATGTGCTAAGCAGTCAAACACGATGATACATATAGTCTTTTTGCTTGTTTGGGGGAAGTGGCCAAGTTATGTTGGGCTGTGAATTGACCCATGTGTAGGTACTTCTTCACTTTGCAGCTAAAGTGGACATGGTTTTAGGAATGCTTATAATGTGATTTCTGTCTCAGCGGGGTCTTTGCAAAGTGGGAGGTCAGTCCAAGCCAGAACAGAGAAGTCTTTACAATTATTCATGTCCTATTTCTGGGAAACAAGTTACAAGTAACCTTGTATTATTGCTAGCAAACGGTGACTTATCTGAGGAACAGTCTTGATGGCAGTGGGGCAAGTGGAAGTATTATGAGGACTCTTTTATTCACTCAGTTCTCCAAAAATCTATCCAATACCTCTTATTCCTATTTTCAGCACTGTACCAAATATAAAAATAAAACAGACAGTCTCTATCCTTAAGAGATTTATAACCTAGTAAGAGGGAGAAAGGCATAGATATAATAAAAGCAATGCAGTAATAAAGTTGGAATGTGATAAGATCTATGGGAGCATGAAACTAAAAGAGAAGACTTCGTGGAGGTGGCATGCAAGGGGAGTCCTGATGGACTAGTACATTTCCATAAGTAGAGATTTCAGACAGAGAGGACCATATGAGCAAAGACACAGAAGAGCATTAGGGAACCACAAGTGGTCTGCTGCAACTCCCAACACTGCACAGTGATGTGAGGATATTGGAAATTAAGATTGGAATGGTAGGATGAGGTCAAATTAATGATCCAAGGCCTTGGATAACAAGTTTAAAATTTTTAACTCCATTTGGTAGTCAAGGAAAGACTACTAGAAAGAAAAGTTATCATCTATAGAGTGCCTTCTATGTGCCAGGTATATATCTTATTTTAATCTTTATAACAACTTTGCAGTGTGGGTGTCACAAACCCACTAGATGAAGAAGAACCCAAAATTCAGAAGTCTCACAGGCAGTGACAGAGCTGGGGCTCAAACCCAGGTCTCCCTTGCTCGTGCTCTGTCTGTTCTGTTCACTGAGACGGGGTCAGAGCTCTGTGGAGAGGACTCTGGCATAGGGTGGAGAGACATTAGGTGCACAGAGGCAGTTCATGAGGCTCTTGAGATAGTCCAATCCAGAGGCAAATGAGGACTTGGTGGTAAAGAGAATGAAATGGGTTTGGTAACAAATAATCTCATCTTGGACTTTTTCCTCCAAGAACCCAATCTTAAGTCTTTTTATTCATTACGAGTGAGAGGTCTCAATTGAAATCAAACAGATTGTCAACAGATGCAATTTCTAGCTGATTCATAAGGTAGATTTTCATTCTGAAAGTTTCCAAAGCCACCATTTAAAAATTGTGATGTGTTACAATTAATCAACTTGAATGTTTTTAGTCTCTTTATTACTGGGTCCTGGGATGTGGTTAAAAGAAAATTCTCCTGATGTTACCATGGCACATTATTGAGGCACTTTTCTCAGAATTGTGGAAATTCTGAGAGTTTATGCCTTGATCATATTTCTTTCATTCTAGGAATTCTGTGATCAAATCTTCATCCCTTAGGCTAAAAAATAAAAAAACAAAAAAAGTGCAGTGTAAAGACTACTGCCCACACTGGAATTTCCCATCTTCACATTTGTCATTAAAACAAAAAATGTTTAACTCTTCACACCTAATCATTCAATTTCTCTAGATCCTAAAATGTTATTACCACTATTACCTTGCTCATCTTCAAGGTCTACCTCAGTGAGCCCTGGCTGTGTAGCTCAATTGGTTAGAGTATCATCTGCACACACCAAAGTTTCGGGGCACTTACAAGAATCAGCCAATGAATGCATAAAAAAGTGAATAACAAACTGATATTTTTCTCTATTTCTAAAATCATTAAATAAAAAATAATTAAAAAAAAAGATATACCTTGGTGAGACAGGGTTTTGGTAAGCATAGGAAGTACCTCATAAAATAGTTTCTACTTTTTAAAAATAGTTTGTCTTGCCCTAACTGGTTTGGCTCAGTGGATAGAGCATCAGCCCATGCACTGCAGGGTCCTGGGTTTGATTCCAGTCAAAGGCACGAACCTTGGTTGTGCAAGCTCGATCCCTGGCCCTGGTCGGGGTGTGTGCGGGAGGCAACCCATCAATGTGTTTCTCTCATATTGATGTTTCTCGCTCTGTCTCTTCCACTCTCTCTAAAAATCAATGGAAAAATATCCTCAGGTGAGGATTAACAACAACAAAAAAGTGTGTCTTACATAAGCAGTGCTGTATACACATGTAGATATGCTCCATTTTAGATTTAAGAAAACTGAGACACAAAAGAATTGACTTCACAAATGGACAGTGAGAGGTGCTAGCAAAGAACTGTGGGTGAGCTCTATAGCCCCACCACTTGAACCCTCATCTCAAAGAAAAGTATTCTTAAACTTTTTTGGCTAAATCCTTGAGTATGCTGAATACTTCTGTGTAATTTCTTGTTGAAGTCATTCCTATAATAGCTAGAGTGACCCTTAAGTCAGGCTATCCCTCAACATGGTGGCCACTGAAGTTTTTTTCCCTGTACCTCTCATTGCCCAATGAGCAGTAGAAACCTTGCAAATAGACAGAGCTCCCTTAGGGAGTGGGGCATGTCAACTGAGGTCAGTGGATAGAAGAATTAGAGGGAAATTGAACTTTGCAGGGAGCTGATAGAGGGCCAAACACTTCCTAACAAACATTGTTGGAGGACTAAAGAGAAGACATGTGAAGGATGTGATTTTTGACAAATTTGTATACTTCCCTGGGCCTCAGTTCCTCTCTGTAAAAGGAGAGGGTTGATAGAGATGATTTCAAGGCCCCCTTCCAGTCTATGTAAAGAATTCTGATAGGGGAAAAATAAGCTCTCCTTGAAAGGCATTTTCAAGCTGGGGTTCTTTGGAATGAAAAAGTTTCCCGCAAACTGAAGACATACACAACAGGATCTGGGTCTAGCGACCTTTCAGTGTCAAAGTACCAAAGCTGACATCTCATTGTAGGTTATTTCCAACTCCCTCCGCTGCTCTCAAGCACCACCCAGTGCCTTGGTAATTGTTGCAGTTGTAAGAGGCAAGGCAAAAACACCACTCACTGTTGGCGAGGCCTTCGGCTGCTTGTTTGCTTGATTAAGGAATTTTTGACTGAAACCATTTCCTTGTTCCTCACTGGAGAGATCTTAGATGAATGGGAACCTATTTCTCTTCTCTTATCCCAGGCCATTCCCTGTGAGAAAAGGAAAGAGTATCTTAATTCAATTGATTGCTTCAAAAAGTTATAAGCCCTTCACCCTGAAAATGTTCAAATAGAAGCTGTGGCCACTATTGTGGGATGCCATGAAGGGGTGCATGCTGGCCAGGAAGGTGGATTGGCAACATTCTGGGCTCCTTCCCACCTCTCCATTCTGGTTCTCCTCTGCCTCCTTCCAACCTGTATTTCTTCAAAAAAAAAAAAAAAATATATATATATATATATATATATATATATATATATATATATATCTTTGTTGATATATCATCAACAAAGAAACATCAATGATGAGAGAGAATCATTGATCAGCTGCCTCCTGCACACTTCACACTGGGGATTGAGCCTGAAACGTAGGCATGTGCCCTGATTGGGAATCAAACCATGATCTCTTGGTTCATGGATTGATGCTGAACCACACCAGCCAGCCCACCTGTACTTTTTCCTTCCCCTCCTAGAAAATGAAATTAGGGATATGTGATTTTCATCTTTTTCAAATCCGAAAGAATCCAGATAACATATAAGTGTGGATTCTTGGTTTTAATCCACTATCTGCTCCCCAACTCCAAACTTTGGGTGACAGTGAGAAACATAAAAGGAAGGAGAATTTGAGTGGGAAGGTGACTGAGGCTGGGTGAGGGGAGCCACTAAAAAGGTAAAATGTGAACCATGAGTTTATCTGTACAGGTTGGGACAAAAATAGGTTTATAGTTGTTCATATGGAAATTCCATAATTAATCAATAATAATACAAGAATAAAATCTGTTTTGTGTACTCACAATGGTAAGCTTACTTTTGCCCCACCCTGTATTTGGCCACACACCCAGAATAAGGAGCTCTTCCCCTCCTGCCCTCTCCACAAAAGCCACACACCCAGAATAAGGAGCTCTTCCCCTCCTGCCCTCTCCACAAAAGCGTAGGCTCCCTTCCTCTGGAAGCAGAAAGTGGAAGTGATAGACTCGGATCCCTTTGGATTTAGAATCTAGGGTTTCTTCCCTCTGGACTGACAATGTGTATCCCTCTGGTATCAATCTATGGCCCATCTGGGGCTCCTCTGTTACTGGGGGTCTCTACACTTCTTGGGACCCTCTTCTCTTGTTCAATTCTTTGTCTAGGCAGCTCTTAGGTAAGGAAAGATTGGAGGCCCTTAAAGAGCTCCCTTATCTCCTGCCAAACTCTTTGGTGACCCTTTCTGATGATTTCTTCAGGAAGTTTTGGTTAGGTAAAGTCATCTGCTGCACCAGGTACCATCAAGGATGGGGAGGAGAGTGGGAGAAAAAGGCCCAGCAAGCCTCACTACATAAAGATGAACCTCATGTATCACTCCTACGTACATAGCCTGAATTTCTCAACAGGAAAAATAATGTGATAACAACAATCCATCTAGTTTTTGGTTCTTAATTTTTTTTTGAGTGGTAAATTGGTAAATCCTTGAGAAAATTTGATGAGATCTATCAACTGTCTTCTTAGAAAAAAATGTGCAAATGCACAAAATTTTGAATAAAATTCTTGGGGATTAAAGCCTCCCTATAAACCAGGGTCCCCAGGTAAGACATCTGATTACATTATTTGATATCTTAACACCCATTGTCTTGAACAGAGAGAATGAGATACAGGAAGTTACCCTCTCTGGAAAGGAACTATAATTGGCAAGGGCAACCTAAGAGGTCTGGGAGCCTAGAGAAGACAGCAAGTAAAGGGTACTCAGGACAAACCAATGACACAAGGCAAGCAAGAAAAGTGGCAAAGCCAGGACTAGAATCTAGACCTCTTAAATTCCAGTCCAATATTCCCTGCATGTCTTTACATGGGCTCTCAATGACAAATCCATCTAGCAGGATTACTGAGATGAAAAATGTGACAGTCCTTGCCCTCAAACTGTTTTTGGCTGAACAATGGGGATGAAACACCTGCTGAGCAATTCTTCTCTTGACTGACAAGGGAAGCCAACAGTGTTTGCCAATGAGTCAACAACCCATCACTGAATCCCCCCACAAGGCTTTCAAATAAGTCACCCATTTAGGGGAAAAGAGTAATATAATTGTTTCTAGATATTTTAGGTATTTTCCACTCTAAGATTACTCAGATAGTTTTTGGCTATTTCACTTGTTTTAGGGTTACTCTGGGACTTGCTCCCTTCGATAAGGTAACACAAGTCCAACCGGGAAATGCATTTAGAGCAGTTGTTATCAACACCAACTATACATTAATTATGCATCTGGGATGTTTTAACAAATAATGACCAACCCTTGGCCCCAAGAATAATTAAGACCAATTAGTTGAGATTCTCTGGGGATGAGAATTGGACATAAAAATAAGTTTTTTAAAGTTCCTCAAAGGATTCAAGATGCAGTCATGATTGAAATCCACAAAATAATGATTCCCATTGTGGTCTGATTCCATGATTTCATTTCTATTCACTAAGAATGGGTGCCCTAGCACAGTACTTTCCAAACTTTAATGTATTTACAGATCACCTGTGGATATTGCTAGGAAGCAGAATCTGATTCAAGATGTCCAGGACAGGGTCTGAGATTCTGGTTCAAACAGGCTCCTACATGATGTGCATGGACCCCATTTCGAGTAGCAAGGCTCTTGTGTGAGAGAAGAAATACAAGTTGTGTCTACCCACACAGAACTTGCAGCTAAAATGGGCAAACCAATCTGGAAAGATTCAAGATCACATATTGCAAAATAGTATGCGGCAAAACTGACACATTCCATAGCGATCAGAATAGGTGGGCCTAGGAAAAACATATTTCTTAGGAAAGGCTTCTCGGAGGAGATGGGACTTATTGGCTCTGAATTTGTGCTTGTGAATATCAGAAGATGGGTTGCAGGATGGTGTTTTCTAATGATTTTGCTAAAGTTGTATACATGGATCATGCTCCATGAGTAACAAACTGAAAATAGGAGTTTACTAAGGCAATAAAAACATTGTATATATTAGAGGCCCGATGCACAAAATTCATGCAAGAGTAGGCCTTCCTTCCCCCGGCTGCTGGCACTGGCTTCCCTCTGGCACCCAGGACCCAGGCTTCCTTTGCAGCCCCGGCTTCATCCAGAAGGCTGTCTTGAAGGATGTCTGGTCTAATTAGCATATTACGCCATGTGTGTGTATATATATATACACACACACATACACACACACACACATATATATGAGCATTGTGTATGTGTGCATGCTGAGCAAAATGGCTAGTGATTCTCTGATTTAAAGAAAAAACTTTTGCTCAGAAAAAAGTATCTCACTTTAATCCTCTGTCTACACACATCATTGGGACCTGGTAGACTTCATTCACACAATAGATCACTGGATCAGCATCACCAAGGCTACATGACACCTTTGGGTAATAGTCAAGAAGCCCAAGGTCTTATTTCCCCACATGCAAATGTTGTCCCTGACCCAGTACCAGCTAACCGCATGCTGGTGGCTAGAGTATCCTGACAGCTCATACCTACAACCCCACCACCCAATTCATGGGGCTTTTGATCAGGAACTCTGCATGTAGCCCAGTGCCAGGCATCCTGCCTACAGGAGGAAACTAGGGCACCAAAGTGTGGGTGTCATAAGTGGGGGTCACCAGGCTGGGAGGAAGACGAAGGGAAGGAGTAAGGTGCTGGTCAGAAGTCTGTGCCTCTGGCCCATCCCATGGTGGAAGGAGAGGGTCAGATTAGCCAGACATGCTTTCTGGGCTGCTTTCTCCCTTCCAGGAGTCCCCACACTCCTTATTCCAGATGCCATGAAAGAATAGGCTGGTGTCAGACTAGGAGCAGTTAAGTACTTTTTCCTAAAAAAAAATAAAATAATAAATAAAGAAGAAGAAGAAGAAGAAGAAGAAGAAGAAGAAGAAGAAGAAGAAGAAGAAGAAGCACATTTCTAAAGATCAAAAGGAAGTTCAAAGAAGGCAATTGGTTCCTTTACACTAAAGAGCATGGAAAGTTGACTAGTTTCCAGTAGGCCCTGATTGCCTATGGTGACAAAGAAAGGTGAGCTGATGAGAGAAGCTGTGAACTGGAAAACAGCTGGCTGGTTAAGGCAGGCCGTGCACAAATACTGATACCAACACCTAGTTTTTCCTTTCAGGCTTATTTGCTTTCAGCCTGTTCCAAGAAATATTTTAAACTGTAATGATAATAACAAGAGCGACTATTCATATTCTATAGGCTATCTTTCAGGTATTATGTGAAAACATAGTATTACTTCAGTTAATCCTCAAAATAAGGCAGGCTGTATTGTTAATCCCATTTTACACCTGGAAAACTGAGGCTTATAGAGGTTAAATATGTGGCGCAATGTCACACAATTAGGCTGTGAGCCAGGCAGTCTCACCCCAGAGCCTGTGTTCTTTAATGTTCTTCTAAACTGCTTCTAAGGGTCCAAGATGTATGTGCCGTGTTAACAGAGAAGTTTATTTCCACTCTTTCAAAAGTTGAAGTAAACATGTTCTGGGGTATGTCCCACTGCTTCTGTGGCTGTGCATAAATTAATGTGCCTGTGCTTACAGAAACCAAACCCTGCTGCCACGGGGAGCTGTCCCTTAATGTACGGGAGGGACGGTCTCTTAAGGGCCATCAAGTCCCTGGAGTCTTAAATTCTCTGAATCTTGCTATTCCCCTTCAGTGCTCCTTCTACCCTCAAAAGAGTAGCTGCAGTTGTCTTTCTTGCATTTGACTGTGCTTCAAAGAAACTTCAGTTGGGCCACGTCTGCCCCAAACGCCCACAAAACAGAGGAAATTCCGAGCACCTCCGGGCATGAGTCAACCACACCATGTTCAGGAATTGCCATCTCTGCCCACGGAATCACCCACTCTTTTCTGTTTGGGACCGAAATAGATACCTCCTTCAGCAGCCTCACTGCTTTCTGTACTCTCAGCAATAAAAACAAAGGCAGGATAGATGGGTGCCTCTAAGGCAACATGGTGGGAGATTTCTCTGCTGTGATGGTTTTCAGAATGAAACCGTTGCTGCCAAGGTAGAGCCCACAGACAGGATGGGTGGGGCAGGTGGAAGAGGGAAGCCATAGGGTAGCTGGGGACATCTTGCCTGCGCCAGACCTTCCAGTCATTTGTTCATTCCGTTGTTTATTCATTCATTCAGCAAGTATGTATTGAGCAACTACCATGTGCCAAATACAGGGTAAGAGATGAATGTAACCCAGTCCTTAGTCTCTAGGAGCTCACCAGGCTGCAGTGGAGAAATACATGGCACAGATAATTACAACCCAAGATCTAAGGTACAAGAGTAAATAAAGAAAGAGTGATGGAACACACAGATAGATAGATGGTCATTCTTACTGCAAGTCCCAACATCTTAAGTCAATGAATGCCTCAAGTTTACACTAACATTTGGGACAAAAAAAAAAAAAAAAAAAAAAGGAAGCTGAGAGCATTGTTTGGTCATTATTAATGACCACAATCAAACACTAATTTTGAATTTGGAATAACATAGAGAGAGGATGTGCAGAAACTGTCTTTTGCTCAAGAAATTCCTTTACAGGAAAATGGAAATATTTCAAGTGGGAGTATTTACAGTTCTTTAAGATCCAACTGTTTGATTTCTCCTGAATCCCCCAAGTGGTGCAGAAACCCCTTTATAGATGGTGCTGACCAAGTGCTGCCTCCCCAGCGGGGCATGAACCACTCCCCCACCTTAAACACCCAGGGAGGACCTAAGGAAACCTAACAGGTTTGATTTATGTTACTATGTACTTAAAAGCAAAGCAACAGTGGTGTTTTGTGTTTTTTTTTTGTTTTGTTTTTTTTTTAATTTCATGAAATGAGCCTTTTGGAGCAAACTGGCCCATCTCCTCATCGAAAGATCAGTTATTATGACACCAAGTAAAGGGCAAAGAATCATTTCTAAGAGTTTTGTTTGAAGTCCCCAAAACACAAGTTGACGTCAGCTTCTTCCTGTCTCAGAGCGCTGTGAGTTTCCCGGGAGTTTTGGGGGTGATGGTGATGACTTTACAAGAGGTTGCTCATCTGACACCTTTCCTGGCTGTGGCCAAGGCTGTCTTGGCTTCCCCGGCTGATGAAACCAGGCACAGCCTTCAGACTCAACTGAGCGTCTGTGTGGTATCTGTTTCCGGCCCCTGTGGTAGTGACACCTCTGTTCAGAGCCTGATTTAGAATAAAAGGATCTTTGTAAAAAGAAAACTCCGTATTTTAAGTGGAAAGCAAAACAAGCAACTACAAACACACACACACACACACACACACCCCAAAACCATTATAAAATAAAAGGGCAATTTCCTCAGACATCCTGCTAACACACAAGAGAGCACAGAGACCGCAAAGGGTTAGCATTTCAGCTCTCAGTATTCAGACATTTTTTCATTTATTTCACTTTGGCTTTCACTGCATTTCATTCATCAGGCCAGGAATTTCACTTTCCCTCTCCCAGGGAGTCTTGCGTTTCCCTCCTCTGGTCTGGGTTTGCCACAGGCTGGGGCAGGAGGAACTTTGAGCCAGAGCAGGACAGGCCGCCTCAGCACCCTCCTTTCCTCCTCTTCATGTGGTAGTAATTGCGGCTCTGGAGACTTTCTGTGGGCCAGCCATGCCTTAAGCTGTACACTTTTCATGTATTATCTTGCTGAATCCTCAGAACAACCCTATGAGACAGGTACCATTATTATCACCCCCATTTTACAGGTGAGGAAATAGGTTGTGAGGCCCAAAATAGCAGTAGAAGTGGGCTATCTGCTCCATCCTTGTAGAAGGAAAGCAACTGTCCCATGGCTTATATGCAAGCCAGCTTCCCATCTCTCATTTGAAGTCTTTCTTTGATTTACCCCCAAATTAATCTCCCCTGAAAGCAAAATTCATGATGACTTTTCCCTGATCAAAGAGCTCAAATCATTTTCCACTGCCTATAGGTCACATTTCCAAAGCCTGGCATCTAATATTCTTACCTGGATGTCCCCATGTCCTCTGCAGAGGGCACCCCAGCTCCATGCAACCCTGCCAGCAGCTCTCCTCCTATTCTTCACCTGTGATTTCAAAGCTTGGCTCCTAGAAAAGTCTTATTTCCCGCCCCCCACCCCCCTTACTGGAATAATCTCCCACACCTCAGCTGCCTACTTGGAGTTCTGACCACTGAAAAACAGCTTGGGAGAGCAGAAAGGGCTCATGAATCAGGGAATCTATAGGCTTGAATTCAGATCCTAGCTTGGACTTGCATGACTTGACTTTCCTTTAAGCCAATCACTGAGTGCCCTTCTCTGCAGGCACTAGCAGGGTGGTGGGGTCTGATGGACACAGTGTGGTAAGCACTGTCTAAAGAAATGGCAGGGTAGCCTGCGAGTGCAGAGGAATACCGTAAAACCAAGGCTGGGGAGGGTCCCGAAGGCTTCCTAGAGAAAAACGACAATGAGGGCGACCTGCAGGAGAAGCAAGAGCCAAGAAGGTAGAAACTAAGTTTTAAGTACAGTGTGAGCAAGGCCAAAGACAAAAGAAACAGTGAGTTCCGAGAGCTGCACATAGTTCTACCAGGCCAGAGCATTCAGGTACACAGCAGGGGCGGAGACTTTTGAAGCTGGGTATGAGCTATATCACAAAGCCTTGCCAAGTACAGGGGTAAGCACTGTATCCTGAGAGGAACAGAATACCACAGGGCAGTCTTAGGCAAGGGAGGGACATGATCAGGAGAGTTGGCACTGTCTTCATTGTGAATGATAAGCAGCAGACGGGATGGGAGTCAGGGAGTGGCAGACCACAAAGTTAGGCTGCTAGGTGAGGTGAGAGTGGATGGTAGGCAGGTTTCTTTTTTTTTTTTTTAATAGGAATATTTTTATATTTTATTTTTTTTCTTTTAAAAAAAATCTTTATTGTTGAGAGTATTATAGGTGTCTTCCCTTTTGCCCCCCATTGCTCCCCTCCACCCGGTTCCTGCCCCACCCCAGGCCATCACCACTTTATTGTCTGTGTCCATAGGTACTGCATATATCATATAAGATCTTTAGTTAATCTGTTCCCGTAATCCCTACCCCCTTCCCACTGAGATTCATCAGTCTGTTCCATGTTTCCATGCCTCTGATTCTACTCTAGTCATCAGTTTATGTTGTTCATTAGATTCCTTATTCATTTATTTTGATTTTTAGATTCAATTGTTGATAGAATTTATTGCCCATTTTATTTATTTTTCTTTTTTAAATAAATCTTTATTGTTCAGATTATTACAATTGTTCCTCTTTCTTCCCCCCATAGCTCCCCTCCACCAGGTTCCCACCCCCCCTTTGTCCTCCCCCCCACACACTGTCCTCATCCATAGGTGTACGCTTTTTGTTCAGTCTCTTCCCACACCCCTCAAATCCCTTTCCCCCCGAGAATTGTTAGTCCACTCCCTTTCTATGCCCCTGATTCTATTATATTCACCAGTTTATTCTGTTCATCAGATTTTTTTTAAATATATTTTATTGATATTTTACAGAGAGGAAGGAAGAGGGATAGAGAGCTAGAAACATCAATGAGAGAGAAACATCGATCAGCTGCCTCCTGCACACCCCCTACTGGGGATGTGCCCGCAACCAAGGTACGTGCCCTTGACCGGAATCGAACCCGGGACCCTTCAGTCCGCAGGCCGACGCTCTATCCACTGAGCCAAACCAGTTTCGGCCATCAGATTTTTTATTCACTTGATTTTTAGATTCACTTGTTAATAGATATGTATTTGTTGTTCATAATTTTTAACTTTACCTTTTTCTTCTTCTTCCTCTTCTTAAAGAATACCTTTCAGCATTTCATATAATACTGGTTTGGTGGTGCTGAACTCCTTTAGCTTTTTCTTATCTGTGAAGCTCTTTATCTGACCTTCAATTCTGAATGATAGCTTTGCTGGGTAGAGTAGTCTTGGTTGTAGGTTCTTGCTATTCATCACTTTGAATATTTCTTGCCACTCCCGTCTGGCCTGCATAGTTTCTGTTGAGAAATCAGCTTAGAGTCATATGGGTGCTCCTTTGTAGGTAACTAACTGTTTTTCTCTTGCTGCTTTTAATATTCTCTCTTTGTCTTTTGCTCTTAGCATTTTAATTATGATGTGTCTTGGTGTGGTCCTCTTTGGATTCCTTTTGTTTGCGCTTCCTGGACTTGTAAGTCTATTTCTTTCACCAGGTGGGGGAAGTTTTCAGTCATTATTTCTTCAAATAGGTTTTCAGTATCTTGCTCCTTCTCTTCTTCTGGCACCCCCATACTTCAGATGTTGGTACGCTTGAAGTTGTCCCAGAGGATCCTTACACTATCTTCATATTTTTGGATTCTTTTTTCTTTTTTCTTTTCCGGTTTGGTGTTTTTTGCTTCTTTGTATTTCAAATCTTTGACTTGATTCTTGCAGTCCTCTAGTCTGCTGTTGATCCCTGTATATTATTTTTTATTTCAGTCAGTGTATGTTTAATTTCTAGTTGGTCCTTTTTCATATCCTTCAGGGTCTCACTAAATTTATTGGCAGTTTCTAGAAAATTCTTGAAAAACCTTATAACTGTAGTTTTGAACTCTAAATCCAGTTGTTTTCTTTCCTCCATTTCTTTCATTTGTGACCTGTTTCTTTGTCTCCACATTTTGGCTGCTTCCCTGAGTTGATAGAGTGGCTTTGTGTGCTAGGTGTTCTATAGGGCCCAGTGGCTCAGCCTCCCCAGTTACCTGAGGTGGACACTCTTGGTGCACCCCTTTGTGGGCTGTGTGCACAGTCTTGTTGTAGTTAAGCCTTGATTGTTGTTGGTATCCCTGGGAGGAATTGACCTTCAGGCCAATTGGCTGTGAGGATCAGCTGTGTCCATGATGGGAGAACTTCTGTGCTGGAGACACCCTTATGAGACAAGACTTGCTTCAGTGGGGCTTTGGTGCTCACTGAGTCTGCCCCCTAAGTGTGTCCCTTATGGATCTGAGGAGTTGTAATCTGGATGGTCACACTCTGACCCCTGGGTACACTGGCTCTTGGGTCTCCAAGGCAGTGCTAATTTAGCCTCTGCCTGAGGCCACCCAGCAGGAGTTACGGAGAGATCTGCAGATTCCTCTTCTTTGTTTGGGTTTTGGAGGTGCCCAGATGAGGCCCAGCTGTGAAGCAATGCAAGCTGCTATGGGGCCTTGGGCCTTCTTTTGGATGTTCTGGGTCTCACTGACTCAGCTGCAGTTTGTTAGGTAAGTTTAGAATTCAAAGGACCAGACCATTCATATGCAAAAGCCTCTGCACTCAGCTTGGATGGGGTGGAGTCTCAGGGTGGAGCAAACAGCTCTGGCTTCCCGTCAGCCCTGCCCTAAGAGGCCCCTGTGTCTCAGTGTCCCATAGTAATCGCTGCAAGCACCTCTGAGAGAAGGCCGCCCTCAAGTTTCGCCTGCTGCCAGACAGTCCAGTTTCTCCCCGTATGAGTCTGGGTCCTCAGAATCTCACCTGGAACTGGAGTTCAGAGCAGTCAGGAGCTTTTGTCTCCCCCCCCCCCCGATTGAGAAAGCCAGCCGCGTACTCAGTTGCCAGCCCTCTCCACACACGCATCTCAGTACCTCTGCCTCCTGCAGCTCCTCTGAGTCTCAGTGTGCTTTTCTCTTTCCTTCTAGTTATAGAATTTCCACTCAGCCAGCCTTCCTGTCATTCTGGATGATGTCCGTTTTGTCTTTTAGTTGTAGTTTTGAAATTGTTGTGTGAGGTAGCAGTTCAGGTGTTTACCTATGCCGCCATCTTGGTTTCTCGGTAGGCAGGTTTCTTAAACATCCATGGGCTTCAGTTGCAGTGGGTATAAAATGGGAACAAAACCCCTCAACCCCCCGCCCACTGGCTATGTAAGACAGGCTGCCTAAAATAACCAGGATGTAGAAGGTGCTCAATAAACATGACTTGCTGGGCTTCTAATCTGCATAACCAAAGGCCCAGTGGAACTTTCCACATGGATATCTCTCAGGCTTCCCACACTGAATACATCCAGAATTGCTCTCCCAGGCTCTTTCTCTCTCCCCCCACCCACCTTTTCTGTTTCAATGGTAACACCATTATCCACTCAGCTGTCCTGGAAACCTGGGAAAATTCCTTCTTTTCTTTCACTGGTCCCATGTACCCAATCAAGCCCCAATCTCTAGAGACTCCAGCCCTTACAATCTCTGAACATTAGCAACCTCTCTCCATGATCACTCTCATCACCCCCACTGAGAAGACCCACGACAGCATCCCCACAATGCAGGACAGGTGCAGGACAAGGGCAGTGGGAGGTCATAGGCTGCAGTGACCACAGGAACAGATGCAGCCAAGGCACCAAAGGGAGGAAAGGTCTGAGCACATACAGCTGTTAGGCTGCTGGGTCCAAATACTGCCTTTGGGACCGACAGGCTATGTAGCTCTGGGAAGGTCACTCACTGAACCTATCGGTGCCTCACTTCTACCACCTATGAAATGCAGATGATAAGAACTACTCATCTAATAATTAATTATTCAGTGATTCTTACAAATGATAATTATGTTAATTAAACTATAGTATTTTGTATATTATTTAACATATATTTAATTCTATTTTAATAATATAATATAATATTGTGTTATTTAGCATTACTCTTTATAATAGCCTATTTCATAGGTGGCTGAGAGGAATAGGGGAGTTAATGTGTGTGAAGTGCCTAGAATAGCTCCTGGCGTGCAGTTACTCTGAGATACCTTGGACAAAATGTATGCTCTTATGCCTGCAAACAATTGAGAGGAGGAGTCTTCGAGCCCCCTTTCAGTCCTGACATTCTATGGCTTAATAAATACTTGCCCTATAATGGAGTGAAAAGTAACATCTCTTCAACATCATTCTGAGTATGCCATTTAACTTCCCAGGGGTCAGCTATAATGACCACATCCTTGATGAGTTCCATTTGTTACTTTTTAGCACAAAGCAATTCCCAGTGAATCAAGGTAACAGATCTTAAGTTCCCATGTCCTTAGAAAATTCAGCCACCTTGGATTTAATGCCCAATATTAATGCCCATTGCAGGCTCAGAAACCATGATTTCACTGGATAACTAAGAATTTATGTAAGGCGGGAATGGTGCAGAGCGCTGAGAACGTGGAAGGCTGTGTTTACCTCAGCGCTGGCTGCGGGATGCAGCCCTCTCTGAGTCCACAGACTGAACACAAAAGCCTTTAAGTTAACATATTGGGGACCAGTGGTTTTATTGCTAGCTTTCCCCAGTGGCCAGATAAGTTTCTATTGAACGAGTACAAAAAAACGTTTTACATAAATGTTAAAGGCACGCTTTAAAGTTAAATACCCATTGCATTTTGAAGTTACTTATTACATGTTCTTACAAGCTAATACCTTTTTAAAGTATGATACTTTGTAAAACACTGTGTAACATGAAGTGGAACTAAACAAAGCTGGCAAATGTAACGCGTTTCTCTTCTCTTACCATTATTTTTACATACTTTGCAAACTTTAGTAGGATATTTCTTTTTATATGAAGTTTCTGCAATTGAAACGCTATTGTAATAGTTATCTTGGTATATGTGATGCCCCAATTCCAGATCCAGCTAAAGTAATGACAGAATAGAGTCATTCAATTTTTTCCCTTCACCTGTGTAAATTTCCATATTGCAAATATACCCAGTCTTGCTCTCACACACCATTCTTACAAGTAAACCATATTTAATAATTTCAGCTGGGTTGTAAGTTCAAAATAGAAGACGGGACCTTCAGGGAATCATGCCTTCATCTAATGATAAGTCTCGCATAGGTTTATATATTGTTTGAAATTTGATAATAAAGTGGTCGAGTACAGATTGAATTTAAATAGCCTGGATGAAGATTTAGTCATCTTTGCATTGTCATTGAAATGCCAATAAGTCCAGATTTGTTCAAAACGATTTAGACTCATCGTCTGAGGAAATATTGGAACAGCTAGAACTGGATTTGTAGACCAATATTCTTTCCAATTATCCTTTCGAGTATGCCCCATTAGCACTATAAGTCCTAAAAATTTTTTCATATCTATTGGAGTAACAGGAGACCACTTTATTGCTATCAAAATTTTGTGCTTTCCCAAATTATGGTTATAATATATTTTCGATTGATTGATGACAAAATATTCAAACAGGTCGTTGTCAAAAATCAAGTTGGTGACTTCAATGATGTTCTTAGAATCACACGGTATAACTGTAACCCAAGTATTATCTTCAAATTTTCCCAAGTTAGGTTGAAAGTCCTCTTTTTGACCAATCATTATCTTGGCAACCAGGACCCAAATTACACTCAAAATCATGTGTGGAATTGTTCAAATTTTCGGGTTTGGAATCACTTGAAATTACTATTTTTTGCCTTTTTGAAGGAA
The DNA here is from genome assembly GCF_963455305.1 of Plecotus auritus. Classification (NCBI taxonomy): domain Eukaryota; kingdom Metazoa; phylum Chordata; class Mammalia; order Chiroptera; family Vespertilionidae; genus Plecotus; species Plecotus auritus. The sequence goes on from NC_137770.1 coordinate 159,475,593, forward strand.
TAACTATATCACTGCCACTGTCAAAGCTTTCATCACTTTCACTTGGAATATCTGATAAATTGTCAGTAAATATATCCAGAATTTTATCATGTTCTTTGTCACTATCCATGGTTACTGAGCACTTTAAAAATATCAAATTGATATAAAAAACAGTTATTTTTATTACTAACGACAAAAGACTAATCACTTTTTTAAAAAAATATATATTTTATTGATTTTTTACAGAGAGGAAGAGAGAGTTAGAAACATCGATCAGCTGCCTCCTGCACACCTCCCACTGGGGATGTGCCCGCAACCAAGGAACATGCCCCTGACCGGAATCGAACCTGGGACCTTTCAGTCCGCAGGCCGACGCTCTATCCATTGAGCCAAACCTGTCAGGGAAAGACTAATCACTTTTAATTCCTTTTGTAATTTTTAACTTCAGTGAATGTGTTTTCCATTACACTGTTTCTCTCTAAATGACAATGAAAAGCCGAGAATTTTTGTGATTGGTCACAAGCCTCAGAACAGGAAACACGAGAATGCTCGTGATCCGTCCGCAATATGTTAAGTTGGCTTTTCTAAGGCCAGTCCCTGGAGTACAAGTGAGGATTTTTGGTAACATAACCTCCTCCCTATCCTGTGTTGCCCACCACATCATCCCACGGGAAGTCCGAGGTCAGGGGGCAGCATGGTGGAGGTCTGGTGAGGACCTGCTTCAGGGTCACAGATGCCCACCTCCTTACTGGGTCCTCACATGGCAGAGAGCAGGGAGAGGAAGCCAGCTCTCTCGTGCCTCTTAGAAGGGCATGAATCCCATTCATGGCTTCACCCTCATGACCTCATCTAACTGTAAAGGCCTCACCTTCTAATACCATCACATTGGACAGTAGAGGAGGGGGGAGGGTTACAAATATTCAGTCCAAACAGTATACACTTGTGTCTTGTTTAAAGTTCTGATTCTTTTTTTTTTTTTTTTTTTTAATATATTTTATTGATTTTTTTACAGAGAGGAAGGAAGAGTGATAGATAGTCAGAAACATCGATGAGAGAGAAACATCGATCAGCTGCCTCTTGCACACCTCCTACTGGGGATGTGCCCGCAACCAAGTTACATGCCCTTGACCGGAATCGAACCTGGGACCTTTCAGTTCGCAGGCTGACGCTCTTCCACTGAGCCAAACCGGTTTTGGCTAAAGTTCTGATTCTTGAGAGCAAAGAGTGCCTCCGAGTGAAGGACCCAAGTGTCACTCCCAGGAGATGGGTATGGAGATAACGGGAGAGAGTGGCTGCAGGCAACATTTGACCCAGGGCCATCGCCGGTTTTGCACATGCAGATTTGGTGTGCTCACACAATAAGTGTCTGCGTTGAAGTGGCTGGTTCTTGCCTGACACCCAGACCAGGCTACGGTTCTGAGGAGGAACACTGTGTGGCTGAAGTCTCCCTTGTTTCACATGACTTTTTCCTTTTCCCATCTTTTCTTTCTCTTCCGGTCTTAAGTTTCTACCTGGCATCATACTTACCTATATAGTATTCTTTAAAGTCTCAGTGGAAAGTCTGTTGTTATCCAGTTGAAAATCTTCTCAACTCTGCAGTCTAATTTCGCAGAAAACTCTCCTCATAGAAGACTGTGGGTGGGATTCACCCATGCAGCATATTTCTACTGAAAATATTATTCCATCCTAAGAATTAGGTTTCAAAGATTTGAAGGAAAACTGATTTTAGATTTCAGAAAAGGACAAGAGTATATTTTTACCCACTTGTTTTTCTTATCTGACAACCCTTTAATTTTCATCAGGTTGACATTCTGTGGTGAATTTGTGGTTAACCCTTTCACGTACAGAAGCTTGAGAAGACTCGAGGGGCAGAAATAACAGTCTCAACATTTCACTAGCAGAAGCATTTGAAATTCCAAAATATGACAGTTTCAATGTAGATTCAGCTGCTGGGAGAACTATTTTTGGTTGCCTGCCTTCTTTTTTCCTTCCAAAGTAAAGAGAAAATAACTGGATTCCCACCCCTGATTCCCATTTATTCTTGGTAACAAGTGTTGAAGAAGGCACAGGTTGTTTTCCAGACAGGTCTTACCCTGTGAGCCACTCATTCTTCAACTGTGGAAATTCTGGCTATTTGACCTACTAGGCCCAGCCAGGCCTCAGGAACTGTGGGTCAGATAACACAGAGATAATAGATGCTAATCACTGCAGAATGTGCCCAACTGCACCCAAGTTTCCTCCCTCGGAGCACACAGTCACCCCTCTTATTTCCCCAGGGAACCAGGTGCTTTTTCTTTTTCTTTAATCCTCACCCGAGGATGCGTTTTTTATCCCACAACCTAGGTATGTGCCCTGACTGGGAATCGAACCTACAGTCTTTTGGGGCACAGGTTGACACTCCAACCAACTAAGCCACCTAGACAGGACTGTGCCTTTTCCTTAATGACAGAACTTCCCTTGACCTGGTTGTCCCAGCCCCCATCCTTGTGACATCAAACTTTGCTTCTGCCACATTCCCCTCAACATTTATTCTTGCTGAACAAAGATGGATATTTGTTTGAGTGAATGAATGAACAGTATTACCACTGCCAATGCTCCCAATAATTTATTCAGTGCCCGTGTTGATGAAATAGTTTAAATAAAGAATAGGTGATGCAGGCAGCCAGCAACAACCAGAAGTGACTGGACGTATTCAAACTTAACTGTGGGGACCTAGCTGGCAGTGATCAGGGAATTGACCATATTTTATTTTATTATTTATTTTAAACTTTTCTTTCTCTTTTTAATCCTCACCTGAGGATAAGTTTGTATTGATTTTTAGAGAGAGAAGAAGGGAGAGAGACAGAGAGACATCGATGTGAGATAAAAACATAGATTGGTTGCTTCCCATACATGCCCCAACCAGGGACTGAACCTGCAACCTAGCTATGTGCCCTGACTGGGAATTGAACCTGCAACCTTTTGGTGTACTGGACGATACTCCAACCAACTGAGCCACATGGACAGGGATGACCATATTTTAATAGATTTGAAACCCATTATAAACTATTCATGTGAATATAGGTGGGAGGAAGGAAACTAATATAGAATTCTCATAAATAGTTCTTAGAAGATGAATCTAAAAGAAACTCCATTTCTTTGTTCTGACACAATCAAGCTGTAAGTAATTAACATTTTTTTTCCAGCTCACAAAGTAACCTTACATATTTTATCACTTTGTCCTAAATGCTGCACTGCTTGAGGGTTATAAAGGCTACAAACAGGATTTATTGGGCTTTTTACAGATTTCAAGATCTGTTGACTTACATTATTTCTACTGATATATTTCTGTCATTCATAACTTTGCCATTCACACTCCAACAAAACATTTTACTTACAGTCCCCTGAACACAACATTCCCTCTGCCAAGTGGGTGACCTATTCTGCTGAACCTATCAGATGAACCTCTTTTCACCCTTCAAACATGGTAGAATCAAGAGCAGCCTTTCTCCTTATCTGGCTCATAGACAGGGGCAGAATTCCCCATCAGGGGGGCACCATGTCAGGAGACCCAGAGGACTAAATGGCAGGGCCAAAGGCTAAGACTTGGAGTGTCCAAAAGCTTCTATGGTCACCTTCTGGTTAATGGTTCTCAGGAATCTTCCACCTGCTCTTTGTTTGGCAAACTCAATCACCAAAGTAAAGCAACAAAATGCAGTCAATATCTCCCAACAAAAACTTAGTCCATGTTAGACAAACCCACTTCCTGGATCAAGGGAAAAAGAAGGGAGGCTTGTTATTGTTATAACCAGAGATGAGTCACACAGGTGGAGAACACATGAAACCTCGCCTCTAGGCCATTTATTTATGCTACTAGTACAATTAGTTCTGTGCTTTAGGATGCTTGATTTGACAATATTTTAAAGACATATTGGAGGGATGGAGAGATGAAAGGTAGAGAGAAAGAATAAGATGCTACTGCTATGGCAGGTGAACAGTTAGGAGGTGGTGAAAGTGAAGTTCAGAAGAAATGTGAACAAGAGTATTGCACAGAGTCCCTAGCCAGGTTGCTCAGTTGGTTAGAGTGTCATCCCGATACATCAAGGTTGTAGGTTTGATCCTTGGTCAGGGCACATACAAGAAGCAACCAACGAATGCATGAATAAGTACAACAACAAATCAATGTTTCTTTCTCTCTTTCTCTCTCTCAAAATCAATTATAAAAAGAGTATTGAGCAGATAAAAATAATGACTCTTAGGAAGAGATTTGATATGCGGGCAAAGGAGAGGTGGAATTTAAAGAGGATGCAGAAGGGTCAAGCTTGGGAGACTCAGATGATGGGAATGTGAGGGTCAGTAAGAGAAATGAGGGTCATTAAGGAAAACAAGTCCAAGAAGAGGATCAGAGGACTGTCTGCATATTTGTTTTTAACTTTTAATTTTGAGATAATTGTAGAGTCACATGCAGTTGTAAATTATAGAGATCCAATATATTCTTCATTCAAATTCCTTCATGACTATAGCACAATATCACAAGCAGAAAATTGACATTGATATAATCTATCAATCTTATTCAGATTGCACCAATTTTATATGAACTCAATAGTGTATGTGTGTGTTTAATTCCATGCAACTTTATCACATGTGTAGATTCCCATGACCACCATAATAGTTAAGATACACAACGGTTTCCATCACAAGGATCCCTCCTGCTGCCCTGTTGTAGCCACAGACACCTATCTCCTTCTTTCCTAATCCCTGACAACCACTAAGCTATTATCCATTTCTATAATTTGTCATTTTAAGAATGTTATATAAATGGAATAATATAATATGAAAACTTTGAAACTGGCTTTTTTTCACTCAACTTATGTCCCTGGAGATCCATCTTTCTCCACTTAATTCCCCTGAGATCCATTTTTCAGCATCCCTTAGCTGGCATTATCTTGTAAAGAAGAGCTTTCTCCCTCCTCCTCCCAACCCATGATTTTTTAGTACCACTATGGATTGCTATCTTTTAAAATTATTTTATTACATTCATCATTGATTCTCTTGGGTTTATTAGATATACTATCATATAATTTGCAAATAAATGTAGTTTTATTTCTAATTTTTGTGCCTCTACATTATTTTATATGATTGCATTGGATAAAACCTCAATGGTAATGTCAAGTAGGAGAAGAAATAGTTTTGAACAAAGTTGCAGTACCAGAGGATAGCTGAGTGGAAAATAGAAGGGCACAGAGTAGTCTAGACTAGGGCTCAGGGCTAGAGATACAGATCTGAAAGAGACAGCATAGCATCATTACTAAGAATATGGGCTCTGAAGCCTAGAGGAGACTCTCAGCTCCATTACTGTGGGTCCTTGAGCTGTGTGACCAAGCTAGAAGTTACATCAGGCAATTTATCAAACCTCCCAGCACTTTAATGTCTCATTTGAAAAATGGCAGTAATAATTATAACATTTACTTCATAGTACAGTTTTCAGAATTAAATTAGTCAATATATGTAAAGGGCTGAAATGATGAAACTTCTGAGAAAAAAATAGAATGACAAGAGCCAAGGTCATTTCATTGGCAAATTCCTGCACTGCACCCTTCTTAACAAATTTTTGGTCATGGATTACTTTGAGAATCTTATGAAAGCTATTCTTCTAATTCCAGGCTAATTATAACAAGAACATCAGCCAAATTCCAATAGTGGGGCATCCTACAAATCATCTGACTAGTATTCTTCAAAATTATCAAGGTCATCAAAAACAAGGAAAATGAGAAACTATCATATCCTCTTCATAACAAAGAGGAGCCTAAAGAGACATGATAACTAAGTATAATTTGGAACTCTAGATGGGATCTTGGAACAGAAGAAAGGACATTAGAGAAAAACTGAGAAAATTTGAAGAAAGTATAAACTTAATTAATAATAATGTATCCATATTGGTTCAGTAGCTGTGACAAATGTACAGCCTAAGATATCAATAATGGGGAAAATTTGGGTCAGCAGATTTATAGAATGAGAGTCAAGTGAGCATTCAAAGAAAGAAAGCCAAAGAGATGAGGAACCAGGGGATCATGATGTCTTATGATAACAAAAGTGAAATTTCAAAAGGAAAGAGTTAAATTTGGAAACACATGCTAAACAAACTTTGAGGAGAATGAGAGCCATTGGACTTGGCAACTCGTAGCTTTTTAGTGTGCGCTTAAAAAATACTCCAGTGGAAGCAGAAGACACACTGAATAGCAATGGAATGAGTCGGTAGGGAGGAAATAGAAACAACGAGGTGAACTATTCTTATGATATACTGAATTAGGAGGAAAAGAAATAAGGATTGATTTGCGGGGGCCGGGGGGCGGGGAGCAACTTAAGTACCTGGATGCTTAGAAGGCTGAGGAGGGGGGTCCAGTGGGAGTGGGGAGCTAGTGCAGGGACAGCTGACAGGGCACAGTGCCAGCGGCAGTAGAGGAGAAGTGATCCAAAGCACAATGGTGTCAGGTTTAGAGAGATCAGGAATATGTTTTAAGTGGAGAGACAGAAGAAATGATGAGTAAAGATGGGGCCATTATGAAATGTAAAAAGGAAAGTTGAGGATAATCAGAAACAAGGGAGAATGCAGAAGGCAAGTGAGAAAGGGATATGAAGCAAATACATCACCTGACCAAATTCTTAGTATAACTAAGGGTAGGGGTGGCAGTAGAATGCAGAATAGTGCCCAATCTTTTGACTTCTGGCTCTGGCTCTGCACCACTAGCTGTGTAATTTTGAACAGTCTACTCAGACAGACTCTTACACTACATTTCCTCATCTATGAGCAAGATTGGAATTCCTTTCAAAGGCATGTCATGAAAAATCTAGGGTAAACTTAAAAAAATATATGTGTGCCAAAATATATTATAATTTTCAAGCTAGCAAACCTCATCTAAGCATCCTCAAATTTTCATAAACTTCACCCAACTATCAAAGATATCCTCTCATTCCATGACCCTTTTCCTAGCCTCCCACAGGATTTCCTCCAGCGGGTAAATGAGCTTAAGGCACTGTGAAATTTGACCAGGGACCTGGGAGGAATTCTTCTTACTCCATCTTATGGATGAGCATCCAAGGTGAGGAGGGACCACAGTGAACCAGTGAGTGGGACAGGAAGAAGACTTGGGTCTCTGACACTCAGAACTGATTTACTTTCCTTAAACATTTAGGTGGTAGACTGAAATTGGCCAACAAACTCGCAACCCAAGGTCATCATACTAAACTTCTGCCATTTTATAATGAAGACAAAGTGTTCTCTTCTTTAAAGGTGTTCACATTTCTTACCTCACCAACATCTACTCTATTGACTGCATCAGCAACTCTCTTTGTCCTACTGGGATCCATTGTGTCATCTCCCGTATTTTCTCTTCCTTTGCTCCCCACCTGCCAGTGGTTGTCCAGTCATACTGATCATCCCTTCTCTCCCGTCTCTCCAATCTACCTATCCCCTCTGCTCTTTCCCAGTCCCAAAGCTTCTCTTAGCTCTCTCTCACTCAGCCTATTATAACGGTCTATTAATTCCTTACCCCTCAAACTGTGGTTGGAACAGCAGCAGCAACCCCTGGGAGAAATTCAGGTTCTCATGTCCCACTCCAAACCTGCTGGGTCTGAATTTGCATTTTAATAAATTCCCTATGTAACTCATGTGCACACAAAAGTTTGAGAAGCACTAACCTAACTGATCACCCTACCTCCCACCTCTTGCTGCCCTCCTGCTGCCCCCAGCTAGCCACCTGTAAATGCCAAAAAAAAAAAAAAAAAAAAAAAAAAAAAAAGTTCTTCTTAAAGAACAGATCTGAGTACAGCATCCCATAGTCATAAACCTTCAAATGGCTCCCTGGTGCCTCACAGATGACATTCACATGATTTCCTCCATGATTTTGTCCTAACCATCTACTGTCTAGCTTTCTCTGCTAAATCTCCTAAGTACTGAGACTCAATGCTGACCTTAATGGAAGTCAGCTCTCAGTTCCTCATATATACCAGTACACAGTATTTCCCCAACACATCACCTTTTCTCTCTCATGCTGTTCACTTTCTTCTACTAATCCGTGCCTGGGAAATGCTTTTTATCCCTCCAGACTCTGCTCACAGAGTTGTTATTTTCATAGCTCTCTTTCCACTGTCCTACCTACCATATACAAGTAATTGCTTCCTACTGGGAGTTCATATCACTTTGCATTTGATTTTTTCTTTCTACCAGTTATCACTTTTCTGCAGTTCATAATGTTAGGGCACTCTTTGAGTTTCATTAAGCAGAAAAATTTATGCAGGAAAAAGTTCACTTTACATATAATTTGGTTTGGCTGCAAAATGCTTATATAAAAGTCCTAGCTTTGAGACGTCTTTATATCATAGTAACTTCATATGTTGTGAAATGGTTTTCTATAATCTTGACATTTTCTTCAGAGAGCCAGTTCTCCTGTTTTAGTTGCCTTATAAGAGCTTCCAAAGACTTCAATCTCCCTAGAGTTTGTTGCTCTTGTAGCTGAAGAAAAGTAATCTTTGAATGTAATTTAGGGACTTTCCGCCAAAGATGGTCCTTATTTATATCCTGTCTGCAGTAAGAATGTTCAAGTTGTAAGACTTCTGTCTCATAGTCTAGCTCCTTACAGGAGTCTTCACTGTCTATGTCTTCCATTTCTACAGTTTCTTTTTGGACAGGCATAAAAGAATTGTAGGTTTGGAATTTTCTGTGGGCACATAAATGGCAATAACAGATTCTTTATTTGGGTTTAATTCTCCAACCGTTTGAGTAATTGTGCTGTGTAAGAATGAATTTTCCTGTGCTGACTTAATTTCCACTGAATTATTTGTAACAAGATGATTGGTAGTTATTTCAAGCACTTCTTGGGTTTCCAAAGACTGCTGAATACTTTCTGTATTTGAAATTGTCTAAGTAATAGTTGTCGAATTTAGATTCTCAAAAGATGTGTGAAAACCACCTATGTCTTGGTTAATTGATGTTTCTAAGGTAGATTCTGGTTTTCCAGTATCTTCCAGTTTAACTAGATTAAGAGTTAATGTGTTATCCTGCTTTTGGAGCTGGTGGCTTCACCAACGCAGATGAATGGAGTGATTCTGCATGCGCAGGGAGGACTCCTGTATTAACTGTATTTTTCTTTGGCTTTTTTGATGCAAATGATCCTTGTGACTTGTCTTTCAGGCACGCCTCTGTCTCTTACTCCATTTTTTTCTTCTGACAGTTGTTTTTGGAAGAGTCTTTTTCCTGACTGTCTTCAGGCAAAGAAAATATTGTTGGAATTGCAGTTTGTTTCAAATATCGAATCCCCCATCTGATGTCAAGAGACTCAGGTGTGAAATGGTCACTACACAGGAATTGGTATTTACTGGGCATCCATGAATCTCATTTCATGTTCATTAACCATTTTTCAAGTCTTTCTTTGTCATGTAGAGAAATGGGTAAAAACTCAGCTTGAGGACCTTATTATTCCTTCCCTGCTGGTTCTTACAGGCATCGCTCCAGCACGGCCTGGCCCAGGAGGGAGGCCCGCCTGACTCCGGGCACAGATGGGCCCTCCTCACTGCCGAGGGCGCGGGGGGAGGGGGGAAGGGGGAAGGAGGGAAGGTGGGAGGGGGAGGGGGGAGGGGAGGGGGGAACGGGGAGAGGGGAGGGGGGGCCCCCAAGTCCAGGCCACACCTGCATCCGGATGAGCTCCTTTTCCCCATTTTTCTATCAAAATCTCTGATTTGTCATTACCCCTACCTAATGTTTCTTGAAAGTTTCTCACCATGGTCTTCCAAATTCCTAATTCATTTTACTGCTATATTCATATTTGTTCCTGAGTCTGCTATCCTGCTTGTTCAATATTTTGAATCTGACTCCTATACAAAGCCAATGGCATCACCCTCTGAGCTTTTATGGTTCCGTAAGGTCAGTGAAAACTTTTTATCCACACTTCTGTCCTCTTCATCCTTTCTTCTTCCTGAAATATTTAAGTTTGCTTCTTGAAAGAATTCCTAAAAGTGAAAGTAAAAATTTTAAAGGCAGAAAAGAGAGCAGCAATAGTAAGCTTTCTTGTGATTCCTGTCCCACCACCTCTCTCTGAACTTCAGTCTCCTGCTATGTAAAGTCAGGATGACAGCCCTAGCTGGTTTGGCTCAGTGGATAGAGCGTCGGCCTGCGAACTGAAAGGTCCCAGGTTCGATTCTGGTCAAGGGCATGTACCTTGGTTGCAGGCATATCCCCAGTAGGAGGTGTGCAAGAGGCAGCTAATTGATGTTTCTCTCTCATCAATGTTTCTAACTTTCTATCCCTTCCTCTCTGTAAAAAATCAATAAAATATATATATAAAAAAAAGTCAGGATGACAATATCTACCTTTTAGTGGTGTAGCGAACATTCAAGGCAATCTAGACAAAGGATCAGCACACAGGCAAGGCTCAGCTCTCATAGTTACTCTTATATAAATGGCCCCAATTGGAGGACCTGAGTTCTCTGGCTTCTTCAAAGATAATGATCTGAATTAAACCACAACATTTCATAAGCACTTTCCAGTGACCCAGATAGTTTAGACATAGCTCTACTTCTCCTCAAGAGAGAACCTTCCACAGCTAGGTGAAAAGCACACTCGTTCCTGAAGATTATGATTCTACACAATGGGAAAGTACTAAACTGGGAATCAGGTTGCCACACAACCTATTTCCTCATCCATAAAATGTGGAGCTTGACCTAAATGATCTTTATGGTTTCTCCCAGCTCTCAGATCTAAGGATCCTTAAGAGTTATAGTCAGCATGTCCTATGGTATTTTGCATCAGAAATACTTGGTTTTTGCTGGTTGGGCTTCCTAAGGAAGTTGGATACTATCTTTGACATCGGGTATATCGTGGTTCTTCTTCGATCTAACATAGAAGATGAATGGCTTTAAGTGAAGAACCATATCATTTCTTTATTGGGTGCCCTGAACTCTTAATATACTTCTATACCCTTTGTGTAAAGCTTAGTAAATCATCATCTAGAACTTTCTGTGCTTAGTGAGTCATCCCCCATTTCTATTGTATAGATCAGGGGTGGGGAACACAGAACCCGAGGGCCCTATAAGACCTGCAAAATCACTTGGTCTAGCCCTGCCAAGTAAACTGAAGGTAGGACTTGAAATTCAATAAATCTAGGAGCATTTTTCTTAGCAACATAAATTTATATTAAGTGAATTATATTAACCAAACGTTATAAATTTCCAAATGGCCCTTGGCACAAAAAAAAGTTCCCCACCCCTGGTATAGACAGAGAAGAGAGGCACAAAGATGAAGCCATTTACTCAGTTTTGGAAACAGTGATAGTTGGGCTGTGGGTAAGCATAACTTGACCTTGATTCACCCACAGAGCAAAGAGTTTTATCACAGACTCTGTCCACATCCTTTTGAAGCCCCATCCTTTTCCTTATTTTTCAAGCTGCTCACACGGACTACAAGGGCCAGATGAGTTCTTTCTCATTTTAAACAACATCAGACCAAACAAACAACCACAACAACAAAAAACAAGCGTTTTTCATCCACCCATCTTTCCTCCAGCTAGAAAATTTTCACTGCACCCTCCTAGATACTGAGTAAAATAGCCTGGAAACAAATTGCTTTGTAAGCAGGTTGCACCGCACCTGAGGCCCCTGCTCACTGTCTACTGGGGGAGGTAGTCCTTAGGAAGAGGGCAGCTAGAGACAGAGGCTGCAGCAGCCATTGCTACTCTAAGTGTGTGGTTGCAGCTCCAGCAGCATTTGGGAGCTTGTTAGACTTTGTCTTAGCCTCCACGCTCGCCTATCAAATCCAAATGAGCATTTTAACAAGACTCCCCAAGGGACTTGTGTGCACATTAAATTTTGAGAAGCATGGCTGTGAACAACTTAAGCATAGGTCCTACTGGTTGGAGAGAATCCAACTTAGACATCACTCTCCCAGATCAAATGACTTCCAAGTGTTGATATTTCTAGGACACAACAATACCTCAGCACATAACTAATTTTAGTTATAGTCCCTTTAAAAAACCAAAAGGGTAAAAAAATAAAGGAGTAGGGTTTATATAGGGGCAGTTGGCAAAATAAAATAAGGGGTGTCAGGATTCCAAATCCGGTTAAGAATCCCTGAATCTCTTGCTCCTGTTCTTCTTCCTATGTGATGGAGACACTTAAAGGAAGAAAAGAGAATACCTCATTTAGTTACATTTCTCATCCTTTTTTTTTTTTTTTTTTTTTTTTTTTTTTTTATTGAAACCCAAGCAATAGAAGCTGCACATTTCTATTTGGGAATAGTGATGGGTGCTTGGTGATACGGTCTAATACTTGAAAGGAGAGAGCAGATGTCTGGGAGACAGCGAAGCTGGTTTGAATCCCTAAAATTGTTTCTATGTATCATACAAAAGCCTAATCTTTCCCTACCTAACATGACATGTGAGTGACATGGAGAAGTTGAGTCTCCAGCAATCCATTAGAGGGGGGAAAAAAGCAGGAAAAAGAGAAGAGTGTCTGAGGGCCCCTCACCCTTCTCCCCAGACCTGTTTGGTAATACAAGCCAGAGGAAAGTGGCTCTCAGTTATTGTCACTAGTGTCAGCTGAAGAAGCCAAAAGTGCACTCAGAGTGTTTATACTTCAGTTGAGGAGGAGGCAACAAATCCATAAATATCCCAAGGTAAGATGCATCTGTGATAGTATTTCAGAGACAGTGATGGAGGTGGGGTGTGAGAAGGGAGTGGAACACATGGATCCTGCCTGTGTCTTCCAAATTACCATTCATAGAAAAAATGTGAAACATTTTCAACATCAGAAGATCTCAGTTTAATGCTCTCTTGATGGATACCTAAACCCTTGGGATTTTCAGGATTAGTAATGTGTTGGCTGTCTCCTTTTCCCACCGTCCACATAAAAGGTATAAGAGCTAAAAGGTCAGGCCACATCAGTGTACTCCTGCGCCTGTAGTAGGACTCCCCTACTGGGAGCCCCACTTTCCAAGCTCTGGGAACTTACTTATCACCATCTCCCAAGGTTAGGAATCTAAAGTTTTACTCCAATCCATAGGCAGCAGACACTTTTTTTTCACCTGTAAAAACGATTTTATTTTAAAAATGTCAATTGTCATGAGACTTCCTCTATTTCTGGAAAGGTCTTGGTACATTTTGAAACAATTTTTCTATCTGACTCAATCCTTGATCCAGTGACAGAATTAAAATTGCATCTGTTATCTGCTTGGATACACCTGTGTGGATTTTTTGTTTGTTTGTTTTAAATTTTATTTTATTGTTTAAAGTATTACACATAGTAATACATATATCTCCTTTTTTCCCCCAATTGACCTTTTCCCAGCCTCCCCTACCCCCTGTAACATGCCATCATCCCAACCCCCTCCCCCCAGTGTCTTGTGTCCATTGGTTGTGCTTATATGCATGCATACAAGTCCTTCGGTTGATCTCTTTCCTTCCCTCCCCAATACTCCCCAGCCTTCCTGTTGTAATTTGACAGTCTGTTCGGTGCTTTACTGCCTCTGTATCTATCTTTTTGTTCATCAGGTTATAATGTTCTTTATTTTCCATAAATGAGTGAGATCATGTGGTATTTTTCTTTCATTGCCTGGCTTATTTCACTTAGCATAATGCTCTCCAGTTCCATCCATGCTGTTGCAAATGGTAAGAATTCCTTCTTTTTTATAGCAGCATAGTATTCCATTGTGTAGATGTGCCATAGTTTTCTAATCCACTCATCTGCTGATGGGCATTTAGGCTGTTTCCAAGTCTTAGCTATGGTGAATTGTGCTGCTATGAACATAGGGGTGCATATATCCTTTCTGATTGGTGTTTCTAGTTTCTTGGGATATATTCCTAGAAGTGGGATTACTGGGTCAAATGGGAGTTCCATTTTTAGTTTTTTGAGGAAACTCCATACTATTCTCCACCAGTCTGCATTCCCACCAGCGGTGCACGAGGGTTCCTTTTTCTCCGCATCCTCACCAGCACTTGTCGTTTGTTGATTTGTTGATGATAGCCATTCTGACAGGTGTGAGATGGTACTGCATTATCGTTTTGATTTGCATCTCTTGGATAATTAGTGACTTTGAGCATGTTTTCATATGTCTCTTGGCCTTCCTTCTGTCTTTTTTCAAAAAGTATCTATTTAGGTCCTTTGCCCACTTTTTAATTGGATAATTTATCTTCCTTTTATTAAGTTGTATGAGTTACCTGTAAATGTTGGAGATTAAACCTTTACCAGTGATAATATGTTCTCCCATATAGTGGGCTTTCATGTTGTTTTGTTGATGGTTTCTTTTGCTGTGCAAAAGCTTTTTATTTTGATGTAGTCCCATTTGTTTATTTTCTCTTTAGTTTCCATTGCCCTAGGAGCAGTATCAGTGAAAAAATTGCTTGGGCATATGTCTGAGATTTCTCTGCCTGTGGATTCCTCTAGTATTTTTATGGTTTCCTGTCTTATGTTTAAGTCTTTTATCCATTTTGAGTTTATTTTTATAAATTGGGGTAAGTTGGTGGTCTAGTTTCATTTTTTTGCATGTATTTGTCCAATTTTCCCAACACCATTTATTGAAGAGACTGTCTCAACTCCATTTTATGTTCATGCCTCCTTTGTCAAATATTAATTGAGTATAGTGGTTTGGGTTGATATCTGGGTTCTCTATTCTATTCCATTGGTCTATATGTCTGTTCTTGTGCCAGTACCAGGCTGTTTTGAGAACAGTGGCTTTGTAATACAGCTTGAAATCTGGTATTGAGATCCCACCTACTCTGTTCTTCTTTCTCAGGATTGCTGTGGCTATTCGGGGTCTTTTTTTATTCCAGATGAATTTTTGGAGAGTTCTTTCTAGGTCTGTGAAATATGCCATTGGTATTTTAATGGGGAGTGCATTGAATCTATAGATTGCTTTGGGTAGCATGGACATTTTAATGATGTTGATTCTACCAATCCATGAACAAGGTATGTTCTTCCATCTGTTTATGTCTTCCTCTATCTCTTTTTTCAGTGTCCTGTAGTTTTCTGTGTATAGGTCTTTTACCTCTTTAGTTAAGTTTATTCCTAGGTATCTTAATTTTTTTGGTGCAATGGTAAATGGGATTGCTTTTTAGTCTCTCTTTCTGTATGTTCACTATTGGTGTATAGAAATGCCATAGATTTCTTGGCGTTAATTTTGTATCCAGCTACATTGCCGAATTCATTTATTAAGTCTAATAGTTTTTTGATGGAGTCTTTAGGGTTTTTTATGTACAATATCATGTCATCTGTGAATAAGAACAGTTTTACTTCTTCTTTTCCAATTTGGATGCCTTTTATGTCTTCTTCTTGTCTAATCGCAATGGCTAATACTTCCAGTACTATGTCAAACAGGAGTGGTGAGAGTGGGCATCCTTGTCTTGTTCCTGTTCTTAGGGGAAATGGTTTTAGTTTTTTCCCATTGAGTATGATGTTGGCTGTGGGTTTTTCATATATGGCTTTTATTATGTTGAGGTATGATCCTTCTATTGCCACCTTGCTGAGAGTTTTTATCAAGAAAGGGTGTTGGATTTTGTCAAATGCTTTTTCTGCATCAATTGATATGACTATGTGGTTTTTATCTCTCAATTTGTTTATGTGATGTATCATGTTTCTTGATTTGCAGATATTGTACCATTCTTGCATCCCTGGGATAAATCCTACTTGGTCATGGTGTATGATCTTTCTGATGTATTGCTGGATCCGATTTGCTAGAATTTTGTTGAGGATTTTGGCATCTATGTTCATGAGGGATATTGGCCTATAATTCTCTTTCATTGTGTTGTCTTTATCTGGTTTTGGTATTAGGGTGATGCTGGCTTCATAGAATGAGCTTGGAAGTGTTCCTTCCTCTTGACATTTTTGGAATAGTCTGAGGAGGATAGGTTTTAGTTCTTCCTTGAATGTTTGGTATAACTCCCCTGTGAAGCCATCTGGTCCAGGGCTTTTGTTTGCAGGGAGCTTTTTGATGACTGCTTCAATTTCATCCATAGTTATTGGTCTATTGAGATTTTTAGATTCTTCCTGTTTGAGTTTTGGAAGGTTGTATTTTTCTAGGAATATGTCCATTTTCTCCAGGTTGTCCAGTTTGTTGGAATAGAGTGTTTCATGGTATTTTTTAACAATCCTTTGTATTTCTGTGGGGTCTGTTGTTATTTCTCTTCTTTCATTTCTGATTTTGTTTATTTGGGTCCTCACTCATTGCTTCTTGGTGAGCCTGGCTAGAGGTTCATCAATCTTGTTTATCCTTTCAAAGAACCACCTCTTGGTTTTGTTGATCTTTTGCATTGTTTTTTTGGTCTCTATGTCATTTATCTCCACTCTTATCTTTATTATTTCCTTCCTTCTGCTTACACTGGGTTTTTCTTGTTGCTCTCATTCTAACTCTTTGAGTTGTAGGGTTAGGTAATTTATTACCTTTGTTTCTTGTTTTTTTTTTTGCAGTAGGCTTGTAGAGCTATGAACTTCCCTCTCAAGACTGCTTTGGCTGTATCACATAGATTTTGGATTGTTGTGTTTTCTTTGTCGTTTGTTGCCATTATGTTTTTTATTTCTTCTTTAATATCTCTGGTAACTCAGTCATTGTTTAATAGCATGCTATTTAGTCTCCATGTGTTTGATTTTTCTGGATTGTTTTTATTGTAGTTGATTTCTAGTTTTATACCATTGTGATCTGAGAAGATGCTTGATATGATTTCTATCTTCTTGAATCTGAGGAGACTTTGCCTGTGACCCAATATATGGTCTATCTTTGAAAATGACCTATGTGCACTTGAGAAGAATGTATATTCTGTGGCTTTGGGGTGAAATGTTCTGAAGATGTCAATTAATTCCATCTGATCTAGTGAGTCATTTAGGATTGATGTTTCTTTGCTGATTTTTTGTTTAGAGGATTTGTCCAATGGTGATAGTGGGGTATTAAAGTCCTCTACTATGATTGTATTGCTGTTAATCTCTCCCTTGATATCCTCCAGAATTTTTTTTATGTATTTGGGTGCTCCTGTATTGGGTGCATATATGTTTACCAGAGTTATTTCTTCTTATTGGATTGCTCCCTTTAGTATTATGAGGTGGCCTTCCTTATCTCTTGTTATGTCCTTCACTTTGAGATCTAATTTGTCAGATATAAGTATTGCTGCCCCAGCTTTTTTTTTTTCATTTCCATTCGCCTGAAAAACCTTTTTCCATCCCTTCACCCTCAGTCTGTGTGTGGTTTTTTTTCTGAGGTGGGTTTCCTGTAGACAGCAGATATATGGGTCATGTTTTCTTATCCACTCAGTTACCCTATGTCTTTTGATTGGGGCGTTTAATCCATTTACATTTAAAGTTATTATTGATAGGTACTTGTTTGTCGCCATTTTCATTCTTCACACCTATGTTCCTCCTTCCCTTCCTATTTATTTTTTTTACAGCAGACCCTTTAGCATTTCTTGCATTGCTGGTTTGGTGGTAATAAACTCCCTTAGTCCTTTTTTGTCTGTGAAGCTCCTGATTTCACCCTCAATTTTGAATGATAGCCTTGCTGGGTACAGTATTCTTGGATTCAGACCCTTCCTTTGCATGACTTTGTATATTTCATTCTATTCCTTTCTGGCCTGATGTGTTTCTGTTGAGAAATCAGTCGCTAGTCTGATGGGGGATCCTTTGTAGGTATCTTTCTGTCTCTCTCTGGCCACTTTTAAGATTCTTTGTCATTGGTGTTTGCCAATTTTATTATAATGTGCCTTGGTGTTGGTCTTTTGGGGTTCATTTTGTTTGGGACTCTGTGAGCTTCTTGGATTTGTGTGAGTTTTTTCTTCCCTATATCAGGGAAGTTTTCTGTCATTATTTCTTCAAACAGGTTTTCTATCCCTTGCTCAGTTTTCTCTCCTTCTGGCACCCCTATTATGTGGATGTTGTTTTGTGTTGTCCCAAAGTTTTCTTAGGCTCTCCTCCTGCTTTTTAATTTTTTTTTCTAGAAGCTGCTCTACTTGGGTATTTTTTCCTACCTGTCTTCTAGCTCACTGATGTGGTCCTCTGCTTCTTCCAGTCTACTCTTGATCCTTTCTATTGAGTTCTTTATAGCAGAAATGTCATTTTTCATTTCTTCTTGGTTCTTCTTCATTTCCTCTTTGTTCTTACACATATTGTTGAATTTGACTTCCATTCTTTTCATCCACCTTATGACCATTTCTCTGAATTCTTTCTCTGACAGGTTGCTTGCCTCCATTTCATTTATTTCCTTTTCTGTTGATGCCTGCTTTTCTTTCATATGTGGGCTGTTTCTTTGTCTCCCCATGATCTCTCTTCTCTGGGTGTCTGGTTATGTAGTTTTCTCTCTCCTGCGTTGATTTAAAGGCACAAAATACAACACAACAAGGCACAACGCACAAGGCACTGAACACAAATGTATTCACGATACTAATAACCCCAAATAAAGGTGACCACCAGAGAAAGGCAAATTAGAGGATAAGAAGGAAAGAAGAGAAAGAGAGAGAGAGAGAGAGAGAGAGAGAGAGAGAAAGAAAAGGAGTGCAAAAATGAAATTGAGAAAAGAAAATAAAGTAAGAGAGAAAAGAAAGAGAATAAAAAAGAAGATGGGAAAAAAACTATTTATATGGGGAGAAAACTCTAATAGAACAGCCACAAATCCCAACAAATGCCAGCACCAAATACCTAGAAATGAATGCAAACTACAAACAACAACTAATATCAAGTGAGGCAAGGGAAAACAGAAGCAAAAAACAAACAAAAACAAAACAAAACAAAAAAACAAAAAGAAAAAGCGAAACAATCTCACAAACAAGCATAAAAAAACAATATAATCAACAATCAAGCAAACAACAACAAAAGGACAGAGAGGAAAAAATTTGGATAGTGAAGAGAGAAAAGAGTGAAGTGTGTATGGACTTAGAGCAGGGGATTGGAAATTAGATATATAAGTAGGGTGAAATTTTAACAGGGAGTAAAAAGAAGGAATAGGGAAAATCTAAAGCAGGAATAGGGTAAGAGAAACAGGACAACAAAAGGGGAAAAGTTAGGAAGAGAGTGTTGGTATAAAGGTAAAGTTGAGATAAAGTAAAATGATGCTAAAGGAAAGATGAAAATAGAATGTAGAACACTGATCCCAAAATAAAATAAATAGAAAATAAAATGACACCTTTTTAAAAAAACTAAAATAGTAGTAGTAATAATACTGATTAAAAAATAAAAAATGTAATAATTAAAAAGGTAAAATCAAGTGAGGAAAAAAGAAAAAAAATTAGTTTCTTAAGTAAAAGATGAAAAAAAAAGTGCAGTAGTGAAGGTCATTCACTTCCTCTACTGTTCTGTTTGGAACGCCTGTTTCCTAGTCAGGACAGTATTGAAGAACCCTACGTTCCACTGCTCCTCAGTGTTGTAGGCCACAGTCCTGATTTTCAATCAGGCAGTACTTCTTTGTTTCTTATACTCCTTTATTTGCGTTTACACAAAAGTCAATTTGTGATTCAATCCCTGGGTGGCAGTGTTTCTGGATTGACCTCCGGGTCTATAGGTCTTCTCTAGCTAGTGTTTAGATTTTGTTTTCCCTGTGGCACTTAATACCGGTTTGGGGGAATGGACTGCCCCAGAGCTGGTTCTCTGATTGTTATTCCCCACTCTGATCCCCAGGTTCCACAAAAATAACTTTCCCCTGCAGTCTCTTAGAGTGTCCCCAATTGGGTGATCCTATGTATTGGGCTTAGTAATCAAAAGCAAGGATTTAAAGAGGGAAGAGGGAGAGAGTGGGTGGGGGCGGGGGGGGGGGGGGGAAGGAACCAGTGTAAGTGTGCGAACTCTGGCACTGCAGCACAAGTCTGTGCAGTCTTTTTTCCCCTTGGGTCTAAGCAGCCAGCCCACTCTTAAAATTTTTAGGCTGCCCTTTTGCACCCAGTTCAGCTATGGGTTGTTTTTTAGAGTTCTCTTCTGTTAGCAGCCCTGAGGATCCCCTTCCACATTCGTGGATCATGCCAGCCCCAATGGCTGTGGACTTTTCTGGGCGGAGACTTCCCCAGATCCTCCAGCTCCTGCAGTGCACATTTCTATCTCCTGCCCAGACCACAGACCTCACCTCATCCCAGGCAAAATCTGACCTTTCCGTGAGAGGGTGCAGAGCTCCTCTGAATCCGCGTGCTCGCGCCGCTTGGGAACCCGTGTTCCCGGGTTCGCAGCTGTTCACTGGGTGCCGTTGTTGTAAATTCCCGGGATTTTCAGGCTTCCGACAACATCCACTCTCCCATTCAAGATGGCTCGGTCTCCACTGTCAGAACCGGTCACTCCAGGAGGGATCCCAGCAGCAGTGGAGGCTGTCCAGTCAGGGGAACCCCGTCCAGCAATCCCCCACAGTCCTCTGGAGTATAGCTGTCCCTCAGCTCACAAACACTCCCCGTGCGGTCACACACTCTCCCTTTGTTCTCTCACTTACACACTATCTTGCAGTCTGCCTTCCCGTCGGCAGCCATCTTCCTTCAGTCAGCAGACACTTTGTAAAAATTTTTAATCAAGTATTTTTTGACACCCATATATCTTGGTTTACAATAACATTAACTAAAGAGAGAATCTGGTGTTCAACTGGAAAGGAATATGAAATCAAATGAGATGGTTGGAAGTCTTTACCCATTATTTCCTCCTCTGCCTCCCACTCCTTCTTAATTTTTTCTTCTCTCCATCATTTATGTTTCTGCAGTTTGTCTTCAGGCTCTAGAACTGAGGATGGAATGATTATATTAACTACATTTTAGTTAAAGGACTTCTTTGCACTGATGCAGAGAAATAACTAAAATTTGCATTGCTTGTTATTTCCATTTTTATTTTAAAAATAGTATAGCACCATCTTGGTCCACATACCAGCTATATCTTCTGACTCTGCCTAACCTTATATCACAACTATTTCCCAGGTGACATCATAATCAGTTTAAAATTTGCATAATGTCACAACACACTGATTTCTCTTATTTAACCATTTTTCTTTATGGGACAATTCAATAGTATCTAGGTTTGCGGCTTAACAACAAGAACAATCACTGAGCATATTTGCTCTCTCTCCTGTTGAATTGGTTGCATAGGGAGCACTTCTTGTAGTGGAATTCTGGTGTCAATGATTATAAATACGTACATGGATTTTGATACGTATTTATATCACTTATTTAATTGGAAAATGAACTCTGAGTTATTCAAACACACCACCACACAAATAAAATTGTTTTACATTGCTGGTTTTTAAATTAGGGACTGGCTTCAGATTAATCCAGACCTCATTTTTTCAAGAAATAAAGTGGGGCCACATCGATTCAATTAGCAAATATTCTACTCATCTGTGTAAGACTCTGAATCAGGTGTTGTAAGGGGCTGCCAAGGGGACTAGGACACAGTTCTGGCCCCAAATGGGATCCCACATGTGGTAGGAGGTGCAATATAAAACCATTGGGTTAACTGGTGGCTTGCCTCTTGTTCTTGGAAAAGTCAAGATCACATCGGCTGGGGGCGCTGCACAGTGGAGGCGCCAGTGGGGTGCACAGAATGGCCAAAGCAAACCTGAAAAGCCAAAGGTACTTGACATCTGTGGGACTCAATGGTACTGGGGAGTTCAGGCTCTGAGGATGACCTTGGTAGAGCCACATGTCTTCTATGAGACTCTGGTTCCTCATCTGTGAAATGGAGACAGTGTTTCCCTCAAACACTGTTGTCAGGATGAAATGCTAATGCGAAAGTCCTTTGGAACAAAATAATCCTATACAAAAGTCACATATTAGTGATTCACCGACCTTCCTCCTTCTTTTTCTCTATCTCTTACTTCCAATCCATCACCCTTCTCCTGTGTTTAACTCCTTATAATTCATTATTTGGGAACCCAGATCATTCCCTTCTTGGGAAGAACATATTTCCCATTTCTACTCCAAACATCAGCTAGTTGGCAAAGAGCAGAGGATTGTATGAACTAATTTATGTTAAGAAGTGATATTAGTCTGCTCAGGCTGCCATCATAAAATACCAGAGTTAGCAGCTTAAACAACATAAATTTAGTTTCTTAAACCTCTGGAGGCTGGAAGACCAAAATCAAGGTGCCAGCAGGGCTGGTTTCCTCTGAGGCCTTTCTCCTTGGCTTGCAGACAACAGCCTTCTTGCTGCCTCTTCACAGGGTCTTTTCTCTGCACCCATCTCTGGCATCTCCCAATTCTTCTTCTTGTAAGGAAACAAGTCAGATTGGATTAGGGCCTGCTCATATGACCTAATTTAATCTTAATTATCTCTTTAAAGGCCCATTCTCTAAATACAGTCACATTTTGAGTTTCTGAGGATTAGAGCTTCAACATATGTATTTTGGGAGACACAATTCATCCCATAACAAAGAGTCAATGATAAATGATATTCTAAAACTCCTGGCATTGTGAAGAGAATGCTGAAGGAGAAAGCCATAAAGGATGACTAAAAGAAGGATGGAGATTGCAGCATCTCATGAGCAGTTGGATGGCAGGGCAAGTGGGGGGCGGATGGAAGGATTGGGGCTAAGGACTGTCTGGGCATCCTTCACAGACCAACACATAGGCAACCACCAGCAGCAGACACTTTGAATACTCTCAGTAGAGAAAATGACATCTAAATCCAGAATTGTACCAATACTTACAATTACAGAGAGAGAAATATTTCCCCTCCCACCTTCTAAAGAAAATTCTGTGTTTGCCTCCTGAGCTTCTAGGCCCATTGTGAGCCAAAGAAATGATAGAGCTGAGAGCACAGAACAATTTATAGTCAGAACCTCTGGTAGAAATGAGAAAGATAGGCACAAGAATAAAGGCAGACAAATATTACATGATCTCACTTATATGTGGAATCTAATGAGTAAAATAAACTGACAAATAAAATAGAACCAGAGGCATGGAAACATGGAAAAGACTGAGGAATCTCAGAGGAAAGAGGGAGAGGGGATGGGAAGAGATTAACCAACGAACTTATATGCATACTAGAGGCCTGGTGCACAAATTCGTGCATGAGTGGGGTCCCTCAGTGTGGCCTGCGGGGATTGGGCCGAAACCAGCAATCCAAAGCTGCCTGCTGCTCCCACCTGCTGCTCCCGCTCATCTCTGCCCCGCTGTGCCTGCTGCGGGCTCACACCCAGTCAGTCCTGATCAGGAGAGGCTCACGCTGTTGCTGTGCTCGCCAGCCATGAGTCTGGTGCCCATCCTGGGGCGGAGGGGGGCAGGAACACAATCAGCCTAAGGGCAGTGGGATGCCCTTGCCAGCCGGGATCTGAATCCATCCCACTGATTCACATGGGTTGTCGGGAGCCACCTGGCGACCACTTTTATATTGTTTCTCTCTTGCGGAGTGTCTAGGGAGGGAAAGTGGCTGTGGTGCCCAAGGCCGACTTCCAGGAGGCTGGCAGCACTGTCGGGATTGTGCCGACAGCACTGGTCCGTTGTTGCCTGGTCCATTCTCCAGAGATTGGACCTGCAGGACTACTAAAGGAGTGAGTGGCTACCGCCAGGCTGGTGGGCCACAGGGACGGGTTGGTTAGCTGAGCGGCACTCCCGCTGTGGGAGTGCACTGACCACCAGGGGGCAGCTCCTGCATTAAGCATCTGCCCCCTGATGGAGTTTGGTTGCTTGGTCACTTGGTCGCTTAGGCTCTTATACTAGTACTAGAGGCCTGGTGCACGAAATTTGTGCACTTGCGGGGGTGTCCCTCAGCCCAGCCTTCACCCTTTCCAATCTGGGACCCCTGTGGGATCAGGCCTAAACTGGCAGTCAGACATCCCTCTCACAATCCGGGGCTGCTGGCTCCCAACTGCTCACCTGCCTGCCAGCCTGACCACCCCCTAACTGCTCCCCTGCCAGCCCAATTGCCCCCAACTGCCCTCTCCTGCCAGCCCAATTGCCCAAAACTGCCCTCTCCTGCCAGCCCGATTGCCCCCAACTGCCCTCCCCTGCAGGCCTGGTTGCCCCCAACTGCCCTCCCCTGCAGGACTGGTCACCCCCATCTGCCCTCCCCTGCAGGCCTCATCCCACCCAACTGCCCTCCCCTGCTGGCCATCTTTGACCACATGGGGGTGGCCATCTTGTGCGAGGGCATGAGAGTCAATTTGCATATTACCTCTTTATTATATAGGATATATAGATATGCATAACCCATGGACACAGACAATAGTGTGGTGAAGGCCTTGGGTGGGAACCCAGTGGAGGCAAGTAATGGGGGAGAAGAAGGGGAGGGGCATCTGTAATGCTCTCAACCATAAAGATTAAAATAAATAAGTAAATAAATAAATAAATTAATTAATTAATTAAAATAAAGAATAAAGGCAGAGAAAAGCTCCTCCCTGTTAGCTGAATTTTGAGAAAGAATTGCTATGTGGGAAGAAATTTTTAAGGGATGATATAGGGAAGATTCAAAGACATTTTGCTGAGTCATGTAAATGGAATTCTCCTTTGTTATTTCTCTGCAAGATTTCAAGACAAAGCACTTTTTTTTTTGTAATTCATGTAAATATACAAAAACTTTATTGAACTGTGCCTTATAATGAACATTCTAATCCAAAATTTCAGAAGCACTTCAGAAAGAATTGATCAATCAATATTCCAAATACTCCACAACTCCATATGTTCCCACACACCTTGCTCTTGAGAAAAATGGGGACGGGGGTGGGAAGAGAAAACAAGTATTCATATCACAGAAGTGCTTTTTACAAAATATTGGTGAAAACCCTGGCCAGTGTGCCTCAGTTAGTTGGAGAATTCTCCCATGCACCGAAGGGTGGGCAGATTTCATTCCGGGTCAGGGCACATACCCAGATTGGGGTTCAATCCACAATCTGGGTGCATTCTGGAGGCAGCCAATCAATGGTCCCCTCTCACACTGATGCTTCCCTGTCTCCCTCTCTCTTCATCTCTAAAAATCAGTACAACAACAACAAATGTTGGTGCTAGATCACTGATAGTTGTATGAAATTCTACCCACAAAGGCCTATGTAATACTTTCATATATGTATAATAAAAATAAGTTCCAGCTGGTATACCCCAAAGGATAGAGCTTCAGCCTATGGACTGAAGGATTCTGGGTTCCATTCACTCAAGGACACATGCCTCGGTGAGGGGCTGGATCCACAGTAGAGAGTGTGCAGGAGGCAGCCGATCAATAACTGTCTCTTCACTGATGTTTCCATCTCTCTCCCACTCACTATCCCTCTCCCTTCCCTCTGACATTCATAAAATTATATTTGAAAGTAAAAATAACAATAAAATTATGATTAAAAAAATTCTACCTACTGCCTGTAAATCACAGGAAGAAAATGAAACAAAGTGACAGTTCACCCTTTCTAATCTCTTAAAGCACAGACAGTGAGAGGTTTGGGATCACACCCGATATAGAAGTAAGGCTTCAGCACTTCAGAAAATGTATCCCAGAAGGAATGGATGTGAGACATGTCATTCAAACTGTAAAAGGAAACCTGACCCAACTCATAGTCCAGATAGATGCCAATCCCTCTGGGCATTTCCTTCAGCACAAGGGTGACAGGAACAGACCCTCGTGCCACATAGTCACCATCCTGTAGCTGAATCGTCCAACATCTGTTCTCCTGTCTTAGCAGGGGCTGCTTTCTCTCCTTGGAAAGGGAGTCTTTACAGACCCCCACGGCCCACTCAGGCTTGTCATCCACCTGGACCTCCCAGTAATGTCGGCCACAGTCAAACCCTTCAGAACCCAGGACAGCTGGGTTCACTTCAGATCCCTTCAGATTTTGATGAACTCTTTGCTTTTTCCTCACAAATGTCACAGACTTTTTATCCTCAGAAACAAGCAGATTAGGATGTGCGGTCTTGGGATCCAGGGTAACTTCTTCTCTAAATCTCTGTATAATTTTCTGCAGTGCCAAAAACTGCGGAGGAAGACTGAATTCTTCTCTCTTATACTGGAAGCAATAGACACCTGGGGGTTCTAGTTTTTCACAACGCTGGAGGACACCTTTGATATTCATCATCAGTTTCACATCTGACATCACACTCTTTTCTGCCAACTCCTTTATTAGAACTTTAAGTTTAGAAATGTGGTTTGAAAATGCAGCTTTGTTTGCACTGAGATTCCGTTGAATGTGCTTCTCTTCTGCAGCTATCCTCGAGAGAACTGCCTCTTCCTCACACTCAACAGATTCTATCAGATCCTCAAATTCAGCAGCTAACTTTGCTCTCCGATTTTCCACCTTTTCTCTCAGTTCTATTAGTCTCATGTCTTGGGTGTCTACTAGTTTCTGAATGTCTGCCATCTGCTTCTTCAGGGGCTCAATGTAACTGCTGAGCCTTTGCCTGTGATGAGAGGCAGCCTCCTCCATGGGCCTCACCTGGTGGCCCTGGTGGCCAGGGGGCTGAGTGCACAGGGGACACAACAGCTCTAGGTCCTCCTCACAGAAGAGGGTCAGGGCCTGGTTGTGCTTTTTGCACAAGCGCCTCTCTTCCTGCTGCTTCATCTTGTCCCTGGTGATCTGGAGGAGCTGTGCCATGTCCACCATCCTTCCCAGCTGGGTGTTGCTCCACATGTGCCACTGTTGGCAAGGGTGACGGCACACAGCACATGGGAAACTGTCCTGCAGACCAGCCCAGGACTGCTCGATGCAGGAGCGACAGAAGTTGTGCCCACATTCGATGGTGACAGGGTCTCTCAGGTTACCCAGGCAGATGGGACAGTTGATTTCTGTCTGGAGTTTTGCCACAGCACCTTCACCTGCCATTGTGGCCTGAATGAAGGATGGGACTGAGGTGGGTTTCTTCAGGAGGTTGAGCTCTGTGAAACCTCTCCACTGAGAAGCAGATCCACCTTCAGATCTCACTGGCCTTCCTGTGTAAATTCTCTTTATCAATTAAGGGCAGCCCCTGGTATCCTGTGAGGTCCTTAGCTACAGAGGAAGGTGCCCAGAGGAGCTCCACTGTCCACTTGCAGCCAATCAAAGTAGTTGGAGCACTACTGTCCTTGGCAGCTCAGAGGATATGAATCCAAGTTCAGCAATTCTCTTGGTCAGAAAGCAATCATGACTCTTAGGTACCGACTGGTTCCAGGAGCAGACGGCTCTTCTCCGTTCTGAAACGCCAAAAGGGAAAGGCGAATCTCCCACTAGGAGCTCTCTACACCGTGTGGCACAGGACTGTCCAGACAAAGCACTTTCAATGCTTTTTCAGAGGTTGTACTACAGTTTCTTTCATGATAGCTAAAAATATTCCAGATTTATTACTATTAGAGTAAAAAGGAACAAACCTCCAGGGCTATCTTTCCCACTCACTCTCCCAGCTCCCACTTTTTTTAGATGGTGTTTTAGCAAGGCATTTCAGGGAAAAGCATTATAACCAAGCTCATTGCTACTTCTTAGCTAGAGACCAGGGAAGTTTCAGTGTTCTAAATTTCAGGAAAGATGCTTTTATAAAAGGAAAGTCTGTAGGAGAAAGAAGTTCTGGAACTTCTTGTCCCCACATGATCTCTTCAGATACTCGGGCTAATTCGTAACGACTCAGGAAATTTCCATAATCTTATTTAGAAAAGCATACTATTATGTAATTAGAGTTTTTAAGGAGATTTGTCTGCTTTTTTCCCCCAAAATTTATTTGTTTATAAATTTTCTTGGTTTCTGGTTGAGTTATCAGATTCCAAATGCATCCAAGGTTGGTCAATCCCTGATTATTTGCGGTAACCAATAATTACAAGAGTTGTTAAGCAATCTGCTTGATGATTTTTTTTAGGTAAAATTACTGATAGTGAAATGCACAGATGTGTACAATTTGATGAGTTTTGGCAAATCTGTACACCCATATAATCAACGTCTCTGTCACCTCACTTCAAGTCAATCCCCACCCACTACAGGAAACCCGATTCTTTCTGTATACTAGTTTTGTCTTTTCTTGAACTTCATATAAATGGAATCAAACAGTATGTAGTATTTTGTGTCTATCATCTTTTGTTCAATATGATGTTTTTGAGGTTATTTAAAGCTACTCATATGCTTTCATTTCTACTAGACAAATACCTAGGAATGGAGAGGCTAGATGTAGGGTAGATGTATTTAACTTCATTTTTAAAACTTTAAGTTTCCCAAAGTAATGGTATTATTTTACACTCCTAACAATAATGTAAGAGTTCCATTAGCTTTACTTCCTCTCTAGCATTTGGTAGTGTCACTCTTTTATGCATTTTACCCCTTCTAATGGACTATTTCATGGTGGGTTCCAATTTGCTTTTTTCTTTGTCTACTGATGTTGAGCACTCTTTCTAGTGCTTATTGATCATCATATATTTTCTTTGGAGAAGTGAGTCTTCAGATGTTTGCCCATGTATTTATTGGGTTATTTGCCCTTTTTATTGATTTGTAGTTCTTTTTATAATGTGGACATGAATCTTTTTCTCAGATATATAAGTTGCAAATAATTTCTCCCAGTCTATCTCTATCATTTATTTTTTCCATTTTCTACTCATCTTAGGATGAGCAGAAGTTTTTAATTTACTCTCCTTTTATGGTTAGTGTTTTTCTTCTCATCTCTAGGAACTCTCTGCCTATAACTAGCTTGCAAAGCTTTCTTTTACCAGCATAATAGTTTTAACTTTTATTTTTGTATCTACAATG
This sequence comes from Plecotus auritus, assembly GCF_963455305.1. Classification (NCBI taxonomy): domain Eukaryota; kingdom Metazoa; phylum Chordata; class Mammalia; order Chiroptera; family Vespertilionidae; genus Plecotus; species Plecotus auritus. The sequence goes on from NC_137770.1 coordinate 159,504,148, forward strand.
TATAGATCTAGTGTCTAAATATTTAGATATGTAACAAAATGAAATTTTGGGTATGCAGTATTCCGTTGATCTAGCTTGTCCATTCTTTCACCAATACCACACTATCTTTCTTTTTAATAAGTCTTTATTGTTCAGATTATTACAGTTGTTCCTCTTTTTTCTCTCCATAGCTCCCCTCCACCCGGTTCCCAAACCACCCCATAACCCTAATCCCCCATTGTCCTCGTCTATAGGTGTTCGATTTTTGTTCAGTCTCTTCCTGCTCCCCCCACATCCCCTTCCCCCCGAGAATTGTCAGTCCACTCCCTTTCTATGCCCCTGATTCTATTATATTCACCAGTTTATTCTGTTTATAATATTTTTTATTCACTAGATTTTTAGTTTCACTTGTTGATAGATATGTAACCACACTATCTTGATTACTGCAGCTTTATAGTAAGTCTTGAAGTCAGGTAGTGTCAGTCCTCCAACTTTGTTCTTCAATATTGTGTTAACTATTCTGGGCCTTTTGCTTCTCCATATAAACTTTGGAATCAGTTTGTTGACAACCACAAGATAACTTGTTAGAATTTTTACTGGGATTGCATTGATTCTATAGATCAAGTTGGGAAGAACTGACATATTGACAATATTAAATCATCCTATCCATGAACATGAAATATCTCTCCATTTATTTAGTTATTTGATTTTTTTCATCAGAGTTTTATAGTTTTCCTTTAATAGATCTCATAAATATGTTGTCAGATTTATATCCAAGTACTTATTTTTTGGGTGCTAATATAAATGCTATTGTGTTTTTAATTTCAATTTTCTCTTGTTCATTGCTGCTATATAGCCAAGCAATTGACTTTTACATATTATTTTTGTATTCTTTTTTTCAATCCTCACCCGAGGATATTTTTCCATTGATTTTTAGAGAGAGTGTTAAGAGAGAGGGGAAAGACAGAGAGAAATATCGATGTGAGAGAAACACATCAATTGGTTGCCTCCTGCAGGAGCCCCAACCAAAGCCCAGGCTGGGGAGGAGCCTGCAATCAAGGTATGTGCCCTTGATGGGAATTGAACCTGGGACCCTTTGATCTGCAGGCCAACCTCTCTCCACTGAGCCAAATCGGCTAGGGCTATCTTTGTATTCTGTAACTCTGTTATAATCACTTATTAGTATGAAGAGGGTTGGGTTTTTTGGTGGGTTTTTTTGGTCTTTTCTTTCAGATTTTCTACATAGTCAGTCATGACAACCGCAAACACAGACCATTTTATTATTTCTACCCAATCTGTATACCCTTTATTCCCTTTCCTTTTCTGTTGCATTTGCTAGGACTTCTAGTACAATGTTGGAAAACGGTGGTTAAAAGGAACATCCGTGCCCTGGCCAAGTGGCTTAGTTGGTTAGAGCAGCATCTCATGCACCAAAGCGTTGCAGGTTCTATTCTGGTCAGGGCGTGTATGGGGGACAACCAATCAATGTTTCTCTCTTACTTTGATTTATCTCTCTCTGTCTCTCTCCCCCTCTCCTTTTCTCTCTCTCTAAAATCAATAAAAACATATCATTGAGTGAGGATGAATTTTAAAAAAGGGGGGGGGTACATCCTTGCCATGTACCTCCATTGGTTTTTCTGATTATTATGCCTATCTTGTTTTAGCAACCAGATTTACCTTCTGATACTTAAAAAGTTGGTTGGTATTGACGCCTGGTAAGTGCCAGTGAGTGGTACTGATGATACCTGTAGAGAGAAATGCCCTTTTGCAGCAGTTAAGGGATAAAATAAACTTTAGCCCAGTCTCTATATGAATGACCATTCTTTTTTTTCTGGACAGAGGAAAAAAGCAGAACTAGCATCTATCTATGCCTATTATGTGCATGGTGCTCTGCAAGTTATCTTAGTATGTTACAACAAGTAATCTTTAAAACAAATTAGTAAAATAGTTATGATAATACCCACTTTATGGAAAAGGAAGCCACATCTTAGGTAAGTAAAAATAATAAAGTTATATAACTAGTTAACTGGTAGAGCTAGAATTAAGAAAATCACCTTTCTCCCCTTTCTTGCCTTATTATGATGATTATTATGATTACCAGGATGTATTGAGTGCTTATGATACATGTTCCTCTATAATTGCTGGCCCACTGAGCCAATGAGATTGCTTTTTTTTAGTCCTTTCTTGGTTAGAGGTGGGGCAAGCTGTCCACATTCTTCTCACCTTCTGTTCTTGGGGGTAATAGGAGTATCCTAAGTCTTAGATGGGAGTGATATCTAGGATGACAAGACGCTGGTGACCAGAGTGTGTGGGTACAGGGAACCTTCACTACAATCTGAGTTATTAATAAGCAATCGGCAGATCATCTTCTACCAGCAACTAGTGCAGCAACCAGCCCGGATTGGCTGCCTGTTCTGGTGGATGAAGTGGCTGGCTGTGGTAGAGGCCCCGGCTTTCTCACCTTTTCCTCTTTCCTGTGAACCTTCTTATCCACTTCTTTTATCCAGGGTGTGGCTTCTTCCTAAAAATCTAGTTTCTTAAAAGGGGAACTAGTTGCATCTTTCTGATTAGACCAATGCCAATGGAGTCATTTTTCTGATTAGGCCAATGCCTTTCCCCCTTTATAGCTGAGCATTTGGCCACTACATCAAAGGTCTTTAGTGGGAAATCAGGGTCTATTTTTTGAGCTGAGTGAGGGGCAGGTCTTTGCAGTATGAAAAGGAATTTGGAAAACTCACAGATGGGTAGGTGGATGAGAAACACACACTTCCTACTAGCCAGACATTGAGGGAAGCATTTTAAATTTCTATTTTCTTAGTGATGCAGAATCATTAATTATAAAAAGTCAGACAATCCTGGAAAGTTCTTTTCTCACACACACATTTTGTCTTTTAACTAAGTTTACATGGCTTTCCTCTCTTCTTTTCCTCATATTCCTTGGTCTTCCTCTCTCTACTTGCTCAGCATCAGTCATATTCAGAATAAAACCTCATTCATTTCTATTTATTTACTTTAAGATATATTGTAGTTTATATTTTAATTTGGTTGAAATTAAATTTTGAACTGTCTCTCATACAAAAGTTTCTAAAGAACAATGGCAACAGACTTAGTTTCTTTCTAGGAAAAAATGGGGTATATATAAATCCTTTAAATAAAATGCAAATATGTGTGATTAAATCACTGCATGATTAAATGTGTGAATGTTTGACTTGGACTGGTAATATGCTTCTTTTCCTTCACAGAGTTTTGTGGTCTCAGCCCACCAAATCTCAGACATGCCACATTCAAAGCCATCACCTATGAAATGGGCACCTTGTTAAACTGTGAATGCAAGGAAGGTTTCCGCAGAAGCAGGAGGTCGGCCTTTATGAATTGTACAGGAAATGCTGGCCACTCTGCCTGGGAAAACCAATGTCAGTGCAATATGAATTGTAAGTGTTTCCTTTTGTAACTGCCAAGGGGAAGAGAAGAGCGTAGCAAAGAGTGAGCCAGAGCTTCAGCTTTTGTTCACTCGGCCCCACACACAAAAATTGTCCAGTCTGAACTACACAGGAACTAATTTTACTGGTTTCTGGAATATCCATACACTAAACAAATATTTAAGGAGTGTCTTCTAGGTCCAAGTACTGGTCTAGGCATGCAGGACACCCAGCACTCAAGAAACTTATATTTTAAGATCAGGAAGAAAACACATTACACTAATGTTTACTGACCAATTAAAAAATAATTCTAGTTCACAACAATGTAAATATACTGAATGCCACTGAACCGTACATTTAAAATGATTGATATGGCAAATTTTGTCATGTCTATGCTGAAGGCCATTGTCATTACACACATGAATACTGACAGGCCAGTGCAGTCCTGGGCTTGACGTGAGCAGGGCCCACTAAAAGCACCCCACGGGCAGGGCTCATGTGTGGCACATCTTTGTAACTGCAGCACTTTGATATTTCCTGGTGCACTGCAAGCACCAGAAAGACACTTTCTGAGTAAGTGAATACATGAAGAGTGTTTACTATTATAAACATTTGTGAAGTTGTTTGCTTCATTCCATTCATATTCTCTAGCCTTCAGGAACACACAAAAACAAGCCACTCCTAAACCTGAAGAACAGAAGGAAAGAAAAACCACAGAAATGCAAAGCCAAACACGGCCCACAGACCAAGTTAACCTTCTAGGTAAGAGGTGAATCTGAACAACTGTTGTCTGAGTACTAGGAGCCAGCCCTTCTCTTGTAGGTACATGATGTGGTCCCCAAAGGAAGAAAGTCTGTCCCATTATCCTCTCCTCTAAGGATATCTTGTCAACAGAGGCATTTGCAGGCTCTTGGCTCAGCCTCTCATGTCACTCTCACAGAAGCCAACCTGGCCTTGGAGATTCTTCCTAGTTTGAGAGCTGGCTGAATAGAATTCAATTCAATTCAATTCAAAAAGCATGTGTTGGGACTAAAGGTGCCAGGCACTGCCAACAGAAGATATAAACATGAGCAGATAATAGTTCCTTCTCTAAAGGAAATACTTCTTTTTTTCCCTAAGTAGAGGATAATGAACTGCCAGCAAAGCAATTTATTTCCAGATGCTTTTTAGGAGGAGTGTGTGTGTGTGTCTCTGTGTGTGTGTGTGTGTGTGTGTGTGTGTGTGTGTGTGTGTGTGTGTGTAAAATGTGCTGGGCCATGTCTCTGTGTGTGTATGTCTGTGTGTGTGTGTGTGTGTGTGTGTGTGTGTGTGTGTGTGTGTGTGTGTGTGTAAAATGTGCTGGGCCATACTGGTGAGTCTTGAAGCTGCAGACAAATACCTCCTGGCTAATGGGCTATGGATTAGTGAGCACCCTAACTACCCAGTTGCTGCTGCAACTTTCCGAGATGAATCATGTTAATTAAAGTCAAGTCATAATGTCAGGAGGAAATAGAGCCCATTAGGAAAGCCTGAGCTTTTGGGGGACCAGCTTATCTTACAGAAACATATGGTCTGATGCTGATTGTTTAATATTACAAAGAACTTGAACATATTGTATAAAATCTCACTTGAACCTCACAACCCGGTGATTAAAGGAGGAGTATTACTTCAATTTACTGAAGAAATTGAGACATTGAGAAGGTAAAAGACTTGGCTAAACTCACATAATTTAGGAATAAGACCTTGAGTCTCCTGAATTAGACTAGAAATCTTTCTACTGATTACTTATTTTAGACTAGTTCAAATTTATTTGCATCTTCCATTATTAAAAAAAAAAAAAGAAGAAGACTCCAGGGGCATTGTTGCAATGTGAGGTTTTTATCCATTTACACATACACACACACACACACACACCCAACTTTGTACTGGAATGGCATTTCAAAGCAAGTTTAATTATTGTTTTTTTCTCTACTTCTCCCATAATATCCTCCACAATTATTGAAAGGTTCCTCAAAATGTCAATGTTTGCTGTCCTTACTCATGAGATAACCAGCTGGTTTTGGCTAAGGGATATTTCACAGATTGTCTTAATTAGTATGTTTTCATTTAAAAGAAGCAAACCCAATTAAAAACAGGTTCAGACAGTTATGAATATCACTGACTATAAAAGAAATTTTTTGAGACTAAAACATAAGTTCAGTCATGATTTGCCAGGTGTTAGAGCAGACTGCTCAGGACAGAACCACTAAGCTTCCAGGTGGGGCAGAAGGGTTATATAGAGTATTTGTAGAGCTTATATTGGGTATTCAGGCTGTGGAAGGCCTGGAAGGTCAGAGAATATGTGTAGCTTCCCATGTCTGAGGAATAGAGGGTACATGTGGTTCCATATGTCCAGATTGGGGATGGAGTGAAAAATCCTGAGATTATATCATAGCAGGACACGATCTTTAGGGTTAAAGGTCAGTCAGGCTTGGGTTTTAGTTTGGGAGTGGAAAGTTACTGAACACAGGGCATTTCCAGAGGCCTTCATTGGGCTAACCAGGGCAAGCTTCAGGTATGGCTTGATCAGAGATCAGGCTCCAATTCTCTGAGATTCTCTCAGCTGATCTTTCCTCGGGGCTTTGGCTTTGTCCCCAGTCCTACCACCATGGTCCCAAAGTGACCATCAGCTGCAACCTGAGAATGTAGCTTCCTCAATCAGCAGTGGAGATAAGGGGTGGTTAGTCTTCACTTTTCAGTGACCCAAATTGGGTTAAACCTGCTGTTATCCCTCAGCTGAGACCATCCTTCCCAGTCCTGTGCACTTACCAAAACTCTCACTATGGTCAGAAGTAATTACTCATGCCTCTGTGTTCCCATAGCAAGCATCTGTTCCTTAACTATAATACTCAGCACATTCTGCCTTCACATGTCTTTCTTACCCAATTGACTGACCCCTCCTGCAGGAGTGACTGAGTCTCTGTGCCTTCCCACAAAGTACCTAGCAAAGTCCTGACACATAGACATTCTCAATACATATTGGTTAACTGAAAAGAAAATAAATGAACAAACAAAAAAATAAAAACCAAGGTCTGGTCTCTAGGAAGGGGAAACTTGGACTCACAGTGCTCTCCCCAACTTGCCTTTGGAATTTCCTTTCCCTCTTCCAGGTCATTGCAGGGAGCCTCCACCATGGGAACATGAAGCTTCAAAGAGAATTTATCATTTCGTGGTGGGCCAGACAGTTCACTATGAGTGCGCCCAGGGATTCAGGGCCGAACAGAAAGGTCCTGCCACGAGTACCTGCAAAATGATCTGTGGGAAGACAAGGTGGACACAGCCCCAGCTCAAGTGCACAAGTGAGAGTGAGAACGATCAGTTTCTAGGTGTGGTGGCACCTTCCTGAGTTCACTAGTTTGCTTTTTTCATCAGGCCGTCCAGGGTGGAATTCCTGACCTATCAGCTATGTAACTTTGGGCAAGTTAATCTCCTTGGGCCTCTATTTTTTCTCATTCTATAAAAAACAGTAGAGGAACTCAAAGGTCTCTATCACTTAAGGTCTCCTGTACCTTGAGTGGAGATAAGTAGCAGGAGAGGGAAGAGGAGAAAAGATCTTTGGAGTATTCCAGAGCCCCCAGATCCCTCACTGGTGATAATGCTTCCCCTTTCCTAGCTGATCCTGAAATCCCACTTCTTCCTCTAAGCTAGCAAGACTTCCTCTCGTTCAAAGGGGAAAGTCCAACCTGCAACCCACACATTTCTAATTTACTGATAGATAATGTAAATCCATTATTTGTACAGTGGTACACTGTTGGCAGGCAACTTCTCCTTGCATACTTCCCACCTGAGCTTTGATAAAAGTGCAAATGTGCAGAGAAGGGGCTTATTCAAACACAAGCATGCACACTCCTTCATCCACACATACAACCAATGTATGCTGAGATCTTCTGCTATTTTCATTCTGAAGTCATATTACTATTTCCACAATCTAAAGTCACTTACATTGTCCTAGCTAGGTGGCTCAGTTGGTTGGAGCATCATCCCATACACCAAAAGGTTGCAGGTTTGATCCCCTCTTGGGACACATACAGGAGGCAACCCATTGATATCTCTCTGTCTCTGTCTCTGTCTCTCCCCCTCCCTTCCTGTCTCTCTAAAATCAATAAAAACATATCCTCGGCTGAGGATTATAAATAAATGTGTGTGTGTGTGTGTGTGTGTGTGTGTGTGTGTGTATTAAAAGTCAGTTACATTTAACAATGGGTTACAGGTTTCTTTGCTCACGCTCTTTCCCATATCCCATGACTTCCTCTTGGATTCTTGAGAATTCTGTGTTTCTTTCCCATAGCTTGTCTCTAGTAAGCCACACTGGTCATAGCGTGTCCCTGGTTTCCTTTGTAAAAGGATGACAAGGTGGGGCAGTGTCCTGGGTTACTGACAACACCCATGCTGAATGAGGACCTATAACAGAGAAAAACTATCCTTTTGTGCCTTTCTACTTTGTTTGATAGTTCAATGGTATTGGTATTGTTATGACCTGTTTCCAAGTCACAGATGTAAACCAGGCTGAGTAGGAAGCCTAGAGAGAAAGAGTTTCTCAAAGTTCTATGGAAAACCAAGGCCAGAATTAGAATTCCCTCTCACTGGGCTCTGCTGGGGCCTCTTACGCCACTCCCTGTGACTCTGATGTAGAGCCATGTGATGTGGCACCCACAGATAACATGCCCAGATCTGAGGTTCACACCCTAGCTAGTGTATCTAGAGTCAACTGAGGTGGGAGGGTGGGGCCGGATGTAAGACCCCCTCCCCTTTCAGTTCCACGAGCATTGCTTACTCTCTCTGCCAGGTGACGAAGAGTCTCCAGCAATCACGGACACTCCTTCTGAGAGTGAAGCTTCCTGTCTCTTCACCACGACAGGTACTACTACAGGTATGGCTAGAGTCTGTTTCTATGAAGATAAAAGCCATTATATCAAATGGGAGAGAGGGGAGACAGTTTGTCTGGAGCAGCCTCGCCAGCATGGGCAGAGCTGCCCCATGAATGCTAAGATGATCAAGATCTGCATCCGACCTCCCAATCCTCAAAGGCTGGAAAGCAAGTGTCAGAAAGAGATGATACCATACTGAGGGCTGTGTCTTGAAGCAGAAGAAGGAAATGCTTGCACATGGCCTCCCCTTGTCCTTTATGTCTCTTCCATCAGGCTCTGAGGTTCTAGCTCAGGGAGAACCCTAGCACTCTTCAGCCTGTGCAATCCAATAATTGCCTAAACAGAGCATCTTCCCCTCTCTCTTCTGCATAGATTTTCAGAAATATACAGAAGTGTCTACAACCACGGAGATGTTCATATTTACCACTGAGTATCAGATAGCAGGTGGGTAGGAGTCACTTCTATTATTAACAAAATGTACACCAGTCAGCGATTGTGGGGGTGTTGCTTGCGGGTGGGTGGGTGGGTTAGTTGTTTATCATGACCCCCTATTTACACTATATGTTTATAAGAGTAAAATACTAATGCAGAAATTAATATAACCTAAAATCACAGTGAAGTCTCAAACTAGCCTCATTCAGCTCCTCCTAAATGGATCCTAAATGACAAAATACCCTATACCTGGAAGTGAGGGTTGAAGCAAAGGGGGAGGGAGAATGTATGACCAGGGAAAGGAAAAAAATTCCTAAAAAAGTACAGTTGTTTGCTGGTAGGAGGGAAAAAACATGCTTTGCGGCAAGAACACAATAAAATTAAAAATGAGCTCATAGAAAAAGAGTAGGATGGAGATCACCAGGGGCTGGGGCTGGGGCTGATACGGAGATGGTGGTCAGAGGACACAAACTCCAGTTAGAAGAGAATTTCTGGGGATGAAATGCACAGCATGGTGATTGTAGTTAACAATACATACCGTATTGTATAATTGAAAATTGCTAAGAGAGGAGATCTTAAACGTTCTCACCACAAAAAAAGAAATGGTAATTATGTGACACGATAGAGGTGTTAGCCAATGCCATGGTGGTAATCATATGGCACTATGTAAATGTATCAAATCAACATGTTGTACACCTTAAACTCACACAATGTATATCTATATATATCAAAAGCCAGCGACTAGAATGCCCTAACGACCAGAATGACCGGTCACTATGACGCCCACTGCGGCCAGTGAACCGCCCGATTGGCCTCTCCCACCCTGATCGAGGGTGGGGCAACCGCTAACCCCCCCCCCACAGCCCGTCCCTCTGGCTGGCCCCAGCACCAATCAGCCCACCCACCCCCGATCAGCTTGCAGCCCCTACCCCCGGCAGGCCCCACCCTTGATCGCCCCCCTCTACCCCAATAGGGGGCGGGGCCAGCTGGCCAACCTCCTGCAGGCCCTCCCCCCAGCCTGCCCCACCCCCGATGGGCCCCTGCCACCCCAATCAGCCTGCAGCCCCTCCCCCTGGCCGGCCCTGCACCTGATTGCTCTGCAACCCCAATTGGGGGTGGGGCCTGCCAGCCAATCTCCTGTGGCCCCTTTCCCCAGCCAGCCTGGCCCTGATCAGGCCCAGATCGGGTCAGGCTGGCTGGACCCCACCTGTGTACAAATTCATGCACTGGGCCTCTAGTGTCAATTGCCTATACTAATAAGTGTAATATGCTAATTAGACCAGATAGACCAGATGTCTTCTGGACACAGCAACAGCGAATGTGAGAGCTGAGGAGGGCCGGCAGCTGCAGCAGCAACAGGGTGATGGGGGTAGCGCCTTCCCCTGATTAGCCCGGTCCCCTCCTGCAGAGGGAGGCCATACTGTAGGAGGACATCCCCTGAGGGCTCCCGGACTTTGAGAGGGGGCAGGCCAGGCTGAGGGACCCCCTCCCCCCCAGTGCATGAATTTTCGTGCACTGGGCCTCTAGTATGTCAATAAAGCTGGGGAGAAAAGAAGAAAAACATGCTTTGAGGCACATTAAACGTAGATAGGTAGGTAGATAGATGGCTCACTCCAGTACTATTGGGAAGTATGAACACTTTCAAGAGATGCTAAAGTGTTTATGATTTATCTTTATGTTCCAGTATTTCTTTTACCTGTCACAGGCCTCACTCTCAGCCTCTTTAACTGAGGCCTGGGCTCTGAACCTTTCTGAAAAGAGGGTCTTTCAGTTTGATTTCATCTGAAAGCCTTTTGAGGAAAGGCACCATGCCCTTCTCCATCCATGCCACCTCACCCAGTCCTAGAACACCCTAAGAAATCTGTCGGGGGAGGGAAATCAGAAACTGCAGAGCCCACCTCTTCAGGATATCCTTGCTCATGGGGGGATTTTCTCAGCCTGCTCTGTGACCTAGCCCAGGACATACTGTGCTGATCTGCTTTTCTGTTGGCAGTGGCCGGCTGCATTCTCCTGCTGATCAGTATTTTCCTTCTGAGTGCGCTCACCTGGCAGCGGAGACGGTGAGTCCCTTATTAAGGAAGCCCTTGCCCAAGCTATCTGTGAAGCCAGGTAGGAAAAGCCTCAGGGCAGAGATACCTGGGTCCCCAGCACTCTCCATCCTCCTACAACCCACCAGCAGTGTGGAGAGTAGTAAAGGGAGAATTGGGCAAGTATGCACTCCCAAAGAGTCAATCAAAAAAATTACAGCCACAGGGAATTGGAAGAGCAAAGGAAACTAACATTTGTTGAGCACCTACTGTATACCAGTTTCAATGCTTGTCTAATAAACATTATCACAACCTGTCTTCTCAGAAACCTTCTCATAGCTACATCTTGAACAGATTAAGTAACATAAACTAGATTGCACAGCAGAGCTCCAAGTGCAACTTAAATAGAGATCCCAAGGCCTTTCTGCCCCATCGCCTGGCTAGAAGGAAGCTAGGTCCACCCTAAGCTTCTTCTCTCCTGAGCTCTTACCCTACCTCCTGCAGACACTCACACCAGAGCCCCCTTGACCAGGAACATGACCGATGTGTGGCCTTATTTCCACTAGCTTGGATTCTCAATCTTGGCTGCAGATTGGAACAACCAGGAGGTATTTTTGTAAATTGATTTTAGAGAGAGGGAGAGAGAGAGAGAGAGGGAGAGAGAGAGAGAGAGAGAGAGAGAGAGAGAGAGAGAGAGAGAGAGAGAGATGAGAGACATCCTGCCCTCTCCTGCCCAAACCCTGACCAGGGATCAAACCTGGGTATGTGCCTTGACTGGGAATGGAACCTACCACCTTTTGGTGCATCACATGATGCTCCAACCAATTGAGTCCACCAGCCAGGGCAAGAGATATTTTTTAAAATATTAATGCTTGAGCCCCAACCAAAATCTTTGGGGTTTGGCCCTCGACATCAGTACTTTTTTCTTTTCAATTGAGATAAAATTAATTACTTTAACCATTTTCAAGTGCATAACTCAGTGATTTTAGCAATGTTGGAGACACCCCACCATTACCTAATTCTACATTAGAACATTTCCATCACCCCAAAAAGAAACCCTGAAGTTCCCAATTCCCCTAGTCTCTGGCAACCACTAATCTACTTTCTATCTCTGTGGATTTACCTATTCTGGACATTTCATGTAAGTTGAATCACACAATATAAAACCTCATGTGACTATGAAATACTCACTTTTTAAAAACTCCTCAGATGCATCAAATACACTCACATCCAATTTTTCCAACTCTGCACTAAGCCACTGGTTCTCAAACTTGATGGGCATCAGAATCTCCTGGTGGGCTTGTTCATACAGACTTCCAGCCCTTCCCCCAGTGTTTCTGGTTCAGCAGGTCTGGGATGGGGCCTGAAAATGTACATTTCTAACAAATCCACAGCTGATACTGATACTTCTGTTCCAGGAACCAAACTTTGAGAACCACTGCATGAGCCTAACTGTATTAAGAATCAAGAGAGTAAAATAATTTTACACACACACACACACACACACACACACACACGCACACACGCACACACACCCTGCCTCTCCCTCCCTTTAGCCAGCAGGCTGTAGAGACCTATTATGTCACTTTTTCAAAGATCCAGGCTATCCCTACCCACATACCAGAATACACTCTGGCCCCACCCTAATATAAACTTCCCAGTAAGACCCTCAGAAGATATTTGTTAGACCCTCTCCTTCCTTCAGTGATAAGACTTACTATATCTCAAGGATCTTTTCATTTTGGTAGCTTAAAGACAAAAAGCCTTCAGACATGAAGGGGTGAAGCTATTTGGGGGTTGTCAAGGTTTTGGAATTTATGTTTTGAAACAAATAACAGCCTGCAATCATGAGTCCCACAAACTCCTCCAGAATTACAATCTTCCAGGAGACTCAAACTGACCTCTGTCAGAGATTAGTCCAAAATCCTCCCTAAAGTCAAATCTCATCTAATAATGCCCTCTTATGGCCAAACAGAATCCTACATTTGATCTTATTTACCTACCAGCAATTACTAGGAACTAGTGATGAGCCAGAGCTGGCTTACACTGGCTCCTGAGAGCCAAAGTTAAATTTTTAGGAATTTTACAAACTGTTTTAAAGCATAACCATTGTGAAAAATTAAAGTATGCAAACTTACAAATAAATTACATTAAATACAAAATTAAATACTCGAAACTATCACTTTTCTAATTATTTTACTACATTTTACTGATTCCTTTATTCTCAGAGTTATTTACAAGCTATTGTGTCTATATCAAGAAAATATTATATAATGATTTGCTAGTGCATCTCTCTTTCCAACTCTGTATTCAGTGATGTCACATTGGTAGCCTGAAACTAGGCATGGTAGGAGTATTTACACATGGAAATCGGCAAATTTTTTCAGATAGCTAGTTGGAAATACATTAAACATTTCCCAGCACACCACTTATCGAAGCCTTGCCTCTTGAAGCTCTGAGCAAGGTAGAAAGCAAACAACTGGGCTAAATAAAAACTAGGGAAAATAAGCACAGTTTTGTCTAATATGGTAGCCACTAGTCACATGTGGATATTTAAGTCTAAACTTAAATAAATTAAATATAATTAAATATTGAGTTCATTAGTTGCACTAGCCACATTTATATTTCCATCATCACAGAAAGTTCAGATAGGACAGTGCTGGCTAGAAACTAAGAGTTTTCACTCATGAAAATCACTGAGCACTGTTAATTGCTATTATTATTCCTTTTCTGCAACTATTGTCCTCCACACAATTAAAAAAATTTATAGACTATCTTCTCTGTAGATGTGGGCCAAAGGTTACAAACTTCCAGTTAGTAGATGAATAAGTTCTAGGAATCTAATGCACAGCATTGTGCTTATTATCAACAAAACTGTATTATATACTTCAAAGTTGTTAAGAAACTGATCTTATATATTCTTACCATAAAAATAAAATGATTATCATGTGACACAACAGAGGTGTTAGCTGATGCTACAGTGGTACTCATATTGCAATATATAAAACATATCAAATCAGCATGTTTACACCTTGAACTCACATAATGTTATATTTTCAGTTATATTTCAAAAAAATAATTCCTAGAATATCTGAATTTTATTAACCAATGTTACCCTAATAAATTCAATAAAAATATATTGGTGTGGGCAAAATTAGGTTAAATTATCAGCCATCATTACCTAAAAGATAAATCATAAGTAAGGATACACAATAATAACAATAAGAAGGAGAAGACAAATAACACAAATAATATAATAATTAATACATAAATAATAAAATGAGAAAAAACTCCGTGTTTCATGTAGTATAACTATAAACCTACTTTTGCCCATCCCTGTATATATATATGTGTGTGTGTGTATATATATATATATATATATATATATATATATATATATATATATTAAAAAGAATATTTGCCATGTGTCAGGCACTGGTCAGGGGCCTGAAGATAAATACAAATGTCCTCTTTTCTCAGGAGCTTACAGACTAGTAGACAAGGGAAAAAATAGAGAATTTAATATAATTTGTTGGAGCCTAAGATTAAGGTGTTATAGGAGCAAAGAAAATGAGGACTTAACCATATGTGGGCATGCCAAGAAGGCTTTTAGAGTTGAAGGTGCCTAAGATGTCTGAGGCCAGATTTTAAAAAGGCAGGAGATAGCTCCTGGGCAGAGGGAGTGTGGGGAGAGGGAAAGCAGTGAGAGGGAGTATCATAATGTTTGGGAGAAGCCAAGAAGTTCTGAACATAAAGTGCATGGGGCAGTGGTGACAATGATGCTCTGGGGATGGACCAAGTCATGAAGATCAGGCCAGACTGAGGGGCTTAAACCCTATCCTGAGGGCAACAGAGAGCTCCACAGAAGCTTTACTTATGGGACAAATGGTAGCATTGACCCTTTGAATGGTCCAGCTACAACAGAGGCTGGATTTAAGATGGGTGATAGTGGTGGCAGTCTGGTTATGTTATGATGGAGTAAATCCACACAGGAGATGATTACAGCATGAACTAGGTCAGTGGGTGTATGTTAAAAATGAGGTCAAGGTAGCTGGTTTTACGTGAAGGTTAAGGAAGAGGGATGACTTAGGAGTGAGTCCAGGTTTTAGAGTGTGACAGTAGGACTTGGTAGTCACTATACACTGAGATGAAATGTAGAGTGAGGATCTAGAGTAGTATACCCCTTGGGGATTAACCCCCAAGCAGAGCTCATCCTCTGGTCCATTACCTAGGACATGCTCAGCCTCCACACCTACAACTGTCCAGTCCTGGAACTGACAGGGAAATGGAAGGGCTACCTTGGGCTCTTTCTCAGATTGCCTCACTGCACAATGATTGAATTTTCATGTTGTAAGAACCATGGGGCAGTCTTGGCTTGGCGGGATAGAGAAGACTTGAGGTCAGATTTCAGCATGTAGGAAGGTAATAGTATCCTGGGGTGGAATTTAAAGTTAGCAGATCAACGTGGGCTTAGTTGAATGTTCTACCCACATCGGTTTAGGTGGAAACACATTTTTCTTGGTTCACTATTACACTGATAACTATGACTTAGTTATATCACTACAGGAAGAAGAACACTCTAGAAAGCTAGAGTGAAAAGAAGCTGAGAACAGCCCACAGCAGTCATGAAGCACAAGCAAAATCAAAGAAGTTAAACACTCACCTAAGCTGCATCTCCTGTGATAACCTTGGGTTTTGAAAAACTCTGACATCACATCACAGAACAACAGGCAACTGCAACTCCATCACGAAGCCAGCTCTGGATCAATGAGTGAGCTCAACCTGATTCTAAGTACATCACTGGAGGAACAGCAAGGAGCAAACAGAACTCTCAGTCTTATTTTCATGTATATGTAAAGCTTGATGGGCCAGAAACTCTCTTCACACCCTAAATAGTATAAAGAAAATAGCTTATCGTTAATTTCATCCCAACTGCCCAGTTTAGACATCCTAAGGAAAAACCCAGCACTAATGTAAATAGACATACACGCACTCTCTAGCTTACGTAATAGAGGACCTTGTCTCTTGATCCACGTAGCTCCTTTCCCAGCCTCTGAATGACTAGCCCATCCATTCTCCTGATCACATTTCTTAATTCCTTAGATTCCTCTAAGAACTCTGGACTGGTAACTTGAATGCATCTTTTTGTCCTTAGGTCAGTCCTCTAAACTAGCCCCGCTCCACTGAACCTTCAATTTTGAATTTCAAAAGAGCAGAGACTATGGCAGAATTATCTTTGGGTAACATCAAAATGGGGCAATCGAGCCCTTGGAATTGTAGAGCTTCAATATTTGAAAGGATTTTACTGGAGTTCATGTTGGAAAAGAGGGATAAACTAGGTCCAAGGTAATGAATTATACCTGTTAAAAAGTGCCACCTATTCATTACTAATAGGTTTCTTTAAGAGTTAGTTTCTTTGAACATGCTGTAAATGATACTCTGAATTTGTCCTGCAAGAATTTGATATTTGTAGACAGACACATTATGTGCAAATGTGTACATTTTCAAATAAGTGTCATAAAAACACCAGTAAGAGATCAATACATTCAATGTTTATGGAAAGAAAGAAGAAAAAAGGGAGGAGTGGGGAAGGAGATCAGACTGACAGGATGCAACTATGGAAAAGGTCATACCAGTAGTCCTCAAACTGTTAGCAAATCAGAATCACCTAGAGGCCTTGTTAAAACACAGATGGCTGGGTCCATTTCCAGAGTTTCAGAGTCAGCAGGTCTGGACTAGGCCTGAAAATGTACATTTCTAACAAATTCCAGATGACTCTGATGACTATTCCAGGTACCACACTTTGAGAACCACTGGGTTACATCTCTCCCTGCCCTCTTCCCCAATGCCTACTGAAAAATCAGCTTCAGGTGCTGGGATTTCAGTGAAAGTTCTTGTACAGCCTTTTGTGTAAGAGCTCAATCTTAAAATCAGTTGACTCGGATGTCACAGTTAGACAAAATCTGATGACCACGGCGATTAATGAAAAGTTTAAACCTGCAGCCAGTTTTCATGTTGGAAAGAGCAGGAAAGTCTTATGAAAAATATAGGAAGGTGCCAGCAGGTCCATATCCAGATTAAAGAAACATTTTCTTCCTTTCTGTGACCAACCAAGTACCATACAGATTCCATTGTCAATATCCCCCCATCACTGCCCCAAATTTGTGTTTTCTAGTTAAACTAAAGTTGAGAGGAATCTCAGACCATAATTTTTATTTTATTTTACTTATATTACTTGAGTAACATTGAATTGAAGTAACATTACTCATTTTGGAAGAGGGAGTTCATTGAGATAGAAATTTTTTCATAATAATTAATATGTTTATTTACCTTTTTTACTCTAATTCTCTTATAAGTGTATGGTGGAGTTTTTCAGAAACTACATATGTGATCATGTCATCATTCAGATGTTAACACACAATGAGTTTATTACTGTTGTTTATAAAGAAATTAATAAACAATATTTTTGAAATTTCTTGGTTTTAGTATCTAAATACGGTATCACTAGCTGTAACTATATAAACAAAAGGTCTTTGGCACCCTCATTACTTTTTAATAACATACAGAGCTCCTAACAAATAGCTAATAACCACATCATCATTGGTCATTTCAGAAATGCAGATCAAAACCACAATGAGATTCCATGTCATACCTACTAAGATGACTTTAAACAAAAAAAAGAAGAAGCCTGGCCAGTGTGGCTCAGTGGTTGATCATTGAACTATCAACCAGGAGGTCACAGTTTGATTCCCAGTCAGGGCACATGCTCAGGTTGTGGGCTCGATCCCCAGTAGGGGGCGTGCAGGAGGCAGCTGATCAATGATCCTCACATCATTGATGTTTCTATCTCTTTCTTCCTCTCCCTTTCTCTCTATGAAATCAATGAAAATATATTTTTAAAAAGAAGAAAAAGAAAGAAAAGAAAAGAACAAATGTTGACAAGGATATGGAAAAATTATGGAGAAATAGGAATCCTTATACATTGGTGGTGGAAATGTAAATGGTGGTGCAGCCACTGTGAAAAAGAAGTTGGCAGTTCCTCAAAAAGTTGAACATTGAGCCCTACCTGGTTTGGCTCAGTGGATAGAGTGTCGGTCCATGGACTGAAGGGTCCTGGATTCGATTCCCAGTCAAGGGCACGTACCTGGGTTGTAGGATTGATCCCTGGCTCTAGTCGGGAGGTGTGTGGGGGCAACTAATTGCTGTGTCTCTCTCATATCGATGTTTCTCTTTCTGTCTTCCACTCTCTCAAAAAAAAAAATAACCAATGGGAAAATATCCTCAGGTGAGGATTAACAACAACAAAGTTAAACATTGAATTACCACATGATAATTCTACTCCTGATTCTAATTCTAGCTATGTACCCAAGAGAGATGAAAACCTATGTCCACACAGAAACTTGTACATGACTGTTTATAACATCACTATAGCCAAATAGCCAAGAGGTGAAAACAACCCAAATTCCCATCAATGGACAGCAATTGTTAAAACACAGATGGCTGAGCCCATCTTCCAGAGTTTCAAGGTCTGGAGTGGGCCTAAAAATTTACATTTCTAACAAATTCCAGGTGAAGTTGATGATTCTGCATGATGGTACTACACTTTGAGAAACACTGGTCCAGGTACCACACTTAGAGAACCACTGGAAATTGTAGGATATCCATACACTGCAATATTATTCAGTCACAAAAAGGAATGAAGTACTGATACATGCTATGATGTAGATGAGCCTCAAAAACATTATGCTAAATGAAAAAAGCCAGATACAGAAAGCCACACATTGTATGATTCTTTTATACGGTATATCCAAAATAGGCAGCTCCATATAGACAGAAAGTAAATTAGTGCTTACCAAGGCATGGAAAGAATAATTACTTAATGGGTATTCATGTTTTCTGGGATGATAAACACAACTCACTAAAAGACTGAAACCTAATCCCTAATTGTAGCATAGTGGACCAGTTCCCTCCCCCCGCCCCCCACCTCAACACCACATCAATAGTTCTCCTGTATGGTAACAGGAGAAAGCAGCTAAAAGAACCCCACATCTCATACTCTATTTACGAAGTCTCTCCAGAAACCCAGAGACAATAGGAGAGACAAAGACACTAGAGAAGATTTTGCCTCTTACCCCACAGCAGCAGCAAAGAGTAAACACAACCACAACCTAAATCCTAGTCAGATAAACACAAAGCTTCACACCAAAGGCCTGCTTACTTCACTTCCTTTTGTCTACTACATCATGTCCAGCTTTCAACAAAAAATTACAAGATACACTAAAAGGCAAAAAATCACAGTTTGGAGAGACAAAGGCAGCATTAGAACCAAATTCACAATGGCAGAGTTGTTGGAATCATCAGACTGGGAATTATTTAAAACAACTATGGAAAAGAAATCATTCTGCCTGGCTGGTGTGACTCAGTGGTTGAGTGTTGACCCATGAATCAAGAGGTCACCGGTTTGATTCCCGGTCAGGGCACATGCCTGGGTTGTGGGCTCAATCCCCCGTAGGGGGCATGCAAGAGGCAGCTGATCAATGTTTCTCTCTCATCAATGTTTCTGTCTCTCTATCCCTCTCCCTTCCTCTCCCTCTAAAATGATTAAAACCCTTTTAAAAAATAAAGAAATAATTCTGACACCTATTGCTATGTCCTCCTAAATCTATTCTTCCATTGGTAATAATAATAAAAAAAAAAAACAACAGCAACCCAGGTTTCAGTGGAACACATCCCTCTCCCCAGTTAAGGATAATGTTTGTTAGCCTCCCTTACAGCTAAGTGTGGTCATGTGACTAAGTTCTGACCAATGAGACTTGAGCAGAAGTAAAGTGTGCAATTTTCAGGATGTGTCTTTGAAGAGAACAGGTATGCCTTTCCCCTTCTTTGTCTCTTCCACTGGCTGGTGGGTGGTCTTGATAGTGGGCATTAGAACTACCAATGTGATAGAAACTGCATGTTAAGTTTGACTGGGAAACAAAACCAAAGGAGCCTGGATGCCTGACACCATGAAGGTGCCACACCAGGACAGCTTATACTTGGACTGTACCTAAGACAGAAAAACTCTCCCAATCAGGACACTGTGATTTTTCCCTATATCAGCATCCTATAACAATTACACATCCTTACTAATATATGGCATATACATGCCCCCTCCCAAATTTGGTTTATACTGTCATATTAGCATCAAAATATTTCAATAGAAAATGGGACAAGAATTAGCTTTCAACATTTAAGCATGCTTTCACATAAATACATGTTTTTGTTTCCATAAATATTATCTTAAAAATTTTCTCTCTAGGAGGTAAATTAGTATATCAGAGAAAATGGTGTCAATTCTTTGTGTAATATGACTATTCCCTTACTCATCTTCAAAGAATGACTGCAGCCCTAGCCGATTTGGCTCAGTGGATAGAGCATCTGCCTGCGGACTGAAGGGTCCAGGGTTCAATTCTGGTCAAGGGCACATGCCTGGGTTGCAGGCTCGATCCCCAGTGAGGGGTGTGCAGGAGCAGCTGATCAATGATTCTCTCTCATCATTGATGTTTCTACCTGTCTTTCCCTCTCCCTTCCTCTCTGAAATCAATAAAAGTATTTAAAAAAAAAAAAAAAAGAATGACTGCAATTAATTTACAATGTCCCTGAAGTCTTTCCAAATATGTTGGCTCACAAGAGATGTTCCTATCAGATGGTGCTTTCTGGCTAAGTTAGGAATTAGAAGGAGAGATTTTCAAAGCCAATCTCTGTTATTCCATTCCTTTTTTGAAGAATGTCTTCTTCTTCTTCTACAATATTGAGAAACATGCCTTTGTAGTTATACTACTGCTTTGGGAATAGGGACCAAAAGAAGTATGTGGTCAAAAGATAAGAATTATCAAGCACAGTATTAGCATATGTATCACTTAGGATTCTAAGTAGCAAATAATAACAAATCCAAAACAACTTTTCACATAACTGTCTACTCCTTTTCACATAACTGTCTACTTTCACATAACTGTCTACTCCTTTTCACATAACTGTGGTAGTTTTCTTCATAGCTCAACAACCTTATCAAGAATGTAGTTTGGGGTTGTTGTTGTTTTTTTTCCCTCTCTCCTCTGTTTCCAGTAATGTCAGCTTTATCCAATAGCAAGATTAACTTCATGTGGCTATTACACTGTAAATATTCCAGAATTTTTATCAGATCATCATATCAAAAAATAAAAAGAGCTTCTTTCCTAAGAATGTCCCAGGAAATGGCTTCTTTAGTCTTATTGGTTCAATTAAGCCTCATGTCTACCTTGCACAGTAAGATGACATTTATTTTCTTAGGCGAGACCCACACATCCCACCCCTAGAATTAAGAGTGGAAATCAGCTTCTCTCATTGGCTACTTGGAGTGGGGAGAATGGTAAACAAACTAATGAAAAGTAGGTTACCAAGAGAAAGGAGAGTGGATGTAGGATTAAGCAAACATACTTTTCTTTATGGCCTATAAGGAAGTATTATTTTATTAAAAATCTAAGTTTTCAAATCCCATGACTGAGCTTTGAGATAGAAAGTACTATCTCAAAGCTCAGTCATGGGAATAGGAAAGAAAATTTGGACTTAGGCTTTATGAGGAGTGGAATGTGGGTTTTTTAAGGGCGTAGAAAAACTGCTTTGATGTTCTTCCATTGCCAATGTGCTAGGCTGTCCAAGTAAAATTTGGGCTCAGTATCTGAGATGCAGCACTATGTACTGGAATGTTTGTGTGAAATGATCACCACAATCAAGCTAATTAACATGTCCATCACATCATATAGATATAGTTTTTATATATGTGAGAACAATTAAGATCTGATCTCTCAGCAAATCTTAAGTACACTAGACAGTATTAACTATAGTCACCAAGCTATTTAGATCTCCAGAACTTACTCCTCCTGGATAACTGAAACTTTGTATTCCTTGACCAACATCTCCTGTTTGCCCCACCCACCACCCACCCCTGGTACCATCATTCTACTCTCTAACTATGGGTTTGACTTTTTTTTAGGTTCCTCATATAAGAGGGATCATGCAGTATTTATCTTTCTGTGTCTGGCTTATTTCATTTAGCATACTGTCCTCCATTTTTTTCCATGTTGTCACAAATGCAGAATTTTCTTTCTTAAGGTTGAATAATATTCCATTGTGTGTGTGTGTGTGTGTGTGTGTATGTGTGTGTATATATATTTTCTTACTTATTCATCTGTTGATGGACACTTAGGTTGTTTCCATACCTTGACTATTGTAAATAATGCTGCAATGAACACAGGAAAGCAGATACCTTATGAAGATACAAATTTTATTTCCTCTGGATATATACCTAGAAGTTGGATTGCTGAATGATATGATAGTTCTTTTTTTAAAAAATAAATCTTTATTCAGATTATTACAATTGTTTCTCCTTTTTCCCCCCATAGCTCCCCTCCACCCGGTTCCCACCCCACCTTCTGCCCTTTCCTCCCCCGCACTGTCCTCATCCATGGGTGTATGATTTTTGTCCAGTCTCTTCCTGAACCCACCCCCCATACCCCTTTCCCCCTGAGAATTATCAGTCCACTTCCTTTCTATGCCCCTGATTCTATTATATTCACCAGATTATTCTGTTCCTCAGGTTTTTAATTCACTTGATTTTTAAGTTCACTTGTTGATAGATATGTATTTGTTGCTCATAATTTTTATCTTTACTTTTTTCTTCTTCCTCTTCTTTAAGAATACCTTTCAGCATTTCATATAATACTGGTTTGGTGGTGATGAACTCCTTTAGCTTTTTCTTATCTGTGAAGCTCTTTATCTGCCCTTCAATTCTGAATGATAGCTTTGCTGGGTAGAGTAATCTTGGTTGTAGGTACTTGCTATTCATCACTTTGAATATTTCTTGCCACTCCCATCTGGCCTGCACAGTTTCTGTTGAGAAATCAGCTGACAGTTGTATGGGTGCTCCCTTGTAGGTAATTAACTGTTTTTCTCTTGCTGCTTTTAATATTCTCTCTTTGTCTTTTGCTCTTGGCATTTTAATTATGATGTGTCTTGGTGTGGTCCTCTTTGGATTCCTTTTGTTTGGGGTTCTGTGTGCTTCCTGGACTTGTAAGTCTATTTCTTTCACCAGGTGGGGGAAGTTTTCGGTCATTATTTCTTCAAAAAAGTTTTCAGTATCTTGCTCTCTCTCTTCTTCTGGCACCCCCATAATTCTGATGTTGGTACGCTTGAAGTTGTCCCAGAGGCTTCTTACACTATCTTCAACTTTTTGGATTTCTTTTTCTTTTTGCTTTTCCGGTTTGGTGTTTTTTGCTTCTTTGTATTTCAATTCTTTGACTTGATTCTTGTGTTCCTCTAGTCTGTTGTTGGGTCTCTGTATAATATTTTTTTATCTCAGTCAGTGTATGTTTAATTTCTAGTTGGTCCTTTTTCATATCTTCGAGGGTATCGTTATATTTATCGGCCTTTTCTAGGATATTTTTGAAAAGCCTTATAACCGTGGTTTTGAATTCTATATCCAGTCAATTGTTTTCCTCCATTTCTTTTGTTTGTGATCTGTTTCTTTGACGCTGCATTTTCACTGCTTCCCTGAGTTGGTAGGGTCACTTTGTGTGCTAGGTTTCCTATATGGCCCAGTGGGTCGGCCTCCCCAGTTAACCTGAGGTGGACACTCTTGGTGCACCCCTTTGTGGACTGTGTGTACAGCCTTGTTGTAGTTAAGTCTTGATTGTTGTTGGTATCACTGGGAGGAATTGACCTCCAGGCCAGTTGGCTGTAAGGATCAGCTGTGTCTATGCTGGGAGAAGTTCGGTGCTGGAGACAGCCTTATAGGATTAGACTTGCCAAATTGCAATAGCCTCTGTGCTCAGCTTGGATGGGGTGGAGTCTCAGGGCGGAGCAGACAATCTTGGCTTCCAGTCAGCCTTGCCCTTGCGTGCGTGCGCGCCTACAGACCTCTGCCTTCCCCGGCTCCCGAGTCTCCACCCGAGAGTCCAGATTCCCCCCACAAGAGCGTGGGTCCCCAGGGGCTCGCCTGGAACTGGGGTTCAGTGCGGTCAGAATTGGGGTTCAGTGCAGTCAGGAGCTTCAGACGCCCTTCTACTAGGGAAAGCCTGTGGCAACCTCCGCAGCCTTTGTGCACACTGGCGCGTGCGCCTCCAGAACCCTGCCTGCTGGGGCTCCCCCGGGTCTCCCCCAGGTCTCCGAATCTCCGGGTGCCATTCTCTCTACCTGACAGTCCAGACTCCCCCTGTATGAGCCTGGGTCCACAGGGTTTCGCCCGGGACTGGGGTTCAGTGCAGTCAGAACTGGGGCTCAGTGCGGTCGGGGGCTTCTTTCCCCCTTCTGCCAGAGAAAGTCAGCCAGGCTCTCAGCCACCCTTCCTCTCTGCGAGCACAAAGACCCTTTGCTGTACCTCCAATTCTCTGTGAGCTTTTCTCTTTCCTTCTAGTTGTAGAATTTTCACTCAGCCAGCTTTCCTGTGGTTCTGGATGGTGTCCGTTCTGTCTTTTAGTTGTAGTTTTGAAATTATTGTGCGAGGCAGCAGTTTAGGTGCTTACCTATGCTGCCATCTTGGTTTCTCCCCTGATAGTTCTTCTTTTAATATTTAAAGAACCTCTATACCATTTCCATAATGGCTGTACCATGTCAGTCAATTTTTTATATTTTATTTCGTCCCTTCCCCCCAAAATTTAAACTTGTTGTACTTCATAGAATTCCATTGTCTACTTTGGCACTATACACATAATAGGCATCCATTAATATTTGTGGGAAGAATAGTCTCTTACTTCATTAGACCTGGAGATTAACATCTATTGGTTGAGCAGCAGGTGGAAGAGTACAGATCCACTGAGCTTCCCTCCAGAGTTCTAGATATATCTTCTGGTCCTTATTAATGCCTACTGATAAATCTTTTCTCCTATATTCTTTGTGCTTGGTATGTAGGACATTTATTTGTGGGAAAGGTTCTTAAAATCTGCATTTAAATCAACTGCCAGATAATTTTTTTATATTTATACATTAGTACTTTATTTATTTGGAGGTATTTTAAATGGTAATATGGTTTTATTTATTTATTTTTTAATTTCTTTATTGATTAAGGTATTACATATGTGTCCTCATCCCTCCATTAACCCCCCCCAACCCCTCACTCATGACCTCACTCCCCTGATGTTCATGTCCATTGATTAGGCTTATATTCATGCATACAAGTCCTTTGGTTGATCTCTCCTCCTGTCCCCACCCTCCCCTATCTTCCCTCTGAGGTTTGGCAGTCTGATTGACTTCTCTGTCTCTGGATCTGTCCCTGTTCATCAGTTTATGTTGTTCATTATATTCCACAAATGAGTGAGATCATGTGGTATTTATCTTTCTCTGACAGGCTTATTTCACTTAGCATAATGCTCTCCAGTTCCATCCATGCTGTTGCAAATGGTAAGAACTCCTTCTTTTTTACTGCAGCGTAGTATTCCATTGTGTAGATGTACCACAGTTTTTAATCCACTCATCTGCTGATGGGCACTTAGGCTGTTTCAAAATCTTAGCTATGGTAAATTGTGCTGCTATGAACATAGAGGTGCATATATCCTGATTGGTGTTTCTAGTTTCTTGGGATATATTCCTAGAAGTGGGATCACTGGGTCAAATGGGAGTTCCATTTTTAATTTTTTGAGGAAACTCCATACTGTTCTCCACAGTGGCTGCACCAGTCTGCATTCCCATCAGCAGTGCAAAAGAGTTCCTTTTTCTCCGCATCCAACACTTGTCATTTGTTGATTTGTTGAGGATAGCCATTCTGACCGGTGTGAGATGATACCGCATGGTTGTTTTGATTTGCATCTCTCGGATGATTAATGACTTTGAGCATGTTTTCATATGTCTATTGGCCTTCCTTCTGTCCTCCTTCAAAAAGTGTCTATTTAGGTCCTTTGCCCGTTTTTTGATTGGATTGTTTATCTTCCTTTTGTTAAGTTGTATGAGTTCCCTGTAAATGTTGGAGATTAAACGCTTATCGGTGATGACATTGGCAAATATGTTCTCCCACGCAGTGGGCATTCTTGTTGTTTTGTTGATGTTTCTTTTGCTGTGCAAAAGCTTTTTATTTTGATGTAGTCCCATTTGTTTATTTTCTCTTTAGTTTCCATTGCCCTAGGAGCAGTATCAGTGAAGAAGTTCCTTCAGCATATGTCTGAGATTTCACTGTCTGTGGATTCCTCTAGTATTTTTATGGTTTCCTGTCTTATGTTTAAGTCCTTTATCCATTTTGAGTTTATTTTTGTGTATGGTGTAAGTTGGTGGTCTAGTTTCATTTTTTTGCATTTATCTGTCCAATTTTCCCAACACCATTTGTTGAAGAGACTGTCTCAACTCCATTGTATGCTCATGCCTCCTCTGTCAAATATTAATTGGGCATAGTGGTTTGGGTTGATTTTTGGGTTCTCTATTCTATTCCATTGGTCTATATGTCTGTTCTTGTGCCAGTACCAGGCTGTTTTGAGAACAGTGGCTTTGTAATACAGCTTGATATCTGGTATTGAGATCCCACCTACTTTGTTCTCCTTTCTCAGGATTGCTGTGTCTATTCGGGGTCTTTTTTTATTCCAGATGAATTTTTGGAGAGTTCTTTCTAGGTCTGTGAAATATGCCGTTGGTATTTTAATGGGGATTGCATTGAATCTATAGATTGCTTTGGGTAGTATGGACATTTTGATGATGTTGATTCTACCAATCCATGAACACGGTATGATCTTCCATCTGTTTATGTATTCCTCTATCTCTTTTTTCAGTGTCCTGTGGTTTTTCGCATAAAGGAATTTTACCTCCTTAGTTAAGTTTATTCCTAGGTATCTTAATTTTTTTGGTGCAATGGTAAATGGGATTGCTTTTTAGTCTCTCTTTCTATAAGTTCACTATTGGTGTAAAGAAATGCCATAGATTTCTTGGCATTAATTTTGTATCCTGCTACATTGCCAAATTCATTTATTAAGTCTAATAATTTTTTATGGAGTCTTTAGGGTTTTCTATGTACAATATCATGTCATCTGTGAATAAGGACAGTTTTACTTCTTCTTTTCCAATTTGGATGCCTTTTATTTCTTCTTCTTGTCTAATTGCAATGGCTAAAACTTCCAGTATTACGCTGAACAGGAGTGGTGAGAGTGGGTATCTCTGTCTTGTTCCTGTTCTTAGGGGAAATGGTTTTAGTTTTTGTCCATTGAGTATGATGTTGGCTGTGGGTTTTTCATAATGGCTTTTATTATGTTGAGGTATGATCCTACTATTCCCACTTTGCTGAGAGTTTTTATCAAGAAAGGGTGTTGGATTTTGTCAAATGCTTTTTCTGCATCAATTGATATGACTATGTGTTTTGTTTTGTTTTGTTTTGTTTT
Organism: Plecotus auritus; assembly: GCF_963455305.1. NCBI lineage: Eukaryota > Metazoa > Chordata > Mammalia > Chiroptera > Vespertilionidae > Plecotus > Plecotus auritus. Next base: position 159,531,258 of record NC_137770.1, read on the forward strand.
AAATATATTTTATTGATATTTCACAGAGAGGAAGGGAGAGGGATAGAGAGCTAGAAACATCAATGAGAGAGAAACATCAATCAGCTGCCTCCTGCACACCTCCCACTGAGGATGTGCCCACAACCAAGGTACATGCCCTTGACCGGAATCGAACCCGGGACCTTTCAGTCCGCAGGCTAACGCTCTATCCACTGAGCCAAACCGGTTTTGGCAACTATGTGGTTTTTATCTCTCAATTTGTTTATGTGATGTATCATGTTTATTGATTTGCAGATATTGTACCATTCTTGCATCCCTGGGATAAATCCTACTTGGTCATGGTGTATGATCCTTCTGATGTACTGCTGGATCCGATTTGCTAGAATTTTGTTGAGGATTTTGGCATCTATGTTCATGAGGGATATTGGCCTGTAATTCTCTTTCATTGTGTTGTCTTTATCTGGTTTTGGTATTAGGGTGATTCTGGCTTCATAGAATGAGCTTGGAAGTGTTTCTTCCTCTTGAAATTTTTGGAATAGTCTGAGGAGAATAGGTTTTAGTTCTTCCTTGAATGTTTGGTATAACTCCCCTGTGAAGCCATCGGGCCCCAGGCTTTTGTTTGCAGGGAGCTTTTTGATGACTGCTTCAATTTCATCCATAGTTATTGGCTTATTGAGATTTTTAGAATCTTCCTAATTGAGTTTTGGAAGGTTGTATTTTTCTAGGAATATGTCAATTTCCTCCAGGTTGTCTAGTTTGTTGGAGTAGAGTTGTTGATAGTATTTTTTTAACAATCCTTTGTATTTCTGTGGGGTCTGTTGTTATTTCTCCTCTTTCATTTCTGATTTTGTTTATTTGGGTCCTCTCTCTTTGCTTTTTGGTGAGCCTGGCTAGAGGTTCATTAATCTTGTTTATCCTTTCAAAGAACTAGCTCTTGGTTTCATTGATCTTTCGTATTGTGGGGTGTTTTTTTTTTTGTTGTTTTTGTTTTGTTTTTTTGGTCTCTGGGCTTTTCTTGTTGCTCTCTTTCTAATTCTTTGAGTTGTAGAGTTAGATGATTTACTACCACTTTTTCTTGCTTTTTGAGGTAGTACTGTAGAGCTATGAACTTCCCTCTCAGGACTGCTTTCATTGTGTCCCACAGATTTTGGATTGTTTGTTTTTGTTGTCATTAATTTCCAGGATGCTTTTAATTTCTTCTTTGATCTCATTGGTAACCTAGTCATTATTTAATAGCATGCTATTCAGCTTCCAAGTGTTTGAGATTTTTGGATTGTTTTTATTGTAGTTTATTTATAATTTTATGGCATTGTGGCCTGAAAAGATGCTTGGCATGATTTCAATCTTCTTGAATTTGGGGAGAATTTGCTTGTGACCCAATATGTGGTCTATTTTTGAAAATGTCCCATGTGCACTTGAGAAGAACGTATATTCCGTGACTTTGGGATGCAATGTTCTGAAGATGTCAGTTAAGTCCATCTGATCTAGTGAGTCATTTAGGATTGCTGTGTCTTTGCTGATTCTTTGTCTAGAGGATTTATCCAGTGATGTCAGTGGTGTACTAAAGTCCCCTACTATGATTGTATTGTTGTCGATCTCTCCCTTGATATCTCCCAGGAGTTTTGTTATGTATTTGGGTGCTCCTGTGTTGGGTACATATATGTTTATCAGGGTTATATCCTGTTGTTTTATCGATCCCTTTAGTATTATGAAGTGGCCTTCCTTATCTCTTGTTATGGCTTCACTTTGAGGTCTATTTTGTCAGATATAAGTATTGCTACCCCAGATTTTTTTTTTCATTTTCATTTGCTTGAAAGATATTTTTCCATTCCTTCACTTTCAATCTGTGTGAGTCCCTTGTTCTGAGGTGGGTCTCTTGTAGACAGCATATATATGGGTCGTGTTTTTTTATCCATTCAGCCACTCGATGTCATTTGACTGGAGCATTTAGTCCATTTACGTTTAAAGTTGTTACTGAAAGGTACTTGTTTGTAGTTATATCTATTTTTGTGTCTGTGTTCCTTCTTACCTTTTTATTTCTTCTTTTTACAGTATTCCCTTTAGCATTTCTTACATTGCTGGTTTGGTGGTTATAAACTCTCTTAGCCTTTTTTTGTCTGAGAAGCTCCTGATTTCCCCTTCAATTTTGATTGATAGTCTTGCTGGATAGAGTATTCTTGGATTCAGTCCTTTGCTTTGCAACACTTTGTATACCTCCTTCCATTCCCTTCTAGCTTGATGTGTTTCTGTTGAGAAATCATTTGATAATCTGATGGGAGATCCTTTGTAGGTAATCCTCTGTCTCTCTCTTGCCACCTTTAAGATTCTCTCTTTATTGTTAATATTTGCCATTGAAATTATGATGTGTCTTGGTGTGGGTCTTTTGGGATTGATCCTGTTTGGGACTCTCTGTACTTTTGTAACTTTTTTCTTCCCCATATCCGGGAAGTTTTCTGTCATTATTTCTTCAAATAGATTTTCTAATCCTTGCTGCTCTTCTTGTCCTTCTGGCAGCCTTATTATATGTATGTTACTTTGTTTCATGTTGTCCCAAAGCTCCCTTAGGCTTTCCTCCTGCTTTTTAATTTTTTTCTCCAGTTGCTATTCAGATTGGGCTTGTTTCTGTTCCTGATCTTCTACTCACTAATTCGGTCCTCTGCTTCTTCTAGTCTACTGTTGAAACTTTTCATGGTGTTTTTGATTGTAGCTATATCACTTTTCATTTCTTCCTGATTCTTGCATAGGTTGTTGATTTTCTCATCCATCCGATGTATGAATTCCACGACCATTACTCTGAATTCTTTTTCAGTCTTGTCGCATGCTTCAGTTTCACTAATTTCCTTTCTTGGTGACTCCTCATTTTCTTTCCTCTGGGGATTGTGTCATATCCCCATTCTGACTATCACCAGAAGGTTCAAACTTCAAGTTGCGTGGACCTGGGCCGTGTGCTGTGGGATCTTCACACCACCCGAGTGTCACTGAAGTGCTCTGACACTAGGACGTGTGGCTGCCGTGTGTTGATGGGAACCAGGCTCACCCAGGGTCAGTGTTACCAGCGTTCAGTGTGGTCTCGTGTGTGCACTTAGAATTATGGACCCCGCCTGCACTGAGCTGTTGGCGTGTGCCGAAAATGAGTCCCCTAGCGCGTGCCAGGAGTCAGAGTTTCCCTGTGTCTGCACCAAGAATCGAGTATCAGAGTCTCTGTTGCTTCGTGCAGCTTCTCGCTGAGAATCAGGGTCCCCATGTGCGCATGCACCAAGAATTGGAGTCACTGGCTCTTAGTGTGAATTCACTGTGAGTCAGGGATCCCAGGCGCACACAGTAAGAAACAGAGTCAAGTCAGTGGTGCTCAGTGTTGCCTCTTGCCAGGAGAATCTGGGTCCCGGTCACCATGGGGGACTGGGTTGCACAGTAGCACTGTGGCATGCCTGCACTGCGGAAAACAGACTTTCGTGTGCGCTGCGGAAAACAGACTTCCATGTGTTGCTTGCCCAGAATCGAAGTCAGGTGGCACTGCTGCCCTGTGTGGGCTTCGGGTTTGGTCACCCGATTGCGTTGCGGGGAGCAGATTCCAGTCTCTGTGTGTGTGCAGTCTCAAATTCCCATAGCAGCGCTGTGGTCCTTGCGCGGGTTCCCAAGCTCAAATTCCCATAAGACCACTGCAGCCGGAGCAAGGGGCGGGTCTATCAGTTACTATGGTGCTACCCACAAGCCTGCGGGGAGGGGGATAGGCTATTTGACTCACAGAAATCTGCCCCCCGGGGAAGTCTGGATTCTCGTTGTCTGTTGGTCTGAAGCTGTGGTCGCAGTTCTCTGTCCCCCGTGGCTGCAGGGTCCTAGTTTGCATCTGATATGCGACTGGGTGGTGCTGATGCCAGGATCCTAGTCTAAAGCAGCTCTGTTTCTGAAGATGGTGTGGTCTCTGTGCCCGCACTGGCTGCCCAGAAGTGTCCGCTTTGTGTGTGGGGCTCCGCCGTCTAAGACTGCCCAGTTTGGCAGCCCCTTGGAGGACCTGCAGAATCTAACTGTCCCTAGCTCATACACACACACACACACCACACGTCTACATTTTCCTCTATGGTTACCTCACTCTCTCACACTCTCTCCCTCCCTACCTTCCTGCTGGTCACCATCTTCCAATGTTGCCAGATAATTTTTATTACTACATTAATCTGTTCAACATTTATGCACACAGCCAATAGTACCATAGTTCTTTAGGGCATGCAACTGCCATCTCCTACATCTGCTGTTTCGGGTTCCCTGGCAGATCTGTTTCCATCAGTAACTATGAAAGAAAAATATTGTGCAGTAAGTTGAACAGACCAACAAAATTATACAAAGATCAAATGACAAAATATTATGAACACACCACTAAGAAAAGAATGCATCTGGGGGGGAAATAGACTAATAGCTAACTATCTTCGAATAGTCAGATGGACAGTTAGGTGTTTTCATTTCTAATTAGATCTGGAAGAGAAAATTTGGTTTAAGCTCTTTAGATTGCCTTGAAAGAATAGGGCCTAATAAGAGAAGACACTACTTGTTTGAAAGGAATAAATGCTTTAGAGCAAAGTGATTAATTGTGGAAGTAGTACCATTAATCAGCAAAGGTGTAAAAGACGCAACACCAGAAGTGCTGAAGCATTCCTATCCTTCCACACCCTATTCTCTATGATTAGGGGCTGGGTATTTGCAAATTACATTTCCCAGATGATCTTGCCCTTGCTTCTGGCTAGGTTTGGTAAATGGCAAGTCCTAAAAAGAATTGGAAGGCAGATAAAAAGAAGAGAGAACAAATAATCCTTCCTTTTTATCTGCTTCTAGTGACATCTCTATCAGTAAGAGATGGTTCCAGACTCCAGCAGCCCTTGGCAGTCCCAGCAAAGAGAACAGTGGTTGGCCACCATCAGATTCTGGGAGTTACAGACTTTGAAATTTTTGCCTTTACAGGAGCACTGATTTCAGTAGCAGCAACAGTTTCCACCAGTATCAGCCATAAGTACTCCCGGACTCACGTAACACCATCTCCTCCCTTTTGTTTCTCCACATCTTGCTTCCTGCAAATCTATGAGTCATTTCACCTTTTCAATTTTTCTCCTTCAACCCTTTAGACATTTTTGTAACCAGATCCTGTTTTTTTTTTTTTAAAAAAAAACAACACCTGTTTAGCCTTTTATTTCTTGCCAAGACGGAGTAATAGGAAATAAATTTACCCTTATGTATACAACAACTAAAAAAATGAACAAACTATATGAGATAACAATTGAATATGAGGAATGAATCTGATCCCTAAGAGACAGGACACAAACAAGGTGAATCCTATGCTGGTCCAAGCTTGCTATCATGAGAGAGTTTTGGGGCATGGTGCCGGGAAGAGAAGCCCAGGTGGAGACTAGCTGAGTGTCAGAAAGACAGAGCACATAGAAGAAAGGGAATCACTGAGAGAGAACCCAGAGACTTGCAGATTATGAAAAGACTGCAGATTATTTCAGCAGAGTACTATCACCAATGTGTGTAAGAAAACTACTCAAAGGCCAGGAAAATATTAGAGGGGACAACATTCAGCTTACATGGGGTTGAGATTAATGCCTGTTTTCACCAGCTAGCCTGTATCACTTTCTAATTCCATGATTAATGGAGCATTAGATAGGGTGCTCAGAAAGGCCAAGCCTCAGTGGGGAATAATTATCCCTAGACTAAAAGCAGCTCTAATCCTGCCTAACACACCTTAAAAGCAAGACCCCAAAGGATCAAAATATTTTCAGGCAATTAAATACATCCCAGAACTAAGTTCAAGAACTTTTACAGGAATGCAAAAAATATCCAGCAACCAAGAAGGTAAAACCCACAATTCAGTCAAGAATTACCAGCCATGCAAATAAGCAGGAATATATGACTCATAATGATAAGATGGTCAGTCCATCAAAATCAAAGCAGAACTGACACAGATGTTAAAATTAGCAGGCAAGCACATTAAAGCAGTAACAATAACTTATTTCAATTTGTTTTAAAAGATAGAGGAAAAATTATACATGTCAAGTAGAAACATGGAAGATAATGTTTTGAAGGACCAAATAAAACTTCTACACTTGAAACTATATAGTTTTAAAATACACTGGATGGGATTAATAGCAGATTAAATACTGCAGAAGAAAAAGTTAGTGAACTTGAAGACATAGCAATAGAAACCACATAAAATAAAGCACAGAAAGGGAAAATAGTAACAACGAAAATGCAACTATGAGCTCGGGGAAAAATTCAAAAGAAACCATCAAAAATAAAATGCTGACGGAAAAAGACTAAGAAAAATAATAACACATCAAAAATCCTCAATGTCACTAAATCCTTAGGGAAATGCAAATCAACACTATAATAAATTACCACCTCACACCCGTCAGAATGGCTATTAAAAACAAAACAACAAAGAAAATAACAAGTGGTGGCAAAGATGTGGAGAAATTGGAACCCTTGTGCACCATTGGTGAGAATGTGAAATGGTGCAGCTGCTAAGGAAATCAGTATAGCAGTTCCTCAAAAAATTAACAATACAACTCCCATATGAATCAGACATTACACTTCTGGCTATATACCCAAAAGAATTTAAAGCAAGGTCTCAAAAAGATATCTCTATCCCCATGTTTATAGCAGCATTATTCATAATAGCTAATGCATTGAAGCAACCCATACATCAATAGGTGAATGGATAAATAAGATGTGGTCTATACATACAAGGGAATATTATTCAGCCTTAAAAGGGAAGGAAATTTTGCAATAAACTACAGGACAGATGAAACTAGGACATTATAGTAATAAAATAAGCCAATTACAAAAATGCAAATATTGTCTAATTCTACTTATATTAAGTACTTAGAGTAGTCAAAATCTTAAAGACAGAAGGTAGAATGGTGGCTGCTAGAGCTGTGGAAACTGGAGGATGGAGAGTTATTGTTTAATAAGTACAGAGTTTCAGTTTTGAAAGATGAAAAAAGTTCTGAAGATGGATGGTGGTGATGGTTGCACAACAATGTAAATATATACTTAATGCCATGAATTGCACACTTAAAATGGTTAAAATGGTATATTTTGTGTTTATATTTTACCACAATTTTCTAAAAATGAGGGTATTTACTATTCGGGTTCATTTATTTTATACTAGTATAAATTTCTAGAAGATGTAAACTAATGTACAGTGGAAAAGCATATTATCAGGATAGAGGACAGGAAGGGGCAGGAATGAGATTACAAAGGGGCATTGTCTTGATCGTGGTTTTACAGGTTTTATATGTCAAAACTTATCGAATTGTATGCTTCAAATATGTGCAGTTTTTGCATGCCAACTAAACCCCTAATAAAACTCATTTAAAAAATCACCTCTGAAATTACTGGCCAGTGTCTGGGTTTTGGGAGCGGGGGGGGGGGGGGGGGGGGGGCGGGGGGGGTGTCTTTTTTTTTTTTTTGGTTGTGGGATTCATCTCTGACTGAAATGTTCCCTGGCCTCACCAGCTGGTAGATTCAGATGAGGTATGCTATTGATAATAACCCATAATTCCTTGATTTTTGCTCCACCTGATAGTGTCGAATTTCATCCCTACACTCACCCCCGTGCATTCAGATACTTTTGGGAGTCCCCAGGAACCAGTTGGCAGGATTGTATTTGCACTAAAACAATTTACTTGTGCCCTAGTCTCACCGAGTCCTCCATGAAACCTGTATCCTCAGGTTATGCCTAGAGTTTTTCTTTCCATCCAGTTCTCACACATGGCCAAGGGGCCAGACCAGAAGCAACCTCCAACAAACACCTGTATGTCTTCTCTTTTCCTCCCTATTCTTCTCTCCTTGGGTCCCTCCTCCCAAACTGTCAATAGATTCCTGCATCCTGCCCCGTAGGTTCATCAGACGTGCCCAGAGAGATGTGATTTTCACTGGCCAACTCAAGTGACTGCAGCTTCCAATCTGCAGGCCTCCACCTTCCTCCTGCTCTGTGATCTGTGCAGGAAGGTGAGGTTCTGATACACAGTACCCCATATATCCACATATATCAAGATGACAGTGTTGACACATCTGTTAGGGCCTCTGGATTTAAGTTCTCCATGCATTCCTTTGTTTTGTTTTGTCGTGGGGTATTTTTTTAGGTACCTGCCCTTGGGATAACTGCTTTTATTTTCTGTTCATGAATCTTGGGTCCCTTGTGTGCCACTAGTGGTCACTCCATCCGTAAGGTTCAGTTTTTATTTCCCTCTGGGAGGGCTGAGCCTCCCGAGCTGTTTTTTCACATGCTACAGTAGGCATCCACAGTGTTGTCTTCATGTTGGAGAAATGTCCAGCTTTGTCCAAGAAGATGTAGAAGCGGTGGTCTTTGACCTTCAGAGGCAACATGGCAGGGACTTTACCCCAGTGGGCCATGCAAGATACCTGGTTCAAGGGAACAGTGAAATGGGCACCCAAGCCAAAGGGAGCATGAGTGGGGAGGGTCACCTGCTTCCCTACAGCCTGAACTCCCCTATAGCATCACTGAACATGCAGAGAGGAGGGAGAAGATCAGCACCAAGTACCAGGGTGCAGATGGCACCACAGCCCACGGCCAAGCCTAGCACCAGAGCGTGGAGCACACGTCCAAGCGGCCCTGTCTGGAAACTCCGCATCCGGAGGCACATTGGGACCAGAGTTAAGCCAAGGCTGCCATGGCCAGGGAGGCCCAGAAGATGCCCTGGCCAGGGCAAAACAGCCCGAGAGCTGTGAAGAAGTTCCCTGCTCATGCTGGGGGAGCAGCATGCCCCCGGGCGGGTGGCCTAGTACAGGCAGGTTCCATGTGCGGGCAGGTTCTGCAGCATGACAAGCAGCTGCAGTGGCCACCGCTGCCCAGGGGCCACCATGGCCCACATGGTGCCGCTTCTGGGGGCGGGACTACCTCCATGTACTCATTTTACAAATATGTAACACCACTCCCTAGGGAAAACCTGCAAACAGGAGGCTCCAGAGCTGGTGTGATAGGCTGATAAGTAAAGTATTACATTTTGGCAGAGTTAGAAATTAAGGCATCACACTATGTTCTGCACCCCTGCAACCACCTACACTTAGACTCATCGAAACAAAGTCACAAGATGTTGATCTACTGGAACAATAAAGGTGGGTAAATATGGGATAACCAGGAGAACTGGTTTCCTTCCCTACACCATTCTCACTGCCCAAGCTGTGAAGGAAAAACAGAAAGGATAGTGACATGTACGCTCAAGGCCTCCACCTTCCTCCTGCTCTGAGATCTGTGCAGGAAGGCGAGGTTCTGATACACAGTACTCCATTAAATTGAGATGGCCAACAAGCGAGGCAACTACATAGAGTGATGGAGATGTTTATTAGCTTGATTGTGCTGATCTTTCCACAATGCACACATGTATCAAAACATCAAATTGTACACCTTAAGTATATACAGTTTTTATCTCCAAAATATTTCAATAAAGCTGTTAAAGTAGGGGTAGGGTACTAGGGGAGTCTGGCTGTTTTGAGAGCACAGCCAGGAATACAAATTGTGTACCACTAGAAGTGAGAAAATCAAGAAGGAGCTTCCAGGGATGCCTCTGAGTTTCCCTCAGGGCAAATGTGGCCCGAGCAGGGCCCAAATGTCCCCATGTGTCCACGTGGAGAAGAGAGGTTAATTTAGGGCATGGACAGGCACACTTTCCAGGGCATCACAGAGGAAGGAGCCTGAGCTCCCTGCCATAGACCCCAAAGGAGTTGGGTGGGTCTCTGTGTCAGGAAGAGAATGGCTTCCACAGACCTGCATGCTGCCACCTGCCAGGGCCTAGAACAGGAAGTCCTCAGCCCTGGAGACATCTGAGGCAGAAATGAGAGAGACCTCCCCTCTCCAATGTGTGGCCAATTGGAACTATCACAAGTCTCTCCCTCCAGGAATCCCAGACTGTCTGAGCCCTGACAGCAGTACTGGAGGAAGAGGGCATGGAATCCCGAGATAGAATTCTGAACTAAACTCTGACTGAGTTAATAATTGGCCTAAGAAATTAATGGAGAGGAAACATGGAGTGGGTAAGATTCAACTGAAGGCACCTGGCAGATCAGAGATTTAGAATCAGAAATTAAATGCCATGACTCTAAAATGCTTCTGCCACACTGGGTCCTGCAAGGGTAACTGCTCACTCGGCCTAGAAAAATCACATGGCATCTTTGCTCCCCAAAGCACACCTTTGGGATTCACAGGTTTCTTTCCTTTCCTCCTCTCTACTAGTTTGCCTCCTTAGAGTTGTATCAGTTATTATACACTGATAAACCATTTGCTGCAGCTCAAAGGAATCCTACAAAACAATGATATTAGAGAATAAATAAATTGCAAGTATAGGAGGTCACATAATCCCTCTAATGGGTACATTTGTTCCCAAATATTCAGAGCCCCACCATGCAGGAGAATTCTGTTGTTCACCCTCTTAAACTCAGGCATGGCTATATGACTTGCTTTGACCAATAAACATGAGAAGCGTGTGTGTCACCTCTGGGCTGTAGCTTTAAGAGACAGCACAGCAGGTTTCCAGATAGAAGTTTCTCTGTCAGTCTGGGTCTCAGTGTGAAGGCGAGTTAGAGCAGAGTCTTAGCCAACCTGATAAAATGTAACTTGAATAAGAATCAAACTTGTGTTGTTATAAGCCACTAATATTTGGAGGCTGTTTTTCACTGAAGCCTAATCTGCCTGACTCTGATTCATATACTACCATTCAGAGATACACAGAAATCATAGCTTCTGTAATCTATAATAAATCTATAATGAATCAGGCAGGCCCCACCTACTAGCTAATAAGAACATTAACACTATGTCCCATCCAATTTAAACAACTTTGTAGGCAATGTTCAGTCTCTTTAATAAAAATGCTTAGTGTCTCAAACATCCTCTCCCTCCGTTTTTTACCCTAAAATGTTTTCCAGGTAGTGTGGAGAGGGGTACAGAGGAGAATGGCTCGTGCAAGTTCATGCGCATGGGAAAGAGCCAGGATCCTTAAAGGCCTCCTCTGTTTTTCCAGACCCTGACACTGATTGCCCAGCTGGAATTCTCAACTGCAGCTGCAGAGGTCATAAATTGTGCCCTAATCTCTCAGTCCTAGCACACCCCTGATAGCTCTGCCCTGCTGACCCAGCTTTATCTCATTTCCAACAGTCTTCATAGACCATTCTGGAGGGGCCTGCGACCCACAACAGCCTCACTTCTGTCCCACCTTGTAGATGAGAAATGGAGGCAGTGTGTAGGAAACTAAAACTCCAGTACTCTGACTTCAAAACCTATAGGCTCACGGCACAGAGCATGGTGGCACTGTGACACACCAATGACACCCAGCACTTCCCTTGGAGCACTCCCTGGGAGAAGACCCCTAGGAGAACCATGATTCTGAGTCCAGTACAATAATACAAATGTTTCCTCAGGAACCCAATGATTATTTTTAATCCACATTCTTGCTATTTGGATGGAGTTTTCAATAATTAATCTGATCCTAATTGAATGAAAAGAGAAACGTATTCTTGTTAGTTCCTCCAGATGTTCCTAGAAACAATCTTTCTGATTTCATAGACTGATCTGGGGAAGTCTCAACAGAGCATTAATCAGGAAAGACCATGCCTGGCTGAGTGTGCATTTCTTTACCTACAGCAAGAATCTGAGTCTTGTTCCCTCTACTTTCTCAGGTTTGAAATGAAGGATAAGATCTTGTTCTCCATGGTTCCATCATAAAGGAGCCAAGATCACTCTGCTTTATAATGGATCCCTGGGCCTCTCATTTAATATGGTGAGGAAAAAAAGCTTTTCAGAACTGTAAGCAATTTCTATATTTTATAGGTGACTATCAGTCATCAAGTTTTCTTCATCATTCCATTTCCAGTATGTATGTATGTATTTATGTATGTGTGTGTGTATGTATGTATGTCGTATATTGACAAATTCATACACTTTGGCTTTTTCTTGTTTTGGATGATTGAAATAAAGAGTCAGATTGGTAGTTACAGAAGAGTCATGGGGATATAAAATACAGCACAGGGAATATGGTCAATAATTCTATATAATCCTATATAATAAAGAGGTAATATGCAAATTGATGGTCACACCCTTGCACAAGATATCCACCCCCATGTGGTCACAAGATGACCACCACAATATGGCCAGCAGGGGAGGGCAGTTGTGGGTGATCAGGTCAGCAGGGGAGGGCAGTTAGGGGCAACCCGGCCAGCAGGGGAAGGCAGTTGGGGGTGACCGGGCCTGCAGGGGACAGAGGGCAGTTAGGGGTGACCAGGCCAGCAGGGCAGGGCAGTTGGGGATAATTGGGCCAGCAGGGGAGGGCAGTTGGGGGCGACCAGGCCTGCAGGGGAGGGAGGGCAGTTGGGGGGGTACCAGACTGGCAGGGGAGGGCAGTTGGGGATGATTGGGCTAGCAGGGGAGGGCAGTTGGGGGCAATTGGGCCTGCAGGGGAGCAGTTAGGCATCGATCAGGCTGGCAGGAGAGTGGTTAGGGGGTGATCAGGCTGGCAGGCAGAAGCGGTTAGAGACAATCAGGCAAGCAGACAGGTGAGCAGTTGGGAGCCAGCAGTCCTGGATTGTGAGAGGGTGCAGGCTGGGCTGAGGGACACCGCCCCCACCGCCCCCACCTCCCCCCGACCCTCATGCATGAATTTCATGCACTGGGCTTCTAGTATTGTAATAATTATGTATGGTGCCAGGTGGGTACTGGAAATATTGGAGGGATCATTTTGTAAGTTATGTAAATGTCTAATCACTGGGTTGTACATCTGAAACTAATATAATATTGTATATCAACTGTAACTGAGAAATAAAAATTTACTAAATTAAAAAAAATGTCAGTGTCCATCTGAGTGACCCATTATATTTCACCAGATATTATGCCTTTCTTGATCTCCATTACAGGAATCCTGTGGAGACACACCTCTCCTGGAGTAATTTATTCAAGGGAGAGTTAATTTGCAGACCCAGATATATAGGGCACATGGGAATGATGAAGGAGCATGGCAGGGGGGATGCCCACTCTCACCACTTAGAGGGACTATTCAGTTATCAAAGCTAGAAAAAGTGGATTTTCCATATGGAAAAAATGAAATTAGATCTGTACTTCATACTATGCAAACAAATTAAATTCAGATGAATTAAGGACTTGAAGGTCAAAAACAATACTTCAAACTTCTTATAAAAATTTGTTATTGAATCCATCAGTACTTGGAGTTCTCTTTTGGGTAGGTTTTTAACTACTGTCCTTTAATACAGCTTGAATTCTGGTATTGCAATCCCTCCTACTTTATTCTTCTTTCTCAGGATTGCTGTGGCTATTCGGGGTCTTTTTTTTTATTCCAGATGAATTTTTGGAGAGTTCTTTCTAGGTCTGTGAAATATGCCATTGGTATTTTAATGGGGAGTGCATTGAATCTATAGATTGCTTTGGGTAGTATGGACATTTTGATGATGTTGATTCTACCAATCCATGAACATGGTATGTTCTTCCATCTGTTTACATCTTCCTCTATCTCTTTTTTTCAGAGTCCTGTAGTTTTCCGCGTATAGGTCTTTTACCTCCTTGGTTAAGTTTATTCCTAGGTATCTTAATTTTTTTTGGTGAAATGGTAGATGGGATTGCTTTTTTAGTCTCTCTTTCTGTAAGTTCACTATTGGTGTATAGAAATGCCATAGATTTCGTGGTGTTAATTTTGTATCCTGCTACATTGCCGAATTCATTTATTAAGTCTGTTAGTTTTTTGATGGAGTCTTTCGGGTTTTTTATGTACAATATCATGTCATCTGCAAATAAGGACAGCTTTACTTCTTTTCCAATTTGGATGCCTTTTATGTCTTCTTCTTGTCTAATTGCAATGGCTAATACTTCCAATACTATGTCAAACAGGAGTGGTGAGAGTGGGCATCCCTGTCTTGTTCCTGTTCTTAGGGGAAATGGTTTTAGTTTTTGCCCATTGAGTATGATGTTAGCTGTGGGTTTATCATACGGTATATAGCTTTTATAATGTTGAGGTATGATCCTTCTATTCCCACCTTGTTGAGAGTTTTTATCAACTACTGTCCTTTAATAAATGTAAGTATATTCAGGTTATCTATTTCTTCTTGGGTTGAGCTTTGGTAGTTTCTGTCTTTCATAGAATTTGTTCATTTTACCTGTTATCAAATTATTGCTCATAAATATTATCCTTTTAATGCCTGTAGCATCTGTAGTGACATGTATCCTTTAATTCATATTATTTGTAATGTGTGTCTTTTGTAACTTTTTTAAAAGTTGTTCTGGTTTGTTAATTTTATTACTTATTTCAAACAACTACCTATTAGTGTCCCTGATTTTTTTCTATTAATTTTCTGTTTCAATATAGGTGATCTGCTAATATAGTCATTATTCCTTCATTCTGCCTATTCTTAGCTTTATTTGCTTTTCTCTTTCTGTTTCCTTTAGGTGGAAGTTGAGCTAATTGATTTGAAATCTTCCTTTGTCTTTAATATAGGCATTCAATATGATAAATTTGCCTCTAAGCTTTGCATTAGCTGTATCTCACAAATTTTGAAATGTATCTTCATATCATTAAGTTAGAAATCTCTATCTCATCTTGTGATTTCCTTCTTGATCCATGGGTTATTTAGAAATGTTTTATTTGTTTTCCAAATATTTCAGAATTTTCCAAGTATCTTTCTTTTAGCCATTTTCATTTTATTATGTTGTGATGAGAGAATATAGCTTCTGTGGTATGAATTTTTTTATATGTATTGAGGCCCGGAATAGGATTCCTTTTTTCTGACCTAGAAAATGATCTATCTTGGTGGAATGTTACATGTGTATATACGAATATGTACTCTACTGTTGTTGGATGGAGTGTGCTATAAATATCAATTAGGTCAAGTTGGTGGATAGTATTTTCAATCCTCAATATCTTACTGATCTTTCAGTCCACTTGTTCTATCAATTACTGAGAGAGGAGTGTTGAACCATACTCAAATCATGCTTATAGACTGTTTTCTTTCTCCTTTCAGTTGTTTAACATGTTTTGAAGCTCTGTTATTAAGTACTTTAACATTTAAATTGCAATGTCTTCTTGATTAATTTACCCTGTTAGTATATGATGTCCTTCTTTATCCCTGGTAATATTCTTTATTTTTTTATTCAAAATCTTTTGTTACAGAATATCTAGGTTTGGAACTGTTAATGTAATGTTTTGTGCTTTATTGAAGGTGTGTTTCTTGAAAGTAAGCATTCATAAATGTCAATATAAGAAATGCTGGTAGTTTACTCTTTGGTTATCATTGGAAAATTAAGGTTTCTAAGAGTTAAGAATTCTAATTAAATTAGGAAGAAATTGTGTGGCTTTGGTAATAGAAGGCATGAGGCATGGACATGCATTTTGAAGGAAAAAGAAAGTGAGTGAAAGTTGTAAGAAGGGTTGTGAAAGTTGTAAGAAGGTTTGTGAAAATTGTAACAAGGTTTATAAGGAGAAATGTTAAATGGGAGTTATATAAATGACACAGACCAGTAAGTCAGAACAAGCAGAGTATGGAAACTGAGTTAAACAGCAGTTTGCAGCCATATAGAAAATCTAGATGCCAAACAGTCCACAGCCATCTAGTAAATCCTATCTCCCCTAAACCAGGGACACTTAAGAGTAAATGGTTTGCATTTTTTCTCCCAATCAGAAGGTAAATAGCTTATATCAACCTACTTAGAGAGACATATAGCAGAAATCCAATTAGTGTCATTTGCTGACCACACCCAGGGACAAATTAAGTTAAGAGAATAGACCTCGCCTGGCCAAAATGGCTCAGTGGTTGAGTATCAACCTATGAACTAGGAGGTCATGGTTTGATTCCCAGATAGGGCACATGCCCAAGTTGTGGGCTTGATCCCCAGTGTGGGGCATGCAGAAGGTAGCCAATCAATGATTCTCTCTCATCATTGATGTTTCTCACTCTCTCTCCCTCTTCCTTCCTCTCTGAAATCAATGAACATACATTTTTTTAAAGAGAGAGAATAGACCTCATTTTGTTATATCAGCATAAAGCTGATGAATTCTATTGAGATCCCCCCACTAGACTTCCTGAAAATGCCCAGTCTTTAAAACCCCTTAAAATGAAGGCCCAGCATGCACTTTCCTGATTAATAAATTTAATTAAGTAGATAAATTTAAAAATCAAAAGTAAGCTAATACAGAGTTAGAATTTGGTTCTTTCCCACTTCATTAAAAGGACAAGGATTTTCCTCTTGCTTTTCAGATATAAGAAGACTTGTTTTTTAAGCAAGTTGGTAAATTATATTTTTCTCCCTATTTCAAGCCTCCAGAATTTGGCAATTCTTTTTTTTCCCCAATTTTTTTATTTTATTTTATTTTTTAAATAAATCTTTATTGTTCAGATTACTACAATTGTTCCTCTTTTTTCCCTCCATAGCTCCCCTCCACCTGATTCCCACCCCACCCTCTGCCCTTATCCCTCCCCCAACTGTCCTCATCCATAGGTGTATGATTTTTGTCCAGTCTCTTCCCACACCTCCCACACCCCTTTCCCCCTGAGAATTGTCAGTCCACTCCCTTTCTATGCCCCTGATTCTATTATATTCACCAGATTATTCTGTTCATCAGATTTTTTATTCACTTGATTTTTAGATTCACTTGTTGATAGATATGTATTTGTTGTTCATAATTTTTATCTTTACCTTTTTCTTCTTCCTCTTCTTAAAGAATACCTTTCAGCATTTCATATAATTTTGGTTTGGCGGTGATGAACTCCTTTAGCTTTTTCTTATCTGTGAAGCTCTTTATCTGACCTCCAATTCTGAATGATAGCTTTGCTGGGTAGAGTAATCTTGGTTGTAGGTTCTTGCTGTTCATCACTTTGAATATTTCTTGCCACTCCCATCTGGCCTGCATAGTTTCTGTTGAGAAATCAGCTGACGGACAGACATATGGGTGCTCCCTTATAGGTAACTAACTCTTTTTCTCTTGCTGCTTTTAATATTCTCTCTTTGTCTTTTGCTCTTGGCATTTTAATTATGATGTGTCTTGGTGTGGTCCTCTTTGGATTCCTTTTGTTTGGGGTTCTCTGCGCTTCCTTGTAAGTCTATTTCTTTCACCAGATAGGGGAAGCTTTCTGTCATTATTTCTTCAAATAGGTTTTCAGTATCTTGCTCTCTCGCTTCTTGTGGAACCCCCATAATTTGGATTAGTATGCTTGAAGTTGTCCCAGAGGCTCCTTATACTATCTTCATATTTTTGGATTCTTTTCTCTTTTTGCTTTTCCGGTTGGGTGTTTTTTACTTCTTTGTATTTCAAATCTTTGACTTGATTCTTGCAGTCCTCTAGTCTGCTGTTGGATCTCTGTATATTATTTTTTATTTCAGTCAGTGTATGCTTAATTTCTAGTTGGTCTTTTTTCATATCCTCGAGGGTCTCGCTAAATTTATCGGCCTTTCCTAGGAAATTCTTGAAAAGCCTTATAACCGTGGTTTTGAACTCTATATCCAGTTGTTTGATTTCCTCCATTTCTTTCATTTGTGACCTGTGTCTTTGTCTCCACATTTTGGCTGCTTCCCTGATAGAGTGGTTGATAGAGTGGTTTTGTGTGCTAGGTGTCCTATAGGGCCCAGTGGCTCAGCCTCCCCAGTTACCTGAGGTGGACACTCTTGGTGCACCCCTTTGTGGACTGTGTGCACAGTCTTGTTGTAGTTAAGCCTTGATTGTTGTTGGTATGACTGGGAGGAATTGACCTCCAGGCCAATTGGCTGTGAGGATCAGCTGTGTCTATGCTGGGAGAACTTCTGTGCTGGAGACACCCTTATGAGACAAGACTTGCAAAAGCCTCTGTGCTCAGCTTGGATGGGGCAGAGTCTCAGGGCAGAGCAGACAGCATTGGCTTCCCGTCAGCCCTGCCCTAAGAGGCCCCTGGGTCTCAGTGTCCCGCGGTAATCGCTGCAAGCACCTCTGAGAGAAAGCCGCCCTCGAGTTTTGCCCCCTGCCAGACAATCCAGTTTCTCCCCGAATGAGTCTGGGTCCCCAGAGTCTTTCCCAGAACTGGAGTTCAGAGCCTTGGGGAGCTTTTGTCTCCCTCCCGGTTGAGAAAGCCAGCCGTGTACTCAGTTGCTAGCCCTCTCCGCACGTGCCTTGGTACCTCTGCTTTCTGCAGCTCCTCTGAGTCTCAGTGTGTTTTTCTCTTTCCTTCTAGTTGTAGAATTTCCACTCAGCCAGCCTTCCTATGGTTCTGGAGGATGTCCGTTTTGTCTTTTAGCTGTAGTTTTGAAATTGTTGTACCAGGCAGCAGTTCAGGTGTTTACCTATGCCGCCATCTTGGTTTCTCTCAGCAATTCTTAATGATGACTGAATCATGGCAATACATTTCTTTTTTAAAAAAATATTTTTATTGATTTCAGAGAGGAAGATAGAGGGAGAGAGAGATAGAAACATCAATGATGAGAGAGAATCATTGATTGGCTTCCTCCTGCATGCCCATACTGGGGATGGAGCCCGCAACCTGGGCTTGTGCCTTTGACCAGAATCGAACCCTGGATCCTTCAGTCCGCAGGCTGACGCTCTCCACTGGGCCAAAGCAGCTAGGGTGGCAATACATTTCTTTGCATGAATTCAATAAGAGTAGTTTCCAATTGTGGTTTTATGAATCAAGACTTTGACTGGCATGTTATGTCTAAGAAGGTCATACCTGGACTCTGAATGTCACCAGAAAGCTTTATGAAGTGAAAACTAACTTTGAAGCCAATAAGAGCTCCTTGGAGAAAGCCTGGTACCTTGCTTGATCACATGGTTCATGGCAATCTTTCCATGGAAGGAACGAAGGTTACTTTCCTGAGAGATGTCAAGAAAGGAACCTGGAGATATTTTGAGAACCTGAAGAACTTGAGGAATTCACCCAAGTCTACCAGTATTGAAGGCAAACCTGATGGCAACTAGGTGACTCAGATTCTTTGCCCTGAGGG
The DNA here is from genome assembly GCF_963455305.1 of Plecotus auritus. Classification (NCBI taxonomy): domain Eukaryota; kingdom Metazoa; phylum Chordata; class Mammalia; order Chiroptera; family Vespertilionidae; genus Plecotus; species Plecotus auritus. The sequence goes on from NC_137770.1 coordinate 159,550,201, forward strand.
GCTAACTAAAGCTCAATCATGAGATTCCAGCAAAGCAGATTTTAAGAGCCCATACAATCAATTGCTATTTTTATTGTGTTTATACAAACAATCAGGCCAAATTGAAATTGGACTTAATACAGTAAATAAATTGGTCTTAATTTGGTCTTTAATAAAAATGAGGGTGATTTTAGGGGGGGAAATTGTACTTCAATAGACTCTTATACACAGTTGTGAATACTAGGCACTAATTCAATTAATTGTCTCCAAAGTTTTATTTTTCACCTGTGAATTAAACTGGATCCTGAATTTTTCTAATGTTCTTAAATATTTGGCTACAACCTTCCAAACTAATGTTTCCTTTTTATCCTTTCCTTTTATTTGAAATTATCAGAACTAAAACATTTTTTTCTTCCATTGGACCATTTATCATAATTCTTGTTGTTCTAGTTTTTACCCCAATAATACTAAGATTTATAACACAGTTTGTCTCCACCAGGGTATAAGCCCTATTCGTACTTAGGGAATACCACCTCTAGACACATCACCACCTCCTTCGTGCCCAGGCCTCATCATCCCTCTGACAGAGAGCAAGGATCTCTTGACTCTAAAGAAAAACACAGCCCCCTTTCAGCAGGAAGCAGCTATAAAAAAGACCCTGTACCCTTTTTCTCTGAAAGATTTCAGAGCCAAGATCCTTTTGGGAGTGGGGGGATGGAGGGATGCTGTAGGCAGTTAGACAGACATAAGCAGAGCAAGGACAGTGGGCCAGGTACAGAAGGTCACCAGAGTGGGAAGCCTCAGGTGCCTAGCAATGGATAATCAATTGTAGGGTGGGTCCTTGCTCCCAGGGTGACTTTTCCTCCCTTTTCATGTCATTAGTCAGGCAGTTTAGACCCTTGATCTTTTCCTCCCTAAAGATAACATCTAGGTCTCAGAAAAGCTCCAGGCCCAGAAAAGCAGCAAAACCAGACATGTGACGCAATGGCTGCCTCAGGACCAGCTTTTACCTCCCAAGTCACTCAACAGGTTTACTCGGCCTTGGGTATCACATATAAACCCCACCCAGCATTCTAATCAAACACTGACTGTAATTAATGATTTGGCATGTGCTAGGGATTTTTTTTTTTCCTACATCCCTTCTTAGCATAAGACAGAGTTCTAAAACAGGGATGATCAACTGGACGGGAACCTGTACTCTAGTCTATCTCTCACCCAATGTAGACATAGCCCTCCAATAATCAGTCTTTACCTGTCCCTGTAACCCATCATATCTGACACAAAAGGGCAGTCCAGATAATCCCTCTCCTCATAACCCTCAGTATCTCAGCAGGTGTTGGACTGGCATAGGGGGCTTAACCACTGCTCTATCATATTTTGAAAATTCATGTGACTACTGGCTAAAAAAATATAAATTGGTATCTTCTTCCCTTCATAGGGCCATTAACATTCCTAGTCCTCACCCTCGTTTTTGGCCCATGTATTCTGTGTCATTTTTCATCTTTCCTTCAGGACCGCTTTTGAGCTTCACCAACAAGTCTCTCAGGAAAATTATGCTACTGCAACCCCTCCCTCCAACCATGAGGAATCTGTACAGTGTTCCAGCCAACTATAATCAAAGTCCATCCCTTTATGATCTCAATGTACCCTCTCATCAGGAAATAACTACAGAGGAAATGACCTCCATCCCTATTCCATAAAACAAAAAGGCTGGAATGTTAGGTCTGATCAAATAATCAAATCAATACCCATTCCCCTGGGAAACTGACTTTTAGGTAATTTCACAACCGACATTCCCTTTCGCTTAGACCACATTCCATTTGCTAAAATCAGTAATGTTCCTCTCCAGATTGCCAAGGATCTAGACTCTCCCAGAGAATCCACACCAAAAAAGCCCTCCTGGAATCCTTTAAAATCTCTGACTCCCCATCCTTGGGTGCTGGCACCATTTTGGGGCTCAGCTCATCTGGTTTCCAGATAACCTAATAAATTTATAATTTTAAAAATCTGATATTAATATAGCTCCAGTTTTCTTTTGATTAGTACCAGCATGATGTGTCTTTCCCCATTGTTTTAACCCATTTGTGTCTTTATATTTTAAATGTTTTTTTTAATGTGGAAATATAGTTGAGTTGCTTTTTCAATCCAATCTGACAATTTCTAATTTATTGGACTGTTTAAACCATTTAATTTCGGTATCGATATGGTTGAGTTTAAATCTATCATCTTACTACATGTTTTCTATTTGTACCATCTGTTCCTTGTTAATTTTTTCTTGTTTCCTGATTTTTTGGTTACTTTTTTATCTCTACTATCGGTTCATCAGCTCTATCTTTGTGTGTGTGTGTGTGTGTGTGTGTGTGTGTGTGTGTGTGTGTGTGTTAATCCTCACCCGAGGATATTTTTCCATTGATTTTTGGGGAGAGTGAAAGAGAGAGGGAAAGACAGAGAGAAACATCAAACCCTGCACCCTTTGGTCCGAAGGCCGACGCTCTATCCACTGAGCCAAACCAGCTAGGCTCTACCTTTTGTTTTTTTAGTGGTTGCTCTAAGGCAGTGGTTCTCAACCTTTCTAATGCCGCAACCCTTTAATACAGTTCCTCATGTTGTGGTGACTCCCAACCATAAAATTACTTTCGTTGCTACTTCATAACTGTAATTTTGCTACTGTTATGAATTGTAATGTAAATATCTGTGTTTTCTGATGGTCTTAGGTGACCCTGCTAGCGGTTCTCAACCTGTTCATCGTGACCCACAGGTTGAGAACCGCTGCTGTAGAACCTAAGGCCATCGTAAAATACAGATATTTACATTACGAGTCGTAACAGTAGCAAAATTACAGTTATGAAGTAGCAATGAAAATAATTTTATGGTTGGGGGTCACCACAACATGAGGAACTGTATTAAAGGTAGCAGCATTAGAAAGGTTGAGAACCACTGCTCTAAGGTTTATAAAACACATTTTTACCTATCAAAATTTAACTTCAAATAATATTGTAGCACTTTACCTTAAGTGTAATAATCTTTAAATAGTATATTTCCATTTCCTCACTCCCATTCTTTGTGCTATTGCTGAAATGCATTTTTTGTCTACATACGTTATAATTCCCATAAAACATTCTTACTATTTTTGCTTTAGAAAGTAAATTATCCTTTAAAGAGATTAAAAATAAGAAAACATTCATATTTGCCCACATTTTTACCATTTCTAGCACTCTACATTCCTTTATTTAGATCCAAATTTCTTTCTAGTCTCATATTCCTTCTAAGAATTTACCTTAATATTTCCTGTAGTGCAAGTCTACAAGTAATAAATGCACTTAGCATGCATTTGTCTTTAAAATATATTTTCTTTCAGCCCTAGCATGCAGATAGAGCAGACCAAAGTGTCCCAAGTTCGATTCTGGTCAAGGGTACGTATCTTGGTTGCAAGCTCCTCCCTGGCCTGGGCCCTGGTCAGGGCTGGTGCAGGAGGCAACCAATCAATGTGTTTCTCTCTGTGTTTTCCCTGTCTTTCACTCTCCCTAAAAATCAATGGAAAAATAACCTTGAAAGAGGATTAACAACAACAAAGAACTTCTCACTTGTGAAAGATATTTTCATTAAATATAGAATTCTAGGTTGATGTTTTTCTTTCAGTATAGGTGCTCTTTGGCATACAATGGGGTTCTGTCCCAATAAGCCCATTGTATGTTGAAAATACCACTCAGTCGAAATGTCTTTAATAGACCTAATCTACTGAACATCAAAACTTAGCTTATAGAACACTTACATTAGCCTACAATTGGGCAAAACCATCTAACTCAAAGTTAATAATAAAGTGTTGTCTATCTAATGTAATTTATTATGTGTATCGCTTTCATACCATTGTAAAGTTGAAAAATCACAAATTGAACCATTGTTAAGTTGGGATCATGTGTATTTTAAATATGTCACTCCATCATCTTCTGCTTGCACAGTGCCTGATGTAGTCTGCTGAATATGAACTATTTCATTATTCTCATGCCATCTTTAAGATTTTCCCCTTACCATTGATTTTCAGCAGTCTGAGTATGATGTGCTAGTTGTGTTTTTATTTGTATTTGTATTGCTTGGGGTTCTCTGAGCTTCCTGGATCTGGAGTTTGTTGTTTTTCATTCATTTTGGGAAAATCTCAGCTATTATCTCTTCTTCTGTCTTCCTCTTTCTTTTATCCTTGTAGGACTCAGTTACATGTGTGTTTAGACCATTTCATATTATTTCACAGCTTTTGGATGCTGTTTTATTTTTTGTCCGGCCTTTTTTACTCCTTATGTTTCAGATTTACCTATCTCCAAATTCACTGGTTCTTTCCTCTGCTAAGCCCATTATGCTAATAAGTCTGTTGAAGGAATTATTCATGTCTCATATCATGGTTGTATTAGTCTGTTAGTGCAGGTCCTATGTCCAAATACAGTCAAATTGGGGGTTAGAGCTTCAATATATAAATTGGAGGGAAAAAGGGGAGGTCACAATTTAGCCCATAAAAATGGTATTCATTTATAGCACTATCATTTCACTCTTTTAGAATTTCCATCTATCTGATAAAATTCCCCATCATTCACGTTGTTCAACTTTTCCACTAGAACCTTTTAACTTATTAATTATAGTTATTTTAAGGTCTCTGATAGTTTCAACATCTGCACCACTTCTGTTTCTAACTCTGTTGATTGCTTTACCTAATTTTATCTTACTTTTTGGTATCTCTTGTAATTTGGATTGAATGTTGGATTTTGTGTGTATACGAATAGTAGATACTGAGGTAAATAATATTTATACACAGAAATAAGCATGCATGTTCTTTTATAAGGCAACTAGAGGCCCAGTGCATGAAATTTGTGCACGGGTAGGGTCCCTAGGCCTGTCCAGTGATCAGGGCTGATCAGGTTCCCTGCCTCCTGGTGTCCCTGCTTCCTCCTTCTCTAGCTCCTTCAGCACCCCACCGCTGCTGCTGGTTGCCCGCCATGTTCTGCGCCACCCCCTAGAGGTGCACATCATAGCAAGCGATTGAACTCCCAGTCTCCTGGTTGAACTCCCAAGGGGTCATTTTGCATATTAGCCTTTTATTATATAGGACTAGAGGCCCGGTGCACAAATTCATGCACTGGTGGGGGGCATGGCCTGTGGGGATCAGCCCGCTGTGGGAGTGCCACTCATCCCTATCAGCTGAGTGGCACTGCCACTGTGGGAGTGCACTGACCACCAGGGGCAGCTCCTGCATTGAGCGTCTGTCCCCTGGTGGTCAGAGTGTGTCATAGCGACTGGTCAACTGGTCATTCTGCCTTTCAGTCGCTGGGCTTTTATATACATAGATTATTATGTAGTGGATTGTTTCCACTGAGGGCCAGCTTCATGGGTGTGTGACACAAAGCCTCATTGCTTAGAAGTACTCTGCACTTGATTTAATGTTCTGCTATTACCATTGTGAAATTCTTAAAAATTTTAAACAAGAGGCCTCATGTTTACATTTTTCACTGGATCCTGCAAATTATGTTGCCGTTTCTGCTCATAAGTATGAGTTCATAACTGCTTCCGAAAAATCCAGAAATAAGGAAAAATGGGAATTTCAGACTCTATGTATGAGTGTACCTGACTTAGGAGTACAGACAATGGGCAAGCAAGTTTATCCAGCCAATAAAATAGTGACCTTCAAAAGCCACTAATATCTGATCTAGAAATGTATTGTATAGACCACTGACAGAACTAGATGTTGCCTCAAAGACCCCGATCATAAAATAATATAAATTAGGTTAGGTAGATAGCATGACCAGTCAGAATTTTTCCTTAAAATTGAACTCTTCAGGTTGAATAAAAAAATGGCCAATGTGAATATGTTTTTAAAAATAGAATAATTAAATAAGCTGATATACCTTATAACCTTATAAATATTCTTTCAATTGTATTATAAATTTGATTATTTATTAAATTCAAGTATAATAACACAGCTTCTTTTTCTTTAAAAATACAACATAATGGTATGCTTTTAATAAATAAAATATAATACTTATTTTATATATATGTGTGTATATATATATAATTATTGGTTTGAGAGAGAGAGAGAGATCAATGTGAGAGAGAAACATCAATAGGTTGCCTCTTGTATGTGCCCCAACATGGATTGAACCCTCAACCCAGGTATATGGCCTGATCAAAAATCTAACTGCAACCTATTGGTGTATGGGATGATGCTCCAACCAGCTGAGCCACCTGACCAGGGATAAAATTTATTTTAAATCACTAAATGGTAATGAAGATGTGGGGATAGATTAAATAGTATGTTAAAATTGATAAAAATAAAAGTCTACTATATATTTTTCCTTCCATCAGGAAAATAAAAATACCATGGCAGCTCTGGCCAGTGTGTCTCAGTGGTTAGAGTGTCAGCCCATGCATTGAAGGGTCACGGGTTCAATTCCTGGTCAAGGGCAAGTACCTGGATTGCAGGCTTGATCCCCACTCTCTCTCACATCAATGTTTCTCTCTCTCTTTCACTCTTTCTCTGCCTCACTCCCTCCCATCCACTCTCTAAAAATCAGGTGAGGATTAACAAAAAACAAACAAATAAAACCATGGCGAATAAAAAGAAAATCTATAAGGGAAAAAATGCAAGCCTCTCTGAAATTTAGTTTCTCTTTTAAGTTGTGTTGTTAGGATAAAGTTTAGTTAGTAAGATTTAAAAAACAAACAAAAAAACAATGACAAGATAGATGTTTGCTTCTCTTTCAAGTTCAAAAAGTTCAAAGGGAAATAGTCCTGACTGGTTTGATCTTCCTGGTGTCAGGAACCCAGACTCTTTTCATCTTCTTTCTACTCTATGGATGGTTTGTGACTTCCATTTTCAAGAGTCCTCATGATATAATATGACTGCTGGAGCTCCAGTTATTACATCTGCACTTTAATCAACAAGAAGGAGGAAGAGTATTATAAAGTGATAAAGGAATCAATCCAACAAGAGAATATAACCCCTATAAACCTTTATGCAGCCAACATAGAAGCAATTAAATACATAAAGCAAATATTGATGGACAGAAAGGAGAGATCTACAGTAATACAGTCATATTAGGGGACTTCAACGCCCCATTGACATTTCAGACATTAACCCTTATTGGGAGTATCAGTGGCAAATATCTTCTCTGATTCAGCAAGTTGTCTTCTTATTTTATTAATGGCTTCCTATGCCGTGCAAAAACTTTTTAGTTTGACGCGGTCCCATTTTTTTTTTCTTTTGTATCTCTTGCTTGAGGAGACACATCAGAAAAAATATCGCTAAGAGAAATGTAAGAGATTTTACTGCTATTTTGATTGGTCATATGTCTAAAGTTTTAAAATTCATGAACCAAACTCATTCTAATAAGTTAATATTTTAATATTTCTGATTTCTATCATGGTGGAGGAACAGAAATACTTAATAGCTGCCTGAATAAAAAGATTACTATATCTAATATTTGCAAAGCCTAAAGATGGGGTTTGTCTGGCTTGCATGGTGTCATGATTTTTTTTTTTCTACAACAATAATCTCTATTCGTAAATGAGGAGATTTCACACAAGGACCTATATTTTCAGTTTCTTCAAAAATTAAAAATTTAGTGTCACTGCACACACATTGCTCCCTTACAGTCTGCAATAGCTTCCAGCCCACTTCCTCTCGTGTCATGCTCACCAATCCTGCTTTCTGTTCCTGAAAGGCATTTGGGTTTGAAACTCCCAAATAAATCTTGGGTTTACATTTTTAAAACCCAAAGATTCCATCACTTTCTTCCTTGCTTTTATCTTGAGTTTAGGGATAAAACAAAAAACAAATGAGAAAGCAAAAGGTTTTCCTCTTCTTCCAAGTTCTAAAATTTTAAAATTCATGAACCAAACTCACCAGGAGATGGGTTGAGGAAGGCAGAGAAAAGGTGGGGCAGAAATATTTTGTGAGCATGAAGGAAGTGCTCCGAAGGTGACAGGCCAAGTTGAGCTCTTAGGCAGGTGCGGGTTCATAGGGGATGCTCCTGGTATAACTGGGGGTTGAACATGACCCTGCTTCATCTTGGGGTGGTTTGCTTTACAAGTTTATCATCTTAGTTGGGTGTGGTTTTGCTAAAGAAAGTGATACTGCAGTGGGGAACATGTGTCCCAACTGTTAGAAGTTCCACCCAGGGTGGAGTTTCTACCCTCACCATCTGTTCATGAGGCCTCCCATCCACCTCCTTGGTGCCCTGGCATCTTGCTGTGGCAGATGGCGTGGCTCAGTATCATGGATTACATATCTCTGAATGCTTGTTCACCCCCTAACTTGTACTGAACATTTTTAGCTGACAATTTTCTCTACAATCATCTTAGGTCAGTGGTTGGCAAACTGTGGCTCGCAAGCCACATGCGGCTCTTTGGCCCCTTGAGTGTGGCTCTTCCACAAAATACCACATGTGGGCACGCATGTACAGTGAGATTGAAACTTCATGGCCCATGCACAAAAGTCGGTTTTCGGCTCTCAAAAGAAATTTCAATCGTTGTACTGTTGATATTTGGCTCTGTTGACTAATGAGTTTGCTGACCACTGTCTTAGGTAGTTTACAAAGAACAACATAGTAAATATTAGATATTGTATATCATGTATTTAACACTTACTGAGCATTTATTATATGTCAGGCTCTGCTCAAAATGCTTTTATTAACTCATTTACTCCTCACAACTACCCTATGGCCTAGGTCTTATTATTTCCACACATGCAGTACTGGTTTCAAAGACAATTAAAAAGTAAAATTCCAAAGCAACTTTGAGTTAAAAAATAATGAATCTTTAAAAAGTTGTTAAGCTCACTCTACTCTGATATATTTAAATATTTAAAGATCAAAATTCATTTCATAGCTTTATTTTTCAATTACAAAGATGATTAAATTATAATATGAGGCTCTAAATTAATATAATTGAATTATCAAAAAATGAATTAGTGTCTTGGAGAATTTTGCTACCAAAGATTCATCACAGAGAAGAAAGGGGTGATTTCGCTCAAGAGCAGGCAAGCTTTTCTGTTCCAGAATTTGGGGCCCTCCTATCTCAGGAATGCAATTTATAGATTATTTGTTTGACGTTTGTTTATTTGATTACAGGACATCAAGGAGGCTGACCCAAATAGGCTTTTTTTCTGGAGGAAGACCTAGGCTGAGATAAACAGCCTAGATTGTCTTTGGGGATAACTGGATATGCAAAAAATGTTTTGAAGGGATTGGGGATAGGCTACCTAGAAGGGAGTCCTGTGGGATTGGGCCTCAACCAGCAGTCAGACATCCCCCTCACAATCTGGGACTGCTGGCTCCCAACCACTCGCCTGCCTGCCTGCCTGATTGCCCGTAACCACTCCCTTGCCAGCCTGATTGACACCTAACTGCTCTCCTGCTGGCCCAGTCACCCCCAACTGCCCTCCCCTGCCAGCCTGGTCACCCCTAATTGCCCTCCCCTGCCAGCCTGGTCACCCCCAACTGCCCACCCCTGCAGGCCTGGTCCCCCCCAAATGCCCTGCCTGGTTGCCCCCAACTGCCCTCCCCTGCTGGCCCAGTCACCCCTAACTGCCCTCCCCTGCCAGCCTGGTTGCCCCTAACTGCCCTCCCCTGCTGGCCTGATCTCCCACAACTACCCTCCCCTGCCGGCCATCTTGTGGCAGCCATCTTTGACCACATGGGGGCGGCCATCTTGTGCAAGGGTGTGAGGGTAAATTTGCATATTACATCTTTATCATATTGGAGGATATGCATAACCCATGGAAACAGGCAATAGGGTAGTGAAGACCCGGGGGGGGGGGGTGGGGAGCAGTTAGGGGCTGGGAGGAGGAGCGTAAAGGGGGGTGGGAAATGGGAGATACCTATAATACTATCAACAATAAAAAATATATTTTGAAAAAAAAAATAAAAGAAACAGGTCACAGGCCTCTCCCTATTTTCCTGGGTCCTGGCAAAACCCAAGGGAAGGGAAGAGAATTATTTGCCATGAGTGTGGGTGGGGGATGATATCAGATTTTTGTTGATCTTGGCAAGTGGAAACTTGAAGCCAGATATATGATTTACAAAAAAGTAAATGTGGTACTTTAAACTTTGAGTATGGCATATCAATTCTTTTCTCTTATAGCCAATGTTTGTTTTTCTGTTCTTAAGCAAAACTTCTTCTGTGAGTGGACTTGTTTTCTTTCATTTCCTCCACTTCATTTTTACTGCCTTGGTTTTCCCAGGTTAGCTGTAACAATTAGATGCCTTTATGCTGATTCCCACAGACTTATCCTGCCTTAGTACCTGAGTCAGTATCTCCCAAAGCCAATTACACTATCATTTGGTGAGCATTAGAAATGCATCATCCACACTTGCGAGTGTCCCCTGTCCCATGTGGTTCAGGGTTCAGGTTCAGGGTTTGGGTTTGGGCTCTGGAGGAGTTCGCACACAAATGAAAGAGACAAGAAATAATAATTTGGAAATTGGGGGCCAGGCGGAAGCCCAAGGAAGGACTCTGCTTTGCTCTGGCCTTGCCATCCCTTTTATTCAGGTCTGGGATACACCCATAGCCCTTGGGCAGGCAATTCCAGTAATAGCTGGGTGATAGCCTATCAGTAAGGACTTACAAAAGACTAAAAGGTGGAAGTTGCTTCAGCTCCCTTTGTCTCAACTAGACAGTGGGTGTATGGCTCTGACCTTTGCCAGAGCTCCAGGTCTCCAGCCTTCCGGGTTCCTTGTCCACCCCTCTCTGCTAGTGAAGACAATGGGCGGCTTCCCGCACACACTATATACACCCAGCCTGAGAACTAATCGTGCATGGTCCCAAAATGGCTCCCCCAAGGCTTCTTGATGGCCTTCAAGAGTCTTATATGACCAAAAAAGTCCACTCCTAAGTATATACCCAATAAAGCTGAAAACATATGTTCACACAAAAGCTTGTACATGAATGTTCATAGGAGTATTATTCATAATAGCCAAAAAGTGGAAACAACTCTGGCCGGTGTGGCTCAATTGGTTGGGTGTCCTCCTGTGAACTGAAAGGTTGCCAGTTCAATTCCTGGTCAGGACACTTGCCCAGGTTGTAGGTTTGATCCCTTGTGGGGGTGTGCAGGAGGTAGACAATACATGTATTACTCTCACATCAATGTTTCTCTCTCCATCTCCCTTTATCTCTTTCTAAAAATCAGTTAAAACATTTTTTTAAAAGTGGAAACAATTCAAATGTCCATAAACAGGTGAATAAATAAACAAAATGTGGAATATCTATATAATAGAATATGATCTAGTAATAAAAAGAAATAAAGTTCTGATACAATGAAAAAAATTATGCGGAGTGAAAGAAACCAGACACAAATAATATATTGTATGATTTCATTTATGTGAACTATTCAGAATAGGCAAATCCATAGAGACAGAAAGTAGATTAGAGTTACCAGTGACAAAAGACAGGAAATTGGAAGTGACTTCTAACAGATACTGGGTTTCTTTTTCCAGTGATGGAAATATTCTGGAATTTGCTAGTGGTGCTGGTGGCACAATATCATGAATATACTAAAAACCACTGAATTATACACTTTAAAATTGTGAATTTTATGTTATGTGAATTACATCTTAATTTAAAATTTTAAAATTCTAAAGCAAGATGTAAGAGGAAGAGGTGGTGGGAGGGGAGGAGGAGGAGGAGGAAGAGGTAGAGAAAAGGAAAGAAAAGAAAGAAGAGGAAGAGTAAGAATCCATTAGCCTTACAGAGATTTCAAGATGGCAGTAGAGTAGATGGAAGCTATGCTTACCTCCTCCCAGGAACAAACTGTAATTACAACTAAATTAAAGAAAAATCATCTTAAATCACCAACTGAAGGCTAGCTGAAGAGAAATAAACAAGGATTTACAGAAGAAACCACATCGAGACTGGTAGGAAGGGCAGAGACGCAAAAAAGGCTGGCTCTGCTTCCACAGGTGGAGGCTGAAGTTCTCTGTTGTGAAGGATCCCCCTCAGAAGCATGGGGCCTAAACCCCAAGCTGGGCTCACAGCCCAGAGCATCAGAGCTGGGAAGAGGCACTCACATAACATCCAGCTGTGAAAAGCTGCAGGATTTCTGTCTGCCAGGGAGTGACAGAGTCTAGCTGTAAACACAAGCACCCTCTTAAAGGGCCAATGCACAAAATTTCGTTCACAGCCACTCACCCTAGGCTCTAGGGGAGGAAGGGCAGAGTGAACTAGAGTTTTGTGAGGAAAATGGGGCTTGTAGAGAAAGCTGAAGGGAAAGCTGCCAGGATCCTTGTGCTGAGTCATTCTTCCATACCGCAGATGCCATCTTTCTTGGTGGAGCACTCCCCTTCATGTGGCATGGGGGGCGGAGGGGTGGGGGAATGACCAATTGCCCCACCCTCTAGACTCCCTCTCACCCCACACTGTGGAGTTTAGGCCCTGCCTTGAGTCAGCTGCCTTGGCCAGGTGTAGAGGTCTAGGCAGACTCAGGGGGTATCAGTGACTGAGTTGTCTGGCTTTGAGGTAGGGGCTATTCCTACCACTTTCCCTGTGAACCTGACTGGCACTTCCTCCTCAATAGGAGATCAGTTAAAACCACCCTCCCATGGGGGTAAGGGGGAGAGATCAACCAAAGGACTTGTATACATGCATATACGCATAACCAATGGATGCAGACAACAGGGGGTGAGGGTGAGGGCATGATTAGGCAGGTGGGGGTGGGCAATAGGGGGATAAGGACACATATGTAATACCTTAATCAATAAAGAAAAAAAAGAAAGAAAATTTAAAAAATAAAATAAAAACCACCCTCCCAGCTGCCAGCAGACTCAACCTCCCTGCTCCAGAGGCCCCACCAGGCCCCAGGCATCGGATTCTTAGTGGCTCCACCCTGTTAAGGTTGGAGCAAAATCTGAGACAGTCTTGTGGGTCTGGAGTGAAGACCACACCCATCCCCTCCCCCTCCTGGGAGATCCACTAACCCCATCCTCCCTACTCTGCCAGAGGCTCTTTAGTGACTAAGCCCAACAGGCAGCCAGCAGGGGTAGGCAGGAGAGGTGGATCTCAGGATGCCTTAGGACTTTTGCCAACCTGCCCCTCGGCCCAGTGCTGAAACAAGCTGGCCTTGGTGTGCAGCTTAGTCCTTTCTGCCCGCACCCAAGCCCAACAGAGGCAACCATAAACTAGATCCCTTGTAACTCCAAACAGGTTGCCGAGGGCCAGGCAGAGACAGCATCCATTGGCCTATACCAGAGTCCCTCCCAAGAGGCCCAGGACCAATACACGCAGTGGCCAGCTTCAGACAACATCAAAGCAGAATCCAATAAGCTTCCCAAACAGCATATCCAAAGGGAGATCTTGGCATGATGGTTCCCTTTTCTTCACATCCTCACCAACACGTATTATTTGTTGATTTGATAATAGCCATTCTGACTGGTGTGAGGTAGTATCTCATTATGGTTTTGATTTGCATTTCCCTGATGATTAGTGATGTTGAGCATCTTTTCATATGTCTGTTGGCTATCCGTATGTCCTCTTTGGATAAATGTCTTCATGCCCTCTTCCCATTTTTTTTATCGTAGTGGATTTTTTTGTTGTTGTTATTGATTTGCATGAGTTTTTTATATATTTTGGATATCAATTCCTTATCAGACATATCATTTGCAAATAAATTCTCCCAGTCAGTAGGTTGTTTTTTGTTTTATTGAAGGTTTTTTCTTCACTATACAGCATCTTTTTAGTTTGATGTAGTCCCATTTGCTTAGTTTTTCTTTTGTTTTCCTTGTTCAAAAGATATTACTCAGACTAATGTCAGATAGATTACTTCCTTTGTTTTCTTCTATGAATTTTATGGTTTTAGGCCTTACATTTAAATTGTTAGCCCATTTTGAGTTTATTTTGTTTATGGTATAAGAGAATGATCCAGTTTCTTTCTTTTCTTTTCCTTTTTTTTTTTTTTTTTTGCATGTATCTGTCCAGTTTTCCCAACACCACTTGTTTAAAAGACTGTCATTACTTCAGTGTTTAGATTAGTTGACCTTTGTCATAGATTGGCTGACCATACAAGTGAAGATTTATTTCTAGGATTGTTATTCTGTTCCATTGACCCATGTGTCTGTTTTTGTGCTAGTTCAACACTATTTTGATTACTATAGGTTTGTAGTATAGTTTGAGATCAGGAAGATTGATACCTCCAACTTTGTTCTTCTTTTTCAATATTGCTTTGGCTATTCGGGATCTTTTATGGTTCCATATAAATTTTGGATTACTTGTTCTAGTTTTGAGAGGAATGACATTGGAATTTTGATAGAACTTGCACTAAATCTATAAATAGTTTTTGGTAGTATGGTCATCTTAACAATATTAATCCTTTTTATCCAAGAACACAGTATATCCTTCCATTTATTTGCATCCTCTTCAATTTTTTCTTCAGTGTCTTATAGTTTTGTAGAGGTCTTTCACCTCCTTGGTTAAGTTTATTCCTATTTTATTTTTTTTCATGAAGTTTTTTCCTCATTTCTCCTTCTGATTGTTGGTTATAAGTGTTTTGGAACACCACAGATTTCTATATATTAATTTTGTATCCTGCTTCTTTACCAAATTTAAAAAAAAATTGTTGATTTTTGGCAAGAAAGGAAGTGAGAGGGATAGAGAAATAGAAACATCAAAGAGAGGAAAATATTATACATTGGCTGCTTCCTGCACACCACTACTGGGGATCGTGCCCAGGCATGTGCCCTGATTAGGAATGCAGCCGATGACCTCCCGGTTCATGGGTCAGTGCTCAACACTGAGCCACAATGGCTAGGCTTTACCAAATTCTTTTATTAATTCTATTAATTTTTTGATTAAGCCACCTTGTTTTTGGTACTTTGTTGTGGAAGTCCTAGGAAACTAATCCTATCTAATAAAAGAGTAATATGCAGGAGGATCCAAGATGGCGGCATAGGTAAACACCTAAACTGCTGCCTCGCACAACAATTTCAAAACTACAACTAAAAGACAAAACGTCTATCACCCAGAACCACAGGAAAGCTGGCTGAGTGGAAGTTCTACAACTAGAAGGAAAGAAAAACAGCATTGAGGGGTGCACAAGTGCTGAAAAGCTGAGGTACGGAGACACGAAACCGGCTGGCGACGGGTGACTGGGAGCGCTGCTGTTTTCAACCTGAAGGGAGATAAGCTCCCGATTACTCTGAACTCCAGTTTCTGGGGAGATGTGGGGGACCCAAAATCCTACGGGGAGAAGCTGGACTGTCTGCCGTGGGGTCGGAAAGTGAGGGAGGCTTGCTTGCAGGGCTGCGCGCAGGAATAATTGTTTACTGTGCTGGGGCGCGGGACACGGGACGCGGACGGAGACACAGAGCCAGCTTACTGGCAGCCATCGCTGTTTGCCACGCCCTAGCCTAGTCACGCCCTGAGACCCCGCCCTGCACAATCTACAAACCCACCCAAGCTCCAAGCAGTGGCTTTAGCATATGAATGACCTGCCTTATCGCAGCTTAACCTAGCAAACTTGCAGCCCGGGTCAGACAGCTCCAAAACCTCCAAAGCCCAAGCAAAGAGGAGAAAACTGTAGTTCTTGCTGTAGCTCCTACTGGGTGGCCTCAGACAGTAGCTGACCTGCACCCCATTGGAGATCCAGAAGCCAGTGTACCTAGTGGTCAGTGTGAGACACCTGATTTCAACTCCTCACATCCATAAGTGACACATTCAAGAGGCAGACTCAGTGAGCACCAAAGCCCCACTGAAACAAGTCCTGCACCATAAGCGTGTCTCCAGCGCAGCAGTTCTTCCATTATAGACACAGCGGGTCCTCACAGCCAATTGGCCTGGAGGTCAATTCCTCCCAGTGTACCAACAGCAATCAAGGCTTAACTACACCAAGACTTTGCACTCAGCCCACAAAGGGATGTACCAAAGGCGTCCACCTCAGGTGATTGGGGAGGCTGAGCTACTGGCCCCTATAGGTCACCTACCACACAAAGCCACTCCATCAACACAAGGAAGTAGCAAAATGCGGAGACAAAGAAACATGTCACGAATGAGAGAAATGGAAGAAAGCAAACTACTGGATGACATAGAGTTCAGAACCACATTTATAAGGTTACTCAAGAATCTTCTAAAAACCGCTGAGGAACTTAGTGAGACCTTTAAGGATCTTAATGAGAATGCCAAAAAAAATGGAAAAGGACCAGTCAGAAATTAAGCATACACTGTCTGAAATAAAGAACATACAGAAACTCAACTGTAGATCAACGTACCCCAAGAATCAAGCGAAAGATCTGAAATATGAGGAAACAAAAAACACCCAACCAGAAAAACAAGAAGAAAAAAGAATCCAAAAATATGAAGATAGTGTAAGGAGCCTCTGGGACAACTTTAAGTGTACCAATGTCCGAATTTTTGGGGTGCCAGAAGAAGAGAGAGAGCAAAATATTGAAAACCTATTAGAAGAAATAATGACAGAAAAATTTCCCTACCTGGTGAAAGAAATAGATTTACAAGTTCAGGAAGCACACAGAACCCCATACAAGAGGAATCCAAAGAGGACCACACCAAGACACATCATAATTAAAATGCCAAGGGCAAAAGACAAAGAGAGAATCTTGAAAGCAGCAAGAGAAAAACGGTTAGTTACCTACAAGGGAGCACCCATACGACTGTCAGCTGATTTCTCGGCAGAAACTATGCAGGCCAGACGGGAGTGGCAAGAAATATTCAAAGTGATGAACAGCAAGAACCTACAACCAAGATTACTCTACCCAGCAAAGCTATCATTCAGAGTTGAAGGTCAGATAAAGAGCTTCACAGACAAGAAAAAGCTAAAGGAGTTCATCACCACCAAACCAGGATTACATGAAATGCTGAAGGGTGTTCTTTAAGAAGAGGAAGAAGAAGAAAAAGGTAAAGATAAAAATTATGAACAACAAAATGACATCAAATACATACCTACCAACAAGTGAATCTAAAAATCAAGTGAATAAAAAATCTGAAGAACAGAATGGACTGGTGAATATAATAGAATCAGGGACATAGAAAGGGAGTGGACTGACAATTCTCAGGGGGGAGGGGGTGTGAGGGGTGCGGGAAGAGATTGGACAAAAAGCTTACACCTATGGATGAAGACAGTGGTGGGGGGTAAGGGCATGGGGTGGGGTGGGGAATCAGGTGGAGGGGAGCTATGGGGGAAAAAAAGAGGAACACCTGTAATAATCTAACAATAAAGATTTATTTAAAAAAAGAGTAATATGCAAATTGACCGTACCTCCCCTATACCCACCAGCCACGCCCACAAGCCACGCCCACAAGCCAATCAGGAGGGAATATGCAAATAAACCCAACCAAGATGGCTGCAGCCACAGAGAGCAGGAGGGAGGCTTGGGTTTCCCTGGCAATGGAGGAAGCCAAGCTTTCTGCCTGCCCTTGCTGGCCCAGGCCTCCACTCAGTGCTACAAAGTTTCAATTATAGAAGATAAATAAAGCCCAACAGAAATGGTGGCAGCCACAGAGCTGGAGAGAGCAGGAGGCTAGGGTTGCCTGCGGTGATGGAGGAAGCCAAGCTTCTGCAGCCCTGGCCTGCTTTGGCCTCCGCTTAAGGCTACAAAGTTTCAATTATAGAAGATACATAAATCCCAACAGAAATGGCTGCTGCCACAGAGCTAGCAGAAGGCTTGGCTCCACTCCAGGGTATAAAGTTTCAATTGTAGAAGATAAATAAATCCCAGATCCCAGGGCCTCTGCTTGGGTCGCTGGGGGGGGGGGGGGAGGGCGTGGCCGGTCTGCAAACCACCACAGGCCCCTCGCCCAGGCCGCCCCACGTCCCAAGGGAACCCCCACCCTGATCCAGGACACCCTTCAGGGCAAACCAGCTGGCCCCCACCCATGCACCAGGCCTCTATCCTATCTAATAAAAGAGTAATATGCAAATTGACCATCACTTCAACACACAAGATGGCTGCCCCCATGTGGTCAAAGATCCTGCCCCCATATGGACACAAGATGGCCACCACAAGATGGCCAGCAGGGGAGGGCAGTTGGGAGGAACCAGGCGTGCAAGGGAGGGCAGTTGTGGGCGATCAGGCTAGCAGGGGAGGGCAGTTGGGAGGGGCCAGGCCCGCAAGGGAGGGCAGTTGGGGGTGATCAAGCCTGCAGGGGAGGTCAGTTAGGGGTGATCTGGCCAGCAGAGGAGGGAAGTTGGGGGTGACTGGGTCTGCAGGGAAGGGCAGTTGGGGGGTACGAGGCCTGCAGGAGAGGGCAGTTAGGGGTGACCAGGCCTGCAGGGGAAGGCAGTTAGGCATCAATCAGGCTGGTAGGGGAGCAGTTAGGCATCAATCAGGCTGGCAGGGGAGTGGTTAGGGGGTGATCAGGCTGGCAGGCAGAAGTGGTTAGGGGCAATCAGGAAGGCAGGCAGGTGAGCAGTTGGGAGCCAGCAGTCCTGGATTGTGAGAGGGATGTCCGACTGCCTGTTTAGGCCCGATCCCAGTGGGGTCCCAGATTGGAGAGGGTGCAGGCTCGGCTGAGGGATACCTCCCCATGCACGAATTTTATGCACTGGGCCTCTAGTCTATATATATAAAAGGCTAATATGCTAAGTGTCTGACCGTCCGGGTAATGACGTCAGGTAGCAATGCCCAGCTTCCTCTTCCTAGCAACTAGCCTCCTTGCAGTTTCTTCAGCCCAGGAACATGACTTGTTTTATAGCCAGGTGGAAACATTTTACACTATAACCAAATGTCTGTGAAGCGTTTTCCCATGCCTCATCTCATTTGATCATCACAGAAGTCCTGGAGTAGGTAGATAGGAGACTCAGTGGAATCCTATTTTCTTTTCACTAGCTAGAAAACGGTGATCTAGAAAGCTTAGAAACTTGACCCAACTGAAAAAAAGTAAGAAATGGTGGACCTTGAAAATGACTTCAGGTTTTCTCACTGCACAGAATATAGTCAAACACTGCTGCAGTTAAATATTTTACCCTTTGTTCTCCCTGTGTGATCTACAATAATAATCTGCTTTGTGTTGATATTTACTGCTGTGTTGCTGACAAATTACCTGAAAGAGAAGTTGGGGTGCTTCACTGTGCTGGAAAAAGTTTAGCTAAATCAGAAAGTAGGTCTAATTAAGCAAGTTTATTATATATATATATATATATATATATATATATATATATATATATATGGCTAAGTTGACTTGCACATGCAGGATACATATAAAGCTCTTGCTGGTGCCAATCACACATGTGTGTTTCCATCTGTCATTGTTGATCGTGAATTTGGTTGACACTTCTATTATAGAGAAAGGGCGAATAGCTATATTAAAATATTTCTTCTAATTAATTTCATTTCAATGTAGACGAATTCATGCACTGGGCCACTAGTACATATATAAAAGCAGAGCTATTTGGCTATGGATGGCAAAGATTCGTACATTTAAAAAAGAAACTATCAGTGCTACTCATAAAAAGGACAGCAACTTGAATGAACCTCAAGGGAATTATACTGAGTGAAAAAGCCTACCTTTAAAGGTTACAAGCTGTTTGGTTACATTTATATAACATTCTCCACATGGCAAGATTATAGAGATGGAGAAAAAGATCAGTGGTTGCCATGGCTCAGGGACAGGGAGAGAGAGGAAGGTAGGTGGCTGTGGCTATGAAAGAGTGACAGGGGAGATCCTGGGAGGGGAACACTTTAGTCTTGGCAATGGTGGTCACAGATCTCATCTATCATCTATCTATCTATCTATCTATCTATCTATCTATCATCTATCATCTATCGTGTGTGTTTGACAAACCTGCACAGAACTAAACACACACAAATGAATACACAGAAAACTGACAAAATTCGAATATGGCTATGATTTGTGTCAGTGTCAATTTCCTCGTTGTGATTCTGTACTAGTTTCCAGGAAACACGGCTCCAGCAGGCATGAACAGCTGGCATGGCTGTGATCCCCTGCAGGTGACCTCGTC
The DNA here is from genome assembly GCF_963455305.1 of Plecotus auritus. Classification (NCBI taxonomy): domain Eukaryota; kingdom Metazoa; phylum Chordata; class Mammalia; order Chiroptera; family Vespertilionidae; genus Plecotus; species Plecotus auritus. The sequence continues at coordinate 159,570,119 of NC_137770.1, forward strand.
AGCCGCACAGGGGCGACAGGGGCCACCCACCAATGAGGTTCGTTCCCCCACCATAATTGGATCAGACTGGTGGAGGGAGCGCAGAGCCACTCACCCACTAGCCCACGGTCTAGGAATGAAGTGAAACTTGGAAGGTGAAGTCGGAGCGACAGGAGGAGACAAGCGAGGCGAGGTCAACGACTGAACAGAAGTCAGGTGTGAACGCCCACCGGCCGAGTTTACTGGAAAGACCTTGCTTCCGGATGGCTTTACCCACTCCCGCTGCGTTGGGACCCGAGACCCACTGGGCTTTTGGAGTCACGAGAGGCGAGAAGAGAAGGGGGCAGGGATCCAGTCCTCCGCAGGAGACTGTCCGGGACTCCGCTCTGCGCGGCTCCAGGAACTGCCCCGGCAGCACCGGACCCCTGCGGCTGCCCCGGCTTTTCCAGAGGAGGAGTGGGGATGCTGAGTCACAGATCTGTCACGCTCCTCACCTCTCACCAGCCCTCCGGGGTCTAAAGTAAAAGCGAAAGCGAATGCGACTCGCGGGGCGGCTAGTCCCGAGAGCTGTGCCCGTCTCCTCCTCCCGGACCCTTGGGCATCTGCACGTGCCAGCGAGGGCGCAGGCGAGGGTATGGCCATGGCCCGCCAGCCGCTCCGGGACCGCTGGGCCAGCGAACTCCCGGTGCTGCTGCTGCTACTGCTGCTCCCGCCGCCGCAGACGCCGGGTAGGGAAAGGCGTGCGTCCTTGGGGCAGCGGGAGGAGGCGGGGGCGCCGCAGAGGGACTGCACTGAGCTCCCCACCTACAGCGGCCGGGAGTCGGTGGGATAGGAAAGGGTGAACGCCTGGCATGGAGGGGGCGCGGCACCCGCGTGCGGGGAACACGTGGAGGGAGCGGTGGCTAGGACCGGAGCGCCGGTCCCTGCGCCCCGACCCACTCCAAGGGAGGGAGCTGCGAGACCAGGCTTTTAATACAACTTCTTCCCGATATCTAAGGCAAAGGGGAAAGCCCGGGGCTTGCAATGGGGTATCCGAGTTGGTGTTTTACAGCAATTTCGAGAAAACATGAGCGCGGTTCTCCGAGCCCCAGAAGGAAAGCTGTGCCAATGTTGCAAAGCAGGCAGTCCCCGCAGAGGTCGAAGAAGACGACCCCATCAATACCCTCAGACAAAAGCAAATAACACGCGTGGGTAGTAGTAGGATCGGCTAGGAACTGCGTCCCTGGGGAGAGAAAAGGCGTAGGGCAGATTGCACATCTGGGAACCTGGAAACAACTCCAAATTCTTAAGCAGCTGGGAACTGTGCCAGGTCACAGGATAGTAGGGCAGCATGAGTAAGCGCTCCCAGGCAAAGGCGAAGAAATGAAATTGTTGGTGATGGTTTGGTGTAGGTCGCATAGATGTAATCTCAGCGGGAAGAACAGAATGAGTGACGGATACATTTTTCTCCTGGGAGGTAGAGAGGAGGAAGGAGAAATAATAGATAGGTCTGGATTTATCCACGTTGGCTCTTAATCTTTTTTCGTCTGGGAGCTCTTTGAGGATCTGATGAAAGCTATGTACTCGCTCCCCCCCCGGGGGGGGGAGGGGCGGGAAGCATATACTTACAAAACTTGCATATGATTTTGGGGTCATGGACCCACTGAAAGGCATCCATGGACTCCCCAGGGATTAGTAAATCCATAATAGCTCGTACTTCCTTCCCCGTGTGTGTGTGTGTGTGTGTGTGTGTGTGTGTGTGTGTGTGTGTTTAAGGCAAGACTCCCAATCATTTAAATCCAGTCAGTCAGTCAGACCAGTCTAGCCAGTACTTGATCAGAGCCATCCATCCTGGCTGGGTTGGTGTTAACTCCATAGCTCTGTGGATTCTATGAAGTTTTATTTTTGTAAGACTATGTTTGGACTTTTCCCACATCTGAGAATGTGAGTTATATTGGTAATTTGTTCAGGTCCTCCCAACTGGCTAACCAGTGTCCTGCATGACCCCTAAGGAGATGTAGGAGACAGCCAGTGGACTGGGGCAACTCAATTGCACCATGTGAAAGGAAATGCAGCTTTAGTCAGAACCCAGTAAAGATGAGCTGTCAAGGTGCAGAGAGCAAAACTGCAGTCAAGATTTTTAAAGCTCATCAACTATAACATTGCTCTTTTACCTCACAAGGTTCTTGCTGCCATCTGATAACTCCTCGTGTTTCTTAGTTTTTTTTTAAACAGCTTTACTGAGAGATAATTAACAGATAAACTGCATACATTTAGATTGAACGATTTGATAAATTTAAAGTTAAATGTATACACTCATGAATCAATCACCACGATCAAGAGAAAAAACGTAATCATCATTACCAGAAGTTTCTTCATGTCCTTCATACTCCTTACCTCCCAAAGGGCTCTGTCACCCAGGCAGACCATCTGCTTTCTGTTACTATTAATTTGTTGTATCTTCTAGAATTTTATATAAATGCAACCATGGTATGTGTTCTTTCTTGTCTGGATTCTTTCTTTCATTGTAACTATTCTAAGAATCCATCCACACTGTAACTTGTATCAATAGTTCCTTTATTTTTATTGCTGAGTACTATTCCATTGCATGGATATCACACAGTTTGTTTATTCATTCACTTGTTAATGGACATTTATGTTGTTTTGGTTTTGGGCTATTGCATATAGAGCTGCTATGAACATGTACATGTAGGTTCTTGTGTGGGCATAGGCATTTATTTCCCTTTAGTAGAGAAAATGACTACGAGTGGCTGGATCATATGACACATGATGTTTAATTTGTGTAAGAAACTGACAAACCATTTTTCAAAGTAATTGTACTATTTTACATTCCCAATAGCAGTGTTGCTTTGGTTCGGTTTCTTTTTATTTTGTTTGTTTTTGTATATAACTATCCAATTGTTCCAGCACCATTTGTTGAAAAGATTATTCTGCTGAATAGATATTATAACTTTTTTTAAAAAAACAAAAACAAAGCATCAGTCATCCCTTTATGTTTGGATTGATTGTAGTAGACAAAACACCAATATCCAAATATCAATTGTAGTTCTATACATTAGCAATAAGCAATTGGAAAATGACATTTAAAAAATGTAAAATTTGTTATAGCATCAAAAAGTGTGAAATACTTAGGGATAAATGTGACAAAAGACTAGAAAAGAACACCTGTACACTGAAACCTACAAACTATTGCTGAGAGAAACTTAAAGATCTAACAAATGGAGAAATATACCATGTTCATGGACTGGGCAAATCAATATCATTAAGGTGGCAATTCTCCACAAATCAAAATTCCAGCAGGCTTTATTGTAGAAATTAACAAACTGATTCCAAAATTCACATGAAAATGCAAAAGATGTAGTATAACCAAAAAAAAAAATTGAAAAAGAACAGAATTCAAAGAACAACACTTCTGATTTTGAGACTAATTATAAAGTTACAGTAATCAAGACAATGTGGTATTGGTAAGATGGATAAAGAGTTAGTAGAGCAGAGGATACCTAATATTTTTTAAGCAGAAGAGATTCAAATGATTAAATTTGGTAGTATGATCCTAGTTATCCTATATACTAGTAATAAAAGCCTATGCAAATTGTCCCCTCGACCGGGAGTTCAACTGGGAGTTTGACCAGGGGACGGGGCCAGCCAGCCAACCGCGGGAAGGGAGGCCCCGGCTGGCAGCTGGCAGCCACTAGGGACCCTACCCATGCATGAATTTCGTTTACTGGGCCTCTAGTAAAGTATAAAGAGCATCCCATTTCTTATCCCTAGGTGAGAAAATATTACAGTCTCAGATCTGTTCCTGCTAGTTTACATTGCTACTAGACAGCAAGTTGTCATCTGTCTGTTCTTATTCAAAAGGCCTGATTTGGAGGGAAATTCATAATCTTGGGCAGGTCATTTGTTTAAAGATGAATATCCCTGCTCACTAGTGCTGGTTTGTACAGAATGTTAGTGCATTGGGGGTGGTTAGTGTATTGGTGGTTAGTGCATATGGGAGAACAAATTCACCAATGATTCATCTGATAAGGGGTTAGACCCCATCTGAGCCGACCAGACCCCACCCATGCACGAATTCATGCACTGGGCCTCTAGTAGTATATAACTGTTTGAATAAATGTATAAAATCCCCAAGTATATACTATTGGAATGACTCAGTATTACTCGTTACACAGGATTGATGTTATCTGTATACTTTCTATTTGGAAAGACTTAATTTTCTCCTGCATCGTAGGGAGCCATTGAAGGTTTCTGGGCAAAGGAGACATCATTGGAGTTGAGTGGTATAAGCGTGTAAAGAGTGTGGAGAATTAACTGCAGCTTAGAGGGTCTTGAGGCAGGAAGCTAAGTTGGAGGCTTTTGCAATAGTTCCAGTAAGTGGTGATGAAATCCTGAACCAAGACAGTGTCAATAAGGAAGAGAGGAGGGGCAGATTTCCTCCTGAGTTCTATGAGTATAAAATGTATTTCATTCTTTCCCTTTTGTTTGCTCCTCAACTTTCATTCAACTCATCCAAGCCTTGAAAAAGCATTATTTAAGGACTTGAACTATGATGAATTTACCTATCACACAAAAAGTAGATTGGGGAGCTCAGTAAATGAGCCTGAGACAGAAAGAATACATGAGTTAAGGGCAATGACCTGAGTACAGTTGGTACTTACAGTGAGTGCCAGAAGGAAGTGGGTTGGCTTGGTTGGCATTTCAACAAAAAAAATTATGAAAGAAAATAGATTACTGTGAACACAGAGCCCTTTATGCTTTAAATACATCAGTTTCACACTGAATTTCTTGAGAGCAGAAATTACATGACATACTTCTTTGTATCCTACAATTGGCATGTTGTGGGCCTTTAAATGGTAGAATAAAAGAAATAAAATATTGGAATGGGTTCTGACTCTCCTTAAAGAACAGGAGGGGCATGCTAACCTGATAACTTTTGAACTCCGAAAATGAGACTAGGCCAGAGCTACTTACTTGTATTAAATTGTATAAACCAACTTGGTAAAAAAGCCTGATTCACAAGTTCTGGGAAGTAGAAACAGGTGTGGCCCTATGCACAATTTTAGTGACTTCATTTAAATGATAGTTAGGACTTGCTATATATGTTTTTTAGGCAATTTAAGAGTTTTGATATTTCAAGAACCTTACTAGTAAGTTTTCTCCTAGTTCCATCCCACTCTATATATTCACAAGCCACTAACTAACTTCAGAAAACACTATCGCATGTGAGGTTTAGCTTTGTGAGTAACAGAGGACTTTAAAATATATCCACCACCATCAAGGAGCTTACAATATTATTAAAAAGGTGAGACTTGCTTACATTGAATATCTAGGGAACAATGTTATAAAAGAATGAATGTAAAGAGAAATTATCATTGAAGTATCAAAAGATGTGATTAAAGCCTCAATGAAAGGTTGCTGATACAATCAAATGCATTATCTACTATCCTATATAATAAAAGGGTAACATGCAAATTGACCAAATGGTGGAACGACTGGTCGCTATGATGTGCACTGAACACCAGGGGGCAGATGCTCAATGCAGGAGCTGCCCCCTGGTGGTCAGTGTGCTCACACAGGGGGAGCGCCGCTCAGCCAGAAGCCGGACTCACAGCTGGCAAGCACAGCGGCAGTGGTGGGAGCCTCTCCCACCTCAGAGGCAGCGCTAAGGAGTCTGACTGCCAGCTTAGGATGTCCTTAGACATCCCCCAAGGGCTCCCAGACTGCAAGAGGGTGCAGGCCAGGATGAGGGACCCTCCCTCCCCCCGAGTGCATGAACTTTGTACACCGGACCTCTTGTATACTTATGAGAGTCTAGCTTTGTAAAATAAGTAACTGGCTGATTGGGTTGGATGCAGGATATTGATATTCTTGTGCATTCATATATCAAGTAATCATGCATTTATCTTTCTTTGAGGACTATTCAAAATGGAAAAACCACTAGTAGACTTCCTTTTTCAGCAAAATGACAAAGTATAGGTTTTGGAAAAACCCTCTTGCTACAAAACACCCAGAAATGGTGAATAAAACAGTGAAAACATCTATTAAAATCTCTAGCCAAGTCCTGACTGGTTTGGCTCAGTGGATAGAGTATCAGCCTGTGGACTGAAAGTTCCCAGGTTTGATTCTGGTCAAGGGCATGTACCTTGGTTGCGGGCACATCCCAAGTAGGGGGTGTGCAAGAGGCAGCTGATTGATGTTTCTCTCTCATCGATGTTTCTAACTCTCTATCCCTCTCCCTTCCTTTCTGTAAAAAATCAATAAAAGATATATTTTTAAAAAATCTCTAGCCAATAAAATACATAATAACTGCTTAAAACAAAAATAATAAAAATGTGTTGCTGTTGTGGGGTTTATAATATATGTAGAAGCAAAATGTATGACAATAATAGTACAAGGATTTGGGGAAGAGAAATGGAAATATATTGTTTAAGGTTCTTAAACTATACTAGAGGCCCGGTGCATGAAAATTCATGCACTGGAGGGGGGTCCCTCAGCCCAGCCTGCCCCCTCTCACAGTCCGGGAGCCCTCAGGGATGGCAGGTGACCCGGTGATCAGAGGAAGGTGACTCCCCATCACATCTCTGCTGCTGCCACTGCCAGCAGCGCAAGCCTCAGCCGGCCCTGGCTACCAGAGCCTTGGGCAGCCCTGAGCAGCTGGGCAGCTGCCATCCGAGGCTTGCCTGCACCTCAGGCCAGCCCTGGGCGGCTGGGGACTCTGGAGGCAGGCGCGGAGTGGCCAGGCCCACCTGAGGGCGGGCCCAGCCTTGCCATGCACCTGCCGCCCCAGTGGGGCTGAGGGAACTGGGCGTCACCATCTTGTGGCTGTGGGTGCTGCCATCTTTGAGGGCATGGCAGTCAATTAGCATATTCCTTCCTTATTGGCTGTGGGAGCTTCCATCTTTGTGACGGCTTGAGGGTCAATTAGCATATTCCCTCTTTATTAGATAGGATATGTGAAGTTGTGTAATGTCACTTGGAGATAAACCATGAAAAGGTAAAGATATATACTATAAACCTTAAAGCAACCACTAAAATAATACAACAAAAAGTTGTAGATAGTTAGCTAATAAGGGAAATGAAATAGAATTATGAAATATACTCAAATAATCCATGACATAATCATCTCCATAGAAAATCCTATGGAATCTACCAAAATACAATTAGAATAAGTAAGTTTAGCAAGGTTGCAGAATACACAATTATTTTACAAAAGCGCATACAATAAAAAATTAAGTACCTAGTAATAAACCAACAAAACTTTTCAGTCCCTTATGTAAAAAATGATAAAACTTTTTAAAAGAAACCTAAATAAGTAAGAAGATTTTCAGGTAAGAAGACTAAATACCATAAGGATGTCAGTTCTCCCAAACCAGCCTTGCTCTATTAGCTATCAGGACTTACTACCTGAATTATGGTGTAGAGATAGAAACTAAATCAATGAAATAAAATGGCCTAAAGAGAGACAAAATATGGCAACTTATTTTATGATAGAGCTGAAAAAAATTGGCTATTTATAACAAATCTTAATAAGATAATTGGTTATCTTTGTTTTAAAAAATTAAATTGATTGGGGTGGTAAACACACAATACAATATACAGATGATGTATTTTAGGATTGTAAACCTGAGACCTATATAATTTTATTAACTAATGTTACCCCCAATAAATTCAATAGAAAATAAAAAGGACTATAAGAGAGTACTATGAACAATTGTACACTAACAAATTGAGTAACCTAGATGAAATGGATAAACTTCTAGATATACAAACCCTACCAAGACTAAATTGTGAAGAAATCGAACATCTGAATAGACCTAGCCTTTTCCTCTAGGGACTTCATGTCTTTCATGTTCTCTGGAATCACTGATCTGTGGCTGAATGGAGACTGTCCAGTCACCAATAACATAATATTACCTAAGAGGTCCAAAGGTCTAAGGTCGATTCTGGTTCCCTCAGAAGGAAGGAACATTTTATCATAGAGCAGAGTCTAGCATTTTAATGGACCTATCCATTCTGGTCTACTGCCAAATTCCTAGAGCTGAGTTTTATTTTCATTCATCCCACTCTATCCCAGTAACCAGCTATGTGAACTTACAGAAAAGCATCACAGATGCAGATTTAAGATTTTGCTAGTATGAAGTTAAAACCATGGTACTGCTAAGCTACACACACACACACACAACACACACACACACACACACACACACACACACACACACACACACACACACACACACACACACACGAGACAGATTGATTTGAGATGACAGAGGGGGAAACTAGATCCAGTTAAAAAGTATTAGAACAGCACATCAAGAGGAACCCATAAAAGAAACCCTCACTGATGTAATCAATGCCATTAACTAAGAAAGGTATGAACAGGCAGCTATCCCTGAGTCCTACTGACTCAGGAGCTCTAAGAGGAGAATCCAGCACTCTGTATTTTAACAAGCCCTGCAGGTGGCTCTGATGCCACTCCTTTTTGAAAATTATTGGGATAGAGGACCCAAGATGAAGATGAAGGTAGTTAGGAGCAGAGTTCACGTAGCAGAACAAGGGCTCCGATATGGCAATGGTGAATGCACACAGCAAACCAAAGCTACAATTAAACAGCAAATGTTTTAGCTCAGTGGTTACTGTCAGCCTGCAAACTGAAGGGTCAAAGGTTCAATTCCCAGTCAAGGGCATATTCTTCAATTGCCCCAGTAGGGGCATGAGTGGGAGGCAGCCAATCGATTTGTCTCTCTCATGCTGATGTTTCTCTCTCTCTCTCTCTCTCTCTCTCTCTCTCTCTCTCTCTCTCTCTCTCCCTCTCTCTCTCTCTTCCCCTCTTTCTCTCCTCCCCCCCACCCCCGACTCCTCCTTCCCTTCCATTCTTTCTGGAAATCAATGGGAAAAATATCCTAGACTGAGGATTAAAACAAACAAACAAACAAAAAAAAAACACACAAAACACCAAATATAGAAAGAGTGAAAACACTAATATTGGACCCTGGAAATTAAAAAAGAACTACAAAAGGTGTGAATACTAGACAAGAAAAAAGGAAAAGTTTGCACTATGAAAACCAGTTAGGGAAATTAAAGAAAATTTTTTTCTGACCAAAGATAATCTTGGCTGAGTTTTTAAAGGCTCTTAGAATTTCCTTCAAGAGGAATCCTCAAAAAGGGCTCCACATGCCACCCGAGGATATGTTTTTATTGATTTGAGAGAGAGAGAGGGAGATAGAAAGAGAGAAACATCGACCTGTTGCCTCTTGTAGGCATCCTGAGCAGGGATTGACCTGCAACCTAGATATGTGCCCTGACCGGAACTGAACCCACAAGCTTTTAGTATACTGGACAACACTCCAACCAACTGAACCACCCAGCCAGGGCTCATGTGGTTTTTATTTGTATACTAACTTTGCTTATTTTTTAACTTATTTATTCTATTATAACCTCAAACGTATAATAAAGTTGCAAGAATAGTACAAAACTCAGATTCACCAACTGCTTACATTTTGCCCCATTTACTCTATAATTTCTCCTTTCTACCCATATGCATTTTATTCTAAAGCATTTAAAAGTAATTTGGGGATGGAGAGAACCAAGATGGCAGCATAGGTAAACACCTGTACTTGCTGCCTCCCACAACCTCATCAAAATTACAATTAAAATACAGAACAACTATCATCCAGAACCATGGGAAAGCTGGCTGAGTAGAAGGACTACAACTAGAGAAGTAAAGAAGAAAGCACACTGAGACTGGTAGGAGGTGTGGAAGCGCAGAACGGGCTGGTCTGGCCCCCGGATGTGCCGCTTTTTTAATCTTTTTTAATCGGGAGGGAGATAGCCTCTGCGGAGGCTGCCTGGAGGAGCAAGGAGTCCCAGCCCCACACCAGACCCCTAGCCCAGGGTTCCAGAGCTGGGGAAAGAAGTCACTATGGGCAGTAAGAACTACGGACTGTAAAAACCAGTGCAGATTGGGGCTGAGTGACATGCAGGCTGCTGGAGACCCAGCTGCTCCTTTTAATAGGCTGGCACCACGAACTGAATTTACAAACTCCCACTTCCTCTGATCTCCAGTGCCAGGCGAGGCTCTGGGAGACCCAGACACATATGGGGAGAAACTGGACTGCCTGGCATTGGGGCAGGAACTCGGGGACAGCTTTCTTCCAGATGGAGGTGCTCACAGCGGTCATTGTTCCCATGCTGGAACCTCCCCGGTGTAGGGCTGACTGGCAGCCATTTCTGTTTGCTCCACCCTGATGATTCCCTGAGACCCTGCCCTACCCAATTTATAATCCCACCCAAACTATGCAAAGCAGATTTTGCATATGAATGGTCTGTCCTTTCTCAGGCTAAAAACCTGTCAAACAAGCTGCAGCTGGGTAAGGGAGCCCCAAACCTGTCAATAAAAGACCCATAAAACAGCACCAGCACCAGCCTGCCTTGCTTCACAGCTGGGCCTCGTCTGGGCACTTCCAAATCTGATACAAAGAAGAAGAATCTGCAGATCTCTCTGTAGCTCCTGCTGGATGGCCCCAGGCAGTGGCTGACTTTGCATCTCCCTGGAGACCCAAGAGCCAGTGTACCCAGTGATCAGTGTGAGACCATACCGGATTACAACTCTTCACATCCATAAGCGACACACTCAAGGGGCAGACTCAGTGAGCACCAAAGCCCCATTGAAGCAAGTCCTGCTCCATAAGGGTGTCTCCTGCACAGCAGCTCTCCCACTGTAGTCGCAGCTGGTCCTCACAGCCAATTGGCCTGGAGGTCAATTCCTCCCAGTGACAACAACAGCAACTACAACAAGACTGTGCACACAGCCCACAAAGGGGTGCACCAAGAGTATCTACCTCAGGTGATTGGGGAGGCTGAGCCACTGGGCCCTATAGGACACCTACTACACAAGGCCACTCTATCAACTCAAGGAGACTTATCAGCTACCCAGTACATAGAAACAAACACAGGGAAGCAGCCAAAATGCAGAGACAAATAAACATGTCACAAATGAAATGGAAGAAAGCAAACTACTGGATATAGAGTTCAAAACCACGGTTATAAGGTTACTTAAGAATCTTTTAGAAACCTCTGAGAAACTTAGTGAGACTTTTAAGGATCTTAGTGAGAATGCCAAAAAAAAAAAAAAAAAAAAAAAAAAGGAAAAGGACCAGTCATAAATTAAGCATATACTGACTGAAATAAAGAATAATATATAGGGATTCAACAGTAGATTAGAGGATCCTGAGAATCAAATCAATGATTTGAAATACTAGGAAGCAAAAAACACTCATCCAGAAGAGCAAAAAGAAAAAAGAACCCAAAAATAAGAAGATAGTGTAAGGAGCCTCTGGGACAACTTCAAGCGTACCAACATCCGAAGTGTGGGGGTGCCAGAAAAAGAGAGAGAGCAAGATACTGAAAACCTATTTGAAGAAATAATGACAGAAAACTTCCCCTACCTGGTGAAATAAATAGACTTACAAGTCAGATTTGGCTCACACGAGCGGTTCAACCTGGCCACTGTATTGTTTGACATGTTTCTATCATTCTTTGAGCACTTCCTTACTTCCTGGCACAATATATTCCACACTCACTTGTGCTTTCCCTGTCCTAACCCTGGAATCAGTCTTTGCTCCAATGACTTTTTGGAGAGACCAAGATCTGGGTACCAAGTGTGTTTGCTGCTAATATGTCATTGCTTCTAGGCACTATCAAAGGACAACATTAGCACACATATACGCAGGTACATACTTGCTGTATACACTCACACAGACACACAAGGGCACACAAACTCATGTACACATATGTGTACACATATACACTAATTACATACTAATATCCCCAACCTCAATTCTAGTCCAACACCATAGGTACATTTTACTCATCCCCTTCCCCTTTCCATAGTTGTAATTTCTTCCTCCAAAACCTGGACTGAGTTTGTTTCACTCACGGATGATGACCAGTTTCTACAAAATTTTCAAGAAGAAAAGGAGAGATGGCAGTGACTTTATTCCTTTGCCCCCAGATTTAACAGCAGAGATGGGCTTGTGAGGAAAGTCTACAGAAGCTGCAAACCATCATTATTTACTCATTATCTAGCCCAGCTTGCTTTTCCTTTTATTACTATTTTCTTTTAATCCTCACCTGAGGATATGTTTTTCACTGATTCTATAGAGAGAGTAAGGGAGAAGGAAAGGGAGAGGGAGAGAGAACATGGATGTGAAAGAGAAGCATGGTTGTGGGAGAGAAACATCAATCATTTGCCTCCCATACATGCCCTGACTGGGAATCATATGTGCTCAGACCAGGGACCACACCTGCAACTTGGGTATGTGCCCTGAGTGGGAATCGAACCTGAGACCCTTCGGTGCACGGGAGGATGCTGTAACCAACTGAGCTACACTGGCCAGGGAGGGAGTGGGGAAGGGGAGAGAGAGAGAGAGAGAGAGAGAGAGAGAGAGAGAGAGAGAGGAACATTGATTGATTGGTTGCCTCCCATATGACCCAGGACTGAACCCACAACCTGGGTTGACCAGGAATCAAACTGGTGACCTTTCAGTGCATGAGACAACGCTCCACCAACTGATCCACATGAGCCAGGGCTTCCCTTCATTTTATTTTTGTGGCATCTCTGTATTGACAGATGCTGAGTAGATCTTCAGGATAAACCTAGAGCTGGTCTAATGGCTGGTTGGCATACTATTCGTTCTCATAGCTGAGTTTAGGAACGTGCCAGGATCAGGCAATTCTAGTCTGAAAGTCTGATGATTCAGTTACCTCACAGTACTGTGGACAGCCTAACTCCCAAATGGATGAAGTGAGCCTGGCCACCTATCCAGCTTAAACTGTGTACCAGGCCTGGAGGGGGACGGATTCTGGAAAATTTGATCAGCTTCCACAGCTCTGAATGTGAGGATTCTGAATTCTGGAACACAAATCTCCATCCATCCTTGGAAAATGTCTCTGATCTCTAGCTGGGTGTTCAGGTGATGCTGATTTCTTTCTGTGTGCTTCAAATAAGCCACTCTCATTTGATTTATCCCAATAGAATCTGTGCCTGCTTTCCAGCCACCTGAACCTTCTTTTGGTCAGGCAGGATCAGGGTCAGCTTTGACTAAATAGCAGCTTTCTCCTTCCTTCTCACCTGCTTTCTGTGGATTGGTCTGCCTCGTCTGTGAATCTAACTGCCACTATATTCAGTCTCTCCCTCAGACTACCCTCCGTAGTAGAAAGATTGCTTCACTCAGTTTTCTTGGATGAGTCCTAACCTTCTTGCCTGCTGATGTCCCAGCTGCTCAGCAGAGACTTATTCAGGGTTCCACACCTGGAACCAAAAAGCCAGCTCCCAGGCAGCTGAAGGAAGCCCACAGATTTGTATGCTTTCCTGCTAACTTGGTAACCTAGGTTTCTGCCCGGGTCGGGGGCGCGGCAATACTTTCTCAACACGTCCATACAAGCTCCAGGACAATGGAAAATGCTGCAGAAGAATTTCCCTGTGTGGGACTTTCCTTCCAATGCAGCCCACTCTAAGCCACCTCCACTGCCTCAGGCAAAGCTTGGCCTCAGAAACTAGTTCTTGCTCATCTCCTCTGCATGCAAGAAAACCTAAAATGTATTGAATTAATAGGAAAAAGCATATAAAAATCATACAGTTGTGTCAGATAGGTAGACTTATGGGGGTGATCACTTTCTAAGTTATCTAAATGTCTAATCACTATGCTATACATCTGATACTAAATAGTGTATGTCAACTATAATTGATTGAAAAATTAATTTTAGAAAAGATCATACAGTGTTTCAAGTGGCTAAAGAAAAATTTTGCTTTTTAACCTTTTCTGCAATAGACTCTTTCTGGCATTGGACAGGACCTCATCTTAAGGATAGGCCAGCAACATTATTTTGGAGCAAACATGGTAGAACAATACATAAGCTGGTCCTCACCTTTTAAAAAAGTATTTCTTTAATTTTTTTTCTTTATTGATTAAGTAAAAAAATATTTTTATTGATTTTTGAGAGAAAGAGTAAGGGAGAGGGAGAGAGAAACATCAATGTGAGAGTAAAACATCAATTGGCTGCCTCCTGCACACGCCTTATTGGGGATCAAGCCTGCAACCCAGGTATGTGCCCAGACCAGGAATCAAACTGGCAACCTTTCACTGCATGAGACGATGCCCAGCCAATTGAGCTATACTGACCAGGGCTGGTTCTCATAATATATAATGAAGAGGTAATATGCAAATTGACCATCACTCCAACACACAAGAGGGCTGCCCCCATGTGGTCAAAGATGGCAGCCCCCATGTGAACACAAGATGGCCACCACAAGATGGCTGGCAGGGGAGGGCAGTTGGGAGCGACCAGGCCTGCAGAGGAGGGCAGTTGGGGGGAGCCAGGCCTGCAGGGGAGGGCAGTTGGGGGCAATCGGACCGGAAGAGGAGCAGTTAGGTGTCGATCAGGCTGGCAGGGGAGTGGTTAGGGGTGATCAGGAAGGCAGGCAGGCAAGCAGTTGGGAGCCAGCAGTCCTGGATTGAGAGAGATAGATGTCCGACTGCCACTGGGATCGGGCCTAAATGGGCAATCAGACATCCCTCGAGGGGTCCCTGATTGGAGAGGGTGCAGTCTGGGCTGAGGAACACACCCCCACCACCACCACTCCCCCCCGCCCCCTCCCCCCCCACCCCCCCCTGTGCACACCAGGCCTCTAGTCTTTTAATAATTAAAGACCCTTTTGGGGTTTCTTTATAAAACCCTAATCTACAAAATTGGTGCCAAGGAGGATACTGTTATCAAGGACTTATAAATAGATACTTTCCTGGGCTCTATAGCATTTTACGTTAGGTACATGATAAATAATGTCAATTTCACAGTTTTGCCAGGTGAAAGAAAAAGTTATTTTTTCTTTTTTGCAAGTTTTATTGTTACATAATGTAGAAAAAAAAGTCTGAAGTACTCCTACAACTCATTAAACTCATTAAATGTGTTTAACGTTTATGTTGCATGCTTTTATATAGGAAAGGATTTTTCCATGGATGCAAAAATATCAACAGGCCATAAATAATTAACAATAACAAAAAGTCAGTAATAAACATGGCGTCCTCAAAATGGAAATGGCCAACATTTCAGTCTTTCATTTTCTTCTTGGGCCAATATCCTTAGATATCAACTTGTGAAACTCCTCATTTCCACAGAACAGAATGACAGCCACATTGCCAGAATTTTCAGCTTACATTTTGGAATCAGTGTTTATTTTATTATTTTTGTTAAATCTTTATTGTTCAGATTATTACAGTTGTTCCTCTTTTTCCCCCATAGCTCCCCTCCACCCGGTTCCCACCCCACCCCTGCCCTTACCCCCCCACACACTGTCAGCATCCATAGGTGTATGATTTTTGTCCAGTCTCTTCCCGCACCCCCACACCCCTTTCCCCTCAAGAATTGTCAGTCCACTCCCTTTCTATGCCCCTGTTTCTATTATATTCACCAGATTATTCTGTTCATCAGATTTTTTATTCACTTGATTTTTAGATTCACTTGTTGATAGATATGTATTTGTTGTTCATAATTTTTATCTTTACCTTTTTCCTCTTCCTCTTCTTAACGAATACCTTTCAGCATTTCATATAATTCTGGTTTGGCGGTGATGCACTCCTTTCGCTTTTTCTTATCTGTGAAGCTCTTTATCTGACCTCCAATTCTGAATGATAGCTTTGCTGGGTAGAGTAATCTTGGTTGTAGGTTCTTGCTGTTCATCACTTTGAATATTTCTTACCACTCCCATCAGGCCTGCATAGTTTCTGTTGAGAAATCAGCTGACAATTGTATGGGTGCTCCCTTGTAGGTAACTAACTGTTTTTCTCTTGCTGTTTTTAATATTCTCTCTTTTTCTTTTGCTCTTGGCATTTTAATTATGATGTGTCTTGGTGTGATCCTCTTTGGATTCCTTTTGTTTGGGGTTCTGTGTGCTACCTGGACTTGTAAGTCTATTTCTTTCACCAGGTGGGGGAAATTTTTCTGTCATTATTTCTTCAAATAGGTTTTCAGTATCTTGCTTTCTCTCATCTTTTGGCACCCCCATAATTCTGATGTTGGTACGCTTGAAGTTGTCCCAGAGGCTCCTTACACTATCTTCATATTTTTGGATTCTTTTTTCTTTTTGCTTTTCTGGTTGGGATTTTTTTTTGTTTGTTTGTTTTTTGTTGTTGTTGTTCTTTGTATTTCAAATCTTTGACTTGATTCTTGCGATCCTCTAGTCTGCTGTTGGATCTCTGTATATTATTCTTTATTTCAGTCAGTATATGCTTAATTTCTAGTTAGTCCTTTTTCATATCCTTGAGGGTCTCACTAAATTTATTGGCCTTTTCCAGAAAATTCTTCAAAAACCTTGTAACTGTGGTTTTGAACTCTATATACAGTTGTTTGCTTTCCTCCATTTCTTTCATTTGTGACCTGTTTCTTTGTCTCTACATTTTGGCTGCTTCCCTGAGTTGACAGAGTGGCTTTGTGTGCTAGGTGTCCTATAGGGCCCAGTGGCTCAGCCTCCCCAGTTACCTGAGTTGGACACTCTTGGTGCACCCCTTTGTGGGCTGTGTGCACAGTCTTGTTATAGTTAAGCCTTGATTGTTGTTGGTATCACTGGGAGGACTTGACCTCCAGGCCAATTGGCTGTGAGGATCAGCTGTGTCTACGATGGGAGAACTTCTGTGCTGGACACACCCTTATGAGGCAAGACTTGCTTCAGTGGGGCTTTGTTGCTCACTGAGTCTGCCCCCTGAGTGTGTCCCTTATGGATCTGAGAAATTGTAATCTGGATGGTCCCACTCTGACCCCTGGGTACACTGGCTCTTGGATCTCCAAGGAGGTGCTAATTTAGCCTCTGCCTGAGGCCACCCAGCAGGAGCTACGGAGAGATCTGCAGATTCCTCTTCTTTGTTTGGGTTTTGGAGGTGCCCAGATGAAGCCCAGCTGTGAAGCAATGCAAATGGCTGTGGGGCCTTGGGCCTTCTTTTGGATGTTCTGGGTCTCTCTGACTCAGCTGTAGTTTTTTTAGGTAAATTTATATTTCAAAGGGCCAGGCCATTCATATGAAAAAGCCTCTGCACATAGCTTGGGTGGGGCAGAGTCTCAGGGCGGAGCAAACAGCAATGGCTTCCCGTTAGCCCTGCTCTAAGAGGCCCTCGGGTCTCAGTGTTCCTTGGTAATCACTGCAAGCACCTCTGAGAGAAAGGCACCCTCGAGTTTCACCCGCTGCCAGACAGTCCAGTTTCTCCCTGTATGAATCTGGGTCCCCAGAGTCTCGCCTGGAACTGGAGTTCAGAGCAGTCGGGAGCTTGTGTCTCCCTGCAGATTGAAAAAGCCAGCCGCGCCCCTAACCGGTGTGGCTCAGTGGATAGAGCGTCGGCCTGTGGACTGAAGGGTCCCAGGTTTGATCCCGGTCAAAAGCATGTACCTTGGTTGTGGGCACATCCCCAGTAGGAGGTGTGCAGGAGGCAGCTAATCGATGTTTCTCTCTCATCGATGCTTCTAACTCTCTATCCCTCCCCCTTCCTCTCTCTAAAAAAAATCAATAAAATATATTAAAAAAAGAAAAAAAGAAAAAGCCAGTCGCGTACTCAGTTGCCAGCGTGCATGCGCGCATCTCAGTACCTCTGCATTTTACTTCCACAGCTCCTCTGACTCTCAGTGTGCTTTTCTCTTCCATTCTAGTTGTAGAATTTCCACTCATCTAGCCTTCCTGTGGTTCTGGATGATGTCCGATTTGTTTTTTAGTTGTAGTTTTGAAGTGGTTGTGCAAGGCAGCAATTTCAGTTGTTTACCTATGCCGCCATCTTGGTTTCTCTCTCTCGAATCATGTTTAATTCCAGCTGTCACAAATTAGAGCCACCTGAGGAAATTCATCTTGCCTCTGGTTTCTTCCAAAAAAGTTAGAAGAATTAGATAAGCCGGTTATACATGTAGAAATTAAATAAATAGAATTCTTATATTAGAAGTTCAAACTTAAGCCTGGTGTTGAGGAAGAAATTTTATCCATTCATTCTTTGAATAAGTATTACTTGAGCACCTATTCTTGCCAGGTACTGTACTAGGCTCAGAGAATACAGTGTTGGGCAAAATAGATGTGACCCCTACCTTTTTTAGCTTACAGTGCAGATGGTGAGACATACTAGGTGTACCGATTAATAATATATGGAGTTACACATATGTTGATATATATGCGATTTGATATGTATGCTATTTTGTTGTATTGACAACAAGCTTCAAAACTTCATATGTCAAATTTGCTGAAGGTGTTAACATCACAGATACTTTTACACTTAAAAATGTTGAATTTCATGCCAAAAAAATAGCATTTGCGAGAAGTTTTAATTCTTTATTTTGTATTTAATTCTTTATAAAGTATTCTTAATACTTTATTTTGAAGAAAAGTGCTGCTGAATACTTTGGGAAGCTTATAGTGAACATGCTCCATCTCAAGATACTTGTGAATGCTGGTTTGAATTATTTAAAAGTGATGATTTCGATGTGAAAGACAAAGAATGGCCAGGTCAACTGAAAAAGTTTGAAGACCAACAATTACAAGCATTATTGGATGAAGATGAGTGTCAAAAACAACTTTCAGAAAGATTAAACATTGCTCAGCAAACAATTTCCGATCATTTACAAGCAATGGGAAAGACTTTAAAGGAAGGAAAATGGGTGCCACATCAACAGAACGAAAGACAAATGGAAAACCGAAAAGTCATCAGTAAAATGTTGCTTCAACACACGAAAGAAAGTCTTTTTTGCATCGAATTGTGACTGGTAATGAAAAGTGGATTTATTATGAGAATCCCAAATGCACAAAATCATGGGTTAATCCAGGTCAACCATCAGCATCGACTGCAAGGCCAAATTGCTTCAGAAAGAAGACAATGATCTGCATTTGGTGGGATCGGGAAGGTGTGGTGTATTATGAGCTTCTAAAACCAGGTGAAACTGTTAATACTGATCGCTACCAACAACAAATAATCAATTTGAACCATGCTTTGATCGTGAAACGACCAGAATGTGCCAGAAGACATGGCAAACTAATTTTGCTTCATGATGACACACCATCACACACTTCAAAACCAGTTAAAGACACGTTAAAAGATCTTGCCTGGGAAGTTATTCACCCACCCGCTGTATTCACCAGACCTTGCTCCTTCGGTTTACCACTGGTTCTGATGGATGATGGCATCACACGATCTGAGCAGCACTTCAAAACATACGAAGAAGTGGATAATTGGGTCTCTGAATGGTTTGCCTCAAAACAAGAAAAGTTCTATTGGGACGGTATCCACAAATTACCTGAAAGATGGGGAAATGTGTAGCTAGCGATGGACATTACTTTTTATAAAGCACTTTTGATGTTTCTCTTGAAATTATCGTGTTTTCTTTGATTACAAAATCCACTATTATTAACCAGTATACCTAGTATATTCATTACATCACCTCAACATCTTAAATACAACTGTGAAAACAACTATACAGGGAAAGAACAGAGAACTCCAGGGCCTGACTGTGGGATGAGGGAAGACTTTCCTGAGGAAGGATGACAGATGGCCAGCCAAGAGGGGGGCGAGGGGTGGGAGGGAAGGCCTGGTAAGTGGCATTAGGGGACCACAGGCCTCTGTGGCCAGGGGAAAGAGTAGCTAGAGAGGCAAGCAGGGCCAGTTCTGGATGATCCTTGAAGACTTAAGGATTGTAGTTTTTATTTTAAGATCAGCAGAATATCAGGAAAGAGTGAAGCCATCAAATATTCATTTATAAAGATAATGCTGGCTGCCTGGAGGCTATTGCTGTTTGTTTAGGCAAGAGAACTCAAAGGCTTGGTATGGATGAGGCAGAAGAGAAACAGAGAGATGGATACCTTTGAGAGAGATTGAGGCTGGGGAGGATGGGAAGTGAGAGTGAGGCAAAGGAGGTTTTCTCTGATAACTCCTCCGTGTCTAGCTATGCTGAAAGTCTGGCACCTGAGGCAAGGCTTCTGGAAGATTTTTGAACAAGCTGAAATTTGTTCATCTCTCCCTCTTATCTGTACTTTTGCAGGTACCACATGCTCTACTCCAACATCTATTGAAAACGCAAACATCCAAGTCAAGAGTTATAATGAGAACTCCAGGGAGCGTTATATTTGTAACTCTGGTTTCAAGCGTAAAGCTGGTACGTCCAGCCTAACTAAGTGCCTGCGTAACGAGGACACAAATATTACCCAGTGGACAGTGCCCACTCTCAAATGCATCAGTAAGTACCTGCCCCTGCACCATCCCTGCCTGCCACTCTTGCCAAGGACACATAGAGAGCAGTGATGCAGTGTGGGTAATGGAATAGCCCATCTGTGGGGCCAAGAGATTTGTATTGAGGTCTGAGGCTAAATAAACCAATAGACCTCTAAACAACACCTCGGAGGTGGAAGTACATGGGCTTTGGAGCGGAGAGGGTGTCACACAATTCTGGCTTCAAACCTTGGCTCTGCCACTTACCTAAACCTATGAGACTTTGAGCAAGGGCCTTCATATCTCGGAACTCTAGGTTTCTCATATAGAAAATGGACCTGATGTCAACATTGTGGCTTGTTTGTAGAAGGATTCAGTGAAACCTGATAAATATTAACTATTATTACCATCAATGCTTTAAGATTATGGTAGTAAGAATTTGGCTACAGACAAGGATGTGTGCTCAAGCGTAGTTACTTCCCTGAGGGTTTTTCCAATTTCTTTCTCGGAGAAGGCCTGCAGGGCAATTATTGTCATTCTTCAATGGTATCCATCCCAGGAGACTGCGGAGACACATGGGCACAGATTTCCTAACTTGGTTACCCAAGTCTGGTGTCCAGTTAGTGGTCCAGAGCAAGTGTGAGGGAAAGTCGCCAGAATCAATTTTTGTAAACCACCTACAACTGGATAACCATGCCAGACGGAGCCAATTAATCTTGTGGTGGAAGCCAATTGTGCCATTTCCAGAAATACTAATCCACTTACTCTAGGAAAAACATTAAGCCACAGTCTTCTGATTTAACATTTATTGCTTACTTGGTGCATGTCCAGCAGTGAGTGAGATACTTTCTCATATAACATTTGTGAAAATTGCCAACTTCTCTATGGGGGAAGCAGAGGGGTAAGGAGATGAGGGGAGGTTTTGTTTGTTTGTTTATCCTCGCCGGATGATTTTTTTCCATTGATTTTTAGAGATAGTGGAAGGGAGGCAAGGAGGGCGGTGGGGAAGAGGGGGGCGGACATGGATATGTTGCCTTTTGCAGGGCCTTGACTGGGAATGGGGATCGAACCTGCAACCCAGGTACATGCCCCTGATCAGGAATCAAACCTGCAAATTGAACCCACGACCCTTTGGTGCATGGGCCCACGCTCTAACCACTTAGCAACACCAGTCAGGGCAGAGGGGAGGTTGTTCTATAGCAAACTCACTTTATTGTAGGACTTGGAGAGCCAGACTTTCTCATTGAATTTGTAGTGTTTAGACCACTGGTACCCCTCCCGCTCAACCTCTCCCTCTCTTGGCATGACTGCCATGCAGACATCAGAGGCAGAGCAAGGAGGAAGCATTCTACTTGATGCAGAGGACTGACTGGCCCTTTCCCTGATCTTTTCAAGGATGCATTTATATATACAGCCTTGGAAGATGGAAACAGCACCTCCCTCTGGAGAAAAGGCAGACACGGTCATGCCATTAATAAAAGACTCAGGTTCCCTGAGCTCAGTCTTCCTCTGCTGTGTTGCAGACCACTGGATGTATCTGTTCTGGCCCATCCAATGTTGCCTCTGTGGGGCTTAGGGATGAGGGAATTGATACAAATTTGCTGATACTCCTGCTGCCTATTGTGTTTGCAGTCTATGCTTATATTTGCATGAGAACTGCAGGTTGGGAAACATTGATTATAGTTTATTTCTTGTGCTTCTGGCCTATCCTAGGAGGCCAAATGTATCCGTTTTAAATTTGTATGTTTATTTGTTGTTTATATCCTGTTCTGAAGCCACCCCAGGTTCCACCCTCAGGATCATAAATGCCATGTGGTTGTCCTCTCTCTAGGAGACCCCTCCCTGACTCACCAAAGGCCATCCTCCACAGTAGCGCCAGCAGGGGTGACTCCAGAGCCAGAGAGTCCCTCCCCTTCAGGAAAAGGTAGGAATATTGGGAATTTTTTAAGGGCTTCCATTCCCTGCTAACACTCAGGTCCCCACAAATCCCTCAGATTCATGGACCACAGCTGAAGTTCCACTACAAACTTATGTAATAGAACAAAACTTTTTAAAAATCAAGAACAAAAATTTACCTTAGCTTAATTTTCTGTTTTAAATCAAAGGGGCTTGATATCCTGGTTTTATATGTGCATGGTTAAGAATGGTTTGAAATCCACTCTTATTATGTCAGATCAAACTCAACTGTAGACTTCTATCCTTGTCAAAACTAGGGAGGGTCTGAGGTTTGGCCTGTCTCACATGTTAGCCCGCCACGGTTTCAGGGTACTGGCAGAAAACACAGCACTCTTGGGTCAGAGCTGTGGCCATCACTTTGTAAAGTATATAGATGTTGAATCACTATGTTGTATACCTGAAACTAATGTAATACTGTGTCAATTATGAATAATTTTTTAAAAGCAACAAAAAACAGAGTTCTGATTCTAGAAAGAGCTTTGTAAGTATTAATAACAAAAGAAGTGAATTTCAGCAACATGGGAGACTCATGCAGAATTGCCTCCCAACAGTCCTAAACATCAGCACGTTAACTATGATGGCTCTGGTGTAGCAGCATTGCCCAAAGCTGCCAATGTGCCACATTTCCACTGAGTCTTAGGTAATCATCCATCCCAATTTCCTCAGCACTGTCTCAGTGTTAAGAAAATTCTAAAACTTGGGTGCTAAATATCATGGGACAATGTGCCCCATGTCCTAGGACAGTGGTCGGCAAACTGCGGCTCGTGAGCCACATGCGGGTTTGCCGCTCTGTTGACTAATGAGTTTGCCGACCACTGTCCTAGGATACCCTTACTTTACACTTAACTCTTGATTTTTTGTGTCTCATTTTCCAATTTGTGGCTTTTCCTGGCCCCTGTCTCCTCCCCTCTAGGCACAGTCATCCTGTTATGCTTGGCCCACCTCCCTAGAGCATGGCTCCCAATCTTGGCTGTCCACTGAGGTCACCTTGGAACTCTCGAGAGCAATCTGGGAATCAGAATCCTAGAAGCTCCCTGGGTAATTCTTAGGTAGCCAAAGCTGAGAACCACTGCTGAAGGGAGGATGGAGAGGCCAAAAAAGGTTTCCTTCTAGTTAGCTGGCTACCAACAGAAGGCAGAGGCTGAAGTACTGGCTATATTTAAGTTTGGGGCAGTTCTAAAGCTCCTTTGATCAAAGTCAAATCTGATTCATCCAGTTAATGAGAATCATCAAGTGGCCTCTCCCAGTTCTGCCTTCATGCGCCAAACACTTGGTCAAATGAAACTGCACAGTCGAAATCTCAGATGTGAGATTGTCATCTTTGATACAGAGTGATGTTGCCATGGGCACTTGGATGGGAATGCTCTGGGGGAACTCTATGCAAAGTACCTGGAGTGCTGGCATTCTGGGTAGTATGAGGACGTGACTAAGGATTAAAGGGCATGGGGACCTCTCACAGCATCTGTGGCTGGGAGCGCATGAAGCAGCCCAAATAATGTGGCCAGATGGCCAAAGATGCTGAGACTGGGGCAAAGCCAGGATACCCTTCAAATACACTATAGTTCAGATGGGCTGAATCTCAGGCTCCCCCTTATTTAGAAGTTTTGTGAAAACATGTATAAAATAAACTAAAACCAGCATCCCAGACGCCTCGGCTTAGGCAAATACAGTTCTACTTAGGTGCCTTTTTTTTTTTTTTTTGAGACCAGTCTTCTCTAGTAAACAGCCTGGATCTACTCTAATCTTTGTAATTTACTCTGCAAATCCTCTAGCATTCTCAAAAGTCTTATGGCCACCCCGGATGGATGACTATGTTATACACTTAAGGGATTTTCGTAAAGATCCATGGAGCAGTGTGCTGGGGGAGGGCTGGCCCAGGTCGGGCTCCTTAGAGCATGGATTAAGTTCATTCTCTTCTGGAGCTGAGAAAGTTACTATTCTAAGCATTTATGTTCTCCATGTGTTGCACCTTCCGACAGAACCAGCTTTCATTTTCAAGCCAGACACCACAGTGGCCACAAAGCCAGCCATGGTACCGGGCTCCAGGCTGATACCATCCAAACCTCCTGCAGGAACCACAGGGGTAGTCAGGAATGAGCCCTCCCAAGCCCCACCTCAGACAACTGCAAAGGCCTTGGAACATACTCCCTCCACCTCCCTCGAGAAGCCAGGTTGGCACTGGCTTTGCACACTTTACGGGAGGTCAGCTCTCTGCCTGCATGACATAATACCCTCCAAAACCAGAACAACCTAGCAACCCTCCGCCACCGGCTCTCTGCCACAGCCTTCTTGCTCTGGTCGCTCTGTTTTGTGCTCCACCCTGGCTCAGTCCAGGTGAAAAAGAAAGTCCATTTCCCAAATGTGCCAAGGCTTGCCGTATTAACCTACTTTGCTAAGAATCTGAATAATATCTGCTTCCTCCTAATATGGGGGGACAGAGGAAGCTCCCCACCCTCTGGAGTCATGATCTATGGGATGGAGGAGCTCCCGGTAACCTGTATCTTCTTAAGCATGGCCCAGGCTCTAAATGAATTAATTACCTTGCTTGTTCTTTGCTAAAATGAGTTTGGTTTTGCCAGCCATGCCTCTCTCAAGGCTTTAAGATAGGAACCAAATTGTGCAGAATTTCTCCTGCTTAATGAGAATAGTATCTTTAGGACTACTGTCATAACTGAGCTGCAATCTCTCCCCTCAGGTGCACATTCATCCGATTCCACAGCTGTCATTGGTAAGTATTTCCCTTTGTCCTGAAAGTGTTGAAGCTCAGGGGACTTGTCCCAGGAAGCTGAACAGTCCTGATTTGTGCCAGTTGTCCCAACATGATCACTAATAGCATCCCCTTTCACTCTCAAGTGTATCGGTATAGAACCGTGGTCGGCAAACTGCGGCTCGCGAGCCACATGCGGCTCTTTGGCCCCTTGAGTGTGGCTCTTCCACAAAATACCACGGCCTGGGCGAGTCTATTTTGAAGAAGTGACGTTAGAAGAAGTTTAAGTTTAAAAAATTTGGCTCTCAAAAGAAATTTCAATCGTTGTACTATTGATATTTGGCTCTGTTGACTAACGAGTTTGCCGACCACTGGTATAGAAAGTAAGTTACAAGATCACCCTATTTATGGAATTCTTTATTTGACATCACTATTTTCACATTGGTACCTTATCACTGTCAGGCTCCTGATACAGAAACCAAAGAGTAGATACATCACAAAAAGGGCCTGTTCAGCAATTCAGTTCTACTAAGCAGGGCTAGACGTCTGTTCAAGACTTACTAGAAAACCAGGAGTGTGTGCTGGCACCATGGAGATGATGTTGTTCTGCTGACATGCAGACTGCACTACTCCCCCAGTGTTAGCACCATGCACCTACAGCCAGACCATTCAAATTTCTCCATCTAGAAGCTCCGTCTAGAAGCCTTTTTACAGGAGATGCACACAACACTAAGACTAGGAGAGAATGTCCCAGTAAATATAAGGAGAGAGATGGAACATTGTTAGCAAGAAGGAAAGAAAAAGATGAAAGGAGAGGAAAGCCCAGAGAAGTAAGAAATGCAGAAGAAAGAATCTGAGACTTTTGTCTGAGAGGTTTTCAATGAACCAAAAGCCACTCTAATGTCATATGGGCAAAATGATTTCTATTTTTGATTTACAAGTTTTCCTGCTAGAGAAAGATTCATATTTTTATGGTTACATTTTATCTGCATTAGTGTCATCTGGGTAAAAATAAGTGGCTTTGGTCATTTCAGCAGTTAGTTGATTAGAATGGTATTTGGGTTTTTTAAAAATAATCAATCATATATACAAAGTCAAGACAGTGTAGAAAGGCTCTTTGGAGAGTATTTTCATGGAGAAACTATGGCATTTAATGGCAAGGATATGAAAATAATATGTTTATCATTTAAGAGGAGACCAATAAATAAAGAAGCCAATCTAATTTTTCTTTTTATGACACATACTACATTAATTTTTCTACGAAGTTTTAAGTTTTTTTATTCATTAAAAAAAATTTTTTTTATTGATTTCAGAGAGGAAGGAAGAGGGAGAGATAGAAACATTAATAATGAGAACCATTGATTGGCTGCCTCCTGCACGCCCCCTACTGGGGATTGAGCCTGCAATCTGGGCATGTGCCCTTGACCAGAATTGAACCCTGGACCCTTCAGTCTGCAGGCCAACACTCTATCCACTGAACTAAACCAGATAGGGCTTTATTCATTTTTTGAACTGGTAATTTTTGCACATGGTTTAAAAATAATTACAAAAGGATATATAGTAAAAAGTAAGCCCTCTCTCTGACTGAAAATCATCTGCGGGAAGGAAGCAATCCCCTGCTACCAGATTTCTGTGTACCCATCGGAGAAAGTCAGTATGTCAACAGCACACAGAGGATACATGATGCCAGCCAGTTAGGTATTTTATTTTCACTGATCTGTACTTTGTTTTATTTTTTTTATTATTATTAAATCTTTATTGTTCAGATTATTACAGTTGTTCCTCTTTTTTCCCCCCATAGCTCCCCTCCACCCGGTTCCCACCCCACCCCCTGCCCTTACCTCCCCCACACTGTCCTCATCCATAGGTGTATGATTTTTGTCCAGTCTCTTCCCGCACCCCCACACCCCTTTCCCCTCAAGAATTGTCAGTCCACTTCCTTTCTATGCCCCTGATTCTATTATATTCACCAG
This sequence comes from Plecotus auritus, assembly GCF_963455305.1. Taxonomy (NCBI): domain Eukaryota; kingdom Metazoa; phylum Chordata; class Mammalia; order Chiroptera; family Vespertilionidae; genus Plecotus; species Plecotus auritus. The sequence continues at coordinate 159,596,959 of NC_137770.1, forward strand.
ATTATTCTGCTCATCAGATTTTTTATTCCTTTGATTTTTAGATTCACTTGTTGATAGATATGTATTTGTTGTTCATAATTTTTATCTTTACCTTTTTCTTCTTCTTCCTCTTCTTACAGAATACCTTTCAGCATTTCATATAATACTGGTTTGGCGGTGATGAAATCCTTTATCTTTTTCTTATCTGTGAAGCTCTTTATCTGACCTCCAATTCTGAATGATAGCTTTGCTGGGTAGAGTAATCTTGGTTGTAGGTTCTTGCTGTTCATCACTTTGAATATTTCTTGCCACTCCCATCTGGCCTGCATAGTTTCTGTTGAGAAATCAGCTGACAATCGTATGGGTGCTCCCTTGTAGGTAACTAACTGTTTTTCTCTTGCTGCTTTTAAGATTCTCTCTTTGTCTTTTACTCTTGGCATTTTAATTATGATGTGTCTTGGTGTGGTCCTCTTTGGATTCCTTTTGTTTGGGGTTCTCTAAGCTTCCTGGACATGTAAGTCTATTTCTTTCACCAGGTGGGGGAAATTTTTCTGTCATTATTTCTTCAAAAAAGTTTTCAGTATCTTGCTCTCTCTCTTCTTCTGGCACCCCCATACTTCAGATGTTGGTACGCTTGAAGTTGTCCCAGAGGCTCCTTACACTATCTTCTTATTTTTGGATTCTTTTTTCTTTTTGCTTTTCCGGTTGGGTGTTTTTTGCTTCTTTGTATTTCAAATCTTTGACTTGATTCTTGCGATCCTCTAGTCTGGTGTTGGATCTCTGTATATTATTCTTTATTTCAGTCAGTGTATGCTTAATTTCTAGTTGGTCCTTTTTCATATCCTTGAGGGTCTCACTAAATTTATTGGCCTTTTCTAGAAAATTCTTGAAAAACCTTGTAACTGTGGTTTTGAACTCTATATACAGTTGTTTGCTTTCCTCCATTTCTTTCATTTGTGACCTGTGTCTTTGTCTCCACATTTTGGCTGCTTCCCTGAGTTGATGGAGTGGCTTTGTGTGGTAGGTGTCCTATAGGGCCGTGGCTCAGCCTCCCCAGTTACCTGAGATGGACACTCTTGGTGCACCCCTTTGTGGGCTGTGTACACAGTCTTGTTGTAGTTAAGCCTTGATTGTTGTTGATATCATTGGGAGGACTTGACCTCCAGGCCAATTGGCTGTGAGGATCAGCTGTGTCTACGATGGGAGAACTTCTGTGCTGGACACACCCTTATGAGGCAAGACTTGCTTCAGTGGGGCTTTGTTGCTCACTGAGTCTGCCCCCTGAGTGTGTCCCTTATGGATCTGAGAAATTGTAATCTGGATGGTCCCACTCTGACCCCTGGGTACACTGGCTTTTGGATCTCCAAGGAGGTGCTAATTTAGCCTCTGCCTGAGGCCACCCAGCAGGAGCTATGGAGAGATCTGCAGATTCCTCTTCTTTGTTTGGGTTTTGGAGGTGCCCAGATGAGGCCCAACTGTGAAGCAATGTAAGCTGCTTTGGGGCCTTGGGCCTTCTTTTGGATGTTCTGGGTCTCTCTGACTCAGCTGCAGTTTTTCAAGTAGATTTAGATTTCAAAGGACCAGACCATTCATATGCAAAAGCTTCTGCGCACAGCTTGGATGGGGTGGAGTCTCAGGGCGGAGCAAACAGCAATGGCTTCCCATCAGCCCCGCCCTAAGAGGCCCCCCAGGTCTCAGTGTCCCTTGGTAATTGCTGCAAGCACCTCTGAGAGAAAGCCGCCCTCGAGTTTCATCCCCTGCCAGACAGTCCAGTTTCTCCCTGTATGAGTGTGGGTCCCCAGAGTCTCGCCCAGAACTGGAGTTCAGAGCAGTCAGGAGCTTGTGTCTCCCTGCAGATTGAAAAAGCCAGCCGCGTACTCAGTTGCCAGCCCTCTGAGCATGCGCGCACCTCCATACCTCTGCACTTTACGTCCACAGCTCCTCTGACTCTCAGTGTGCTTTTCTCTTCCCTTCTAGTTGTAGAATTTCCACTCAACCAGCCTTCCTGTGGTTCTGGATGATGTCCATTTTGTCTTTTAGTTGTAGTTTTGAAGTGGTTGCACGAGGCAGCAAGGTCAGGTGTTTACCTATGCCGCCATCTTCGTTTTGTACTTTGTTTTCACTTAATGCTATATGTTGGAGATCCTTCCACATCAATATATAAAACCACATCATTCTTTTTAAGAACTTAAAAATATTCCATTGTATGGATTTGCCACGATTTAGTTAGCCAACTCCCTATTTGGACACATGACTTGCTTACATTCTTTGGCTATATTATAAACAATGAAAAATTATAAAACATTGTATTGTTTTGCATATGTGCAAATATATCTGTAGGATAAAATCTTATACATAAAGTTTTGGGGCCATATTTTCTATGTAGATTTTCAACTATTTTATTATGGACTATAATCTATTTTTTCAAATTTATGTCTTTCACTGGATTAAAATATCAGAAACTCACTCCCAAATTCTGAAATGTAATATAATAAACATTAACTGAACATGTACAATAGATAAAGATAGCTAAGTGCAAAGAACTGTGAAAATACAGAGATTTAAAAGAAAACAGCTTTAAACCATTCATATTGTATTATCTTCCTTCAAGCTGCTTAAATATAAAGATAGACATATTTCCCTGGCCACTCGGTTGAGCATCATCCCATGCACCAAAAGGTCACTGGTTTGAATGCCAATCAGGGCACATACCTTAATTTCAGGTTCAATCCCCAGTAGGTGGGGGGTGGAGGGGCAGGAGGCAGCCAATTGATGTTTCTCTCTCATCAATGTTTCTCTCTCTCCCTTCTATCTCCCTCTCAAAAAACACCAATAAAGACATTAAAAAAAAAAGACAGACATATTAAAACTATAAGAAAGCACGTAATTTCAGCAAGATGAAAACTAGCTATATTTCATTATGTATTATTTGAGTTTCATCCACTAAGAAGGTGTATGCTAAAATGAAAATCATGCTAACTTTCTAGAAACACTAAGTTATAATGCCTTCAAAGTATGTCACATACAATCCCAGCCACATAAGACCTAAGAGTATGCCCAGATCAGGTATCAGTGACAGAGGTACTCACTGATTCCCTGGACATCAGTGGCTGTTGCTATTTCCACATGAATAAGCAATCAGTTGAGCTCATCTTTGTAAATAAATAAATGATGCTTTATCCAGGGGTCCTCAAACTTTTTAAACAGGGGGCCAGTTCACTGTCCCTCAGACTGTTGGAGGGCCGGACTATAGTTTAAAAAAAAAAACTATGAACAAATTCCTATGCGCACTGCAGGCCCGGGAGGAGTCGGCTGCTAAGCAAGACAGGCAGCGGCACCTGGCGGGCCGGATAAATGTCCTGGGTAGGCTGCATGTGGCCCGCAGGCCGTAGTTTGAGGATGCCTGCTTTATACTATAGTGGTTGCTCAGTAAATGTTAACTTAATGTTTTAATCAGCCCATTGATACTACCAATATCATTTGTTTTTTAAATAAGGTTATAAAAGATATCACAACTTTTAAAGTTGCTTTTTTTAGTCCAACAGAAATATTGAATAAGTAGTGAATGAATGAGAAAATGGTTAAGTAAATTTGAGGGCTTTAACATTTAAGTAAATATTCAGGAAGTGTGGCTCATCATTCCATTGTCTTAAATATCTACTGCCTCACTTGGCAGCCCTTTTTATCAATAACTTTATTCAATTTTTCCAATATCTGGTTTCTGATCCTTGACTAAGCTATTCTTGAAGAGTCTCAATTGTAAAATAAAAGTCAAAATGTCATCTATGACGGTGTTTACATGGCCATCTTCATTTAGTACACTAGGAGTGAGGAGTTCCTTTTTCTGTCACATCTGAAATAAGTTTGCTACAGTTAATATGCTCAGCCTTTAACAGGAGCTACCTTTGTAACGTTCATCTGTTCAATCAATAGAAATGGAGATTCTATTCTGTGGCAGGTCTGGTACTAACCTGCAATGAAATGCAGGCAGTTACTACCCTTTCTGGCTTCCTGTGCAATTACCCACTTTTTCTCCTCTCTCTCTCCCAGACTCTAATCCTCCTCTATCTCACGAAATCTCTTTCACTTCCCTTTTCTCTAATCCATGCACCCCTAGGAAACACAAAAGGGTGGAGGACTTGGCAGTTGATATCTTAGTCCATTGTTGTAATGATTCTGGTTTCAATTTCTTTACTACATATCTCCGCATATAACTGAGGAAGAGGCCAAGGGTTTGAGTTTAAGTCACTGAGTTCAAATTGCTTTGTTGTATCATTGGCTCAGGAGCCCTCTTCTCCCTTGAGTTTGAGTCTGTAGTTTATGTCCTCATTAAAAATAAACAGGAAGAAGCATTGTGAAATACAACTTATTGTTTATATCAACTTGCCTTTTCCAATAAATCTCTCCATGAACAGTAAATGCATGCCAAACTGCTTAGTCAACATGAAGAAATAGTGTATCATCAGCTACAATATCTCTGCTAATAAAGATTTCTGATTTTTAGTCATACTGACAAGTAATGTTGTTTAAAAAGTCAAAAGAACTTTCACTAGTTTTCCAAGTTTGTCGTTACTTCTTTTAGAACAACTTTTCTATGCTTTTTTCTACAGCAAGTAGTTTTGGTTTTGCACTTTACTGTTTCTTCTGATTACAGCATCATTGCAAAAATATCAGGGGAAAAATTTTTAAAGAACATAAAGATTATCTACAATCCCACCATTACTTAATACTTTGATAGATATTCTTCAAAATTTTTTTGTGCATATGATACACACATGGCTTACTGGATTTCTTTTGGTTCATTTTTATTTCAACCATCTATTTTCACTTATGATATCACTAGAGGCCCAATGCATGAAATTGCCCCAGTTTCATCCAGAAGGACATGCAGAAGATCGTTTGGCTGTCCGGTCTAATTAGCATATTACGCTTTTATTATTATAGATAGACATCTTTCCATGTTAATATAGATTAATTTCACAAGTTTTAAAATATATTTTTATTGATTTCAGAGAGGAAGGGAGAGGAAGAGATAGAAACATCAATGATGAGAGAGAATCATTGATTGGCTGCCTCCTGCACGCTCCCTACTGGGGATCGAGCAAGCAACCAGGGCATGTGCCCTGACAGAATCAAACTGTGACCTCGTAGTTCATAGATCAAAGCTCATAGGTTCATAGGTCAAACTACACCAACCAGGCCATTTCATAATTTTTAAAAGCTGAATAATATTCCATTGGATGGGTATTAACACATTTTAACTAATTTTCTACTGATATTTAGATGAACATTTTAAAAATTATTTTACACAATACTTCAGTGAATATTCCTATATATATTTTCCCATTTCCTTAGAATGAATCCTAGAAGTAGAACTGGAGAGTTAATATATATGGTCTCTTCTAGAGCTTTTGTTATGTTACCAATTACCTTTGAGAAAAACTATACCCATTTACATTCACTCCTGCAAAGCAGAGAATCTGGGTGTTTCCCATATCCATATTTAACCTGTATTTCAATAGGGTTGTATTTTAAATGCCAACCCATGGGGATTTACCCTTGCCTACAAGGTTGTGTGTTGGTTGTACCGGGACAGGTCTCAAAGTTTAATGGACTAGAAGACTAATTGACTCAGGGTCCACAGTGAGATGACTGGCTCTCCAGATGTTCAGGGTTGTCATCTTGCAAATGGGGCAGCCAGGTGAGTTTTGCAGGGAGATTTCATAATATGAAGGCAAGTTGGCAAAATCTGCTTGGAATTTATTATTCACTCAGTGTTTTAAAAATAGTTATGTTCACCTGCCCTTTTGCTTCCACACGAGGATCCCACTGTTCCTGTCTAATTAATCTCAAATGCTGTCGTGCCTGCTGGCCTTCCACCCTCAAATCCTCCCACCATCCATGCTGTTCCTTTCAACTCAGTCAACAGTTTTTTCCTTTTCCTAAGCATTTCTTTATTCTCCTCTTACTTGTAAGATCTCTCTTATAACACCTCTTCTTTCTCCTTACCACCCTTCCTCTGTTATAAAAAAGTAGCAAATAATGACAATGGAATTGGAAGAAAAATGGCACTGCAAGCTATCATTTCTAAATCAGGATTCTGCGAAGCTGCAGAAAAGGGGGAGGCTGTGCCAGAGGACAACTGAGGAGGACCCTTACCATGTCTACTTTCTTGACTTTGGATTTAGCAGCAAGCATTTCTTCTCATGAAGTGCTGGCCTCCTCATCCTCATATGTCCACCCCGGGTTCTGATCTCTGAGCCTCTTACTTTCCCCTCCTGACTTACTCCCATCCCTGCCCATCACTGTCACTCTGCTCAGGAAGGACAAGGATTAGGAGTACAGGACATGGGATAACATGAATTGGACAGTTTGAACTGGCAGTGTTGGTGGGGAAGGAATGTACTTTATGCTCAGAGGTAGAATAGATTAAATTGCATGGAACCTTAAGAAATGTTAATAACAGTAAGCTGGTTGGGAAGGCATTTGTATCTCTCTGTGGAAATGTAAATTGTAAAGAATTTTCAGATTCTTAGAAATGAACCTTATAGGGGGATAAATGGTGATGGATAGAGACTTGACTTGGGGTGCTAAACACACAACGCAGTGTACAAATATGTGTTGTAGAATTGTGCACCTGAAACCTGTATAATTTTGTTAACCAGTGTCACCCCGATAAATTAAATAAAAAGGAAAAAAATGAAATGAATCTGCTACCTGGACTTTTAGCATGATACCAGCTTAGTTCTCTTCTTTTACAGTGGCAACAATCTCCATACCTGTCAGTGTGCTTTGTGGAGTATGTGTGGTATTACTTCTGGTATATTATAAAAAAGTAAGGTGAGTGGCACAAGAGAATCACACTGGACAAGATTCTTCCTTTCTTCCGAGAAAAGAGTTCATTATTATGACTCTGGGCCTGCCTTCCCAATGAAGAATCCCTTTCCTGGCTAAAGACACAGGCTCTCACTCTCACCCCTTTTATGTTGGCCAAAAGGAGTGTCGGGCCCTGGCTGGTGGCTTAGTTGGAGCATTGTCTCAATATACCAAAGGATGGTTGTTTTGATTCCCAGTCAGGGCACATACCCAGGTTTTGGTATGTGATCTGTACGGGAAGCAACCGATCAATGTTTCTCTCTCACACTGATGTTTCTCTCTCTCCCTTTCTCTCTCTAAAACATATCCTCAGGTGAGGATTTAAAAAAACACACAACAGTGTTGGAGTTGAGCAGTCACACTGAGCCAGTCTTAGAAAGCCATTTACTTTCCAAAGCAGGCCACTTGTCAGAAATGGGGCAGCGAGAGCTGATGACACAGGGCCAATTTTACCAAGAGCCAATTCAGAAAGAAAGAATGTGCCAAATAACCAATTTGATAGATATGCAATTTGTATCACTTCTTATCATATAGTCATGAATATATTCTTCAATGTACTCATTAAATATGGATATACTTTTTTATAAATATCCTCATTCATGTCAGCCTTACTTTAGTATTTCTGATCATTGAAATTCTACGTTTCAGCATTTGTGACAAGATTGTTTCTGCCACTTGCTGAAATTTCAGACCTTATTATTTTTCTAATCTTCAGGCATTTTTATCATTTTTTCATTAAAGCCTCAAATGACACATTAGCCTTTATTTATTTTTTAAATGCTCCTTAAACTTTTTTAAATGAATTTTTCTTTTTTAAAAATATATTTTTATTGATTTAAGAGAGGAAGGGAGAGGGAGAGAGATAGAAACATCATTGATGAGAGAATCATGGATCAGCTGCCTCCTGCACGCCCCCTAGTGGAGATCAAGCCTGCAATTTAGGCAAGTGCCCTTGATCAAAATCGAACCCAGGACCCTTCAGTCCACAGGCCGATGCTCTATCCACTGAGCAAAACCGGCCAGGGTTAGCCATAATTTTATACTTCTACCAATTAGTAGCCAGTATTTCAGCATTCCACATTGATGTAGTTGCTCTGGATCCTTTCTCGGCTTTATACAATCAATGGACATAAGATTTGTTGAAAATAAACTTTTAGTTACTAGTAAAAAAATATTCTTTTGTAAATATCATATCAATATAAAGACTATACTGCCCTTTGAGCCTAACTTCGAAAAACTGAACATTTCATGAAATGCTACTGTAAAGCCAAAATGAAAACATCATCTAAAAATTTACATAAATCTTCAAAAGCTGTTAATACCATCTCAACCAACAAGAAATACCATAAACTTCATAAATAGTTTAGAAATTAACTAAGATTGCTATATTACTTAAAAACTTATCAAAAAATAAAAAATGTTAAAATTTTGGCAAAATGTATTTTAAAGGATTTTTTAAATATCATAATAATTTCCATATAAAATGCTATATTTGGAGTTATATCCTTAAGAGATTATAATGACTATAATCATTGACTATATATTTTTAAAATATATTTTTATTGATTTCAGAGAGGGAGAGGGAGAGAGAGATAGAAACATCAATGATGATAGAGAATCATTGATTGGCTGCCTCCTGCATGCCCCACATTGGGAATCGAGCCCACAACCTGGGCATATGCCCCGACTAGGAATAGAACCATGACCTCATGGTTCACAGGTTGAGATGCTCAACCACTGAGCCATGTTGGCTAGGCGACTATTTAAAAAGAATACATACACAATCTTTTAAAAGAATAATACATTAAATTATGTTCTTTAAAAGTATTTGAATATGTAGTATATATGGCCAATAAATATGCTCATAAGAAAATATCGATATTCACAGACTATGTTAAAGAAATATTCATAATCACCTCTTTAAGAATTGGTAAACCTCCAAAGAGCTCAAAGTGCTTATTTTAAAATGTCCTAAAAAGTGCTTATCCTCGGAAGGTGGGTTAAATAATGCATGGAAGAAATTGCTGAATCAGACACTTCATGGCCTAAAAATCACATTGTTCAACAAAGAAACATGAAATTAAGGTGTTCTGCCTCCCCTCCTCTTGATTACTCAGGAACTGATTAATATATTTGTTTACTTTTTAAAAAGCTTTTATTGATTTTTAGAGGGAGAGAGATAGAAAGACACATTGATCGATTGGCTTCCTGTACACTCCTCTACTGTGGATCGAGCCCACAACACAGGCATGTGCCCTGATCAGGAATCGAACCCATGTCTCCTAGTTCCTGGGTCAATGCTTAACACTAAGTGCCAAGAACTGTTTTAGAAGCTTTATAAATATTATGTCATTTTTATCAGGATTATCACATCTGGCTTAGCTGGACTCCTAGTTACTTTCTCCTTCTCTTCTTGCCATTTGAACTACCACTTTTCAGCAGAGGGTTGGCAAGGTGGGGGGAAGCTGCTCCAATAGCATTTGGAAATCTTTGGTGGATAAGGGGGTTAAAAATACCGAAAACCCTAAAAATAGGATTTAAATAGTATCTGTGAGTGCAGTTTTCTCCATCTGAGTGTTCAATAGGGACTGTTTACTCAATTTGAGGGCAATACTCTCCTCTTTTCAAAACCTGTGAATTATTTGCTTTACAGGAAAACTTCCCAGACACCCAGTGATCAAATGGAAAATATGGAAGATATCCCAATGACTGGGGGAACCAATAGCAGAGAGGAGGATACAGAAAACTACCACACAGTCTAGGAAACTTCAAGGGAAAACCAGGCCAGCAAGGGCTACAGCGAAGGCACCAACTCTGCTCTGGCCAGAGGGGACCTAGAAAAGACTCAAGGAGTTGGGCGCCAGGGAGAAGCCACCAAGATGTGCCCACCCTCAGCACTGTCTGCATGAGTAGGTTCTCCAGGCTTGGGATGGAAGCTTGATGCCTGCCCTGCCTCAGATATGGGGACAAGTTCCCAAAGTCCCAGCCATTGAAGGCCTCAGGTCTTCCTATCAGGGCTTTTATTTCATTATGATATTTACTCAGGATAACTTATCAGCTTGACTCTCTTCCATCCCTACTTCCTGACTGGCAGTTTACAAAGAAAAGAAATATATCTGAGGCTCTAAGTGAATTTAGTAGGCTCCTCCTGGCTTGAGAGATGTGTCTATAAGGATGACATTAGCATTTCAGCTCCTAAAACTCTCTCCAATTAGGTGCTCTGCTTGCACTGAAAGGGAGCAAAGAGATATTGTACCCAGTGAATTCTCTTAATTTAAGGATTCAGAAAGAAAACTGAACTCAGTGACATTTTCCATATATATACATTTATATTTATACTTTGTTTATTATCCTATTAATAAAAGCCCAGCGACCTAATGGCAGAACGACCAGTCGACCAGTTGCTATGACATGCACTGACCACCAGGGGGCAGATGCTCAATGCAGAAGCTGCCCTGTGGTGGTCAGTGTGCTACCACAGTGCGAGCACTGCTAGGCTGACCGGGATGAGCAGCTGCTCCCACTGCGAACTCTGGGCCAATAGCAGGAACCCGGGCTGCGATTGTCGCCTCCTCACCCCAGGCTCCTTCTCCTTGCTCCCTGCCACCTCCTCCGGACACCTGCAGGCTGCACAGCGCCTCCACTGCCGCCACCGCCGGGCTCGCAGAGCTGACCCCGGAGGCTGGGAGGCGGGTTTGTGGCTGCTGCAGGACTGAGGCCTACTCCACTGCCTCTCAGTGCTATTGTCCCTGGGCCTGGCCCCAACCGGGTCCCCTGGAGAGAAGAGTGCTCCGGCTCCACAAAAGATTCCGGACCAGGGAGCAGCTGCTCAGGGGGCGGGTCCACAGCCACTTGGCTGACTGGGATGAGCGGCGCTCCCATAGCGAGCCAATCCCCACAGGCCATGCCCCCCACCAGTGCATGAATCCCATGCACCAGGCCTCTAGTATCTACATATTATGACTTGCATTTTGAAATTGTATCTTATATAAATAAAATAAAATGTCTATTTTCAATTTAAAAATGCAGTAAAACAATCACTGAGAAGAAATGAACATCAACAACAAAAAAGAACACCAAGCCCTGGTCAGTTGCTCATGGTTAGAGCGTTGGCCTGCGGATCGAAGGATCTCGGGTTCAATTCCCGGTCAAAGGCACATACCTCAGTTTCAGGTTCAATCCCCAGCCCCAGTCAGAGGCAACCAATGGATGTGTCTCTCTCATGTCAATGTTTCTCTCTCTCTCCCTTCCCCTCCTCCCTCCCTTCTACTCTCTCTAAAAATCAATGGAAAAAATATCATCAGATGAGGATTAAAGAAAAAGAACACTAAGAGGAGAAAAAGCAGGAATGCAGAGTCCCAAATGGTTGAGCTCAGGTTTTCTAAAAGGAGAAAAACAATCTTGTCTAAAGCTGGATCAGATCACAGTTTTAGAGAATTTCTAATGGGATTTTCATGTAAGAAGCCACAAGTGGCAGGTTATGGCCCAAGTACTCCTGGTACACACATATTCTTGCTTTGCATTGTTCCCTTTCTTTCTTTCTTTCTCTCTCTCTCTCTCTCTCTCTCTCTCTCTCTCTCTCTCTCTTTTTCTTTCTTTCTTTCTTTTTCTTTCTTCTTTCTTTCTTTCTTTCTTTCTTTCTTTCTTTCTTTCTTTCTTCCTTTCCTATTTATAACATTTTAAAAATAAAATCATGGGACTAATTCCACATCCTTATTTTATAGATGAGAAAATTGAGGCCCAGAGAAGTTGACTTACCCAAGGCCACATGGCTCAATTAATGCCAGAGAGTTTGAACAGGATTTGGGATAGGGAGCGGGGAGCAGTAGTCCTGACTATAAACCAGCTACCAATTGCGCAGTAACACAGCCAGGGGGAGCCAGGTAGCCATTACAAGCTTTTGAGAGGTGGGGCATAGCAATCAATTCCTGCTCTTTCAGAAGCTCTCAAAGTGCCCTTTATTTTTCTTTGTGTCACCAATTTAGATGGTTTCAAAAGTCAAGGAAGAGTAGGAATTTAAATGGCTGGTGCTGGGAATTTTAGAGCCACACCATTTTCACTATATGCAAATATTTTTTCAATGAATAGAAAAACTGGCTGCTAACATGTGAGCTGAGCCATTTTATTCACTCTTGGCCTTAATTACTTCATTATCCTAAAACTACCCGATTTAAACTCTTCAGCTACTTGCCCCTAAGTTTCTAGGGCTGGCTCCAGTTTGTACTTTTTAAGAAGTGTTAAAATTTTGACCCTTGATATTTTAAAACTAATTTGACAGAAAACACAACTTACATAAGAAATTGGGCAGATGTTCAGTAGAACCAAATTTTGTAAGGTTTCTATTAAGTGTAAGAGGGCTATGTCACAGGACTAATTGATAGATTTGTGGTTTGGATTCACCATGGTCTTTGGAAAAGACGTGTTCTAACGACTTCTGGGCCCATTTTGGAGCTTTGAAATCACTAGTTCAGATCCATCACAGAAAAAGCGCATGATCCATCAGTCACCAACCAAGTTTGAGCTGGGTAGATTACATGACAAAAATTAGATCTAGATAATTAGATCTAGACATGGAAGCAAGCAGGGTGGGGTGGAGTTGGGGTCTGAAAGAACCAGGGAGGGTGGAGTGGCATGGATAAATAAATAAACAAATCTAGGATTTTTTTTTTTAAAGACCTAAAGGGTAAAATGAATTCTTTTACAGGTGGTAGTTCTTCTAGGGAAATGTTTACAAAACCTCTTCAACATCCAAACATACTATGGCCCCAGAATTTATCCATCAAGCAGTGATGAACATCTCAAAAGTAAGAACTGTCTTCATCTTTGAATTCTCAGAGATTAATGCAGTGCCCTGCAGGTGATTAATAGATGCTAGATCAATGAAGTAAAAGCTTCCTAACTGAAGTATGACTAAATGTTCTGAGACAGAATAGCCCATTGTCAGGCAAAGCTACAAAGGAAACACTCCGCTACTTGTCTTTGTGCCACCCATCTCCCCATGCTTTGTTAACAGTTCCAAGCATTGCCTCAAGTTCTACATACATCTGTCCCCCATTTTTACACACAAACAGTAATTGGCCAGTGGGTTTGGTTTGGGAAGACACAATGTGATGTGGCAGTGAGGAAGACTACATGGAGAGCAATAAAAACCTATGCTAGAAGGGCAGATAAATAGTATGTAGGGATCTGAGGCGCACTTTCTCTGTTGCATCAGGGCCCCCTTCCTAACTCATCTCCCTCACCCTACCCAGTTAGCTGCCTGCCAGAGATCTCCAAGATCACCAATTTCCCATCCCGCCCAAATGACTCACTTCAGCCTACCAGGGAAGAGTCCTGCCAACCAGCCTGCTGTAATACTAGTTGCTCTAGCCCTAATCGGTGTGGCTCAGTGGATAGAGCGTCAGCCTGCGGACTCAAGGGTCCCGGGTTCGATTCCGGTCAAGGGCATGTACCTTGGTTGCGGGCACATCCCCAGTGGGGCGTGTGCAGGAGGCAGCTGATCGATGTTTCTCTCTCATCGATGTTTCTAACTCTCTGTCCCTCTCCCTTCTTCTCTGTGAAAAATCAATAAAATATATATTTAAAAAAAAAATACTAGTTGCTCTAGTTATCTGTTACTACATAACAAACCACCACTGTTCATTATCTCTGGGCTGACTGGGCTCAGCCAGGCAATTCTGTTTTATGTGCCACCAACTAGGGTCATTCACTCGGCCGCATTCAGTTAGTGGCTGGGCTGAGTGGAAAGTCTAAGAAGGCTCCACTCACTTGTCTGGTGCCTCAGCACTCCTCTATATGACCTCTCCACAGGGATAGCTTGGACTTCCTCATAGTATGGTGGCCTTGGGGTATAGTCAGACTGCTCACATGGTGATAGAAAAGAGAAACTGCCAGGCCCCTTACAGGTTGAATTTTATTGAACCTGGAGAATTGAGGAATATTTTAGACATAATAGGGCTTGAGTTGAAAAATGGGTGTGATTTAATAGAAACAGACATGGAGGGTTCTAAACAGGGGGACTGACACAAGCAAAGACAGACAGGAATGTAAGTGACAAGTTCAGGAAAAAAGAGCAAGACAGTTGGAATGATAAACTATTTATAGAGCAACATGAGAGATAAGGCAGAAGTCAGATTGTGAAGTATCATGCTTCTCTTATAACCCCCTGGGATTATATATAACATTAGCTGTGGTTCCATGAGGATTGCTCAGTAACTATGTTAAGCAAAAAAAAATTTTTTCAAACGGAGCCTTACAGAGCAAAGGTCCTGAAGGGATTGAATCCCTGAATCAGCAGAACCAGAGGGTCTCTCTCCAAGTACCTCCCTGGCTCTACCCAATGCCCCCTTCTGGTAGATGTCAACACCATAAACTTAGATCTGACTCTAAGTTCCAGGGCGGTTTCATCACTTCTCTGGGTAGAGCTGAAGCACTAATTATAAAACAAGCGTGTCATCTTCAAAATCCCCTTTGAGATCAACACAATCCAGAGGGCTCCCGAGTTGCTTCCTGGCGCAGTGCTCCAGGGTCACCTGGGTTGCAATGGCTGATGGTGTCTCCAACATGTTCCAGGAAGCTTCAGAGGCTCCAGAAGCACCTCGGAGACTACCCAGGGGGAAAGCTTAGAACAAATTCCAGTCCTGTCTAATTAGAGCAGCTACACTCTTTAAGTGGGGGTAAATTTGATTTGAAGAGTATCATGGCTGCCTCAGCCAGTTTGATTCCAGTCAAGGGCATGTGTTTAGGTTGCAGGTTCTATCCCCAGCCCCGGTCAGGGCATGTGCGGGAGACAACCAATCGATGTTTCTCTCTCTTTCTCTTTCCTTTCTCTCTCCCCCTCCCTTCCACTCTCTCTGAAGAACAATGGGAAAAAATCCTTGGTTGAGTATTAACAAAACAAAAAAAGAGTGTCCTGGCTAAGAACATCTGAAAGTCTTCTATGCTTTCTGTTTTTAACAAATGTGGTTTTGGCTTTGTTTTTTTAAGAGCTCTAGCTCTAGCTGTTTACTTGATGGTAATGGAAATACCATGGGTTTTGGGGATGGCATCAAGCTCTGTTCTATGTGCTAGAGCAGCCGTGGGCAAACTACGGCCCGCGGGCCGGATCTGGCCCGTTCGGCTGTTCTATCCGGCCCTCGGAGCCAAAAAAGCAGAGGGTTCTCTTGCTCTCCCCTCCGCTCCTTCACCAGCAGCAATGTTAACAT